>NC_067407.1:78278022-78903022 GCF_009764475.1 Pristis pectinata
AGTTTGCACCCTGGTCAGCATGGACGAGTTGGGCTGAAAGGCCTGTTTCCACGCTGTATTACTCTATGATGCTATGATAATCTGTTTCTCTTTCCACAGATGCTGCCTGGCCTGCTGAGTGTTTCCATCTTTTTCTGTCTATTTCATGCACTTCTCTTATCTTCATGGCTTTCCTGGTGAGTGTGAAAATGAAGTCTGATGGATGTAATCTGCTTTTCTTTCTTAATGAGAGATTTAAAAATAATACTAGGCACAGTTAGTATTCCTGACAATTAACTTCATTCATTACTGTTTCCAATCATTTATCTTAAAACCACATTCAGAACCCATCTCCAGAAACTAAGGTCCTCTATCTGCGAGTGATGTCTGCCCGGAACTGTAACTCACCCTGAAGATAACTGAGCTTCCTAACTGAGTCAGGGTTTGCATCTCTCTTCCTGCTGTGTTAAACCACCCATTCATCATCTGGTACTTGCCGCATTGTTGCTTATTCGATAACAGCTGCAGCCTCCAAGGTTGTTGGGTGCACACTTTGCAGGGTGGACCAGTGGGTGTCAGTAATCTGATAACTAGAATCTCAGCAACTTTTCGCTCTTTCCAAACTACAGGTCCTTCCCACATTATGTCAGGGTTCCGTTCCTGTCAACTGCTCGTAACCCGAACAGTTCACAAGTCGGAAGTGCAGCTGCGAATCGAGTTCCCACATGGCAGAAGATGCCTGCAGCCCCGCAGCAGCTGGCAAATCCATCCCCCTTGTTTGAATGTGCAGGCTGTACATAAGTCAGGTTTTCATAAGCTGAGGAGGACCTTTATAGCTTCTGCCCCGGGATCAACTTGCACAACTTAACCTTACCTCAGCAACTGAACACCATGGACCTCTTCTTGCACGAGCATGGACTTGTTTCTGATTGTGTTTTTTGCACTAGTGTGTTTTGCACAGTCTTTTTCTTCACTGTTTTGTATAATTTATGTTCTGTGTGTTGTCTGAACCTACCTGCCTATGATGCTGCTGCAAGCAAGTTTTTCGTTGTACCTTACCTCACCGTACTTGTGCACATAAACTTGACTTGACTTGATGGTGATAATGACCAAGAGATATTATTTATCAGAATACAGACCAAATTAATTTTGTTTTACTTATGTAGTTTAGCCATAATTGCTGTAATGTTTTTGTGCTGTATTAAAATGTCTATATAAATGTACAGAATGATGTTCTGATTTTGGTATCGTTGTGAGCATCAAAGTTAGTCATAAAACTGAGGGATTGAGTCCCCATTTTGTCCAGCGTTGTACCACAGTGACTGAAGATTGCATATTGTATTTATTAGAAACTTCTGCCTAGAAATCAGGGCTTCTAACTCCTTTGGTGCACCAAGAACACTTGTGAAATAAATGCAGTCGTGCAAAAGTTCGTTTTAAAGCAACACTCAGAACCATGCACTACAATGGGAGACACGCTGTCCCCACGGGGAGCTTCACGGAAAGCTTCTGGCTGCCATACTATTGGTCGCGCTGATCACCAGGAAGTGCATCAGGACCTAAAGGAGCTCTCCCCTTGACAGCTGCGGAACAGCAGCATGGAGGTGAGGGAAAACACAGACGGGAGGACATGCCAATCTGTTGGGTGCCTCTGTGCCATGATCAAGTCTCTGAGTCCAAGAGACCGTGGGGCACTGCTAGGTGCAGGATGATCAAGGGGCCAGTGATCGCAGGAACTTGCACAAGAAGTGAAAGGACAATGACTGACCTGGGTTCGATTATCCTGTACAATGGAAACAGAGGCATGCAGATGAGGGATTTCTCACGGATTCCCTGCAGGTAATTAACAATACCAAGGTACAGTTGATTACCTAATGTAGAAGTATGTCTAAAGGCATGTCACAGAGGTGTAACTGGAGACTGGTGGAGTGCGAGGAGATATTAGAAGAAGGTAAAGAAGTCACCTTCAGGAAGGTGAGAAAGGGGGAAACTTTGGGGACCAAGGGCCAGAGTATGAGGTCCAGATGATTGAAGGCAATTCCAACACACCCAGCAGGACTCCGTCAGATCTTCAATATCCTGATCCATCCCAAACTGGGGTGCATGCGGATAATTCCCACAGGCTCGGAATGGGTGAAACCTATTGCCTACAGCTTTGGTCACCGGTGACCGGGAGCTCAATCCCAGAGAGGGAGTGACTGGGAATCCATGCCAGAGGCTACTGGTGGGTGTCCGAGCGAGTGGGGCTGGTGCACATTGGGAGTGGTAAGCGGGCAGCGGGTGTGCCAGCAGTCAGGTGGAGGTTGAAACCAGGGAATCACCTCCACAACACAAGGTAGCAAACCCAAATAGAGATGGTGCATCTCTATGCAGGACCATTCACTCCTTCGACAACCCAAAGGGCTTCACAGCCAATGAAGAAAGACTGTTGCAACAAACACAGAACAGACTAAGTCCTGATCAGCGTTTCAATCCAAAACATTGACAATTATTTTCCCCCCCGACAGATGCTGCTCGACCCGCTGAGTACCTCCAGTAGATTGTATGTTGTTCCAGACTCCAGCATCTGAGGTCTCTTGTGTCTCCAAAGAAAGACTGGTGTTGGCTCAGTCGCAACCGGGCTTCGTAAGGCAACCAGGCCTTGGTAGCCCTGTTTCCAGTGGTGAAGATTGAAGGTAGTCATTGATGAGGACATCCCAGAGGATTTTCCCTGGTTTTCTTCTAACTGTGCCAGGCCATTTTTAATGTTCACATGAGAAGGCAGACAGGACATTGGCTTCAATATCTCGTCCAAGGACCAGCAGGTAGGATAGTGTGGCTCCCTCTCTGCACTGACCTAGTGCCAGGAGCCTGGATTACCCAAGTCTCAGTAGAGGAACATAAACCCACCATCTCCTAGCCCAGAGACAACAATGATCCTACCAAACCCTGCCTGATAGAAAGTGGTAGCTTTCCTATAACGTCTTTAATAACATATAAAATTTAACCCAGGACATTTATGAGGCAGCATAACATTTAGTTTGAAACACCATTAACCATTCAGTTGTCATTTGTAATTAGCTGAGGCTGATTGGAGGGGATGGTGTTTGAACTCTCACTGAAATTATTCCATTCAGGCTGAACACCAGTATATTAAGAAAACTCACTTTGGCATCCTGACAGACTTTATCCATGCACTGAAGCAACAGTAAATTATTGGGGAATGAAGATTTATGACATTGATCGAAAACAATTTGCAGCTACAGAATTCAAGGGAGCAAAGTCACCTCAGCCAGTTTCCATCATTGATGTTGAGTGGATCTTTGAGGAGTATTGAAATATTGCAGCAGAGCACATGACAGATTAATGACCTGTATCCGCAAATTAGGGTCATTATGAAGTGACGGTTCGATCATGTACTATGAGAGGGAGTATTACTAACAGCATTAATTCCAAACCAAGAGCAAAAGCACTGCAGGAAACCTAAAATAAAGCCCAAGCCCAAAAATAAAATTAAAAAAAATAAAAGCCCAAACATTCAAGAGAATTTCCCAGCAGGTCAAGTCGCATCAATGGAGAGGAAAGTATTGGTAACATTTCAGGTCAATAATCTTTAGTCCTAATTGATGATAGGTCATTGACCTGTGACGTTAACTCTGTTTCTCTCTCCATAGTTGCTGCATGACCTGCTGAGTGTTTCCAGCATTTTTTTTATTAATCCTGATGCACTGGGGTGAATCCAAGAAAGAGAGTGGTGTTTTGAACTATAGCTAAGATCCCCTGGGTCAGCAGGTCAGGGGTTCAAGTCCCACCCAAGAGGCATCAGCTCTCCCCACCATCGAGGACACCTTCAGGGGGTGACATCTCAGGGAGGTGACATCCATCATCAGGGATCCCCACCATCTGGGCTGTGCCCTCTTCTCATTGCTGCCATCAGGCCTGAAGACCTGCACCTCAAGGTTCAACAGCAGCTTCTTCCCCACCGCTATCAGGTTCTTGAACAAACCTGAAAAGCTCTAACACTACCTCAGACTATCTTTTTTCTCTCTCTCAACTTGCACTGGTGTCGTTATGTTTATTTTATTGTGTAAGTTACGTATAACATATGTTAATTTAAGTTTATGTTAACTCATGTTTGTCATGTTTGTAATGTACTGTGCGGCTGCTGCAAAAAACTAATTTTCATGTCATTTATACCCTGGGTATGTAGGCCTGTGACAATAAACTAGAACTCGAAATTAGTCTACGATGGCATTGAGGCGCTGGTGCGTGGGTGGAGATATTGCCTTTCCAGTGTACTGTTAAACTGAGACTCCATCCTGCTCTCTCACAAGGATACTAAAGATCCCAGGGCTGCTGCTCTTCAAAGTTCTCCATGGTCCCTGGGACAATGCTTATTCCTCAATAACCATTATTAAACCAGTCTGTCTGGTTGTGATTTCATGACAGTTTGTGTAGCAGGGGTGGCTAGATTTCCCATATCACAGCAATCACTGCATAGCAAAAGCTCTTTATTGATTGCAAAGTGCTCTGGGACAAAATGCTTTGGGATGTCCTGAGATCACGAATGATGCTTTCGGAATGTACACTGGGCAATTTTCCACACCGCTGGGTAGGCATCAAGTGTTGTAACTTCACTGGAACACCTAGGCTGGAGTCACAGTTGGTTCTGGAGCCCTTCAGTTCTACAGTTGGGATGCATTCTGCTCCTGCTACGAAAATATTTTGAAATTCGTTCCTTGTTCTTTCCTGATTCAGCAGCAAGAGGTGCTCGCAAACAAAGGGAGCTCTGTACACGTGTTAAAGGTTATAAAGACACTACATTATTATGATGATATGAAAACTACTCATTACCTACTTCAAGAACTACAGAATGATAGAATACAAAGAATGCGTATCAACCCCTCAATGAGTCGATCTACACAATGCCGGAGGGAACCTCAGGTGTCCGACAGCCACTTCTACTGTTCTCTCTCTGTCTCTCTGTAAGTCTGCCCCTTAGGTCTGGTCGTGACTCCAGCCTAAAGTGAGAGTTAAGTTAAGTTGCATCCACATTACCTGCCTTAGTGTATATATTCCATATCCCTTGCAATAAAGGTCAACATTGCATTAGCCTTCCCAATTCCTTGCTGTGTTTAATTACTATCTTTTTGTATTTCATGTACTAACACCCTAGATCCTTCTGTATTGCAACATTTTGTAGTCTCACTCTCATCAATTAATAAATTGCTTTTCATTATTTGTTCAAAGGTGGATAAACTCACATTTTCCCACATTACATCTGCTAACTTCTTGCCCATTCACTTAGCCTACCTATATCTCTTTGCATACTCCTTGTGTCCTGCTCCCAACTTGTAAACCCTTCGGCTATAGTACACTTGTTCCCTTCATCTACGTTATCAATGTAGGTTCGAAATAGTTGAGATCCCAGCACTGATCCCTGTGACACCCAACTATTTATCACCCAAAATTTATCCCATTATCCCAGCTCTGGTTAATTAACAGCAAACAATCTCCTACCATTCCAACATATTACCCCCAACTTTGTGTCCTCCTACTTTGTGTAATAACCTTTTATGAAGCACGTAATTGAATACCTTCTGAAAATTCAGATACACTATGTCTCCTTTATCAAACCTGTCTGTTACGTCCTTGAAGAACTGGAGTGTCAGAGGGTGAGGGGAGACCTGATAGAAGTTTGTAAAATTATGGGAGGCATAGATAGAGTAGGCAGCTGGTATCTTTTTCCCAGGGTAGAAATGTGTAATGCTAGAGACATGCATTGAACTTGAGAGGGGGAAAGTTCAAAGAAGATGTGCAGGGCAAGTTTTTTTACACACAGTGGTGGATGCCTGGAATGCGCTGCCTGTGGTGGCAATGGATGCGATAGAGGTGTTTAAGAGGCTCTTAGATAGGAACATGAATACACAGAGAATGGAGGGATATGCTCTATGTGCAGGCAGAAGGGATTAGGAGTCATGAGCTTAATTAATTCAACACAACATTGTGGGCCGAAGGGTCTGTTCCTATGCTGTACTGTTCTATGTTCTATATGTCAAACAAGACATCCCTGTTGTAAAACCATGTTTACTCTGCCTGATTGACATGACTTTCCAAATGTCCTGCTATTACTGCCTTAATAATGGATTCCAGCATTTTTTCAGTGACAGACATTAGGCTAAACTGGCCAGTAGTTCCCTGATTTCTGTCTTCCTCCTTTCTTGAATAACAACATTACATTTGTAGCTTTCCAATCCTCTGGGACCTCTCCAGAATCCAAGGAATTTTCATAGATTACAACCACCACTTCCACTATCTCTGCAGCCACTTCCTTTAAGACCTTAAGATGTTGGTCATCAGGTCCAGGGGAATTTGCCAGCCTTTGGACCAATTAGTTTCCCTTGTACTTTTTTCTATTTATAAAGATTGTTTTGAGTTTCTCCATCCATACAACCTCTTGATCATCTATTATTATTGCGATGCCTTATGTATCTTCTGCTATGAAGATTAATCCTAGATAATTATTTAGAATCTCGCCCACTTTCTCTATTTCCCTTTATTAATTCCCATTCTTTAAGTTCTCTAAGAGACCATTATCTACTCTCTTCTTTGCTCTGTACCTGTACGTGCTCTGATATCCATTCACATTCATGTGTGTGCCCTTCAAACCCATCTTGGTCTCCCAGATAGTTTCTTGCTGTCAGGTTCCATCCTGCTCCTGAACCATTCTTTATGGGCACTAATTGCCTCTCCCATGCGCCTTGGTTCTATTCTCTGATGTTCATATTGTACCTACCTTGCTAAATGAGCTTGAACTGTTCCCCAAGGCACTAATTAAACTCTCAACAATGTTCCCAGTCCTGGTGATGTCAAGTTATCCTCCTGGAAAAAGCCCCTCCTGCCTTAGAGCTACATTTCCTTATGGTTTTGAAGCAGACCATTCAGGCCATCGAGTCTTTGCTAGCTCTCAGTACTATCCCATCAATCCCACTCCTCCACTTATTTCCCTGTAATATGTTCTCTCTCACATGCCCACAATCCCCCCAATTTTTTTTTACGTAGGAAGTAATTTACAATGAACAACTAACGCATCAGCCCGCATGTCTTTGGGATGTGGGAGGAAACCGGAACACCAGAAAGAAACCCACATGGTCACAGGCAGAACATGCAAGCTCCACACAGACAGCACCCAAGGTGAGGATTGAATATGGGTCATTGGAGCTATAATGCAGCAGCACTACCCACTGCACTACTGTGTCACCTTGATGTCACAGGAATGTAAAACTTCCCTTCGACACCAGGTCCCTCTTCTCCGATTCTTCCCGCCCTCTCCGGCACTGGGATTAATCCTGAGATTACTTTCTTTGCAGTGTTCTCCAAAGCGTACTTCCCCTATCTTGAAGTCTGGGTCCAGGACTAACCAACATTTCCTATGACACTGATTCCCAGATGAACCATACCTTTGAGCTGTTCCTCTCCCCTCTCTCCCATTTGAACAGAATCAGCCTTTTCAGAGTAACATCTGAATTGACTATCTGGTCATTATCTGATTAGAGTCATAAAGTCACACAGCACGGAAACAGGCCATTTGGCCCACTGAGTCCACACTGACCAGTTAATATGTATCCACATCAATTCTAACCTAACCAATTTCATTCTCCCCGCATTCCCCTCAACTCCCCCTGATCCCACCACTCACCAACACAGTAGCGGCAACTTACAGTGACCACCTGGCCTACCAACCCGCTCGTCTTCGGTGGACCACCCGGAGGAAGCCCACACATTCAGAGGGAAAAGGTGCAAACTCCACACAGACAGCACCGGAGGTCAGGATTAATCCCTGGTCGCTGGAGTGGTGAGGCAGCAGCACTACCTGCTGCACCACTGCGAATCCCAATTGCTGTTTGTAAAACAACGCTTCCAGCAAACTGCTGCACTTACTTCAGTACAAAGGCAACTGGGCATCTATAGTCTGAAGTTGGCTGTGAAGAGCTTGTGGAAGCCACTACATAAATGTAGGTCTCCCTTTCAGACCTGGCAGGTGGAATTAAAAGCTAAAAAGTCAGTGATCACTGCAACTCTGAGATTAAATTAAAATGCTGAAGGCAGAAGTTGACTGACCCAGCCAGTGAATGAGGGAAAAGGGGGCTTATGTTTGTAAACTCTGCACCGAGGGCTGCGAGCTGTTTAACTCAGACCGGCTGCTCAATCCAAAAAGTAATCTCCTGCTCGAGAGATCGAAACTTAATGAGAAAAAACGAATACCTGAGTTGAATTAATTGCTTTCAAACTCCCATTTGGAAGAAAACTCATGCCTGTGATTACTGCTGTGTGTCGTTAATTGAATAGCAGACATCTGGATGCAACCATGAAACACTGAAGGGGGCCATTCAGCCTATTCTTTTCAATGCTAGCTCTTTGAAAGAGCCCTTCCTGTCAGTCCCACTCTCCTGCTCTTCCTCCAAGCCCCTCCAGTGTTAGCTTTTTCAAGTATTTACCAGCTTCTAGTTGTGCAGGACATCAAAGATGGCACTGGGGAGCTAGATGAGATTAAAAACTCTATTTCTGAACATAGAACAGCATGGGAACAGGCCCCTCGGCCCACAACGTCTGTGCTGAACATGATGCCAAATTAAACTAACCCCATCTGCCTGCACATGATCCATATCCCTCCATTCCCTGCATATTCATGTGCCTATCTAAAAGCCTCTATAGTAATGATTGCACCACCACCCCTGGCAGCCCATCCAGGCACCTACCACTCTGTGTAAAAAAAATTGCCCCACACATTTCCCTTAAACTTTCCCCCTTTCACCTTAAATGCATGCCTTCTAGTATTTGACAGTTTTACCCTGGGAAAGAGATTCTGATTGTCTACCCTATCTATGCCCCTCATAATCTTATAAACTTCAGTCAGGTCTCCCCTCAGCCCCTGATGCTCCAAAGAAAACAATCCAAATTGTCTAACCTTTCCTTATAGCTAATACCTCAAATCCTGGCAACATCCAGGTAAACCTCTTCTGAACCCTCTCCAAAGCATCCATCCTGTAATGGGACGACCAGATTTGCACACGATACTCTAAGTGCAGCCTAGCCAAAGTTTTATACAACTGCAATTCCTTCCCCTTATATCTAAGAATATAAGAAAGGGAAGCAGGACTGGGCTATACTGCCCTTATGTCTGCTCTAACATTTAATACAATGAGAGCCAATCTGGTTCCTCATTCACTTTCCATTATGGTTGTCCTATCACTTGATTCCCCAAACATTTCCTGACCCTAGCCTTGAACATAGCCAACAATGAATATCCACAACCACAGCCCATTGGGATGCAAAATTCCAAAATCTGACAACCTGTGAATGAAGACGTAGCCTCGTCTCTACCCTAAATGAGGGAGTTTTGCAATGAAGAGAAGTGAAGACTAGATTATATTCAGTGGAGTTTGGAAGACTGAGAGTTGAGGCTGATAAGGTTGACATGGTAGATGCTGACAGTCTCTGCTCTGGCTGGGCAATCTAGAACGAGGGGCACAGTCCCTCAACTAATCTTCTTGCCATGTTAAAACATTACCACCAATCCCATATGCCACATTATTCCAAGACTAACACAGGGAACTTTGAGAACATTGTTCTCTGACCCTTGAAAATTAGACAGCGTGATCTTTATGGGATTATTACACATAGAATTAGGGTGACATACAAAGCTACTTAAAGATCGCTGACATGCAGCAGAGGAATTGCTGGGCTTTGGATGAGAGTTAACGTGAAGCCCTGCCAACTCCCTCCAGTGAGTGTGATACATCCCAAGTAACTGCTTCCAAGGGAAGGAGAACAATCCCGAATGTTCTCACCAATGCTTAGCCCTGAACCAACATCACTACACACAGGGTGTGTCTTTTAAGATTGAGCTTGCTCTGCTGTTGTGTTTCTCACCTTAAACTTGAAGGGTAGTACGTCTTCGCTTGTGATGCATTTGGGACATCCTGGGACTGTGGAAGACTCCATAAGAGAAAGTTGCTTCTTTTTCTCTCCTTTTATTTGCTCCCGTTGAGTTTGCTTCCTCCATCCTTACAGGCAGGCAGTGCAGTCCAGGTTGGAACAGGTCCTTGTGCCGGAAGATTGTGCTTCATCCTGTTGAACAGTTTGCTGTATCAAGGTGCTGGCTCAAGGTCTCCTGTGCTCTGAGCCTGCCACCCACTGATTGACGGGGGCGAGATGAGAGGGACGGGACATCGAAGCAGCATTTGACTTGGTGCGGCATCAGGGAGCCCCAGCAAGACTGAAGTCAATGGGTATCAAGGGAGAACAATGGATGGAGTTACACCACACCCAAAGGAAGATGACTGTGGTTGTTGGAGGGTAATCATTCTATCTCAGGGCATCACTACAGAAGTACAATGTAGATGGGCTGATTAGTAAGTTTGCAGAAGATACAAAAATTGGTGGTGTTGTGGACAGTAAAGAAGGTGGTGAAAGGATACAGCAGGATATTGATCAGCTGCAGACACGGGTGGAGTAAGGGTAGATGGAATTTAATCCGGGCAAGTGTGAGGTGTTATACTCTGGGAGGTCAAATGTAAGGGGATCGTACTCTATAAATGGTGGGACCCTTAAGAACATTGATGTACAGAGAGATCGTGGGGTTCAAGTCCATAGCTCCCTGAAAGTGGCAACACAAGTAGATAGGGTGGTAAAGAAGGCATACAGCATAGTTACCTTCATATGTCAGAAGGAGCCCGGGAGCCGTTGGAGCAGCGGGTCCCCTTCAGGTCCCGTGAGAGTCTTTTAAAAGCTTAATAAGTGGAGGGCAACTGAAGGGTTAAACAGAGTGTTGAGTGGTCGATTAGAGAGAGCGGTACTTGAGGTAATTGGCAGGGACAAATATAAGGAGGGGTATCTGAAGAGGAGTGGCTAGTGAGTGAGTGGCTCAGGGTTAGGAGTGGAGCTCTGAGGCTTTGGTGAGCAGAGGGTGAGGACGAGGACGAGCTTGCCCCCAGAGAGGTAAGGCCAGTAAGTTCCTTTAATTTAAATAACTTAGGAATAGGTAGTGATGGCAGTAGTTAGGGCCGTCTTGTGCTCTGTATGCAGTATGTGGGAAGTCAGGGACAGCACACTTGTCCCTGATGACCACACCTGTAAAAGGTGCATCCAGCTGCAGCTCCTGACTGACTGAGTTAGGAAGCTGGAGCTGGATGAACTCTGGATCATTTGTGAGGCAGAGGTAGAAATAGACAGGTGTTTCAGGGAGATAGTCACCCCTAAAAGTCAGGAAACAGGTAACTAGGTGACTGTCAGGAAAGGGAAGGGGTATAGACAGACAGGTCAGAGCACCCCTGTGGCCGTTCCCATCAACAATAAGTATACTGTTTTGGATACTGTTGGTGGGGACAACCTACCAGGGATGAATGGCAGTGGTCCCGTCTCTGGCACTGAGACGGGACCCTCAGCTCAGAAAGGAAGGATGGAAAAGAGGAGAGCAGTAGTGATAGGGGATTCGATAGGGGGACAGATAGGAAGTTCTGTGGGAGAGATCGAGAATCCCGGATGGTCTGTTGCCTCCCTGGTGCCAGGGTCCATGATATCTCAGATCGAGTTCTTGATATTCTCAGGAGGGAGGGTGAGCAGCCAGATGTCGTGGTCAATGTAGGGACCAATGACATGGATAGGAAAAGGGAGGAGGTCCTGCAAAGAGAATTTAGAGAACTAGGTGCAAAGTTGAAGGACAGGACCTCCAAGGTTGCAATCTCAGGATTGCTACCTGTGCCATGAGCTAGTGAGGCTAGAAATAGGAGGATTATGCAGCTAAACATGTGGCTAAGGAAATGGTGCAGGAGGGAGGGCTTCATGTTTCTAGACAATTGGGCCTTGTTCCAGGGAAGGTGGGACCTGTTCCGATGGGACGGTTTGCACCTGAACTGGAGGGGGACAAACATTCTTGTGGGTAGGTTTGCTAGTGCTGCTCCGGGGGGGTTTAAACTAGATTTGCAGGGGGAGGGGAACCAGAGTGTTAGAGCAGATAGTGAGGTGGAGGAGGAAAAAGGTCATGTGAGGACTGCAGGTATAGACAGAAATCAAAGGTTTGTATGTGATAGAAATGTTCCAAGGTGCATCTATTTCAATGCAAGGAGTATTGCAGGTAAAGCAGATGAGTTTAGGGTGTGGATTGGCACATGGGATTATCTCATTATTGTTATTAGTGAGACTTGGATGCAGGAGGGACAGGACTGGTAGCTTAATGTCCTGGGGTTCTGTTGTTTCAGACGTGATAGAGGGGGAGGGATGAAAGGGGGAGGAGTGGCATTACTAGTCAGGGAAAGTATCACAGCTGTGGGGAGACAGGACAGCCCGGAAGGCTTGTCTACAGAGGCCATATGGGTGGAGCTGAGGAACAGGAAAGGTGTGGCCACACTAATAGGGTTGTATTATAGACTGCCCAATAGCCAGAGAGAATTGGAGGAACAAATCTTGTAGTGAGATAGCAGACAGATGTAAGAAACAAAGTTGTGATAGTAGGGGATTTTAACTTTCCACATATTGACTGGGACTCCCACACTGAAAGGGCTGGATGGTTTGGAATTTGTCAAATGTGTTCAGGAAAGTTTTCTAAATCAATATATAGAGGTACCAACGAGAGAGGATGCAATACTTGATCTATTAGGGAACCAGACAGGTAAGGTGACAGAAGTATGTGTAGGGGAGCATTGTGGGTCCAGTGACCATAATGTCATTCGTTTCAAGTTACTTATGGATAAAGACAGATCTGGTCCTCGAGTTGAGGTTCTAAATTGGAGAAAGGCCAATTTTGTGGAAATGAGAAAGGATCTAGGAAGAGTGGATTGGGATGAGTTGTTTTCTGGCAAGGATGTGCTCAGTAAGTGGAAGGCCTTCAAAGGTGAAATTTTGAGTAGAGTTTACATGTTCCTGCCGGGATTAAAGGCAAAGTTTAAAAAGCATAGGGAACCTTGGTTTTAAGGGATGTTGGCGATCTGCTTAAGAAAGAGGTGTATAGCAGGTATAGGCAACTAGGAACAAATGAGGTACTTGAAGAGTATAGAAAAAGTAAGAAAATACTAAAAAAGGAAATCAGGAAGGCAAAAAAGACATGAGGTTGCTTTGGCAGCTAATGTGAAGGTAAATCCGAAGGGTTTCTACAAGTATATGAAGAATAAAAGGATAGTAAGGGACAAAATTGGTCCCCTAGAAGATCAGTGGTCATCTGTGTGGATCCTCAGGAGATGGGGGAGATCTTAAACAATTTTTTTGCATCAGTATTTGTGCAGGAAACGGGCATAGTGTATATGGAAGGAAGGGAAACAAGCAGTAGTGTCATGGAACATATAGAGATTAAAGAGGAGGAGGTGCTTGCTGTCTTACAGTGAATAAAGGTAGATAAATCCCCCGGACCTGACAAGATATTTCCTCAGACCTTGCGAGAGACTAGTGTAGAAATTGCAGGGGCCCTGGCAGATATATTTAAAATGTCCTTAGCCGTGGGTGTAGTGCCAGAGGACTGGAGGGAAGCTCATGTTATTCCGTTGTTTAAAAAAGGATCTAAAAGTAAGCCAGGTAATTACAGGCCGGTGAGCCTGACATCATTAGTGGGCAAATTATTGGAAGGTGTTCTGAGTGATCGGATATACAAGTATTTGGACAACCAAGGGCTGATTAAGAATAGTCAGCATGGCTTTGTGCGTGGTAGATTGTGTTTAACAAATCTTGTAGAGTTTTTTGAGGAGGTTACCAAGAAAGTAGATGAAGGAAAGGCTGTGGATGTTGTCTACATGGACTTTAGTAAGGCCTTTGACAAGGTCCCACATGGGAGGTTAGTTCAGAAGGTTCAGACACTAGGTATCCATGGAAAGGTTGTAAACTGGATTTGAAATTGGTTGTGTGGGAGAAGGCAGAGTGTAGTGGATGATCGTTTCTCAGACTGGAGGCCTGTGACTAGTGGCGTGCCTCAAGGATCTGTGCTGGGGCCATTGTTTGTTGTCTATATCAATGATCTAGATGATAATGTAGTAAATTGGATCAGCAAGTTTGCCGATGACACTAAGATTGGAGGTATAGTGGACAGCGAGGAAGACTTTCAAAGCTTGCAGAGGGATCTGAACCAAATGGAAGAATGGGCCAGAAAATGGCAGATGGAATTTAATGCAGACAGTGAGGTGTTGCATTTTGGAAGGACAAATCAAGGTAGGACATACACAGTAAATGGTAGGGCACTGAGGAGTGCAGAGGAACAAAGGGATCTGGGAGTTCAGATACATAATTCCCTGAAAGTGGCATCACAGGTAGACAGGGTTGTAAAGAAGGCTTTTGGCATCCTGGCATTCATAAATCAAAGTATTGAGTACAGGAGTTGGGATGTTATGGTGAGGTTGTATAAGACATTGGTGAGGCCAAATTTGGAGTATTGCATGCAGTTCTGGTCACCTAACTATAGGAAAGATATCAGTAAGATTGAAAGAGTGCAGAGGAGATTTACTAGAATGTTGCCAGGTCTTCAGGAGTTGATTTAGTGAAAGATTGAACAGGTTAGGACTTTATTCTTTGGAGCGCGGAAGAATGAGGGGAGATTTGATAGAGGTTTACAAAATTATGAGGGGTATAGACAGTTAATGCAAGTAGGCTCTTTCCACCTAGATTAGGAGAGATAAGTACGAGAGGACATGGCTTTAGGGTGAAAGGGGAAAGGTTTAGGGGGAACATTAGGGGGAACTTCTTCACTCAGAGTGGTGGGAGTATGGAATGGGCTGCCATCTGATGTAGTAAATGCAGGCTCACTCTTGAGTTTTAAGAATAAATTGGATAGATACATGGATGGGAGTGGTCTGGAGGGTTATGGACTGGGTGCAGGTAAATGGGACTAGTGGGATAATGTTTCAGCACAGACTAGAAGGGCCGAATGGCCTGTTTTTCTGTGCTGTAGTGTTCTGTGGTTCTATGGTTCACTGAGTATCAGAGTGAGGATGTTGCAGCTGTATAAAACTTTGGTTAAGCTGCATTTGGAGTATCCTTTGCATTTCTGGTCACCCCATTACAGGAAGGATGTGGAGGCTTTGGAGAGCGTGCAGAGGAAGTTCACCAGGATGCTGCCTGGATTACAGGGCAGGTGCTATAAGGAGAGGTTGGACAAGACTTGAATTATTTTCTCTGGATCCTCGAAGGCTGAGGTGAGAACTTAGTGAAGTTTATAAAATTATGAGAGGCATAGATAGGGTAGATAGTCAGAGTCTCTTTCCCAGGGTAGAAATGTCGAATACTAGAGGGCATAGTTTTAAGGTGAGAAGGGGAAAGTTTAAGGGAGATGTGTGGGGCAAGTTTATTTACACAGTGGTGGGTGCCTGGAGCACGCTGCCAGGAGTGGTGGTGGAGGCAGGAATGACAGTGACATTTAAGAGGCATTTAGACAGACACGTGAACATGAATGGAATGGAGGGATATTGGTCACGTGCAGGCAGATAGGGTTAGTTTTATTTGGCATTGTGGTTGGCACAGACATGGTGGGCCAAAGGGCCTGTTCCTGTGCAGTGGTGTTCTATGTTCATGTTTTGTATTCTACAGGAGTTGCTCGGGGGATCTGACTTTTGACTTTGATATGACCAGTCGTCAAGGTACTATTGCTCCAAAGTGTCTGACCAAACCAGTGTTATGATGAATTCAGCTTTGCCGTATTCATTGAGGTTCCTCTGCACAGAAAAATTGAAGGGATATCTTTAAGCCACCAGCAGAAGGGTGCAGCTAGCACAGTTAAAACTGAACCTTGTGGCTTGCACTGGGTTGCTGAGCACCCTTCTCCATCATTGGATGAGTCCTGTTAACTGGGAACATATTGGGGGTGGGGTCCCATGACATATACAGGATGGCCTGCCCAGAGATCCCTCTGCCACCCCACTGCAAGGTAGTACACAAGTTGGGCTCAAAATGGTCAGGAGGAAGAAACGTCACAAGATGAAGATGGTCAGATTGGGGACATACTTGGGCAGGTCTTTCAGAGAGTGACACTGGCCTAGAAATCAGTGATGCACACTTGGAAAACCAAAGCTTCTTGTTCGGCTCACGCTGTTCTGGAAAACTCGACTGGCAGCTCCCATCGGCATGCTTTATGCAATTTCTACTTCAAGTGACATCATTTCCTTTTGAAGCATTTCAGGGGGATTGTCCTGGACTTCTGAATTGTCCCAGCCATCATTGGGCACCACTCATGAAAGACAGCAAGCCCTTAAAATTGTCCCAGTGACAGCATCAGTAGAGCTTTCAGTTCAAAATGAATTCAAACTAAGCAGCCATGAGAAAGACATCTTCATTACCTCAAGGGAAGTCTCTTTGGGCCAGGCAGATCCCTGGGCTTGAGGGTTACCCACTTGGCTGGCTTCAGTCAATCTGTCCTCTACAACACAAACAGCATAAAGAAGCCACAGGTACAAGGCACAGATCCACATTGCAGTCCCACAAGCTCAGATCTCCAGCTCCCTGTTGCTGAGGTGGGATCGCTGTTCATGGAAAAGCGGAGGAGAAATCTAGAACTGGGACAAGCGGAGAGTGCTGTGCAAGCTTTTCCTTCTGGTGAGGAAGAGCAATGTTGCAGTGCTCGTCTCCCTGGAGACCAACCTGGTAATGAAGTGTTGGGGAGGCAGATATCTCAGGTGAGAGTTTTCCTTAGAGCAATGGTACATCATTTTGTTTTCTTTTCTGATGCTCAGTGACTGTGGGCAATGCAGAACCACAGTTAATGAAGCTGCTGCCTCACCTCCAGCGACCTGGGTGTCACTGGTTGACTATGACAACATTGTACACACCATGTTTCAGGTTCAGGTTCTCAGTGGTGGGTCAGCAGCAGAGAGAGTCAGCAGCTTCAGATTCCTGGGCATTAACATCTTGGATGACCCATCCTGGGCCCAGCACATAGATGCAATCACAAAGAAGGCATGCCAGCACCTCTACTTTCTTAGATGCACCAAATACTCTAACAAACTTCAACACATTCACTGTAGAAAGTATGCTGACTCGTTGCGTCATAACCTGGTACGGCAATTCCAACACACAGGGACACAAGACGCTGCAGAGAGTAGTGGACACAGCCTGCTCTATCATGGGCACAGGCCTCCCCGCCACTGACAGCGTCTACAGGAGGCACTGCCTCAAGAAGGTGGCATCTATCGTCAAAGATCTGCACCATCTGGGGCATGCCCTCCTCTCTGCTACTGTCAGGCAGGAGGTACAGAAGCCTGAAGTCCCACACCACCAGGTTCAGGAACAGCTACTTTCCTACAACCATCAGGTTCTTGAACCGACCTGCACAACCCTAACCCTACCTCAGCAATGGAACACTAAGGACCACCTCTTGCACTGCCATGGACTTGTCTCTGTGTCTTTTTTTTTGCCCTGTCTTGTTTTTGCACAGTGTTTTTTTTTCTCTCTCTTCACCATCTTGTATAACTTATTTATAATTTATGTTCTGTGTGTTGTCTGTACCAACGTGCCTGTGATGCTGCTGCAAGCAAGTTTTTCATTCTGTCCGTACCTCACTGTACTTGTGCACATGACAATACACTTCACTTGAATTGACTACTACCATAAATAGATATTTCCTTGATGCTCTTAGACTAAATGAGTTATGTAGAGATCTGTTCAGGTATGAAATTATAAATCAACACAGCCAATGCAAGCCCAAATACTTACATTTTCCAGACTCAACCTGACCTGATACAACCTTACCACCGTGGCAATTAAACAAATATCAGACATCTTATTTGTGTGGCAGTAACGTCAAATGCATCAACCTGATCTGGATGAAGAACTGGGCTGGGTCAACTCTCCCAGTGCCTTGCCTGAACACTTTGTCAGAATATAGACCCTAACCAAACCGACCCCTCACCCATAGCCGCGTCTTGTCAGGCTAGGATCAGGTAGCCAGGGTCTACCTCACAGTACCACATCAGGAGAACTCCATGACACTACACCTAGGACATCTTTATGTCATGAAAAGGACCATGTACACAAGTGTTTCCTCTTTTCACTCAACAGGTGAGAATGATACAGAGTCAAAATCCTGGAACGCTGGCCTCCCACAGATGCTGCTCGACCCACTAAGTTCCTCCTGCAGTTTTGTTTGTTGTTCCAGATTCCAGCATCTGCAGTCTCCAAGCTACAATCCTGTTGCTTCTGGCCAGAGGCATGTATGGATTGAGTTAATGAAATGGAAGGAGAGTTCCTGTCAGCACTCTGTGGCGAAGGTTGCTATGAGGCTGGGAACTGACCAATCCAGCTTATTGTGATAACAATGATGAACTTGATAAATGTATACCTGAGCTTATTTTTTATATATTTCAACAATAAACTTTATTCATCACAAAAAGTATACACAAAAGAATAAACACAGTGCAAAACTCTACATACTTAGTGTCATTTGGTCAATATGTTCAGCAGTGTTAACACATCTTATTTTACAGAGCACCATTGCCACTCATATGGCCCCCTGGGGGTGATTCACTCTTCCACTGTTTGAGGAGCTTCCCCACCAGATTCAGTCCCTCAATGTCCAGTAGTGGAAGGACCCTGAGCTCATTAAAGAATTCTTAGTATGATGGACATTTTTTAACTGAGGGATAAAAGCAGAGGGACAGATCCCTCTCAGGACCTTTAACTCTGGATCAGGTGCTGATAAATAACTCCCTTTATTCCCAGCAGTTTTCCTTTTGTATTTTACCTCTGGCTGTTTCATTTCACCCCACTGATTAAATCCGTTCTTCAATTCCGTACGAGTGACAAGGTGCGATTCTTCTCCACTTGCAAACATGCCTAGTTGATGCACGTTGTACGATTTCATTCATTTCAGCAGTTTGAAGAGTTGCTCAAACGCAGATTCGGCTGCCCTACACTGTTCTGAAGAGTGGCTGTTAGGAATTATGGTGCTCTGCTGCACAAACTTACCATCATGGAGCTTTGCCAGATGGACGCTAGCAGCAAGGAGAGGAGCAGAAGAGGAAAGGAGGAGGAATCCTGGACAGCCCCCATTCTGATGGGCTTCCCAAGGTCACTTCACCACCAATGAACAGCTAAGGAAATACAGCATGTCCTTGCTGACCCTCACCAACATTTATCAATGCACCATAGAAAGCATCCTATCCGGATGCATCACAGCTTGGTATGGCAACTGCTCTGCCCAAGACTGCAAGAAATTGCAGAGACTTGTGGACACAGCTTAGCACATCACAGAAACCAGCTTCCCTTCCATGGACTCTGTTTACACTTCTCGCTGCCTTGGAAAAGCAGCCAGCGTAATCAAAGACCCTTCTCACCCTAGTCATTCTTTCTTCAGCCCCCTTCCGTCGGGCAGGAGATACAAAAGCTTGAGAATACATACTACCAGACTCAGGGACAGCTTTAATCCCACTTGGCTGGACCTCCTGTACGATAAAGATGAACTCTTGATCTCTTAATTACCTCGTCATGGCCCTTGCACCTTATTGTCTGCCTGCACTGCATTTTCTCTGTAACTGTAACACTATATTCTGCATTGTTGTTGTTTTCCCTTTTGTACTACTTCAATGTACTTATGTATGGAATGATCTGTCTGGATAACACACAAACAAAAGCTTTTGACTGTATGTCGGAACATGTGACAATAATAAACCTATTACCAATTGGCCAGCAGTCTCCCTCATACCTTCCCTCCGTGGTTGATCATCACAATATTTTAGTCCAGATGCTCAGAGTGCAAACCAAACTCAAAAATCCACTGCCAAATGCCATAGATACATTAAATAATCACCATAGTGCATCCCCTTGGTGCCTGCCTTCCCCTTGTTTGTTCCCAGTTTTCCTAGGAATTGGAATTGGTTGATTATTGTCACTTGTACTGAGGTACAGTGAAAAGCTTGTCTTACATACCATTCATACAGATCAGTTCATTACACCATGCATTGAGGTAGTACAAGGTAAAATAATACAGTATGCAGAGTGAAATGTCACAGCTACAGAGGAAGTTCAGTGTCGGTAGACAATAAGGTGCAAGGTCATAATGAGGTAGATATTGAGGTCAAGAGTCCACATTATCATACTAGGGAACCATTCAATAGTCCTATAACAGCAGGATAGAAGCTGTCCTTGAGCCTGATGGTACATGCTTTCAGGCTTTTTTATCTTCGGCCTGATGGGAGGAGGGGAGAAGAGACAATGTTCCGGGTGGGTGGGATCTTTGATTATGTTGTCTGCTTTACCGAGGCAGTGGGAAGTGTAGACAGAATCCATGGAGGGAAGGCTGGTTTCTGTGATGCACTGGGCTGTGTCCACAACTTCCTGCAGTTTCTTGCAGTCCTGGGCAGAGCAGTTGCCATACCAAGCTGCGATGCATCCGGACAGGGTGCTTTCTATGTGCATCGACCTACGCAGTGCCATCTCTGTAGTAGGAGCAGGGATGCTGAAAGGTACAAAATTAGGAGGTGGTGTTGATAGTGAAGAACGTTATCATAGATTACAGGGGAATCTTGATCAGTTAGGGAAGTGGGCTGAGGAGTGGTAAATGGATTTCAATACAGATAAGTGCGAGGTGATGCATTTTGGAAAGTCAAACCAGTGTAGGACTTATACTATGAACAGTAGAGCACTAGGGAGCGTAATGGAACAGAGGGATCTAGGAGTACGTGCATATTTCATTGAAAGCAGCATCACAGGTAGACAGGGTGGTAAATAAGGCTTTTAGCACACTGGCCTTCATCAATCAGGGCATTGAGTATAGGAGTTAGGACATTATGTTGCAGCTGTATAAGTCATTGGTGAGGCTGGACCTGGAGCACTGTGGACAGTTTTGGTCACCCTGTTATAGAAAAGCTGTGGTTAATCCGGAAAGAGCGCAGAGAAGATTAATGAGGATGTTGCCAGGATTAGAGGGCCTGAGTTACAGGGAGAGGTTGGCCAGGCAATGCCTTTATTCCTTGGAGCGTAGAAGAATGAGGGGTGATCTTATAGGGGTTTATGAAATCACGAGGAGCATGGATAAGGTGGACAGTAACAGTCTTTTCCCCAGGGTAGAGGAGTCCAAAACTAGGGGGCAGAAATTTAGGGTGAGACAGGAAAGATTTAAAAGGGACCTGAGGGGTAACTTTTCCATGCAGAGAGGGGTGAATATATGGAATGAGCTGCCAGATGAAATGGTTGAGGCAGGTACAATAGTATCATTTTAGAAGCACTTGGACAGGTACATGGAGGGGAGGGGCTTAGAGGGATGTGGACCGAATGCAGGAAATTGGGATGAGGTGTGGTGGGCACAGTGGTCAGCGTGGACTTGTAGGGCCGAAGGCCCATGTCTGTGCTGTATTGCTCTATGACTCAATGACTGCAGGCTTTCAGTGCAGGGGGCTGCACTGACCTTGCAAAGCCCAGAGCCCTGGAAGGCCTGGGTTTCACATGACATGGGCTGGCTGTCTGAAAGCCAACAGCACGTAGATTCATGCTCTGTCAAACCACTTCTAATCCCTCAGGGACTGGGGTCAGCTTCAGTGACCTGTCGCAGGACTGGTTGCTGGAGACCTGTGTGCCCATGAGCTAATGCGACTGTGGCAGCGGCGCGATGCATCAGTGGCATCTGCAGCCTGGATGGCAGAGACTGAGATTTGCATGGCTGCAGTGGGACCCTCCAGTGCATCCCCTGGAGCATGAGTGGCCGTTGGTTTTGCCAAAACAGGAGTTGAGACCTCCCTGCAGGGATGGATACTGCTGGGGCAGTCCATGGTGATGGCTGGGCAGGTGGGAGCTCTTTGTACAGAGGAGGGGCAGGAACATGGAGGAGGTGAGGTGGAGGTGGATGGCTTGTAAACCCAAGGGGTTAGCAGGAGGAGGGTGTGGTGACTGGGTGCACAAGGTGTGAGTATGCCATTCATCTCCACTGATCCCAGCTCTACCTCTGCGCACTGTCTCCACAAGGACCAATCCCAGCGAAGGTGATGGAGCCACAGTCCTCCTCAGGTGTCCGCTGGTTCTGTATCGCCAGGTCCTGCAAGGGAGGGAAGCACGTGTGTTAACACTGCTGGCTTCCTTGGGGTGAAGTCCCAATCGAGGTGGGATGCTGGCATTGTGTCATAGAGTTTCGACCCGGGTTCAATTCCCACCGCTGTCTGTAAGGAGTTTGTACCTTCTCCCTGTGTCTGCGTGGGTTTCCTTCAGGTGCTCCGGTTTCCTCCCACATTCCGAAGACGTACAGGTTAGGAAGTTGTGGGCATGCTATGTCGGCACCGGAAGCATGGCAATATTTGCGGGCTACCCCCAGAACACTCTACGCAAAACATGTATTTCACTGTGTGTTTCCATGTACATGTGACTAATAAATAAATATAAATGGAGTTATACAGCATGGAAACAGGCCTTATGGCCCAACTTGTCCATGCCGACCAAGTTGCCTACATGAGCTGGTCTCATTTGCCTGCATTTGGCTCATATCCATCTAAACCCTTCCTACCCATGTACCTGTCCAAATGTCTTTTAAACACTGTAATTGTACCTGCCTCTACCACCTCCTCTGGCAGCCCATTCCACATACCACCCTCAGTGCGAAAAGGCCGTCTCCCACGTCATCTTTAAATCATCCCTCCCCTCACTTTAAACTTATGCCCTCAAAGTTTAGACTCCCCTAGTTTGGGGTAAAGACTGTGACCATTTGCCCGATCTATGATCTTCACCTCATCCATGCCCTTCACGATTTTTTAAACCCCTCAGCCTCCTACGCTTCAGAGAAAAAAGCTCCAGCCTATCCGGTCTCTCGCTATAACTCAAGCCCTCCAGTCCCAGTAGCATCTTTGTGAAACTCCTCTGCACCCTCTCCAGCTTCACGACATCCTTCCTACAGCTGGGTGACCAGGTCTGCGCACAACTGTAAACTGTGAGATGTGGCTGGGAGCCCCTACAGCAGTGTCAAGTGACGTTATGAATGGCTGATGCGAATGGTGGTTTGCAGAGACTGCGGGTAGGTGCGGGCGTGGGGTGGCTCTGCTGATTACAGCTGAAGTAAGTGCAGTGGTGAGACACAATCCGGGCTCAGCAGATGTAGAGTCTGTTTGAGTCAAGGTTAAAGATAGCCAGGGAGAGAGAACAGTGACTGGAGTGGTGTAGAGACCCCAAAACAGCCACATTGTGGGAAGTGTATATATCAAGAAATAAGGCAGTGTGTGGAAAAAGTATTAATTATGGACGAATTTAATATTTGTGCAAATTGGCTTTAACCCGATTGGAAATGGTTTTCATGGTGTGCATTCAGGTTGGTTTCTTAGAGCAACAAACAAACTGCTGGAGGAAACCAATGGGTCGAGCAGCATCTGTGGGAGGAAAGGAATTGATGATGTTTTGGGTCGTTGATCCAAAACACCAACAATTCCTTTCTCCCTACAGAATCTGCTCGACCCACTGAGTTCCTCCAGCAGATTGTTTGTTGCTCCAGATTCCAGCATCTGCAGTCTGTTGTGTCTCCATATTTTCTTAGAGCAATATGTTACGGAACCACTCAGGAGACAGGCTATTTTTAATCTGGTAATGTGCAAGCGACTGGCTTAATAAGTGATCTCTGAGCAAAACATCTCTGAGGGATTAGTGAGGGCAGCATTTAGCATTCAGCTCGAGAGTGAGAAACTTGAGTCTGAAACAACTGCATTTATCTTAAGTAAAAGGAATCACAAAAGATTGAGGAGACAATTATTTAACTTGGATTGGGCAAATAGATTAGCAAGTAAGATAATAGGCAAACAGTGGCAAATATTTAAGGAGATACTTCACGACTCTCAACAAAAATATATTCCAGTGAAGAGGAAAGATTCCAACTGGGGGGAGAGGGGAATGAAACTTCCATGGTAAACCAAGGAAACTGAGGAGGGTATTAAACCAAGGGAGAAAACATATGAAATGGCAGAATTTAACAGCGGGCCTGAAGATTGGGATAAATTCTAAATCCAGCAAAGAAGGAATAAAAATTAAAGGAAAAGTAAATAAACTATGAGGACAAACTAGTGATAAATGTAAAATCTGACAATAAGAGCTTCTTTAAGTCCCTAAAATGAAGAGAGGTTTAAGTAAACACAGGTCCTTTACAGAATGAGACTGGGGTAATGAGTTGTAGGGAATACATCTCATTTACAATAGACAATACTATGAATATGCCATTAATAGTAGCAAAAATGTACAAGGGGTACTTAACTAACATCACAAGAGAAGCTGATAAATCCCCTGGACCTGATGATTTGCATCCTGGGATCCTAAAATTTGAGACTACAGAGACAATGGGTACATTGGTTCTGAATGCACTGCACTTTCTGTGTAACTGTTACACTATTTTCTGCCTTCTGTTTTCTTTTTTACTACCACAATGCACTATGCTTGCAAACAAAAGCTTACCACTGTAGCTTGGTACATGTGACAATAATAAACCAATTCCAATAATCTTCCAAAAAGCCTCAGATCCTGGAGAGAAATGTGATATCCTTGTTCAAAAGGGGTGGGAGTCAAAAAGCTGGAACTATAGGCCCATTGGCTGATGGATATTATTGGCAAAAAATGTTAGAATCAATTATTAAACAGGGAATAACAAAATATTTGGAAAGGCATAATCTGATCAAGCAGAAATATCATGGCTTCATGAAGGGTAAATCACGCCTGGCAAATTTATTAGAGTTCTTTGAGGAAGTGTCAGCCAGAGTGGATGGGGGAACCAGTAGATGTAATATATCTAGATTATTACAAGGTCCTTGACAAGTTGTTGCATAAAAGGTTACTTTGTGAGGTAACAGCTCACAGTGTTAGAGGTAATACAATAGCATGGATTAAGGATGAGCTAGTTACCAGGAAGCAGTGGGTAGGGATAAGGGGGTCATTTTCAGGTTAGAGACCTGTAACCAGTAGGGTGCTGCAGGGATCAGTGTTGGGACCGCAGTTGTCTGCAATTTATATTAATGACTTAGAGGAAGGAAGTGAATGTACCATAGATACATTTGTGGTGAGATAAAAGTGGGTGGGAAGACAAGTTGTGAGGAGCATGCAAACAATTTCGAGAGAGACATTGATAGGCTGAGTGAGTGGGCAGGATGTTGGCAAATGGAGTATAATGTGGGAAAATGTGAAGTTCTTCAGTATGGAAGGAAGAATGATGAACAGATCATTATTTAAATGGAGAATGACTTCAGAAAGCTGCAGAAGGGGATTTGGGGATCTTTGTTTATTAAACACAGAAAGCTAGAACACAGGTGCAGCATGTCATCAGAAGGTGCTTGGACACTGGCTTTTATTTCAAGTAGGGGAGTCTTGCTACAACTGTACAAGGCACCAGTGAGGTCACATCTGGAGTACAGTGTATTATTCCATTCTCATAATTTAAGGAAAGACATATTATCTCTGGAGGCAGTTCAGAGAATGTTCATTTCAATGCTGTCAGGTATGGAGGGATTGTTCTAGGAGGAAATATTGAACAGGTTAGGTCCGTACTTACTGGACTTTAGAAAAGTGAAAGGGGATCTTATTGAAACATAAGGTTGTTAGAGAGAGGGGGTTTGCTGGACAGGGTAAGTACTGGGGGGAAGTTTCCCTCTTGAGGGAGTCTGGGACCAGTGGGCTTGCCCATTTGAGAATGAGATGAGGAAGAATTTCTTGCAAGGATTGTTATCTTTGGAATTCCTCGCTCTGGTAAGCTGTGGGAGGTTGAATCCTGAAATATATTCAGAGCTGAGATAGATATTTAATCAGAAAGAGTTATGGAGAGGGCAGGAAAGTGGACTTGAGAGTTGGATTATTGAATGGGGCCGGGAGGGGGGGGGGGGGGGGTCAGGCTTGGGAGATTGAATGGCGTACTCCTGTTCCTATTTGTTATTGTGTTATGGTGTAGACTTGGATACAGTCCATGAATGTACCCGGGTTGTTAATGTCCTTTCATCTGACATTACTATAGATGGCAAATATCTTAGTCTTGAGCTCTGATCTCAGTGGAATGTTACTGGTAACAACTTGTCCACCTGAAGCAGTTTATGTACTGTTTTCTGTCCTTGAACAATTCCTCAACTTGCACCTCCATATCGTATGCTAACTGTGCAGCTATCCTCCTTGCACTGTATCAAATGCCTTCTGAAAATGCAAATACTCTCCTTCCACTGATTCATTGCAGCACTAGATAGCACATATCCCAATGGGATTGAGATAATAGTTTTACATTGAAGTACCTGGCAGAGGAAAGTGGGACTTGAGAAGTGGATGTTACTTTGCAATATTGTGTAAAATATGTGTCTGTGGGATTGAGTCCACCATGTGACAATATACTGTTGGACTGAGGTTGCCCGATGAACTGTGTACTGGATTAAGTGCATCCCTTTGGAACTGAGTCATTAATGGTACACTGATGTTCTGGGCAGTGTGCATTCCCATATGACTGATTCACTCCTGTCTCACTACAACATAGGGTAAACTGCTTGATCGATTACACTGTGATTCTGTAGTACAGAGCAGAGACTGGGGGTGCCTCTTTTCTCTCCCAGGGGAATATGGTAATATTAGAGAGAGGGTATATTCATCAAACTAAATGGAGAGGAGGGGGGAAAAGCGAAACGAATCTCTGAAGTGGGATGTAGTAATGAAAGTTTGGGAGCTCTTGGAATGGAGTGTATCTTGAAAGGACTGACATAGTAATGTTAGATTGTAAAGGATGCAGTGTACCAGTCTTGGGATGAGATAACAATAATGCATCACAGTAGTAGCCAATGTGTGTCCGAATTCACCGAGCCAATGACGATATACTGTAGTAGTGGTGGATTTGCCAAATAAGAATGAAACAGTGAGGGCATGTTGCAGAACAGGATGGAGTGCTCCCCAGGGGCCTGAGACAGTGAGGATGACACAGTAGAGTTAGTATCCTCACCGTCAGTAATGATGCACTGCTCAAAATCTGTGCACAAGGGTGGAAGTGTTAATAATGAACTTGATAAACTTGCCGCTATTTAAATTGAAGACTCTGGTTGGTAATTGGTAATTGGATTATTACTGTCACATTTACCGAGGTGCAACGAAAAACTTTGTTTTCAATGCCATCCATCCAGATCATTTCATCACATCACTACATTGATGTAGTACAAGGGAAAAACAATAACAGAATGCAGAATAAAGTGTTACAGTTACAGAAAAAGTGCAGTGCAGGCAGACAATAAGGTGCAAGGCCATAACAAGGTAGATTGTGAGGTTAAAGGTCCATTTTATCGTACTGGAGAACCATTCAATAGTCTTATAACAGCAGGATAGAAGCTGTCCATGAGCTTGGTGGTACGTGCTTTCAGGCTTTTGTATCTTCTGCCTGATGGGAGAGGGGAGAAGGGAGAATGTCTGGGGTGGGTGGGGTCTTTGATTATGTTGGTTGCTTTACCGAGGCAGCGAGAAGTTTAGACAGAGTCCATGGAGGGGAGGCTGGTTGCCGTGATGTGCTGAACTGTGTCCACAATTCCCTGCAGTTTCTGGCGGTCTTGAGCAGAGCAGTTGCCGTACCAAGCCGTGATGGATCAGTGGTGTTCATCCTCAACCTTCATTTGGAATTCTATCATGGTCACTCCCCCTGAGGGGATCTTTAGCCACCCGTATAATTCTCCCTTATTACATAAGGCCACATCTAGAATAGCCTGTTCCTGGATTGGCTCTTGGGTAGCAGACATGTTTTAAGTTGGAATTTAATATGTTACCAGTCTCGCCCAGTGATCACCCAACACAGTTTCTTCTCTCCACATCTCCCCCTTCTCTGAAACTTAAAACATGCTTGACTTCTAACATTTCTCAGTTTTAATGAAAAGTCATCAACCTGAAGTATTAACTCAGGCTTCTCTTTCCACAGACGCTGCCTGATCTGCTGCATATTTTCAGCATTTGTTATTTTTTATATTAGAGAATTCATATTAGACATATTGGATTGAAACTAAGTAAAACACCTCACTGTGCTGTGTACTAGTACGGGAATGAGAAAGACACATTGACGTAAAGGACCGGATGTACATCTGTTGGATTGAGGCAATAATGATAAATCGTATTTCACAGTAGGGTTTATTCCTATGATACTGAGAAAACAATAATGCTCTATAGCACAGGGTGGATTATATTGATATGGGACCGTGATTGTGAAATAGACATTGTCGGTCAGTTTGGATTGTATTTCTCTGACAGAGCTATGATTCATTGTACAGCTGGAAAGTGGTTCCCCTTATGAAACTGATTCCATAATGATACACTGATATACAGGATATAGCACATCCCTTTAGGACTGAGAGAACGATATGATCTGGTAACACATGGTAAAATGTATCCCTCCAGAATTGAGGCAGCAATGAATCATATTAGCACTGGTTAGAATATAACAATGGGATATGAAGCAAGGATACATCACAGTATATGATAACAGGTATCTCTATGTGACTGATATGACATTTTATAATGGAGTCTATTCCAAGGGAATAAAATATTACATTGTAATAGATGGTTATCCCCCTGTTAATGAAAAAAAAATGACGAAACATCGTTGTGCAGGCTGGTACAAATCGTTATTGAAGTGAGACAGTAATAACATACTGCAGTGTATTATTTGCTGTAAAGTTCAGCTCTGACAGTAACCAAGAAGCTTGACACTAACCAAGATAAGACAACTCAGTCTGTTGGTGTACCATTCACCCCCTCCCCCCCAAGACATTTACTCCCACATCGCTGGTGCAATGTGGCTGTAGTGTGCACCATCTACAAAATGGAGCAAGGCTTCTTTGACAAACCCACAAGCCTTTCTACCAAGAAGGAAAAGGCAGCTGCTGACGGGGAATGTTATCACCTGTAATTTTCCCTCCTAATTATATGCCAACTGGATTTTGACATGTGCCACCATTTCTTCCATGCCATTGGGAACCTCGTTCCTAAGAACACTGTGGGTGTGTCTTCAGCTGCAGTTTTCCACCACCTTTTCAAAGCAAATCATGGATGGATTACAAATACAGACCTTGCCGATGATAGCCATGCATAGAGTCTATACCAAGGGACGGAGACAGCATGAATACATCATGGTTGAAAACCGCAATCATTCTTTTGGGATTTAGAGGACAATGATGAATTTTACTACAGCATAAAGCCAATCCCAAAGGAATGGTACAGTAATGATACATAGATACCAATGGTAGAGATTACTCCACTGAGATTGAGATATTAATGATAAATTGCTCTGCTAGGTCAGACTAGGTGGTTATATTTCTCTGTAGTACAGGATTGAGTATATTGCTTTGACATTGTATCAGTAAATGTATGTTGTTGTAGAAGCTAGAGTGTATACATATTCAACTGAGAAGGTAGTGATAAGTTATAGCACAACAGTGAACATTGTATTCAGGTCCAAGTCCATAGCTTCCTGAAAGTGGTCATGCAAGTAGACAGGGTGGTAAAGAAGGCGTATGGCATGCTTGCCTTCATTGGTCGGGGCGTTGAGTATAAGAGTCAGGAAGCCATGTTGCAGCTATGTAAAACTTTGGATAGGCCACACTTGGAGTAATGTGTGCAGTTCTGGTTGCCCCATTACGGGAAGGATGTGGAGGCTTTGGAAAGGGTGCAGAAAAGATTTACCAGGATGCTGCCTGGGTTAGAATGTATGAGCTATAAGGAGAGGTTGGATAAACTTGGGATGTTTTCTCTGGAGTGGTGGAGACTGCGGGGAGACCCAATAAAAGTTTATAAAATTATGAGAAGTATAGATAGGGTAGGGACTCAGAATATTTTTTCCCAGGGTAGAAATGTCAAGTACTAGAAGACATGCATTTAAGGTGAGAGTGGAAAAGATTAAAGGAGATGTGCGGGGCAAGTTTTTACACAGAGAGTGCTGGGTGCCTGGAACAGGCTGCCAGGGGTGGTGGTGGAAGCAGAGGTGACAGTGGTGTTTAAGAGGCTGTTAGATAGACAAAGTCAAAGTCGAAGTCGAGTTTATTGTTATATACATAAGTACATGGGTGCTCAGGTGCAATGAAAAACTTACTTGCAGCAACATCACAGGCACATAGCGTCATATAAGCAGCATTCACAAGAAAAACAAACTAAACATAAATTATTCACAATTTTTACAAGAAATAAAGCACAAGTAGAACAAAATAAAAACAAAGTCTATTTTAGTGCCAAGTGATTAGGGTGGTCATGGTGTTGCTAAAGGTAAACACATGAATATGCAGGGAATGGAGGGATATGGATCACGTACAGGCAGAAGAGATTTAGCTTAGTTCGGTATCGTGTTTGGCACAGACATTGTGGGCTGAAGGGCCTGTTCCTGTGCTGTACTATTCTATAGATACTTTCTATCCTACAGCTTTGAGACAATAAAGTTACACTGTAGTAAAGAATGCATGTATATTTGTGGAACAGGGAATGTGTTATATTGGGATATTCAATAGGATAAAGAATGAGCCAATGGACTGAGACAGAAATGAACTGCTGTATAAATGAATAGGATTTATCCACAAGGGACTAAGACAGTGAATATACATTGTTATGCAGGGGAGAGTACATCCCAGGGGACTGAGAGAATAATGGTTTATTGTATTGGGGATCGATTGTGTCCCTACGGAATTAAGCCAGCAACTTTAAATCATTGTACAAATTGGAACTGAGACAGTAATGAAACTGAAGTCATTATGTATCGGCTGCCTGGCAACTGTAAAAAGATCGGCAAGGGAATGAGCAGGAATGCTGGCACCGGGAGGGGGTGCGGTGGGGTCCTGCTCCAGAATCCACACACCGTCACCTCAGTGGGTCCTTCAGCCAGAAGGACAGAACTGCAGACACAGGGCGACCGCCTGTGTCACTGTGGATGTGGAAGCTGCAAACTCAGTTATTGGCTGCTGCATGTGATTGGGCTCCGTGGTGGATGGGACTGGCCGGCTACTCCAATGGGGACGGGGCAGTTTCCAGCCTCTGAATCTCCAGGCCAGGCTGGAGGTGGGTTCCATCTCCATTGGCTTCTCAAACCTATGAGCCTTCCATTGAAGGGTGCTCACTCTCACCTCTCCATTGAAACTGGACTCCTGTCTGTGTTTGGGCTGGGTCTCTGATGACACCTGGTGGCAAAGGTCTGCAGGCTACCGAGGAGTAAATGTCACTTGACAGCACTGTCAGCAACACCTTCCAGCACTTAGCTGATGATTGAGTGTGGGCTCACACAAGGGACTGCAGTTGCTGGAATCTGGGGCAAAACACAAAAAGCTGGAGGAACTCAGCGGGTCAGGCAGCATCTGTGGAGGAAAATGGACTGTGAACATTGCAGGTCAAGACCCTTAATCCAGTCCAGATGAAGGGTCTTGACCTGAAACGTTGACTGTCCACTTCCCTTCGTAAATGCTGCCTGAGCCGCTGAGTTCCTCCGGTTTTTTCTGTGTTGCATTGAAAGTGATTGGGCAGCATTGAAAGGATTGGATTTGTCCTGCTTCTTTGTGAACAGGACATACCTGGGCAATGTTCTATATTGTAGGTAGCTGCCAGTCTTGTGGCTGTAGCTGGAACAGGTTGGCTAGAAGAACTGCTAGTTCCAGAATGCAGGTCTTCCACACGGCAGGTGAGGTACTGTCCAGTCTCGTAGTCTTTGCTGTATCCAGTGGTCTCAGTCATTTCTTGATATCCTGTGGAGTGAATCAAACTAGAGAAGAGTGAGAGAGAAGAGAGAGAGGGAAAGTGAGAAAGGAAAAGAGAGAGAGAAAGAGAGAGAGAGAGGGAAAGAGAGAGAGAGAGGGAAAGAGAGAGAAGGGGAAAGAGAGAGAAAGAGAGAGATGGAGAGAGATAGAGAAGGAGAGAAAGAGAGAGAGAGAAAGAGAGTGGGAAAGAGAGAAAGAGAGAGAGAGAAAGGAGGAGAGAGAGAAAGAGAGAGGGAAAGAGAGAGAGAAGGAAAGAGAGTGAGAGAAAGAGTGTGAGAGAGATGGAGAGAGAGCAGAGAACAGTACCAGGCCCTTCAGCTCATGCTAACCATCAACCATCTATTTTTACATTAATCCCACCCCAACCCATTTTTTATTCTCCCCACATTCCCATCAAGTGCCCCCAGATTCTACCACTCATCCACACACACTCGGGGCAATTTACAGCGGCCAATTCACCTACCAACCCACACGTCTTTGGGACGTGGGAGAGGAAACCAGAGCACCCGGAGGAAACCCACAGGGAGAACGCGCAAATTCCACGCAGACAGCACCTGAGGTCGGGATTGAACCCAGGTCACTGGAGCTGGGAGGCAGCGGCTCTACCAGCCGCGCCGCTGTGCTAGCCGGAGGCTGACCCATATGATGCTGGAGATCTCAGGAGGAAGCTGAAATGCTTCAGGTTGAAGATGGTTGCAGATGGTTCACCCTTATCTGTGGCGGCCTGCACTGGAGCCATGCACCGGGTGCAGAGCTCCTGCCTGTGATCTCCTGCTGAGGCTCTTGCACTTGTACAATATTAGAAGCTCCTGTGGTCTCCTCGCCAAGATGGGCATGGGACCTCTCTCTTCCGCCGTGTATCATCCAGCAGGCCCCTCCTTGCAAACTAGCAGGCTTTTCCCCTCTGCCTCCAGAATTCCCGACAGCCAGCACACATCCCCCAACACCGGAAAAGTGTGCTCGGAGAATACATTCACTGCTCCGAGAAAACAGCTCCTCCTCTGTGCCTGACTGATAAACACATAGGGATCTATTTTTGTGCCTCCGAGCATGTTTAAATAATGCTAATCAGCAATTAGCCCCTAAATTGTAGGCTAAAAACAGTTTTAAACAGCTGGGTCTTATTAGCACATCTTCCACTTCGTGCCCACTTTCAATCTTCACCTAAAATAAGCTTTAGCACACAAAAGGCTGTGACGTCCTTGCAATCAGATTAGAAGGCACACGGCTGTTTAAGAATCAGAATTCTGGTGCATGGTGCAGACAACACGAGGTCCCAGCACAGCAGGATCCTGCTGAGGCGTTAAGTGTTATGTGGGCTCCATCACTTTGCGATGGTATTGGCTGTCTTCAGTGAGTGGTGACCATAGAACGAAATGCACTTACAACCTGCCACATTCAGATGATGTTTGGATTAGCTCTAAACACGGCCGATGTCTCATCATTTCACAGCTGGCTCCTGGGGAGTTACCCTGAAGAATGATTGGCCAATGAGAAATGGCTTTAGAAGCCATTAGAAGTTTACAGATAGAAGTTTCTAATATTATGAGGGGCATAGTTAGGGTAGACAGTCAGAATCTTTTTTCCCAGGGTAGAAATGTCAAGTACTAGAGGGCGTGCATTTAAGGTGAGAGGGGGAAAGTTCAAAGGAGATGTGTGGGGCAAGTTTTTACACACAGAGTGGTGGGTGCCTGGAACAGGCTGCCAAAGGTGGTGGTGGAAGCAGATACGATAGTGATGTTTAAGAGGCTGTTTGGTAGGCACATGAATATGCAGGGATAGAGGGATATGGATCATGTGCAGGCAGAAGAGATTTAGTTTAATTCGGCATCGTGTTCAGCACAGACATCGTGGGCCGAAGGGCCTGTTCCTGTGCTGTACTGTTCTATGTTCTAAACCACTCTGTCATCCTGGTCTTCCTCCCTTCCTGATTTAGCAAGCTTCCTTTAAAGATTATCCTTCTAAAGCCTTTGAAATAAAAACAGAAAAAGAAACTTACTCACTGTTGTATAAAAGTGAGTGAAGCTCAGGTACACTCAGGCCGTTTCTACTGGCTGGTAATGAGGGTAATCTCAACTAATTTGAATGCAGAATCCTCTGTTTGTGTGGCCAGACTCCTGATCCCTGCGAGCACACAAGCAGTGGTCACTGTGTGGTGACAGTACCCTCTAGTGTTAGTTAAGAAATATTCATTCCGTCACGAAAAGGGAAAGTGACAGTCCTCCGTAACGAAGAGCAGGACATGATGGTCAAGGGCTGCTTCCATTTGTCGAATGGCTTCAGGTGAAGGAATGTGTGAGGGACAGTTCTCTGTCAGTCATACTAATGCACTTAAAGGGTAGAAATTTATTATTGATCAAATGTGCTTGGCACGCAACATAATATCAACAATGGATCACACTTGCTTCCAAAACAAGTTGAGTTTATTGTCATGCGCACAAGTACGGTGAGGTACAGGTACAATGAAAAACTTGCTTGCAGCAGCATCACAGGTACATAGGTACACGCAACACACAGAACTTAAATTATACATAAATGATACAAGAAAAAGACTGTGCAAAACATGACCTCAGTGTGAAAAAAGACACAATCAGAGACAAGTCCATGGCAGTGCAAGAGGTGGTCTGTAGTGTTCCACTGCTGAGGTAGGGTCAGGATTGCGCAGGTCGGTTCAAGGACCTGATGGCTGTAGGAAAGCAACTGTTCCTGAACCTGGTGGTGTGGGACTTCAGGCTTCTGTACCTCCCGCCTGACGGTAGCAGCGAGAAGAAGGCATGAGTTGAGTTACAAGTCAACGCCAGAATAAGCTTGAGGGGTAAAATTGCCTCCTCTGTTCCTTTGCTCTACCAACACAAGTGGTTTTCAATATAACATTGATGATGGCTCAGAGCTAATGGAGGCTTGCAGGGCACCCTCTCTGGAGCTGGGGTGCAGAACATCTGTCCCAGAGGCCACAGCTGCCCATCAGGTGCTCCCCAACCTAACTGGAAACAGCAACCAATCAACCTCCAGTGATGAGCGGGATGATTAGGAAGCAATGAATCTGTAGAAGTGGCTGAACACAGTTCAGAGAGGAACTCAGGAAAGCAAACTAGGGGAGGTTTCTAAAAAGTGAAGATAAGGCTCTGTTCAAAGTCAAAGTCAAAGTTGAGTTTATTGTCATGTGCACAAGTACATGTATGCACAGGTGCAATGAAAAACTTACTTGCAGCAGCATCACAGGCACATAGTATCATATAAGCAGCATTCACAAGAAAAATATAAATTAAATATAAATTACACACAACTTTTACAAGAAAGAACACAATTAGAACAAAAAAAATGAAGTCCATTTTAGTGTAAAGTGATCGATGTGGTCATAGTGTTGCAATACTGAGGTAGTGATTAGGGTTGTGCCGGTTCGTTCAAGAACCGAATGTTGAAGGGAAGTAGTTGTTCCTGAACCTAGTGGTGTGGGACTTCGGACTTCTGTACCTCCTGCCGGATGGTAGCTGCGAGAAGAGGGCATGGCCCGGATGGTGGGGAACTTTGATATTCTATTGATTTCAGTATAGTTTCAGAATCACAGTTCAATTCACAGCCCACGTCATATTATCTGCTTAGCACACATGTTATCAAAGAGGAATCTTGCTCTTTTCCCTTGCCTTTCTGAACTTGGTTGTGTGGGACTTCAGGCTTCTGTATCTCCTGCCTGATGGTAGCTGTGAGAAGATGGCATGGCCCGGATGGAGCAGATGCTTGATGATAGATGCTGCCTTTTTGAGGCAGCGCCAAATGTATGTAGATGCTGTCAATGGTGGGGAGGGCTGTGCCCATGATGGACCGGGCTGTGTTCACTACTCTCTGCAGCCTCTTACATTCATGTGCATTGGAATTGCCGTACCAGGTCATGATGCATCCAGTCAGGATGATCAGTAAGTGACTCCCATTTCTCACATTACAACAACAGATACCCTTCAACAATACTTCAGTGGCTGAAAAGCACTTGGAACAGACTAAGTTCATGACAAGGTCTTACAAACTCCTTGTTTTTTGCACGTTTCCTATGATTTTATTCTAAGGTTACGGGGGAACTGATGGCAAACAAGATGGACCATTCTTTATTAGTGCCCATCTATTACCAATTTTAAAGCTGGTACATGGGGACTTATGGTTTTCCCTGCTCAACCTTGTTTACAATGGGCTGATAATTAAGTTAGCAGAAGTCCAGAGTGTGGAGTTTTAGTAAACGACATTAAAAAAAGAATTCCTTGGGATTTAATGAAATACTATTACTTGAAGTTGAGAGATTGCAGTGACTTTAATACAAGGATGGCCCTCTTTTACTCTCTACACCTCTAAGCCAAGAGCTGAGCCTTGTGGATATTAACTATGGTCCTGGTTATCTACCAATAATTCAGTGAGGCAAAACTTCTGGTGACTGGACCCAGTTACCTCCTTCTCCTGGACCCAGTGCTCTCTCCCAGACCAATATCCCCAGCACTGAGGCCTCTGTCTGTCAGCCATGATCAGGGTGCTAGTGTCAGGCTGCAGCATTCATGTGCCTGAGACTAGCACCCTGAAGCAGACACTCTGTCCCCAGCTTGGTCACAGGAGGAGATTACCAGGTGGACAGAGGGAAAGATTCAAAGATGTGATCAAAGCTTCATTGAGTCATATAGCACAGAAACAGGCCCTTCGGCCCAACTTGTCCATGCCCATCTAAGCTAGTCCCATTTGCCAATGTCTGGCCCATATCCCTCCAAACCTTTCCTATCCATGTACCTGTCCAAGTACCTTTTAAATGTCGTTAACGAATCTGCCTCAACCACTTCCACTGGCAACTTATTCCATATACAGACCACCCTGTGTGTAAAAAAGTTGCCCCTCAAGCTTCTATTAAACCTTTCCCCTCTCACCTGAAACCTACGCCCTTTAGTTCTTGATTCCTCAACCCTGGGAAAAAGACTGTGTGCATTTACTCTGTCTATGCCCCTCATGATTTTATACACCTCTGTAAGATCACCTCGCAGTCTCCTAGGCTCCAAGGAATGAAGTCCTGGCCTAGTCAAACTCCCTCCATAACTCAGTCCCTTGATTCCTGGCAACATCCTTGCCTTTTCTGCACTCTTTCCAGCTTAATGACATCTTTTCTATAACAGGGTGACCAACCCAAACTGAACACAGTACTCCATGTGTGGCCTCACCAGCATCTTGTACAACCACACCATCACCTCTCAGCCCCTGTATTTAATGCCCTGACTGATGAAGGCCAGCGTGCCAAACACCTTCTTCACTACCCTGTCTACCCGTGATGCCACTTTCAGGGAACCATGTACCTGAACTCCAAGGTCCTTCTGTTCTGCAACACTCCCCGGGGCCCTGCCGTTCACTGTGAAAGTCCGGCCTTGACTTGACTTTCCAAAATGCAAGCACCTCACACTTATCTCAATTAAACTCCATGAAAAAATGCAGCATCCCCACTCACTCCTGGGAGCCATTAGCACATGACTGCTCAGAGTGGAGAAGGCGCATTCAGGAATAGTGTTGAGAATCTGAGTCTGTGGAGCAGGAGCACACACAAGCCCTGTGTAGGCAGCAGAAAGAATGCATCTCCTCACAAATGACACCCCCTCCCCTCCCCCCAGATCGGATCAGATTAGTTTATTGTCACATACACCAGGGTGCAATGAAATTCTTTGCTGTGTGAAGCTCACAGTGTAAACAGCACACAGGGTAATAATAAATACAATACAACAGCCAGCACCTGCCCCACCTATGGAAGAGTCTGCAGTTCTCACATTGGCCTCATTAGGTGCCTCAAAGCGGGAGTTGAAGTGAATCATCCTCAATCTAGCGGAATGCCAAAGAAAACATTTTATAGCAATCCTCAGTGATTCTGGTTCACTTGTGGCAGACTTGCATTCTCCCCAGGTGCCAGCAGGTGGCAGCCTTGACCACAAGGATGGATGGTTTACGCTGCCTGGAATTGGAATCGGAATTGGTTTATTATTGTCACTTGTACAGTTGTACAGGTACGGTGAAAAACTTGTCTTGCATACCATTCATACAGAATAGTTCATTGTACAGTGCATTGAGGTAGTACAAGGTAAAACAATAACAAAATGCAGAGTAAAGTGTTGCAGCTACAGAGAAAGTGCAGTGCAGGTAGACAGTAAGGTGCAAGGTCATAATGAGGTAAATTGTGAGGTCAAGAGTCCATCTTAACGTACTAGGGAACTGTTCACTAGTCTTATAACAGCGGCATAGAAGCTGTCCTTGATCCTGGTGGTATGTGCTTTCAGGCTTCTGTATCTTCTGCCCGATGGGAGGGGGGAGAAGAGAGAATGTCTGGGGTGGGAGGGGACTTGGATAACTTTGGCAGCTTTACCGAGGCAGTGAGAAATATAGACAGAGTCGATGGAGGGGAGGCTGGTTTCCATGATGCGCTGGGCTGTGTCCACAAATCTCTGCAGTTTCTTGCGGTCTCAGGCAGAGCAGTTGCCGTACCAAGCCATGATGCATCCAGATAGGATGCTTTCTATGGTGCATCCATATAAATTGGTGAGCGTCAAAGGGGACATGCCAAATTTCTTTAGCCTCCTGAGGAAGTAGAGAAGCTGGTGAGCTTTCATGGCCATAGCGTTTACGGAGGTGGTATCTCGATTTCCTGGAATGTGGAGGTCCCAACAAGAGCGTCCACCTCTGGCTGTGTGAGTAACTCCCTCGTACCCACCCCTGTGCTGGCTGGAGTGGCCCTCCCAATGATCCTTGCACTTCGTCTGGGCAATGCTGCCTTTAAAGTTGCAGTCCCAATAACTAGAGCCCGAACACCGCTCACCTACTCTTCCTGTCCTTCGCTGCCATTTTGTCGCAGTTGCGAGGGAGGCTGTGCAGGGGAGAACAGAGCCCACCTTGCTCTTGCACACAGAAACACTTAGTTGCAGTGCATCCAACACAGGCTCCTCTTCTGTGATGACAGGCACCTCAACTGTCCCTTAGACTCTTCACTGCATTACTCTGCCTCAGGAACACACACACACACACACACACACACACACACACACACACACACACACACACACACACACACACACACACACACACACACACACACCCCGACACATAACACACACACGCGCACACATGCATACCTAGACACACAAACACACACATAAACACAGACACATACATATACACACTCACATACCCAGACACATGCACACATACAGACACATATACACACAGACACACACACACAAACATACACACACACACACAGATGTACAGACACACACACAGACATACACACAGACACACACACACACACACACACAGACGTACAGACACACACACACAGACGTACACACAGACACACACACACTCACACGCATACAGACACACACATACGCATACACACATACTCATACACATACACACACATTCAAACATATGCCCATACACATGCGCATTTATTTGCACATGCATGTCTGTACACACGTCTGCATATGCACTCACACACGTGAACTCAAATACGCACATGCATGCACACATGTGTGCACAAGCATGCATACACACACAAACATGCAGTGACACACACACACACACACATACACACACACACACACACACACACACACAAACACAATGAAAGCACACATACACATGAGTACACAGTTACACACACATATCATGCACACAAAGTGTGGAGGGAGATCCTTCCATCACAGAGGCTCACCAGACTGGACAGACATTGCAGGAAACTCCTGTAAACATCTCCTGGGTCATCCCCACCTCTCCTTCCCCCACAGCACCGAATGTATTTTTCAGACCTATCTGTCCATTAGCCTCTCCTCTTCTGATGACTCTGGCGGTCTGACAAGAGGTCTCCAACCTGAAACGTTGACTCTGTTTCTTTTCGCACAGATGTGACCTGACCTGCTGAGTGTTTCCAGCAACTCCTGTGTTTGTGCGGGGCACCCTGGGCCAGTGACCCACCTGCTGATATACCAAGTCCTGTCCACCATCTACAAGGCACAAGTCAGGAGTGTGACAGAATACTCTCTACCTCCCTGGGCGAGTTCAGCTCCAACAACTCTCAAACAGCTCAATACTATCCCAGAACAAAGCAGCCTGTTTGCTTAAGACCGCATCCGTCACGCTGAACATTCATTCCCTCTGCAGTGACAGCAGTGTGCACCGTATACAAAACACACTACTCCGACAGCATCTTCCAAACCTCTGATCTCCACTAACAAGGAGGACCAGGACAACAGGGATATGGGAAGACCATTATCTCTAACGTTCCCCTCCAACCACACACCATCCTGACTTGGAAGTATATCACTGGTCTTTTATCGTCACTGAGTCTAAATCTTGGAACTCCCTACCCAATGGCATTGTGAGGGTACCTTCACCAGAAGGCACAGACCATCACCTTCTCAAGGGCAATTAGGGATGGGCAATAGATGCTGGCTGAGCCTCCGATGCTCAGTGAATGAATAATACAATGGAATGGTGTTGCTGTTGGATGTCACTGGAAGGTGGTTGGACAGCGAAAGAGCAGCTACTGCTGGCTGACTCCTGACTGGCTGCATCATGTCCTGGTTTGGAAACTCCAGTGCCCAAGAATGCAAGAGGCTACAGAGAGTGGACTCAGCCAGCTCCATCATGGGTACAGCTCTCCCCACCATCGAGGACATCTACAAGAGGTGATGTCCCAGGGCGGTGACATCCATCGTTAAGGACCCCTGCCATCCGGGCCGTGCCCTCTTGATGTTACCATCAGGTAGGAGATACAGGAGCCTGAAGACACACACCTCAAGGTTTAACAACAGCTTCTTCCCCACTGCCATCAGGTTCCCGAACCGACCTGAAAAACCCTAACACTACCTCAGATTATATTTCTTTTTTCATTCTCTCTCAACTTGCACTAATGTCATTATATTTATTTTGCTGTGCAAGTTATGTATAATTCATGTTAATTTAAATTTATGAACATAGAACATAGAACAGTGCAGCAGAATACAGGCCCTTCGGCCCACAATGTTGTGCCGACTTTTAAACCTCGCCTCAGACTATCTAACCCCTTCCTCCCACATATCCCTCAATTTTAAATTCTTCTATATGCTTATCTAGTAATCTCTTGAATTTGACCAATGTACTTGCCTCTGTCACCGCCCCAGGCAGCGCATTCCATGCCCCAATCACTCTCTGGGTAAAAAACCTTCCTCTGATCTCTCCCTTGAACTTCCCACCCATTACTTTAAAGCCATGCCCTCTTGTATTGAGCATTGGTGCCCTGGGAAAAAGGCACTGGCTGTCCACTCTATCTATTCCTCTTAATATTTTGTACACCTCTATCATGTCTCCTCTCATCCTCCTTCTCTCCAAAGAGTAAAGCCCTAGCTCCCTTAGTCTCTCCTCATAATGCATACCCTCTAAACCAGGCAGCATCCTGGTAAATCTCCTCTGCACCCTTTCCAACGCTTCCACATTTATGTTAACTCATGTTTCTCATGTTTGTAATGTACTGTGCTGCTGCTGCAAAAAGCTATGGTATTTATACCCTGGGCATGTATGGCTGTGACAATAAACTTGAGCTTGAACATTATCATTAGGTAGATAGTTCCAACCCTCTGTGTGTAATGAGTTCTTCTCATCTCTGTACTGAATGGCTGACCCTTTATTTTGAGACTGTGATGCCTGGTTCTAAATGCCTCAGCCGGAGGAAACATTAACTCTGCATCAAACCTGTGGGAACCTTGTAGCTCATTCTTGCAAATTCAAGAGAATGCGGTCTTAGTTTAATCTTTCTTCATCTGACAAACCCTCTATCCCAGGAACCAGTGTGGCAAACCTTCACCTTCACCTTCACTATACTCCCTCTCTTGCAAGTCTCCTCACTGGACCACAATACTCCAGGTGCAAGTCTCTCTCAGGCTCTATATAACTAGAGCAACACATTTCCCATCTTGCATGCTGATCGTCTTGCAATAGAGGCCAACGTACCCTTGCTCTTCCTAACTACTTGCTGAACCTGCATGATAACTGCTGTCTTTGTTGTAAGATAAACCCTCAAATTTCTTTCCAGATTGCACACAAAGAAAACAAAATGTCCAAGACGCTGGTGAGACCGCATTTGCAGTACTGTCAACAGTTTTGGTCACCCTGTTGCAGGAAAGACATCATTAAACTGGAAAGACTGCGGAGAAGACTTACGAGGATGCTACCAGGACTTGAGGGTCTGAGTTGTAGGGAGATGTTGGGCGGGATAGGACTTTATTCCTTGGAGGGTAGGAGACTGAGGGGTGACTTTATGGAGGTGTATGAAATCATGAGGGGCACAGATAGGGTGAATGCATTCAGTCATTTTCCCAGGGAAGGGTAACTAAAAACTAGAGGGCACAGATTTAAGGTGAGAGGGGAAAGATTTAAAAGGGACCTCAGGGGCAACTTCTTCACACAGAGGGTGATGTGTATATGGAACGAGCTGCCAGAGGAAGTGGCTGAGGCAGGTACAATAATAGCATTCAAAAGACATTAAGATAAGTACATGGATAGGAGGGGTTTAGAGGGAAATGGACCAAATGCAGGCGAATAGGACTAACTTTGTGGGCATCATGGTCGGCAAGGACGAGTTGGGCGGAAGGGCCTGCTTCTTGTATCACTCGATGACTCTAGATTGAGAAGCTGAGTGGCAAGAAGCTGACCCTGGACCAGTGGGTCAGAAGTTCCCAGTTGCTCTGGGGGCAGGCGGAGGGGTGGGGGGAGTCCTTTGCCTCTCCTGAATAATACCAGCAGGAGGCTGACAGACCCTGGGGAAATGGCTGCAGTGACGATCCACAATCTGTGGGGAAGTAGTAAAGGACAATGAGACCCTTTCATCTGCTCCACTGACCCCGGTCTCACCAAGCTGTTGATGACAAAATCTCCCCTCTGCTCCCCATGTTTGATGACGTTGTAAACAGAACACTCTTCCCACAAACCTGCCGCATCACATCCTCCCTTCCGAGAAAATAACACGCTCGATGTCTCTCTTCTTGAAAGCCACCATCCCATCTTCAATCTCATTCCCACTTGAACACAACTCTTGGATTCAAGACCCAACAAAGTCATCGTTCAAAGCCATATCTGCATATCCAGTGAGGGCCAAGACCATACAACTGTTGACTAGTCACACTTGTGTATAACAGTGCCAATCTTCTACCTGTCTTTGTCTCCCCTAGTGCTCCTACACAGAGCTCATATGGTGACTATCAGAGAATCATGGAGTCATACAGTACAAAAACAGGCCCTTCGGCCCATTGATGCCCTGACAGTCAGCGAGCTATCTTATTCTCCCCACATCCCCCTCAGCTCTCCTCAGATTCCACCAGACACCTACAATTTACAGCAGCCAAATAACCCACCAACCCGCACGTTTTTAGGATGTGGGAGGAAACTGGAGCACCTGGAGGAAGCCCAACGCTGTCACAGGGAGAATGTACAAACTCCACACAGACAGCGCCTGAGGTCAGGATTGAACTCGGGTCACTGGAGCTGGGAGGAAGTGGTAGAAGGGAAAGTACTAACTTATATATATCTTTCAGAAATACATCTTATTCAGAAAAATATATTCAAAGACTACAAAAAAACAGTGCATGGCTTTCTTTACATTCACAGTGTCATTCAGTCTATACATCCACAGTGTTATCGGTTCTGTACATTTGTAGTGTTAGCACCTCTGTGTGCAGAGCATCATTGCCACCCACGTGGCCCACTTTGGGTGATACTAAACTTCCAGTGTTTCAGAAGCTTCTACACAGGACTAAGCCCAACGTTGTGTTGGCTGCACCAAACCTCAGTGCATCCCTCAGCATGCACTCCTGCAACCAGGAATGTACCACTTGGCAGCATTCCTTTACGGACATCTCATTGTACTGGAAGATCAACAAGTTTCGGGCAGACCAAAGTGCATCTTTCACTAAGTTAATGATTTCACAGTAGCACTTGATGTCTGTCTCAGTATGTGTCCCTGGCAAAAGTCCGTAGACTGGAGACTCCTCTGTTATGCAGCTGCACCTCACCTCACCCCAGGAATTCAGCTCTTTGGTCCGTGTTGAGACCAAGGCCAGGATGAGGTCTGGAGCCGAGTGGTTTCGGCAAAGCCAGATGGGCATTGGTGAGGAGGTTATTGGTGAGTGAGTGCCGTTTGACAGCACTGTGGACTGACTGAGAGTGTTGGGGTGGGAGTTCACAGAGTTAGACCCAGTGACGATGAAGGAACGGGGATACATATCTGGGTCAGGATGGTGTCGACTTGGATGGGAAGTGCGGGTGGAGGTGTTCCCCATGCACCTCCTGCCCTTATCATTCTGGGAGGTGAAGGTCATGCGTTTTGGAGCTGTAGAGCAGCCCAGGCAAGTAACTGCACACAAAGGTGCTGGAGGAACTCAGCGGGTCAGGCGGCCTCTATGGAGGGAAATGGACAGTCGGCGTTTCGGGTCGAGACCCTTCACCTGGACTGGAAAGAAAGAGGGGAGATATCCAGGATGAAAAGGTGGGGGAAAGGGGTGGAGCAAGAGCTGGAAGGTGATTGGTTGATCCGGGTGAGGGGGTGATAGGCAGATGAGGGAAGGGGAGAATGGGAATGATGTCAGAAGCTGGGAGGTGAGAGGTGGAGGTGACAAAGGGCGGATAAATACGGAACATGATAGGAGAGGATGGTGGTGCATGGATTAAAGGGAGGGAGATGGGGAGGGAAACCAGTGGGAGGAGCGTGTGGGTGATGGACATGGAGAGGGAGAGGGTGCGGGAGGAGAAAGATAGGGGGTGATGGGGGCAGTTGGATCAGGAGGGGAGAGAAAAGAAAAGGGATGAAAGGAGACAGAGGGGAGCGGTTACTGGAAGTCTGAGAATTCGATGTGCATGCTGCCAGGCTGGAGACTGCCCAGGTCAGTGGAGGGGTGAGGTGGATGGACTTTGGTCTTTCAACAGCCATCAAATTCCTATGTGTTCACTTGGATAAAACTTCAAGGATGACGGTACGTGTGAAGAAAGGCAGAATGAGGAGTGTGTGTTGTCATTCTCTGAGAGGTGAGAATTTGAAGCAATTGTCTCACAGGCTGGCAGAGACCTCATTGCCCTGACAGGAAGTGAGTGGTGAAGGGACAAGAGGCAATAAATTTAACGGTTATAATATTCCCAGGGGTCAGGAAGGAAGAGGGGTAGAAGGGTGGATGAAGGAGCAAACACACTCATGTACACGGGCAATATTCAGTGTTCTTAAAGGTCAAGGTCACAGAGACATTGAAGCATTGGTGGGGTTTGTACAACATGTTCATTGATTCCGTTAAACAATCAGCAGACTGAGGAGGATGAAGGTAATTATTCCTCCAGAAGACATTCCAGTGAGCTGCTGGGATAAGATGGGAAGAGAACTGGTGTGAAAGATCAACTCACAACAGTAGTTTGCAATGTTGTGAAATAAATATATCTTTTTATTGACTTTATTACAAAAGGGATGTTGCTTCAGAAGATCACAGTTAATAAATGAATTAATTTGCAGAATCAGCAGATGGTCAACGAGTAGATGGACACAGTTTTCAGCAATGAGGGGATGGAATGTGAAGGGGAAAAGTGTTTGTTAGCAGTGGTTGAGGAGGGTCCAAAGTGAAATGGAAGAGATTTAATGGAGGATGGTGAGGCCAAGAAATACCATCTCGGTGTTAATAATTGAGACTGAGAACATGTTTTACACTGTCATACAAAGCCAAGAATGAGCCGTTCATCTCCTCCCTGAACCAATTTCTTCCATTCCCTTCAAACCCACACATTTCAATCTGTGGAATTAGCGGAAAAACAAATTCATGGTACTTGATTCTTTGTGTGTATCTTGTTAAAACTTTTATTTTAAGTTTAACCCATTCTCTAAACTCAATGAAGGGGGAAGGGTGGAAGGTAAAAATATCAGTTATAATATTCACAGGGGGATGAAAGTGGTCAAGAAGGGAGAAGGGGTAGAAGTATTGATAAAGGAGCAAACACACATTGTAAAGAGGGACTGAAGTGTGAGGGAAATATTTAGGCAGAGACAGCATTTTGAAAGGTCAATGAAAAACAAGCAATACTTTACGTCAGTATTCACCATGGAAAAAGGTCTGGGGAATTGTAGTGGGGACTTGCAGTGGCCTGAAAAGCTTGAGCATGTAGATATTAGAAAAAAGGTGGTGCTGAAACTTTTGGAAAGCATCAAGTTAGATAAGTCACCGAGACCAGATGAGATGTACCCCAGGTTGCTGTGGGAGGCAAGGGAGGAGATTACAGAACCTCTGACGATGATCTTTGCGTCATCCATGGAGATGGGAGAGGTTCCGGAAGATTGGAGGGTTGCGGATGTTGTTCCCTTATTCAAGAAGGGGAGTAGGGATAGCCCAGGAAATTATAGACTGGTGAGTCTTAACTCAGTGGTTGGTAAGCAGATGGAGAAGATCCTGAGAGGCAGGATTTATGAACATTTGGAGAGGTATAATATGATTAGGAACAGTCAGCATGGCTTTGTTAAGGGCAGGTCCTGCCTTACGAGCCTGATTGAATTTTTTGAGGATGTGACTAAGCACATCGATGAAGGGAGAGCAGTAGATGTAGTGTATATGGATTTCAGCAAGGCATTTGATAAGGTACCCCATACGAGGCTTATGGAGAAGGAGAGGAGACATGGGATCCAAGGGGACATTGCAGTGTGGATCCAGAACTGGCTGGCCCACAGAAGGCAAAGAGTGGTTGTTGAGGGGTCGAATTCTGAGTGGAGGTCGGTGACCAGTAGTGTACCTCAGGGATCTGTACTGGGACCCTTACTATTTGTGATTTTTATAAATGACCTGGATGAGGAAGTGGAGGGATGGGTTAGTAAGTTTGTGGATGACACGAAGGTTGGGGGTGTTGTGGATAGTTTGGAGGGCTGTCGGAGGTTACAGAGGGATATAGATAGGATGCAGAGTTGGGCTGAGAAGTGACAGATGCAGTTCAACCCAGATAAGTGTGAAGTGGTTCATTTTGGTAGGTCAAATATGTTGGCGGAATATAGTCTTAATGGTAGGACTCTTAGCAGTGTGGAGGATCAGAGAGATCTTGGGGTCCGAGTCCATAGGACGCTCAAAGTGGCGGTGCAGGTTGACTCTGTGGTTAAGAAGGCATATAGTGTATTGTCCTTCATCAATCGGGGAATTGAATTTAGGAGCTGTGAGGTATTGTTGCAGCTATATAGGTCCCTGGTCAGACCCCACTTGGAGTATTGTGCTCAGTTCTGGTCGCCTCACTACAGGAAAGATGTAGAAGCCATAGAGAGGGTGCAGAGGAGATTTACAAGGATGCTGCCTGGGATGCGGAGCATGCCTTATGAAAGCAGGTTGAGGGAACTCGGCCTTTTCTCCTTGGAGAGATGGAGGATGGGGGGGACCTGATAGAGGCGTATAAGATGATGAGAGGTATTGATAGAGTAGATAGTCAGAGGCTTTTCCCCAGGGCTGAATTGGTGGCCACAAGAGGACATAGGTTTAAGGTGCTGGGGAGCAGATATAGAGGAGATGTCAGGGGTAAGTTTTTTACTCAGAGAGTGGTGAGTGTGTGGAATGGGCTGCCAGAAATGGTGGTGGAGGCTGATACGATAGGGTCTTTCAAGAGACTGTTAGATCAGTACATGGAGCTGAGTAAAATAGAGAGCTATGGGTAAGCCTAGTAATTTCTAGGGTAGGGACATGTTCGGCACAGCTTTGTGGGCTGAAGGGCCTGAATTGTGCTGTAATTGTTCTATGTTCTATGTTCAATACACTGTAATGGCCACATCAGGCCAGGCCTAAATAATATCCGGCACTTGATGCATGCAGGCATGGGCTGCTTCATTATCACAGGAGTTGTGAATGGATTGAACATTGTGCAACACCAGGGAACATCCCCACTTCTGCCATCGCCATGAAGGGAAGGTTGTTGATGAAGCAGCAGAAGATGCTTCTGCTTAGGACATTGCCCAGTGATGTCCTGGGGCAGAGAGCATCGATCTGCAACAACTGCACCTTCCCTGATGCAAAAGGGGCTCTTAAATCATGGTGAGAAATTGGAAGAGGAAATCGATTGTCAGAATGGAGAAATGAGGAGATGGTAAAATTGTTGTTCCAAGAGCTTTCAGTGATCCACCGATCAACTGGGATGGCATAGAGTTGGTCTGTGTTAGCATGGATTTGTTTAGTGCAGGTTGAGTATGAAATACCTGATTTTTTGAGGAAATAACAAGAAGGTCACTACCTGAAGCGGTGGAAGAGGCAGAAACCAGTCTCACATTGAAACCTTCTTTGAATGTGGACTGAAGAGCTGTGAGCTGCAGGGATATGGATCTTATGATTCTTTCAATAATGTGCATGGATTCTGTGGCCCAAAGTACCTTTGCCGGATGCTGTTTGTTGCTCTGTTGTTGTCCTCGGGATGATCAGTCACAGAAATTGTCTCTGGTTCCTCATCTCCTTCACTCTCCAGTTTATTCCACTTCTAAATCCATCCAGAGTCTCTCCAACCTTGGAAAAGCCGTTTCCAAACTGTTCTCACTGACAGCTCCCAATAACTCCGATTATCAGACCACCCAATGAACAGGGTTTGGACTGAGAGTATTTCTCAGACCCTCTTCATTATTTATCCATACATTCCACATTCCCATGGAACAGATTTTCAACTTAAAACCAGTCCACACAGTGGAATTCCTCGTGTTTCACTGGTCTGATGAATACAAAGTATTGGGGAGACCTTGCCTTTGTGGGCTTGTGTAAAGTAAGTGATGGGGAGGTGAACGTCTGCTTTCCATCTCTCTCATTGGTCAGTGGAGATAAAAGGCAGCAGAGTTGGAGAACCAGGGAGTGACTCTCCACCAGCCGTTTCGGACTGGTGCACAAAGCTAAGGTCAACCCATCAATGCCCTTCCTCAACCAGTTTCTTCCATTCCCTTCAAACCCACTCATTTCACTCTGTGGAATTCATGTCATTGCATCCATTGACTGCATTTTATCAAACCTTGTTGAATATAACCAATTTTCCCATCAAAACACAGATAAAAAGCTTTCCTTATTTTCTGAAGGGTGTTGTATGAATCCAGGTGAATCCTCCAGCTGACTATAACGTGGATGTTCTGATTCTCATTTTCAAAGCTCATTGACTTGTTTCTTCAACCAGGATTTTGCTGGTCAGGAACGCTAACGTTCCCACCAATCCCAGGTTATATCTTCCAGCTCTCTGCCGAACTTTTCAGGATGGCCGTAAAGGGATATTTCACGGTATTTATCACCTCCTCCCGGAACTTCCTCTGAGTGACGGCATAAATAAACATGTTGGTGCAGGAGCTGAATAACTGAAGCATTTCTCCCAGGTAATCTCCCACAAGTTTAGAAGCTGTCATTAAGAAATACTGTACAGTAATTTGCTCAATTGCTAGAATGACCACCCGTGTCATCCACAACAGGATAAAACTGGCCGATATGGCGAAGAGCAAAATGATGGATCTTCTTCGATTCTTCATCTCTGGGTCGTCCTTCCCTTCCCCGTTCCGCTGCCCCCTCAGTTTCCTGCGGACTACACCGGCCATCAGGATGTGCCTGACAGTGATGGCATTGAGCAGCAGGATCAGCACGAAGGGGACGACTGGGGTTAAAATGCGGTGCCCCCAGTCAAAGGCGGCCCACACGGGGGAATAGACGAACTCAATTGATGCCCAGCAGATATGAATCTTGTACGTGAAGTACCACGGGATGTTGGTTAACACACTCAGCACACTCACCACTGCAATAACGGTGGCTGCACCTTTCTCAGTGCAGTATCTGGTCTTCAGCTTCTGGAAGCAAATGGCCACTGTACGGTCCAAGGTGAAAGCAACAGTGAGCCAGACGGAGCAAGCCACGGACACGTAACCCATGGTATGTATGATGTTGCACTCAGGAGTGTAATAAATTAAATATATCCGGATCAGAATGACTTGAAACACGACGACCAGTAGATCTGCTACGGCCATTGCCTCAAGATACCAGGTGACACATTCGGAGAGTCCGCACCGCCCCCGCGATAGTGTTACAATTGCGACCACATTAGCTGTGAATTTTAGAAAAGCAAACAACGCAAATTTGTCAAGTGAAGGGGAGCAAGTGGAGTCTTTGTGAAGTGTTGCAGGTTTAACAGGTGACATGAAGTAAATGGGGAGGCCAAATGGGTCAACAGATAAATTGTCAATGAAACACAAGGTGTAACGAGTTTGGAAATGGGTCGCCTTCCTCTCTCCCCCTCATATTTTTGACTGATTGCGGCCACTTCCTGCTCACACCCTGAATTGGAAATTTTCAGCGATTTTGCTGCCATTTCCAGCCGTCCCTCACCAACACGGTCAGTCCCCAGCTCTTCACTTCCTGTCTTTTCTATCTCCATTTCTAGGGACGGGACAGTGAACGAGATCCACTGGAGACACCTTTTGTTTAGCAAAGGGGAGGGAAGCTGGAGAAATCCGTGAGTTCCAGACTTGGACAAGGGGCACCTGAGGGACAGTTGGAGTTGAAGGGTTAGTTTCAACTGTGGCCCCATTTCAAAGGAACTTCATTGGAGCTAAGGTGTTTGGGGAATCCTGTGTTGGTTAAAGGTGCTACATGAATGCACATTCAAAATGTTCACACACTATGTTCACGAGCATAATTTAACAACATTGAAGGCCTTGGATGAATAATCTTACATTGCAGACAGTGATATCAACCAATATGGGTCAACTGACATATAATATATCGTATCCTCTGGGTACATTGGAAACAAACCAGCAAAACCTGGACATCAAGAAATATGTTGTTAGTTGGGATCCAGCGCCCGACCAGTGCAAACCCGAAGGTGCGGGATGAAGGAGGCTGACCCAATAATTCGGAAGCCTGGCAGATGTGGCCGAGAGGCAGCAAGTGAAATCAGGGAAGAAGAGAGGAATATCAGTGGTCAGTCAGAGCTGGAATAACAGTCATAAATAAACAAAGCTGAACAAATCCAACAGCAAGTTCCACATCAGACCTGTCAATGTGGCAATGGTTAGAATGACTTACAGAGAACTCCAATGACTGCAAGGACGCGGTAGTAATAAGGTCTAAAATCATTGAAGAAGTAGATTACATCATCTATCCTCATGTTTTGCAGCAAACAACAATGTCCTTCGGCAGGGAAGAGATTTAGTTGACACTCTGAGTCCACTCACTCAGTGAAGGCCTTTATTTATACAGGCAGGTGGCATCCACAGGGACCAATGGATGACATGATCATTGTTAGTTACTGGGATCAAAATAAACACATTACCACATTAGCACCATGTCTAAAACATCAATTTGTAAATGATTAACAGAAACTAGTCAGATGCACTTGGTGTACAAGCACTGGGATGGAAACTCAAGGTCACAGAACTGGAAACACAAAAGAGACTGTTCAACTTATCCTACCTGCTGTGGGCTTGTAACAGTGATCCACTCCCACCTTCTTCCCTCTCCTGTCCCCATATCTTTCCCACTTGGCAAGTCTTCAATGGATTCTCCTCCCTGACCCCACACACACTCACATGGAGCAATCTCCCAGCCTCTGCATTCCTGCTCTTGGTGATGAATTAAATTGATCTTCTCTGTCATCATTCTCCATCTCCCTCAGCAGCTCTGGCAGATTGAGGCACATTTTCCTGGTTTAGGAGCAGCAAAATGTTCAAAGTGTCAAAAACATTCAACCTGTCAATATTTCTGGTGAACATTTCCCACTTGAAGTTGCTGAACACTCATTTACAATGGAAGCTGCCGGTGTGAATGTGTCACTGCGGAGTTACATCCTCCCACATGGAGATTCTGCAGTTCCTCTCCTGACAGGAGTGAGGTGGGAATGCAGCAAGGAATGAATGAAGAGAGTTGGGAATGTGTTGAGGTTAGACTGGAAGATGGTGGGAATGGAGTGATGTGGGAACACGTTGAATTGGGACTGGAGTGAGTCTAATGCCTTCAAAGTGGGATCTTGCTGAGTGGGGTCTTTGCCAGTTGAGTGCGGAGCTGCTGCCTCTTTATAGAATTCCAGCAGTGGGTTGTTCAGTGAATGATGGTCTGCCCAGGTCATTACACTCACGTAACTGTGAACCTATTGCGTCCCAATATCCCTCCCAGACCTTAAATGTCTTTCCCCATATCCTCAGGGTGTGAGGCCTGGTTCCGACTTCCCCACTATTGGGAACGTTCTCCCTGTACCTGGTCCGTCCACTTCCATCAGTTTTATAAGTTGGGTGAGGTCCTATCTCATTGTTCTGAACGTGAGCCAATGTCGGCCCAATCATCCTGATCTCTCTTCGTACATCAGTCCGAACATCTCAGCAAACAGGCTGATCAGCCTTTGCTGAACTCCCTCCATAGTAGCAACATCCTTCCTCAGATAAGGAGACTAAATCTGCCCACAATACTCAAGGTGCGGTCTCACCAAGACCCTGTACCATTGCAGTACGTCACCCCTGCCCCTGTACTCCAACCATCTCACTCACTGGGCCGATGTACAATTTGCCTTCTTAACTGCCTGCTGTAGCTACATGCTTATCTTCGGTTCGTTTCCCCCACAGATGCTGCTCGACCCATTGAGTTCCTCCAGCAGCTTGTGTCTCCCTCATTTTCAGTGACTGGTGCACAAGGACATCCAGGTCTCACTGCACCTCCCCCTTTCCCAACCTCTCACCATTAGACATTGATCTGCCTTTCTGTTTCTGCCCCCACTGTGGACACCCTCCCACTTACCCACATTATACTGTGCCCACCATGTCTCTGCCCACTCACTCGACCTGTCCCAGTCACACTGGAGCCTCTCTGCATCCTCCTCACAGATCACACTCCCACCCAGCTTTGTGTCAACCACAAATGTGTCCACATAACATTTAATTTCCCAACCTGACCCATGAATATATACAGCTGGGTGTCGAGCACTGAACCCTGGAGTATCCTGCTAGTCACTGCCTGTCACTCTGGAAAGCACCTGTTTATTCTTCCTCTTTGTTTCCTGTTTACCACCCAGCTCTCCATCCGTCTCAGTACATTTCCCCCAGACCCATCTGCTTTCATGTTGCACACTTGTCTCTCACATTGGGCCTCATCGAAAGCCTTGTTAAAATCCAAATATCTCACATCCACTGGTCCTCCCCCATCTTTCTCCTCATTGCATCCTCAAAGGGTTCCGGTAAATTTGTGAAACATGAGGTCCCTTTCATAAATCCATGTGGACTTTGACCAATACGGCCTCTGGTTTCTAAATGCTCTGCTTCTGTATCTTTAATCATGGAGTCCAGCATTTTATCACCACTGATGCCATGCTAACAGCTCTACAAGTCCCTGTATACGCTCTCCCTCCTTGGGTTACATGATCTGCCCTCCAATCCATAGGAACTGATCGAGAGTCTGAGGAATGTTGAAAAATGACGGCCAATGCAACCACTATTTCTGGAGGCTCTTCCTCAGGTCCTCTGGGATGCTGAACATGGACCCTTGGGCTCTTCTCAACCTCAATCCCATAAATTTCACAAATGGTCACAAAGTCCAGGCAAACCCATGCTGGTTACTCTTGTCTCTAACTGTGCAAGATTGAGAAAATGAATGAGACATTGGGGACCTGACAAGAACAAGGTGATGCATTTTGGAAGGTCAAATAAGGGTCGGACAGACACAGTTTTGGGTCGGTTCCAGGGAGTGTTGATAAAATGGTGGATCTTGGGTTAAAAGTCCATAGATGCCTGAAAGTGGCAGCATAGGTGGATAAGGTGGTGAAGAAATGGTGTAGAATACAAGAGCATGGACCTAATGTAACAACTTTATAAAAGGTTGGTGAGGCCACCCCTGGAGTATCGTGTGCAGTTCTGGTCACCACACTACAGGAAGGATGTGATTGCACTGGAGAGGGTGCGGAGGAGACTCACCAGGACGCCTGGATTGGAACATTTCAGTTACAAAGATCATTTGGATAGAGTGCAAAGTTTTTCACTCTGGAGCAGTGGCCTTAAGTGTGACCAGATTGAAGTCTACAGAACTCTGAAAAGTATAGATGGGGGAGATTGTATGAAACTTTGTGATGTCTAAAACAATTCTCCCAACATGGGGTGGGTAGTGAGTGGGGTGAGGTGTCAAAGGCTCTCTTGTCTGCCATGGGAGAGGGTTTCCAGTTCCTTCTCACTGGGCTGAAAGGAGCAGGTAATGTAAGCACGTGGCTTCACACATGTTGGGGGCAAGACAGTTGGAGGAGATGCCATTAACAAGAGAACAGAGGTGGATCGCTGTGCAGATGCCCTCACCTGAGAGAGGCAGATGAGATAAGGGTGAATGGACAATCTTCCTTGTACCTTGTTGTCCTTGGCAGTAGAGGCTGTGGGTTTGGGAGTTGCTGTTGGAGCAGCCTGGGCAAGTAACTGCAGTGCATTTTGTAGATGGTTCACACTGCAGCCACTGTGTGCCAGTGGTGGAGGGAATTACTGTTCAGGGTGGTTGATGGGGTGTCAATCAAGTGGGCGGCTTTGTCCTGGATGGTGTTGAGCTTCTTGAGAAAGGTTGGTGTTGCACTTCTCATGAGGTAAATTCTAAATGTGTACATACAATGTGTCAGCATGGGCAATGGTGGCTGCATATGCACATAATCAGGATCATGGATTCAAACCTTATGATCAGTGAGTTTGACTCTGTCGATAAACATGATGAAGTCGGCATAAATGCAAGACTTGCCTCATCTTCTCACTGTCGGCAGTGTCCTGTAACATGAACGTCTTCCCTTTTCCCATCTTGCAACAGTGAGCAAACTTTAAGAATAACTCTTTTGTCTGTGAATTCCTTTGCGACATCTTCAGGTCATGAAAGGTGCACCAAATTTGTTGCAAGAACAATTTCTCTCAAGGTTCTGAGTATGTTTGAAAGTGCAATACTTTTTCCATATTTCTGCTGTGATTTCACTAAAACTTACTGCAGCAATGAGGGAGGATGAAGGGCAATAGGATCTTCAGAAAGAAGCCTTGTGACAGGGAGGAAGACGGCAGAGCAAAACTGCTGGAAACAAGTTATGGACACGGGACATGGGAAGGGAGGAGGGAAGCCTTGGAATGGTTTGACAGTGAGGATGAAAGTCTCAGTATTGTTTCTCTGAGACACAAGAAGCTTGTTGACCTTGGCTTTTAAGTTGCTGATCAGATATCATTTCTCAGAGTCACAGAGGGGTACAGAATGGAGACAGATCCTTTGACCCATCAAGTCCGAACTGACCATCAAACCCACATTTTTACACAAATCATTCCTGGAGGAAACCCACATGGTCACAGGGAGAACATGAAAACTGCACACAGACGGTCGTTGAGTGTTCATTCCGTGGAACGGGCACCCGATGGTGATGGTGGAAACATTGTGGATTTATTCACTGAATTTCAGGTTCACATTCTTTCAGGAAGTCCCATTTTGGAAACAGTGTGAGGGTCGTTTCAGCCTGACCGGGAATTCATCAGAGGAGGCTTGGGAGGGAAAGATGGCCATGGACCGTTGGTTCACAAAGCTCTCTGTCACTGGGCTTTCATCCCTGGTGTCAGGGTGTGTGTCGAGACTCATCAGAGACTGATTGATGGGGTCAGTCAGTGTGGCATCAGGTAAAGGCAGAGGAGGTGGTGTTTGCTTCGTGATTAACCCTTTGTGGTGCACAGACATTGCAGATCTGTCTCAGTGTTGTTCCCCCAACCTGGAACATTTGCTGGTCAAGTGTCGTCTGTTCTACCTGCCGAGGGAGTTCTCCGTCGTCATCCTGGTAGAGGTGTACATTCCAACCCTGGAAAACGTCAAGCTGGCACTGAGGAAGCTGAGCACCGTGATCACCAGTCACGGGACAGCTGACCCTAATGCCTTCCTGATCATCGCAGTGGACTTCAACCAGGCCGGCTTGAAGAAGTCTCTGACCAACTACCACAACACATCACTTGCAGAACCAGAGGAACCAACACACTCGATCACTGTTACACCACCAATAAGGATGCCTACCGTGCCATCCTGCGCCCGTACTTTGGCAAGTCCGACCATCTGGCTGGCTTCTACTCCTGACATATAGGCACAGACTGAGGACCCCGGCACCAGTGGAGAGGACCGCAAAGGTCTGGTCAAGGGAGGCGGAGGAGCGTTTACAGGACTGCTTTGAATCGATGCACTGGACCACATTCAGGGATTCGTCTTTGGATCTGAATGAATATACCACAGCTGTCACTGACTTCATCAAGACCTGCATGGACAAACGTGTGCCTTCTAGAACATACTGAATTTTCCCAAACCAGAAGCGCTGGTTGAATCAAGAGATTCGCAGTCTGCTGAGGGCTAGATCTGTGGTGTTCAAGACCGGTGATCCAGAACCCTACGAGAAGTCCAGGCACGACCTACAGAAGGCCATGGTGAGAGGGAAAAGGCAATTCCATTTGAAGTTGGAGACACAATCAGATGTGCGACAGCTGTGGTAGGGTTTGCATACCATTACTTCCAATAAGGCAAAATCTAAAGGCATAAGTAGCAGTGATGCTTCACTCCCCGATGAGCTCAACACTTTTATGCTGTTTGAAAAGGAGAGTGACACTACACCTGGGAGAATCCCCACAGCATCCGGCGATCCTGTGACCTCTGTCTCGGAGGCCGACGTCAGAACATCCTTCAAGAGGGTGAACCCTCTCAAGGTGTCAGGCCCTGACACTGTACCAACCAATGGGCTGGGGTATTCAAGGACATCTTCAAACTCTCACTGCTGCAGTCTGAGGTTCCCACCGGCTTCAAAAGGGCAGCAATCATTCCATTGCCCAAGAAGAGCCAGGCGAGCTGCCTCCATCAAGGCAGCGTCTATCAGTAAGGACCTGCGCCATCCGGGACATGCCCTCTTCTCGTTACCACCATCATGAAGGAGGTACAGGAGCCTGAAGACCCAAACTCATTGATTCAGGAACATCTTCTTCATCCTCCGCCATCAGATTTCTGAAAGATCCACAAACCCATGAACATTATTATTCCTTCTTTTTGCACTATTTATTTTCATAATTTATAGATTTTTATGTCTTTGCACTGTACTGTTGCTGCAAAACAGCAAATTTCATGTCATATATCAGTGATAATAAATCTGATTCTGATTCTGAGTCTAATTCTCCTTCTCAATGTACCACCTGACCACCAGGACAGTGGGGGGAGAGGTGGATGGTCTTTTATCGCTAATAAATTCCTGTTGCTAACTTGGGCAAAAAGTCAAAGATATAAAGTTGACGGTTACCTCGGAAGGAAGGAAGGTGAGGTGTGTGTTGAAATTCTCAGAGAGCAGGCAGTGAAATAGGGGAAATGGAACCAACTGTGTCCCAGAGTGACAGAGAGCTCACCTCCCTAACACACAGCAAGCTGCAAATGGGCAGGTGTGGGGGACAAAGGGATCACAAAGCTCTCCACCACTGGGCTTTCCTCCCTGGTGTCACGGCGTGTCACAGCGAATTTGTTGGAGACTGATTGATGGGATCAGTCAATGGCTCCATTCTCAATGGGTCACATGACCACCAGGACAGTGGGGGTGAGGTGGAGCTCCCAACTTGTTTCGGTTGGGAGCTGGTTTTTCTCCAGTTGCAGCAGCCAGAGCAGCAGAGGGGAGGGGCGAGCAGCTTTTTTTTAAGTCGTGTGATTGGCTAAGTGTGTGGCAACTCAGCCAATGAAAGGAAGGTGGGGTAAAGTGGAGTGGACATTTTGGAGTGACCACTGTGTGAGTGGACCAGTGTAGGAGTGGGAATCTGAGGCTTTGGTGAGGAGGCACAGGTGAGTATCAGGTAAGAACAGGTAAGGTTTTTTATAGTAGTGAGATAAAATGACATCAAATTATAACTAATTAATTATAGTAGGGATGGAGGATCAGGTGATGTGCTGTAGCTGCATGATGTGGGAGCTGGTGGACCCCTTTGTGGTTCCTGGTGACCACATCTGCAGCAAGTGTTTGGTTGCTCGAGGAACTCGGGCTCAAATTTGATGACCTGGAATCTGAGCTTCAAACACTGCGACACGTAAGGGAGGTGGAGAGTTACCTGGACGCTGTGTTTCAGGAGGCAGTCACACCCACTGGATTATCTAATTCAAATTCAGTCTGTGGTCAGGGACAAGAGGGTGTGACTGTGAGTGAGACAGGTAGGGGGATCCAAGAGGTAGTGCTGGAGGAGCCTCAACCCTTGAGCTTGTCCCACAGGCCTGAGATTCTTGCTCCCTGTGTGGATGAGAGTGGGGACTGTGGGAAGGATGAGCAACTGAACTGTGGCACCGTGGTTCAGGGAGCCATTCAAGATGGGGCGTTAAAGAGAAATGGAGTTGTGATTGGGAATAGTATGGCCAAAGTTTATTGGAAGGGGACCCAAGCAGGGATGATGGCAGAGCAGCAATGGCAGGAGTTTCTGGAAGTAATTCGGAAGATGCAGGATCAGTTCAACCCAAAGAAGAAGAATCATCCTAAAGGGGGGATGAGGCAACTATGGCTGACAAGGGAAGTCAAAGACAGCATAAGGCAAAGAGGGCATACGATATTACAGAAACTAGTGGGAAGCTAGAGAATTGGGAAGCTTTTAAAAACCAACAGAAGGCAACTAAAAAAGCAATAAGTTGAGAGAAGATCAGATTTGAAGGTAAGCTAGCCAATACTATGAAAGAGGATACCAAAAGTTTTTTCAGATATATAAAGAGTAAAGGAAAGGCAAGAGTGGACATCGGACTGCTGGAAAAGGACGCTGGAGAGGTAGTAATGGGGAACAAAGAAATGATGGATGAATGGAATCAATATTTTGCATCAGACTTCACTGTGGAAGACAGCAGTGACGTGCCAGAAATTCGAGAGAGTCACGGGACAGAAGTGAGTGTAGTCGCTGTTACTAACGATAAGGTGCTTGGAAAACTGAAAGGTCTGAAGTAGATAAGTCAACTGGACCAGATGGACTACCCCTCAGGGTTCTGAAAGGGGTAGCTGAAGAGACTGTGAAGGTATTAGTAGTGATCGTTGAAGAATCACTGGAGTCAGGAATGGTTCTGGAGGAATGGAAAATCGCAAATGTCACTTCACACTTTCAGAAGGGAGGGAGGCAAAAGACAGGAAATTAGAGGCCAGTTAGCCTGACTTCAGTGGTTGGTAAGATGTTAGAGTCCATTATTAAGGATGAGGTTTCAGAACACTGGAAGCTCATGATAAAATAGGCCAAAGTCAGCATGGTTTCTTTAAGGGGAGATCTTGCCTGACAAATCTGTTGGAATTCTTTGAGGAAGTAACAGGCAGGATAGACAAAGGAGAGTCAGTGGATGTTGTTTACTTGGATTTTCAGAAGGTCTTTGACAAGGTTCCGCACATGAGGCTGCTGAACAAGATAGGAGCCCACGGTATTACAGAAAAGGTAGCAACATGGATAGAAGATTGGCTAACTGGCAGAAGGCAAAGAGTGTGAATAAAGTGGGCCTCTTCTGGTTGGCTGCCAGTGACTAGTGGTGTTCCTCAGGGGTCAGTGTTGGATGTGCGACTTTTCACATTATATGTTAATGATCTGCATGATGAAATTGATGGCTTTGTGGCCAGGTTTGCAGATGATACAAATATAGGTGCAGGGGCAGGTAATGTTGAGGAAGCAGGGAGTCTGCAGAAGGACATGGACAGGTTGGGAGAATGGGCAAAGAAGTGGCAGATGGAATTCAGCATAGGGAAGTGTATGGTCATGCACTTTGGTTGAAGGAATAAAGGTGTGGACTATTTTCTAAATGGGGAGTGAATTCAGAAATTGGAGGTGCAAAGGGACTTGGGAGTCCTAGCGCAGGATACCCTAAAGGTTAACTTGCAGGTTGAGTTGGTAGTAAGGAAGGCAAATGCAAAGTTAGCATTCATTTCAAGAGGACTGGAATATAAAAGCAAGAATGTAATGCTGAGACTTTATAAGGTGTTGGTCAGACCACATTTGGAGTATTGTGAACAGCTTTGGCACCATATCCATGAAAGGATGTGTCTTACCTGAAAGGCGGCCTCTCTAACCTAAATCTTAGACTAAAACACATGACCTTCAGACGCAGAGATCAGAGAGTTAACTTTAGACCACTTCCCATCCAACCTCCTCCATTGTCTTTAGTTCAAGGGATTCAGACAGGATTTGGCATTATGGAATGAGACAAAGGTAAAGTAGGAATAATGGTTCTAAATTGGGGTAAGACCAATTTTACTTGTCTGAGAAGCAATTTAGTAAAACTGGAATAGAAAGTACAAAGGGGTATGACTTAGTGCCCATTACAGAAGTGCGGTTGCAAGGTGGAGATGATTGGGAATTAAATACCCAAGGGTATCAGGTCATATGGAAGGATCGGCAGGAGGGAAGGGAGGTGGGGTGGTGCTCGTAATTAAGGATGTTATCAGGGTGATTGTGAGAGATGACATAAGATCTATTCTCAACACTGGTGCCCCACAAGGCTGCGTCCTCAGCCCTCTACTCTCCTCCCTATATACTCATGACTATGTGGCCAGATTCTGCTCTAGCTCCATCTACAAGTGTGCAGATGATACCACCGTAGTAGGCCACCTCTCAAATAATGATGAGTCGGAGTATGGGAAAGAGATCTAGAGCTTAGTGACATGGTGTTATGACAACAACCTTTCCCTCAATGTCAGCAAAACAAAAGAGCTGGTCATTGACTTCAGGAAAGAGGGCGGTGTACATGGTCCTGTCTACATCAACGGTTCTGAGGTCGAGAGGGTTGACAGCTTCAAGTTCCCAAGAGTGAACATCACCAATGGCCTGTCCTAATCCAACCACGTAGACACCACAGCCAATAAAGCTGATTATCGCCTCTACTTCCTCAGGAGGCTAAAGAAATTTGGTATGTCCCCTTTGACACTCACCAACATATATCGATGCACCATCGAAAGCATCCGATCTGGATGCATCACAGCTTGGTATGGCAACTGCTCTGGTCAAGACCGCAAGAAACTGCAGAGAGTTGTGGACACAGCCCAGCACGGCACGGAAACTAGCCTCCCCTCCATGGACTCTGTCTTTCCGTCTCACTGCCTTGGTGAAGCTCCCATAATAATCAAAGACCGCACCTACCTGGGTCATTCTCTCTTCTCCCCTTCCCATTAGGCACAAAGTACAGGAGCCTGAGAGCACATACCAGCAGGCTGAAGGACAGCTTCTATCACACTGTGATAAGAATATTGAACGGTCCCCTTATATGATGAGGTGGACTCTTGACCTCACAATCTAGCTTGTTGTGACCTTGCACCTTATTGTCTACTGGCAATGCACTTCCCTGTAGCTGTGGCACTTTACTCTGTACTGTTATTTTTTTTACCTGTACTACCTCAATGCACTCTGTACTAACTCAATGTGTCTGCACCGTGTAATGAATTAATCTGCACAAATAGTATGCAAGACAAGTTTTTCACTGTGCATCGGTACAAGTGACAACAATAAACCAATACCAAAGCTTCAGGGAGCCAGGTTACGGGCAATGGTGCCATATTTCTTTGTGTTTATTTAAAGTTTACATGACTGAATGTAACAACCATGAATGTTAAGGTTTGTTTTGCACTGTTTCTTCCTTTGTAGATATATTTTATTATGAATAAAGTCTATTTTTGAAATAAAAAGAAAATATTGTTGTTAAATTTGTGTCTGGCATTGGAGCCGCACAGTCACGTGTGTATCGGGGGTAGAGCAGGGAGCTGAGCACCCAGCCTTGAGGTGCACATGTGTTGATGGTCAGTGAGGAGGAGATGTTGTCACCAATCCCCACTGATTCAGGTCTGCCGATGAGGATGTCGAGGGTCCAGTTGCAGAGGGAAGTACAGAGGCCCAAGTCCTGAAGCTTGATGATAAGTTTGAATGGGATGATTGTGTTGACCATCGAGCTGTAGTCGATGAACAGCAGACTGACATTTAAGTTCCTGTTGTCCAGATGGTCCAGAGCAGAGTGAAGAGCCAGAGAAATCGCATCTGCTAATGACCTGTTGTGGCGGGAGGCAAACTGAAGTGGATCCAGATCATTTCTGAGGCAGGAGGTGACTCGTACCATAACCAAGCTCTGGAAGCACTTCATTACGGTTGATGCAAGCACTAACGTATGGTCGTCATTGAGGCAGGTCACCACGTTCTTCTTGGGCACTGGTACAATAGATGCCTTTTTCAAGCAGGTGGGAACCTCAGACTGCGGAAGTGAGAGGTTAATGTGTCCGTAAATACTCCAGCCAGTTGGACCACACAGATCTTCAGCACTCGGTCATGTACGCTGCTTGCACTGGATACCTTTTATGGGTTCATCCCCTTGCAGGATGTCCAGCCATCGGACTCAGAGAGTGAGATTACAGGGTCATCCGGAAATGTGGGGGCTCACGTGTGTGTGTCATACTTCTCCTCATCAGAGTGCACATGAAAGACACTGAGTTCATCCGGGAGTGATGGGTCATTGCCACTTCTGCTTAGTGAAATCACTTTGTCAGGAGTAATATTGTGCAAGCCCTGCCACAGCTGTCGAATGTCCGTCCATGATTCCAGTTTAGTCCAAAACTGGTACCGAGGAGGGGTTGAGGCCAGGGTAGATCGGCCATGGTCACATTGAATGGTGGGAGCAGGCGTGAGGGACCAGGGGACCTACTTCTGCTCCTGTTTTCTTGTGTTCTTGTGCTTATGGATCCTGGGCTTTAGAAGTGGTGGCACAGGGAGCAACAGGCAGGCAGGAATCCCGAACAATGTCAGACTCTGGATCAGCCCCGGCTGGGATATGGTGCCTGGTTCTGGACACTTCGAGAAAGGTAGAAAAAGCTCGGAGTGGCTGACAGCAAAGATTTACCGATGGGAATGGGAATATCACAATATGGAAGGTGTGCAGCCTCTCTCCTTGGAGCAGTGCAGCTGAAGGGAGATTTGGCCGAGGTGTTGACAGCAATGAGAGTCCATCATGGGACGTGGGTGGAAATTTACCCCCTGTTGTGGAAACTAATTGCCTGGACATTAGTTTGTATCCCAGAAACAACTTCTGGGATCTTACTCTTCCTCAGCATTGAAAGACTGCATGTTTCAGATTTTTTGTGGGATTTCGTGGATTTCCCAACATGTTGTTTTCTTGAATTTTCATAACGACTCACCTGGGATGAAACAATTCATTTCTCCTGTTTGTTCAATGACTGTAATTAACATTGGTCACATAGGAACAGATTAACTTTGCAGATTTTAGTTACTATCGGCTGAACACGAGAAGTTCGAGCTGTATTCCTCCCACCATTGATTCCGTCACAGAATATCCTTTCAAAAGATATTTTGGACCCACATTCAATGGACCTCAGTCATTTATTTCCCGGTAAATTGAACATTAATCTCCCTCATTATAGGAAGCAGGGAACACATCCATCATTATAGTTGGTGGAATAAAGGGGAGAGGAAAGGGCCTGTTTTTGGCCTGTGTTTAGTGTGTATAATGGTCACAAGGTCTGGACAAACCCATGCTGGTTACTCTTGTCTATAATTGTGCAGCCTTGAGGAAATGAGAGATTGGGGACCTGACAGGTGCATGGTGATGCATTTTGGAAGGTCAAATAAGGTTCGAACAGACACAGTGAATGGTTGGGTCCAATTGTCAGCATGGATTTGATGGGCCGAAGGGTCTTTTCCTGTGCTGTGTGATTCTATGACTCCAGGAGGACCATGCCATGTTAGCCATGGCTAGTGTGCATCATAACAGAGGCAGCAGTATTGGGTTGTGTGCTGCCTGTGGTAAGTACTACAGTGTGCACGTTGATTGTCGTTCATCCAGGTGCTCCTGACATCATAAGAAGGATGTCAGGGAGATCAGCGAGAAGTAAGTCTGCTGGTGACTCTGAAATATTTTGAAAATGGAACTATTCCGTAAAAAGAAACAGAAAGGTTACCAATTTTGCAATTAGACCAGCACAGGGTTTGTGGGACGCACCTTTCAGGTGACCCAGAGAGTGACCACCAAGGTCAGTGAGACCAACCTGGTGAGGTGACGCACTAATCTGAAGCTGGTCCTGATCCCATTGCTGTCTGTAGGAATTGGCTGCCAGCTCTCATCCCATTGCAACAGTCACCACCAAACAAAGCCCTTTAGCTCAAAAGACCTTGGCCCATCCTGGCACTGGGTAATCCCATAAAAACAGAGGAAATTGGAAAGATCGGAGCCCAGATAGGATTCCTGTGGACCTGCTCCCTGCCTGGACCTCAGGGTCATGTCCAGTGTGACACTGCTTCACATTCTTCAGCTCCACTTCCACTGCAGTGACCGTTCTGTGTGCTCTCCGGACGTTAGATCCAGCACCTCAGACAGGTTTGCTTGGACCCACTTGTTGCCATCCTGCACACCGAACAGTCCGGCAGTAACTGATCTGAGAAGGCCTGAAAATGGCACATTTTACCCAGTATAATGAGCCTGACAACGGATTCACCAACCCTCTCTTCTGCTCCCTGGGTAAATGTGCCAAAGCTGGAGATCTGGAAAACCTCAGCCATCAATGGATGAAAATGTCCTTTCAAGGTTTTCACAATTTCCTGGTAACAAACTTAGTCTGTAGTTCCTGGTGTTACTGGACTCCCTCGTGTGTTGTGTGCCTCTGTCCCTTCTACCTGCCGTACCTCACACTTGATCACTGACTTACCGCTTCCTCAAGCAGCAACTCCCTGCCAGTGTAGCCTCTGTGGGCTCTTCTGTATTACTGTTCAGTAAAGCAAGTCAGAAGGAGGAGGAGGAAGGGGGCCCAAAGATGATTCCAAGCTGCCAGAAGATGCAGGAGGAAGAGGGGGAGAAAGTCTGTTTCCAGGTGGCAGACCCTGCCAGAGTGACCCAGGAGCAGATGTCAGGAGCCCACCTTCCTGAGCAGCAATGCCAGCAGAGTTCTCCAAGGAGCTGGGCACAGAGATGGGTCACGGGCTGTTGGCAGAGCTGCAGCCACAGTGCCATGCCTGAACCACTCTGCCAGTGCCAATGACAGGTCACCATGGTCCTTAACTCTTTTACATCCAGCTCCTTCTTGGCAGAAGTGCAGATGTCACTAATTTCTCCCAACATGGGGTGGGTGGTGAGTGAGGTGAGGTGTCAAAGGCTCTCTTGTCTGCTGTAGGAGAGGGTTTCCAGTTCCTTCTCTCTAGGCAGAGAGGAGCAGGCAATGTAAGCACGTGGCTTCACACGTGTTGGGGGAGAGACAGTTGGAGGAGATGCCATTAAGAAGAGAACAGAGGAGGATCACTGTGCAGATGTCCTCACCTGAGAGAGGAAGATGAGATAAGGGTGAATGGACAATCTTCCTTGTACATTGTCGTCCTTGGCAGTAGAGGCTGTGGGTTTGGGAGTTGCTGCTGGAACAGCCTGGGCAAGTAACTGCGCTGCATTTTGTAGATGGTTCACACTACAGCCATTGTGTGCCAGTGGTGGAGGGAATTACTGTTCAGGGTGGTTGATGGGGTGTCAATCAAGTGGGCTGCTTTGTCCTGGATGGTGTTGAGCTTCTTGAGAGATGTTGTTGTTGCACTTCTAGTCAGGTAAATTCTAAATATGCGCATAACGTATGTCAATGTGGGCAATGGTGGCTGCATATGCAAGTAATCAGGAGCATGGATTCAAACCTTATGATCAGTGAGTTCAACTCTGACGATAAACATGATGCGGTCGGCATAAATGCAAGACTTACCTCATCTTCTCACTGTTGGCAGTGTCCTGTAACATGAATGTTGTCCCTTTTCCCACATTGTAACAGTGAGCAAACTTCAAGAATAATTTTGAGGTTTATAAAAGTCTTTGTGACATTTAACGATTATAAAAGGTGCAGCAAGTCTGTTGCAGGAAATATTTCTCTCGAGGTTCTGAGTATATTTTAAAGTGCAACTTTTTTTCTGCATTTGAGTTGTGATTTCATGAATACTTTCACATTTTGAAAGTCCTCAATGTTCAGAATTGGGATGAACATTAATAAACTGGATGTTTCTGAATGTACAGTCGATTGAACCAGCACCCTTAGGTGGTGGTGGAAACATTGTGGATTTATTCACTGAATTTCAGATTCACATTCTTTCAGGAAATCCCATGTTGGAAACAGTGTGAGGGTCATTTCAGTCTGATGGGGAATTAATCAGAGGAGGCTTGGGAGGAAAAGGTGGCCATGGACTGTTGGTTCACAAAGCTCTCCATCACTGGGCTTTCATCCCTGGTGTCAGGGTGTGTGTCAAGATTCATTGGAGGTTGATTGATGAGATTAATCAATGTCTCCATTCCCAATGAACCACCTGACCACCAGGACATTGGGGGGTGAGTTGGATGGACCTCAGTCTTTTGGCTGCCTTCAAGTTGCGTGTGTTCACTTGGATGAACCTTCAAGGATGACAGTACATATGAAGAAAGGCTGAATGAGGAGTGTGTGTGGTCATTCTCTGAGAGGTGAGGATTCGAAGTAATTGTATAAGAGACTTAGGGATCTCATTGCCCTGACAGGAAGTGAGTGGTGAAGGGACAAGAGAGAATAAATGTCATGGTTATAATATTCCCAGGGGTCAGGAAGGAAGAGGGGTAGAAGGGTGGATGAAGGAGCAAACACACTCATGTACATGGGCAATATTCAGTGTTCTTAAAGGTGAAGGTCACAGAGACATTGAAGCATTGGTGGGGTTTGTACAACATGTCCATTGATTACGTTAAACAATCAGCAGACTGAGGAAGATGAAGGTAATTATTCCTCCAGAAGACATTCCAGTGAGCTGCTGGGATGAGGTGAGATGGGGAGAGAACTGGTTTGAAAATTCATCTCAGAATAATGTTTTGTAAAGTTGTGAAATAAAAATTTTATCTTTGACTTTATTACAAAAGGGATATTGCTTTAGAAGATCACAGTTAAGAAAAGAATTCATCTACAGAAGGCAGCGTATGGTTAACGAGTAGATGGACACAGTTTTCAGCAATGAGGGGATAGAATGTGAAGGGGAAAAGTGTTTGTTAGCAGTGGTTGAGGAGGGTCCAAAGTGAAATGGAAGGGATTTAATGGAGGATGGTGAGGCTGAGAAATAGCATCTCGGTGTTAAGAGTTGAGAGTGAGAACATGTTTTACACTGTCATACAAAGCCAAGAATGAGCCGTTCATCTCCACACTGAACCAATTTCTTCCATTCCCTTCAAACCCACACATTTCGTTCTGTGGAATTAGCAGAAAAACAAATTCATGGCACTCAATAATTTACCTGTATTGTGTTCAAAAAGTTATTAAAAATGTATCTAGTTGTTTAAACTCAATCAAGGTGGAAGGGTTGAAGGTAAATATATCAGTTGCAATATTCACAGGGGGTTAAAGTGGTCAGGAAGGGAGAAGGGGTGGAAGCATTGATAAAGGAGCAAACACACATTGTAAAAAGGGGCTGAAGTGTGAGGTAAATATTCAGGCAGAGACATCATATTGAAAGGTCAATGAAAAACAAGCATCGATACACTGTAACGGCCACATCAGGCCAGGCCTAAATAATATCCAGCACTTGATGCATGCAGGCATGGGCTGCTTCATTATCACAGGAGTTGTGAATGGAATTGAACATTGTGCAACATCAGGGTACATCCCCACTTCTGCCATCGCCATGGAGAGAAGGTTGTTGATGAAGCAGCAGAAGATGTTTGTGCTTAGGACATTGATGCAAGAGAAGCTCTTAACTCATGGTGAGAAATTGGAAAAGGAAATCTATTGACAGAATGGGGAACTGAGGAGGTGGTGAAATTGTTGTTCCAGAGCATTTAATGATCCACTGGCAGATGGGGTACAACGTTGGGAAATGCGAGGTCATCCACATTGGAAGGTAACATAGAAGATCAGATTATTATTTAAATAGTGAGAGACTGCTTCATTATCACAGGAGTTGTGAATGGAATTAAACATTGTGCAACATCAGTGAACATCCCCACTTCTGCCGTCGCCATGGGGAGAAGGTTGTCGATAAGCAGCAGAAGATGTTTGTGCTTAGGACATTGCTCAGTGATGTCCTGGGGCAGAGAGCATCGATCTGCAACAACTACAGCTTACCTGATGCAAAAGGGTCTCCTAACTCATGGTAAGAAATTGGAAGAGGAAATCTATTGTCAGAATGGGGAAATGGTGAAATTATTATTCCAAGCGCTTTTAATGATCCACTGATCGACTGGGATGGCACGGAGTCGCTACAAAGATACGACCTCAATTACAGGTGTGCTGGATTCCTTCTTCAAACAATGGTCCATGTGTCTGTAAGGAGAGTGGCAAATTGAATGAATAAGTAAGCAAGGAAGTAGATCCAATGGTTGTGTTCATTTGGGGCTCTCCTCAGAAGGAGTGACTACAATCTAAGAATTAAAGGGAAGTTATCTAAATGCATAAGGGAGGGTGGAAGAGAAGGATGAGCTGCCCAGGTGAAGTAAGCTTGGAGGATGTTTCTGTGGAGTATTAGTGTTGGCAAAGACCTGTGGGGTCCAATGACGTGGTTCTGTCCTGTAATAGAAAAGAGTAACACAGTTAAACAATGTGGTTCAGGGTCCAGAGTGGAAAGGAAAATATTTGTTCTACAAGCAAGGTCACCTGACTAGAATCAAGAATACTTTACGAAGATTTACAGTGAACCAACATAGAAGAGGTGCAGAGAGAGATCTCCTTACAATGCGATTGATCAACAATATCTTAATTTAACAAAGCAGTTTACGTCTTTCATTTTCTTCATTTGATGACAGGAAGGAGGCAAGGGAATAATGTAAGTAGTGATAAATAGCAGCATTTGGTCAGTGAGAAGACAGGAGCTGTGACAGAGCAGCACACCCACAGTACTCTAGCAGCGTGTGTGACTGGAGAATGTGCTCAAATCTGTGGAGGGGGACTTGAACCCAGAACTTTCCACCTCAGCAGTGAACTTCCATCCAGTTGACAGATGGCTACAACTAACACAGCAGAATGGAATCAGTGGGAGGGAAAGGAACAAGTTCAGTGGGAAGAAACCACAGGAGATGAGGATGTTTCCTTGTGGGATTGTATGACCCAGATGGGCTGAATGTGCTTCTTCAGTGCTTTAACTTTTCTGCTTTTCCTGTTGTCCTGGTTTATCAGGGCATCTTTGTCATAGTGAAATTAAATCAGAATGGATTTGGTGTTAAGCGTGGAAATGGACAAAATAAAAATTGCAGTAATGGCTCTAAATTGGGGTGAGACCAATTTTACTTTCTGAGAAGTGATTTAGTAAAACTGGACTGGAAACATCTGCTTGGAGATGATTCAGTCTCATGGCAGTGGGAGGCACTTGAGAAGGAGATCCAAGGTGTTCAGGGTGAGCATGGTCCTGCAAAGGCAAAGGGTGGGACTGACAAATTCAGAGCCCCCGGATGCAGAGGGGCAACATGCCAGACATCAACAGCTTCATGTCACAGAAAGTCTGGAAGAGTATAGAAGGTGTTGGAGTGAAATGAAAGGGGAGGTTCAGAAAGCAAAGGGAGAGGGTGGGAAATATTGGCAAGTGGAATCAAAGAAAATGTTTTCTAAGTACGTAAAGTGTGTGGCCTATCAGTGACCTCAGCACAACCTGTGTGTGGGTCAGAGGATGTGGGTAAGATTCCAAACGAATTTCTTGTGTCTGTCTTCAGAAAAGAGGGGGTGAGGAGAGTGTTTCAGTTCACTTGAATGAGTGTGAGATATCAGATGGGACAAGCAGGCAGAGGAAGATTACTAGTGAAGGGAGGTGGGGATTGTCTGGAGAATTCTCCCTGGATTAGCAGAGACATGAGAGGACAAATGGCCTACTTCGCAGTCGGAGATGTACAATGATTTTATGATGCTTAGCAAAATCCGCACGGATGCTGTGACCCAAAGTAACACTGCCGGATGCTGTGTGCTGCTCCGCTGTTGTCCTCAGGGTGATCAGTCACAGAAGTCGTCTCTGGTTCCTCATCTCCTTCACTCTCCAGTTTGCTCCACTTCTAAATCCATCCAGAGTCTCTCCGACCTTGGAAAGGTCATTTCCAAACTGTTCTCACTGACAGCTCCCAATAACTCCGATCATGCGACCTCCCAACGAACTGGGTTTGGACTGAGAGTGTCTCCTCTCCTGTCCCCATATCTTCCCCACATGGCAAGTCTTCAGTGGATACGCCTCCCTAATCCAACACACACTCAGACGCAGAAATCTCCCAGCCTCTGCATTCCAGCTCCTGGTGGTGACCTTGCCCTTGTGGGTTTGTGTAAAGTAAGTGATGGGGAGCTGAACGTTTGCTTTCCATCTCCCGCATTGGTCAGTGGAGATAAAAGGCAGCAGAGTCGGAGAACCAGGGAGAGACTCTCCACCAGCTGCTTCAGACTGGTGCACAAAGCCAAGGTCAGCCCATCAATGCCCTTCCTCAACCAGTTTCTTCCATTCCCCTCAAGCTCACTCATTTCACTCTGTGGAATTCATGTCAGTGCAACTATTGACTGTGTCTAGTCAAAACTTGTGAAATATAACAAATTCTCCAATCTAAACACAGAAAACAGCTTTCCTTATTTTCTGAAACATGTTTTGTGAATCCTGGTGAATTCTCCACCTGACTATAATGTGGATGTTCTGATTCTCATTTTCAAAGCTCTTTGATCTGTTTCTTCAACCAGGGTTCTGCTAGTTCTTAAAGATAATATTCCTACCAGTCCTGGGTTGGATTTTCCAGCGAGTTCCCTAACTTTTAAGAAAATTCAGGATAGCCGTAAAAAGATACTTCACAGTGTTTACCACCTCCTCCCGGAACTTCCTCTGAGTGACGGCATAAATAAACATGTTGGTGCAGGAGCTGAATAACTGAAGCATTTCTCCCATGTGGACAACCGCATAATGAGAAGCTCTCATGATTGAATACTGTCTATCAATTCGCTGAACTGCGAGAATGACCACCTGTGTCATCCATAACAGGATAAAACTGGCCGATATGGTGAAGAGCAAAACGATGGATCTTCTTCGATTCTTCATCTCTGGGTCGTCCTTCCCCTCCCTGTTCCGCTGCCCCCTCAGTTTCCTGCGGACTACACTGGCCATCAAGATGTGGCTGACGGTGATGGCATTGAGCAGCAGGATCAGCACGAAGGGGACAACTGGGGTTAAAATGCGGTGTCCCCAGTCAAAGGCGGCCCACACGGGGGAATTGATGAATTCATACGATTCCAAGCAATAATTTGGATGGTAGCTGAAGTACCACGGGATGTTGGTTGACACACTCAGCACACTCACCAGAGCAATAACGATGGCTGCACCTTTCTCAGTGCAGTATCTGGTCTTCAGCTTCTGGAGGCAAATGGCCACTGTACGGTCCAAGGTGAAAGCAACAGTGAGCCAGACGGAGCAAGCCACAGACACGTAACCCATGGTGTTTATGATGTTGCACTCAGGAGAGTAATGAATGTAAAATACCCTTTGGAGCACCACTTGAAATACAACGACCAGTAGATCCGCTCCGGCCATTGCCACAAGATACCAAGTGACACCTTTGGAGAGTCCGCACCGCCCCCGCGATAGTGTTACGATTGCGACCACGTTAGCTGTGAATTTTAGAAAAGCTAAAAATGTAAATTCGTCAAGTGAAGGGGAGCAAGTGGAGTCATTGTTCAGTGTTGCAGGATCAACAGGTGACATGAAGTCAATGGGGAGGCCAAATGGTTCAACAGATACATTGTCAATGAAACAAAAGATCTAACGAGTTTGGAATTGGATAACTGGTGCAGTGAAATTCCTCAGTACAGCCTCAGCAGTGTGGCAATGGGTTTTCCATATTTTACCGCAGGGATGGGCTGGAAATGGGATCAAAGAGGCAGTGAGGCTCCAGTCAGTCACCCATCGGAGCTGCCAACATGGCTGACACTGGGAACCACTTGGATGAGTTGAGGAGTTGGACATCCAGCTGGTTGAACTCGTCCTCACAGGGAACATCTTGTTCAATCACCTGGTCTGAATGAGAAGTGTTGCCAGGTGAACCCATACTGTTCCCAGCTGTGTCCACCTCAGGCTGGAAATTCTGGAACATTCTTTGTTCCAGCCTCACACGGGTCTCATTTCTCTCTCTGTCCCTCACATTTTGACTGAATTTCCCCTCTCTGATTACCTCGGCTCAGAGACTGTGGGGAGTGTGAGGGACGTCATGGGGCAGCGGACCTGGATTTCATCAGCTCACCTGTGGTTGTGTTGCAGCGGATGACACCAGCGGGGCAGCACATGGATGGGGGTGTGTGGGTGTTGATTTTGGGGGTGTAGATTCGGGTCAAGGAGGGGGAAGGGAAGTCAATGCATCTGATTCTCAGCCTCCAACTGATTGGCTGAGAACGGAAGCAGCAGCACATCGTCCCTCCCAACTGGACAACAGATGCTTGGTTAAACATGTCAAGGACTGCGGACAGCTCAGGAGGGCAGTGATGTGCTCACGGTGGGGAAATTCATGGAGGAGAGGCAGCTGGGACATGTGATGGGAATGTGCAAGGGGAGTGTGGTCAGAGTTGGTTCTTTGTGAGCGAGAGGGGTGAGGTCGTTGGGGGTTGGTGTTTGTTGGCATCAGGATACAGTGAGTGGGAGGCTGTTGTTGTGGAGAAGACGAGTTTGGAGAAGGCAAGTTAGCAAAAGGGAGGGGAGCTGGGGAAATGTGTGGGTTCCAGACATGGACAAGGGGCACCTGATGGGCAGTTCAAGATGATGGGTTAATTTCAACTGTCGCCACATTTGAAAGGAACTTCATTGGTTGTAAAATGCTGGGTGAATCCTAAGTTGTTTGCAGGAGTGACATAAATGTGCATTCAGAATTTTTTGTACATTACTGACGCTGTATGTTGACAGGCCGACTAGAGGGAATGCCATGTTAGATCTAGTTTTAGGAAATGAACCGGGACAGGTGAAGGATCTATTGGTGGGTGAGCATTTGGGGGACAGTGACCATTGCTCCATAACCTTTAAAATTGTCATGGACGGGGACAGGTGCAGAGAGGACAAGAGGTTTTTCAAATGGGGAAGGGCTAACTACGAGGCTATAAGGAGAGAACTTGGGAGTGTAAATTGGGATGTCCTTTTTGAAGGAAAATATACCATGGGGATGTGGTTGATATTCAAGGATCTTATGCAGGATGTTAGGGATAAATATGTCCTGGTGAGGCAGAGAAGGAATGGCAGGGTGAAGGAACCGTGGGTGACGAGAGAGGTGGAACGACTTGTTAGGGAGAAGAAGGTAACATACGTGAGGTATAAGCAGCAAGGTTCAGACAGGGCCCGTGAGGAATATAGGGTAGCAAGGAAGGAACTTAAGAAAGGGCTGAGAAGAGCTAGAAGGGGACATGAAAAGGCTTTGGCTAGTAGGGTTAAGGAAAATCCCAAGGCCTTTTTCAAGTACGTGAAGGGTAGGAGGATGGCTAGGGTGAAGGTAGGTCCGATTAAGGACAAAGGTGGGAGAATTTTCCTGGAGGCGGTGGAAGTGGGAGAAGTTCTCAATGAGTACTTCTCTTCGGTATTCACCAGGGAGAGGAGTCTTGATGATGCGGAAGGGAGTGCTGGTAGGGGTAATGTTCTTGAGGTTGTTGATATCAAGAGAGAGGATGTGTTGAAGTTGTTAAATAATATTAAGACAGATAAATCTCCGGGGCCTGATGGGATTTTCCCCAGGCTGCTTCGAGAGGCTAGGGAGGTGATTGCTGAATCTCTGGTAAGGATCTTTGAGTCCTCGTTGTCTACGGGGGTGGTGCCGGAGGATTGGAGGATTGCGAATGTGGTCCCCTTGTTCAAAAAAGGTAATAGGGATAGGCCAGGGAATTATAGACCGGTGAGTCTCACGTCTGTGGTGGGTAAGCTGTTAGAAAGGATTCTAAGGGATAGGATTTATGAACACCTAGAGAATCATGGACTGATTAGGGACAGCCAGCATGGCTTTGTGAAGGGAAGATCTTGCCTCACAAGCCTGATAGAGTTCTTTGAGGAGGTGACCAGGAAGATTGATGAGGACAGTGTGGTGGATGTGGTTTACATGGATTTTAGTAAGGCATTTGAAAAGGTTCCTCATGGTAGGCTTCTTCAGAAGGTCAGAGGCCAAGGGATCCAAGGAAGCTTGGCTGTGTGGATTAGGAATTGGCTTGCATGTAGAAAGCAGAGGGTTGTGGTGGAAGGAATGCCCTCGGTTTGGAAGGCAGTGACTAGTGGTGTCCCGCAGGGATTGGTTCTGGGACCTCTACTTTTTGTGATATTCATAGATGACTTAGATGAGGGGGTGGAGGGCTGGGTTAGTAAGTTTGCGGACGACACTAAGATAGGCGGTGTTGTGGATAGTGTGGAGGGCTGTCGGAGCTTACAGAGGGATATTGATAGGATGCAGAGCTGGGCTGACAAGTGGCAGATGGAGTTCAATCCGGAGAAGTGTGAGGTGGTACACTTTGGAAGGACAAACTCCAGGGCAGAGTACAGGGTAAACGGCAAGGTACTTGGCAGTGTGAAGGAGCAGAGGGATCTGGGGGTTCATATTCACAGTTCGCTGAAAGTTGCCTCACAGGTGGAAAGAGCAGTTAAGAAGGCCAATGGGATGTTGGCTTTCATAAGTCGTGGGATTGAGTTTAAGAGCCGCGAGGTTATGATGCAGCTTTACAAAACTCTAGTTAGGCCACATTTAGAGTACTGTGTTCAGTTCTAGTCGCCTCATTATAGGAAGGATGTGGAGGCATTGGAGAGGGTGCAGAGGAGATTTACCAGGATGCTGCCTGGATTGGAGGGTATTGAATATGAGGAGAGGCTTAAGGTGCTAGGGCTTTATTCACTGGAAAGGAGGAGGATGAGAGGAGACATGATAGAGGTATATAAAATATTGAGAGGAATAGATAGAGTAGACAGTCAGTGCCTCCTTCCCAGGGCACCAATGCTCAAGACGAGAGGTCATGGCTTTAAGGTTATGGGTGGGAGGTTCAGGGGAGATGTCAGAGGGAGGTTTTTCACCCAAAGAGTGGTTGGTACATGGAATGCACTGCCTGGGGTGGTGGTGGAGGCAGATACATTGAACAGGTTCAAGAGCTTGTTGGATAGGCATATGGAGGAACGTGAGATAGAGGGATATGCGGGAGGAAGGGGTTAGGTAGTGTGAGGGTGGTCTGATGGACGGCACGACATGGTGGGCCGAAGGGCCTGTTTTGTGCTGTATGGTTCTATGGTTCTACTTATCAACACACGTTAACATCATAGAAGGCATTGGATGATGACCCTTAAATTGCAGGTAGCTATATCGACTTTGCAGCCATTTCCAGGCCTCCCTCACCAACATGGTCAGTCTCCAGCTCTTCACTTCCTGTCTTTTCTATCTCCATTTCTAGGGACGGGACAGTGACCGAGATCCACTGGAGATTTTGTTTATGTTCATTCTCAACCCTGGAAAAGGCATTGGATGGATCATCTCACATTGCAAATAGTGATATCGACCAATGTGGGTCAATTTACATCCTCTGGGTACATTGGAAATAAACCAGCAGGACCTGGAATCAATAAATACGTTGTTAGTTGGGATCTAGCGCTCGACCAGTGCACACCCGAAGGTGCGGGATGAAGGAGGCTGATCCAATTAGTCTGAAGCCTGGCAGATGTGGTGGAGAGTCAGTAAGTGAAATCAGGGAAGAAGAGAGGAATATCGGTGGTCACTCAGAGCTGGAATAACAGCCATAAATAAACAAATCTGAACAAATCCAACACCAAGTTCCACATCAGATCTGTCAAGGTGGCAATGGTTAGAATAACTTACAGAGAACTCCAACGACTGCAAGGATCTGGTAGTAATAAAATCCGATGTGAACGAGCAGAAGTAGTAGATTGATGGTTCCCATGTTTGCAGCAAACTACGACGTCCTTCAGCAGGGAAGAGACTTTGTTGACACTCTGAGTCCAGTCGCTCAGTGAAGGCCTTTATTTATACAGGCAGGTGCATCCACAGGGATCAACGGGTGACGTGATCATTGTTAGTTACCGGGATCAGAATAAACACATTACCATATTAGTACCATGTATGAAACATCAATTAGCAAATGTACGGCAGAATCTGTTCTGCTACACTTGGTGTACAAGCACTGGGATGGAAACTCAAGGTCATGGCATGAGAAATACAACTATTAAGGTCAAAGTGGAAGTCAAGTTTATTGTCATATGCACAACACATGTCTGCACAGGTGCAATGAAAAACTTACTTGTAGCAGCATCACAAGCAACAGCACGAGAGACACAGCATTCACAAGAAAAACATAAACTAAACATCATTTGTACAAAATTATACAACAAAGAACACAATTAGAACAAAACAAAAACAAAGTCCATTGGAGAGCAAAGTGGTCACAGTGTTGCTGGACTGAGGCTGTGATTAGGGTTGTGCAGGTTGGCTCAAGAACCTGATGGTTGAAGGGAAGGAGCTGTTCTTGAACCTGGTCATGTGGGACTTCAGGCTTCTGTACCTCCTGCCTGATGGTAGCTGTGAGAAGATGGTATGGCCCGGATGGTGGCGATCTTTGATGATAGATGTTGCCTTCTTGAATCAGCACCTCATGAAGGTACCTTCATCAGTGGGGAGGGATGTGCCCGTGATGTACTGGGCTGAGTCCACTACTCTCTGCAGCTTCTGATGTTCCTGCAGATTCGAATTCCCGTACCAGACCATGATGCAACCAGTCAGGATACTTTCAACAGTACACGAGTCTGGATCAGCCACTGACCCTGTAGGAGTTGACTGGCTCCATCCCTTCTCTTGGCATGAATGAAAGCCCTGGAAGTGATGGCTTACCGGCGGAGTTGTAGTGGGCTCTGTGGGTTTGGATGGGCCCGGACCTGCTGGAAGTGTAGAACACGCTGCTTCTGGCTGGCAGCAGGTCAGACTCCATGAGGAAAGGCATCATCACCCTCATCAACAAGCAGAAGGGGGAGAGAGGGGACATCAGGAATTGCAGACCCATTTCACTGTTGAATGTGGAATATAAGATCCTGTCCAAGGCCATGGTCAACCTGGTCAAGTCTGCTCCTGGACAGGTGATCCACCCAGACCAAACCTGTGCTGTACCTGGCAGGAAAATCCCTGACCGCCTTCTGCTACTCAGGGGTACCACCACCGACGTGCAGGACAGAAGGGTGGACACCTGCTTGGTCAGCTTAGACCAGGAGAATGTCTTTGACGGGATATCCCACACGTACAGGATGGATGTGTTCTCTGAAATAGGTTTTGGGGAGGGAATCAGGAATTGGATCCAGCTGCTCCACACAGATGTCCAGAATACAGTTCAAACCAATGGGTGGGAGACAAGTCTGGGGTCAGGCAGGGTTGTCCACTCTCCCCCGTCTTGTCTGTGTGCTGCGTAGAACCCTTTGCCGAATCCATCAGGAAGGAAGAAAGAACAAGAGGGGTGACGTTGTCAGGTAGTGGAGGCACGCAAGTGAAAACCTCCCTGCACGTGGACGATGTCGCCGTCCTCTGCTCGGATCCATTGTCAGTTCCGAGATTGATCAGCATTTGAGACCAGTTCGAGTTGACATCCGGGGCCAGAGTCAACTGGCACAGTCCAGGCTGCAGGCGTGCATCGTGAGGGATGCACTGAAGCTCGGTGCAACCAATGCTAAGGCTCTGTGGGGAAAGACTAGAGTCTCGGGTTCTTCTGCTGCCACACATGAAGGGCCTGAGTTGGGTGGGGAAGCCCCTGAAACAATGAAAGGGGTATCACCTCAGGGAGCCAGGTGATGGGCAATGGTGCCATGTTTCTTCCTCTTTATTTTAAAGTTTACACGACTGAATATAACGACCATGAATGTGAAGGTGTGTTTTGCACTGTTTCTTCCTTTGTATATAGTATTTATTATGAATAAAGTCTATTTTTGAAATAAAAAATAGTATTGTTGCCAAACTTGTGTCTGGCATTGGAGCCACACAATCACGTGAGTATCGGGGGTAGAGCAGGGAACTGAGCACACAGCCTTGAGGGGCACCTGTGTTGATGGTCAGTGAGGAGGAGATGTTGTTACCAATTCCCACTGACTCAGGTCTGCTGATGAGGACTTTGAGGGTCCAGTTGCAGAGGGAAGTACAGAGGCCCAGGTCTTGAAGCTTGATGATAAGTTTGGATGGGATGATTGTGTTGAACACCGAGCTGTGGTCAATGAACAGCAGCCTGACGTTTGTGTTCCTGTTGTCCAGATGGTCCAGAGCAGAGTGAAGAGCCAGATAAATCATGTCTGCTGATGACCTGTTGTGGCGGGAGGCAAATTGAAGTGGATCCAGGTCATTTCTGAGGCAGGAGGTGACTCGTGCCATAACCAAGCTCTTGAAGCACTTCATTACAGTTGATCAGATGGTCGTCATTGAGGCAGATCACCGCATTCTTCTTGGGCACCGGTATAATAGGTGCCTTTTTGAAGCAGGTGGGAACCTCAGACTGTGGAAGTGAGAGGTTACTGTGTCCGTAAATACTCCAGCCAGTTGGACCGCACAGATCTTTAGTACTTGGTCATGTACGCTGTCTGCTGTGGACGACTTTCGTGGGTTCACCGCCTTGAAGAATGTCTAACCGTCGGCCTCAGAGACTGAGATTACAGGGTCATCCGGAGATGTGGAGGCTCGCGTGGGTGTGTCATACTTCTCCCGATCAAAGCGCATATGAAAGGCACTGAGTTCATCCAAGAGTGATGGCTCATTGCCACTTATGCTGACTGATCTCACCTTGTCGGGAGTAATATTGTGCAAGCCCTGCCACAGCTGTCGAATGACTGCCCGTGATTCCAGTTTAGTCTGAAACTGGTACCGTGGTGGGGTTGAGGCCAGGGTAGATCGGCCATGGTCACATTGAATGAGGGCGAGGGGCAGGCATGAGGGACCAGGAGACCCACTCCTGCTCCTGCTTCCTTGTGTTCTTGTGTTTATGGATCCTGGGCTTTAGAAGTGGTGGCACAGGGAGCAACAGGCAGGCAGGAATCCCGAACAATGTCAAACTCTGGATCGGCACCAGCTAGGAAATGGTACCTGGTTCTGGGCACTTCCAGAAAGGCAGGAAAAGCTCAGAATAGCTGGCAGCAGAGACTTACTGATGGGAACGGGAATATCACAATATGGAAGATGTGCGGCCTCTCTCCTTGAATCAGAGAAGCCTCAGGGAGATTTGGCCGAGGTGTTGACAGCAATGAGAGTCCGTCATGAGACACTGGGGTGGAAGTTCACCCTCTGTTGTGGCCACTAATTGCCTGGACATTAATTTGTATCCCAGAAACAACTTCTGGGATCTTACTCTTCCTCAGCATTGAAAGACTGCATGTTTCAGATTTTTTGTGGGATTTCGTGGATTTCCCAACCTGTTGTTTTCTGGGATCTTACTCTTCCTCAGCATTGAAAGACTGCATGTTTCAGATTTTTTGTGGGATTTCGTGGATTTCCCAACCTGTTGTTTTCTGGGATCTTACTCTTCCTCAGCATTGAAAGACTGCATGTTTCAGATTTTTTGTGGGATTTCGTGGATTTCCCAACCTGTTGTTTTCTGGGATCTTACTCTTCCTCAGCATTGAAAGACTGCATGTTTCAGATTTTTTGTGGGATTTCGTGGATTTCCCAACGTGTTGTTTTCTGGGATCTTACTCTTCCTCAGCATTGAAAGACTGCATGTTTCAGATTTTTTGTGGGATTTCGTGGATTTCCCAACCTGTTGTTTTGTTGAATTTTCATAACAACTCACCTGGGATGAAGCAATTCATTCCTCCTGTTTGTTCAATGACTGTGATTAACATTGGTCACATAGGAACAGAGCGACTTTGCAGATTTTAGTTACTGTCGGCTGAACACGAGAAGTTCGAGCTGTATTCCTCCCACCACTGATTCAATCACAGAATATCCTTTCAAAAGATATTTTGGACCCACATTCAATGGACCTCAGTCATGTACTTCCCGGTAATTTGAACATTAATATCCCTCATTACAGGAAGCAGGGAAAATTTGTGAAGAACACGTTCTTGCCCTTCACCATGATAGTTGGTGGAATAAAGGTGAGAGGAAAGGGCCTGTGTTGGGCCTGTTTTCAGGGTGTGTAATGATCATAAGGTCCAGGCAAACCCACGCTGGTTAGTGTTGTCTGTAACTGTGCAGTCTTGAGGAAATGAGTGATTGGGGACCTGACAAGTGCATGGTGATGCATCCTGGAAGGTCAAAAAACGGTCGGACAGATACTGTATAGAGTTGGGACTAATGGTCGGTATGGATTTGCTGGGCCGAAGGGCCTGTTCCTGTTCTGGGTTGTGTGCTGCCTGCGGTAATTACTACAGTGTGCACACTGACTGTCATTGATCCAGGTGCTCCTGACATCATCAGAAGGATGTCGGGGAGATCAGCGAGAAATACGTCTGCTGGTGACTCTGAAATATTGTACAATTGTTCTGTAGAAAGAAAGAAAAAGATTCCCAATTTAGCAATCGGACCAGCACAGGGTTTGTGGGATCCACCTTTCAGGTAACCCAGAGAGTGACCACCAAGGTCAGTGAGACCAACCTGGTGAAGTGATGCACTAATCTGAAGCTGGTCCTGATCCCATTGCTGTCTGTAGGAAATGGCTGCCAGATCTCATCCCATCGCAACAGTCACCACATCAAACAAAGCCCATTGGCTGTAAAGACCTTGGCCCATCCTGGCACTGGGTAATCCCATAACAACAGACGATTTTGGAAATATCGGAGCCCAGGCAGGATCCCTGTGGATCCAGCGTCTCAGACAGGTTTGCTTGGACCCACTTGTTGCCATCTTGAACACTAAACGGTTGGGCAGTGACGGATCTGAGAAGGCCTGAAAATGGCACTTTTTACCCAGAATCCTGAGCCTGACAATGGATTCTCCAACCCTCTCTTCTGCTCCCTGGGTAAATGAGCCAAACGTGGAGACCTCTGTCCCTACTACATCTGGAAAACCTCAGCCAGCAATGGATGAAAATGTCCTTTCAGGTTTTTCACAATTTCCTCGTAAGAGACTTAGTCTGTGGTTCCTGGCATTACTGAACTCCCTGGTGTGTTGTGTGCCTCTGTCCCTACTACATTCACCATCATGAAGTGCTTTGAGAGGCTGGTCATGGCACGCATCAACTCCAGCCTCCCATACGATCTTGACCGACTGCAATCTGCCTTTTGCCGAAACAGATCTACAGCAGACCTCATCTCCCTGGCCCAACACTCATCTCTGGAGCATCTGCACAGTAAAGACACTTACGTTAGACTATTGTATATTGACTACAGCTCTGCCTTCTGTACAATAATCCCAAGCAAACTTGTCACCAAACTCTGAGACCTCGGACTCAACATCTCTCACTGTAACTAGATCCTTGACTTTCTAACCAACAGATCACAATCAGTGAGGATAAGCAGCAATACCTTCAGCATGATTATTCTCAACACTGGTGCCCCACAAGGCAGCGTCCTCTACTCTACTCCCTATACACTCATGACTGTGTGGCCAGATTCTGCTCTAAGTCCATCTCCAAGTTTGCAGATGATACCACCGTTGTAGGCCGTATCTCAAACAACGATGAGTCGGAGTACAGGAAGGAGACAGAGAGCTTAGTTGAATGGTGTCATGACAACAACCTTTCCCTAAATGTCAACAAAACGAAAGAGCTGGTCATTGACTTCAGGAAAGGGGGCGGTGTACATGCACCTGTCTACATCAACGGGCTGAGGTCGAGAGGGTTGAGAGCTTCAAGTTCCTGGGAGTGAATATCACCAACAGCCTGTCCTGGTCAAATCACATAGATGCCATGGCCAGGAAAGCTCACCAGTGTCTGTACTTCCTCAGGAGGCTAAAGAAATTCGGGTTATCACCTTTGACTCTCACCAACTTTTATCGATGCACCATAGAAAGCATCCTATCTGGATGCATTACGGCTTGGTACGGCAACTGCTCTGCCCAGGACCGCAAGAAACTGCAGAGAGTTGTGGACACAGCCTAGCGCGTCATGGACACCAGCCTCCCCTCCTTGGACTCTGTCTTTACCTCTCGCTGTCTTGGTGAAGCAGTCAGCATAATCGAAGACCCCACCTACCCAGGTCATTCTCTCTTCTCTCCTCTTCCATCAGTAGAAGATACAAGAGCCTGAGGGCATGTACCATCAGACTTAAGGACAGCTTCTACCCCACTGAAATAACAATATTGAACGGTTCCCTTATACGATGAGATGGACTATGGCCTCATGATCTACCTTGTTGTGACCTTGCACCTTATTGCACTGCACTTTTCCGTAGCTGTGACACTTTACTGTTCTGTTATTGCCTGACATGTACTGCATCAATGCACTCTGCACTAACCCAATGTAACTGCACTGTGTAATGAATTGATCTGTACGATCGGCATGCAAGACAGGTTTTTCACCGTACCTCGGTACAAGTGACAATAATAAACTAATAACAATACCAATACCAATACACTTGATCACGGACTCACTGCTTCCTCAAGCAGCAACTCCCTGTCAGTGTAGCCTCCGTGGGCTCTTCTGTATTGTTGCTCCGTAGAGCAAGTCAGAAGGACACATCTTCATTCCAGGAAGGAGGAGGAGGAAGGGGGCCCAGAGATTATTCCAAGCTGCCAGAAGAGGCAGGAGGAAGAGGGAGAGAAAATCTGTGTCCAGGAGGGCCGACCCTGCCAGAGTGACCCAGGAGCAGATGTCAGGAGCCCACCTTCCTGAGCAGCAATGCCAGCAGAGTTCTCCGAGGAGCTGGGCACAGAGATGGGTCACAGGCTGTGTGCAGAGCTGCAGCCACAGTGCCATGCCTGGACCACTCTGCCAGTGCCAATGACAGGTCACTGTGGTCCTTAACTCTTTTACATCCAGCTCCTTCTTGGCAGAAGTGCAGATGTCACTAATTTCTCCCAACAAGGGGTTGGTGGTGAGTGAGGTGAGGTGTCAAAGGCTCTCTTGTCTGCTGTGGGAGAAGGTTTCCAGTTCCTTCGCACTGGGTGGAGAGGAGCAGGCAATGTAAGCACTTGGCTTCACACATGTTGGGGGAGAGACAGTTGGAGGAGATGCCATTAACAAGAGAACAGAGGAGGATCACTGTGCAGATGTCCTCACCTGAGAGAGGCAGACGAGATAAGGGTGAATGGACAATCTTCCTTGTACCTTGTTGTCCTTGGCAGTAGAGGCTGTGGGTTTGGGAGGTGCTGTTGGAGCAGCCTGGGCAAGTAACTGCAGTGCATTTTGTAGATGGTTCACACTGCAGCCACTGTGTGCCAGTGGTGGAGGGAATTACTGTTCAGGGTGGTTGATGGGGTGTCAATCAAGTGGGCGGCTTTGGCCTGGATGGTGCTGAGCTTCTTGAGAGATGTTGTTGCGCTTCTAGTCAGGTAAATTCTAAATGTGTGCATAAAATATGTCAGTGTGGGCAATGGTGGCTGCATATGCAAGTAATCAGGAGCATGGATTCAAACCTTATGACCAGTGAGTTTGACTCTGTTGATAAACATGATGAAGTCGGCATAAATGCAAGACTTGCCTCATCTTCTCACTGTCGACAGTGTCCTGTAACATGAACGTCTTCCCTTTTCCCATCTTGCAGCAGTGAGCAAACTTTAAGAATAACTCTGTTGTCTGTGAATTCCTTTGCGAGATCTTCAGGTCATGAAAGGTGCACCAAATTTGTTGCAAGAACAATTTCTCTCAAGTTTCTGAGTATGTTTGAAAGTGCAACTTTTTTTCTGCATTTGTGCTGTGTTTTCATGAATACTTTGAGTTTTTGAAAGTCCTCAATGTTCTGAATTGGGATGAATATGAATAAACTGGATGTTCTTGGAGCCCTCATTGTGTCCAGAGAGAAGTGTCAGAGGCTACTGATTGGTCTGCAGGATAAAGGGCAATAGGATCTTCAGAAAGAAGCCTCGTGACAGGGAGGAAAATGGCAGAACAAAGGTGCTGGAAACAAGTTATGGACACGGGACATGGGAAGGGAGGAGGGAGGCCTTGGAATATTTTGACAGTGAGGATGAAAGTCTCGTTATTGTTTCCCTGAGACACCAGAAGCTTGTCGAACTTGGCTGTTAATTTACTGATCTGATATCATTTCTCAGAGGGGTACAGAATGGAAACAGACCCTTTGGCCTATTGAGTCCCCGCTGACCACCAAGCACCTGTTTATACACTAATCCTGCCCAGAGGAAACCCACACAGTCAGAGGGAGAACATCTAAACTCCACAAAGACAGCCATTGGATGCTCAGTCCATTGAACCAGCACCCTGGGGTGATGGTGGAAGTATTGTGGATTTATTCACTGAATTTCAGATTCACATTCTTTCATGAAATCCCATGTTGGAAACAGTGTGAGGGTTGTTTCGTTTAATGGGGAATTAATCAGAGGAGGCTTGGGTGGAAAAGGTGGCCATGGACCGTTGGTTCACAAAGCACTCCGTCACTGGGCTTTCCTCCCTGGTGTCAGGGTGTGTGTCGAGATTCACTGGAGATTGATTGATGGGATCAGTCAATGCCTCCATTCTCACCATGACAGTGGGGATGAAGTGGATGGACCTTGGTCTTTAATCAGCCATCAATTCCTGTGTGTTCACTTGAATAAAACTTCAAGGATGACGGTAAGTGTGAAGAAAGGCAGAATGAAGAGTGTGTGTTGTCATTCTCTGTGTCATGGTTCTGAGTGCTGGTCCTCAATTCTGCCCCTTATCCCCTTTGATGGTGCCTTGTCATGCAGCACATGGTTTTCATGCACTACTATTTGCCTAATGACACAACACCTGAGTTCCATCAGGAGACTTGTATAAGAACCCTGGTTTCACAAACACTGGTTGCCAGATTATTCGTCTATCTCTGGGTATACTTGGTCTCCTGGCTGCTTAGAGCCAGTAACTCTTGAACAGTCCCAGTTTCGCGGTTTCTCCTAGAAAACCCTGTTTCTATGTCGAGACTTTGTCTCAGAGTCCCGAGACAAGATTCCTTCTGTTCGCCATTCTGCGTTTGGGACCGAGGAAGCATCCCGACTCCAGTCTCGTTCTGGTGTTCTGCATTTGGGTTCCCCACAATCTCGCTCTTCGTGTGACATTGTGACAGAATAATCTGGCCCCCATGAACCCAGTGGACATGAATGCCCTGCAAGAAGCCCTCACCAGACAGGGCTCACTCCTGAGCTGTCACGACCAGCAGCTCCAGGAGGTTATGGAAAATTTCTGTACCCTGGCAGTGAATGTTGGGCAGGTCAGTGAACAGGTCAGCCGAGTCTCAACGCTTCTTACCTCTTCCGCTCCGAGAACTCATTCTGACCAGCCCGGACAATGACCCAACCACCCATGGAACCACACATACCTGACCCAGAACCCTACACTGGGGATCTGGGAAAGTGCCAGTCCTTCCTGCTACGATGCTCATTAGTGGTTGAGCAGCGGCCCTCCACATACAGCACCGATAGATCCAAGATAGTATTTATTGTGGGGCTGTTGCGAGGAAGTGCATTAGAATGGGCCACCGCCATCTGGGACAATCAGCCAGAGACCTGCTCTTCATTTCACACATTCATTGCAGAAATGAGAAAGGTCTTCGACCATGCCGTCAGGGTAAAGAGGCAGCCAAGCAACTACTCACCGGCCATCAGGGTTCCTGCAGTGTTGCGGAACATTCTGTGGAGTTCTGGACGTCAGTGGCCGACTCTGGGTGGAGTGATGAGGCTCTCCAGGGGATTTTTCGGCAAGGCCTCGATGACAGCATAAAGGACAAGTTGGCGGCAGGGGATGAGATAACCAGCCTGGATGCATTGATCTCCCTAGCCACCAGGCTGGACAACCGACTCTGGGAACGGCAGAGAGAGAGGACGGTCCATTCAACACCTCCGTTCACCCCACAGGCCTCCTTCCCAGCCCCTCTAAACCCAAGCCTCTCTGCTCCTAGCGGTGCTCCCAACCCAGCCGATTGCACCACCCCGGTGGAGCAACCAATGCAGATGGGGCGGAACCGCCTTTCTCCCACCGTACGACGTCGGAGGTTAAGAGCTGGGAATTGCTTCTATTGCGGCCAGCCTGGCCATTTTCTTGCCACCTGTTCCCTACGGCCAAAAGGGAGGGCTCATCAGTAGAGCAGGGGGTTTCCTGGTGAGCCAGACAACTTCCCCTTTTGTCCCCAAGAACCAGATGCTGATCCCAGCTACTGTAAGGCACCTCTAACAGTCCCTGTCCCTTTCCGCCTTGGTGGACTCCGGCGCCGAGGGAAATCTGTTGGACAAAGATGTAGCTTCCCGGGCCAGGATTCCTCGGGAGCCACTGAGTACCCCTCTAGAAGTTCGGGCACTAGATGGCAGACTGTTGACCCGAGTCACACACCATACACCTCTGCTGTCTTTGCTTATCTCTGGAAACCATCGAGAACTGGTCCAATTTAACCTGATAGCCTCTCCGCAGACTCCGATGGTTCTTGGGTACATCTGGCTAAGCTGCCACAATCCCCACATCGATTGGTCCATGGGCGGGATAGCCAGTTGGAGTCCGTTCTGCCACTCCACTTGTCTCCAGTAGGCCCTTTCCCCGGTAAAGGCTACTGTTAGTTCGTCGTCCAGCGAAACCCCAGACTTGTCGAGGGTCCCAGCGGAGTATCACGACCTTCGGCAAGTACTTAGCAAGCAACAGGCTCTTTCTGTGCCCCCACACCGGCGATAAGGTTGCGCGATCAACATTCTCTCCAGAGCTCTGCTACCTAACAGTCAGATATATAACTTGTCCCGACCAGAGAGGGAAGCAGTGGAGGGGTATATCAATGAATCTCTCACAGGAGGCATTATTCGTCCCTCATCCTCCCCAGTAGGCGCAGGGTTCCTCTTGGTGGGGAAGAAGGACGGTTCACTGCATCCATGCATCGGCTACCGAGGCCTAAATAACATAACTGTCAAGAAAAAATACCCACTGCCTCTCATCAATTCCGCTTTTGGACTACTTACGGGGCCACCATATTCTCTAAATTAGGTCTATGAGGCACTCACCACCTGGTCAGGATAAGGGAGGGAGACGAGTGGCAAACAGCATTTAAAACCCCTCTCGGCCACTTCGAATACCTGGTAATGCCATTTGGCCTCACCAATGCTCCCGCTGGTTTCCAAGCTCCAATGATGTCCTACGAGACTTCATAAATCGCTTTGTGTTTGTCTATCTGGATGACATCCTGATCTTCTCCAGTAGTCTCCAGGAACACACCCAGTTGTCCGTCAGGTCCTCCAGAGGCTTTGGGAGAACAAGCTCTTCAAGGCTGAGAAACGTGAATTCCATGTCCCCTCCATCAGCTTCTTAGGATACATCATTGAGAGTGGACAAATGAGGGCGGATCCCCAGAAGATCCGGGTCGTGGCAGAGTGGCCTCGACCCACGACACGCAAACAACTCCAACGGTTTCTTGCAAATGGGGCTTGCAAATTTCTATCGCCGTTTCATTAGAAATTGTAGTTGGGCGGGGGTGGCGGCACCCCTTATTCAACTCACTTCACCTACGACCCTTTTTCTTTGGAACCCCAAAGCTGACTCAGCATTCTCAGAGCTGAAGAGATGCTTCATGTCCTCCCCCATCCTGGTCCAATCAGACCCCTCCAGTCAATTCATAGCCATCTGTGGTCCCATATTTCCCGGGATTTTTTTCACAGGACTGCCCCCTTATCATGAGAACACAGCTGTCCTCACCGTGGTGGACCGATTCTCCAAAGCAGTGCATTTTGTGGCCCTTCCCAAACTCCCTACAGCTCGGGAGACAGCCGACCTGGTCGTCCAACATGTCTTCCGCCTCCACAGAATCCCTGCAGACATTATTTCTGACCGGGGTCTCAGTTCATCTCAGCAGTATGGAGGTCCTTTTGTCAGGCCCTCTGAATGTCCATAAGCCTATCGTCCGGTTTCCATCCACAGATGAACGGTCAAACGGAACGGGCGAATCAAGATTTGGAAGCAGCACTACATTGCATAACAGCGAACGACCCGTCGACATGGAGCAGCCACCTCACCTGGGTTGAGTACGCCCACAACTCTCTGGTCTGCGCTGCCACCAGAAGATCCCCCTTCGAATACTCCCTCGGTTACCAACCCCCTCTGTTCTCCATCCATGAAGAAGACATTGCCGTGCCCTCAGTTCAGGACCATCTCCATTATTGCCGCAAGGTCTGGGAGGACGCACACGCAGCCCTGCTCTGTACCGCTGGCCGCAACTGGAGAATTGCTGATAGTCGTCGGGTTCCTGCACCGTAGTACCAGCCTGGGCAGGAGGTTTGGCTCTCAGCTAAGGACATCCCCCTCAAAGACGAGCCCAAGAAACTCTCTCCTCGCTTCTTGGGACCTTTTGAGATTGAGCGGGTTGTCAATCCCACGGCGATCCGGCTCAAGTTGCCTACAGCTCATCCCACTTTCCATGTGTCCCAGGTGAAGCCAGTGGCTAGCAGTCCATTGTGCCCTCCGGCCGAGCCCTCTCTGCCCGCCGGATCGTTGACGACCACCCAGCATACACCGTCTGGCGTTTACTGGATGTGCACCGCTGGGGCAGGGGTCTGCAATCCTTGGTCGATTGGGAGGGGTACGGTCCTGAGGTACGTTCCTGGTTTCCTTGCTCCTTCATTTTAGACCCTTCCCTCATTCATGAATTCTATCAGAACCATCCGGACAAGCCCGGTGGGTCACCTGGAGGCTCCCGTTGAGGGGTGGGGGGGGGGGGTTACTGTCATGGTTCGAAGTGCTGGTTCTCAATTCTGCCCCTTATCCCCATTGATGGTGCCTTGTCGTGCAGCACATGGTTTCCATGCACTACTATTTGCCTAATGACACACACCTGAGTTCCATCAGGAGATTTGTATAAGAACCCTGGTTTCACAAACACTAGTTTCCAGATTATTGGTCTGTCTCTGAATATACTTCATCTTCTGGCTGCTTAGAGCCGTTAACTCTAGAGCGGTCCCGGTTTCACAGTTTCTCCTAGAAAACCCTGTTTTTGTGTTGGGACTCCATCTCAGAGTCCCAAGGCCAGATTCCTTCTGTTTGCCGTTCTGCGTTCGGTACTGAGGAAGCATCCCGGCTCCAGTCTCATTCCGGTCTTCTGCATTTGGGTTCTCTGCGATCTCCCTCTTTATGTAACATTGTGACACTGAGGGGTGAGAATTTGAAGCAATTGTATCACAGACTGACAGAGGCCTCATTGCCCTGACAGGAAGTGAGTGGTGAAGGGACAAGAGGCAATAAATATCATGGTTATAATATCCCCAGGGGTTAGAAAGGAAGAGGGGTAGAAGGATGGATGAAGGAGCAAACACACTCATGTACACGGGCAATATTCAGTGTTCTTAAAGGTCAAGGTCACAGAGACATTGAAGCATTGGTGGGGTTTGTACAACACGTCCATTGATTCCGTTAAACAATCAGCAGACTGAGGAGGATGAAGGTAACTATTCCTCCAGAAGACATTCCAGTGAGCTGCTGGGATAAGATGAGATGGGAAGAGAACTGGTTTGAAAATTCATCTCAGAATAATGTTTTGTGAAGTTGTGAAATAAATATATTACCTTTGATGCACATGTACATCAAAACACACAGTGGAATACATCTTTTTGCATAGTGTTCTGGGGGCAGCCCACAAGTGTCGCCACGCTTCCAGCGCCAACATAGCATGCCCACAACTTCCTAACCTGTACGTCTTTTGGAATGTGGGAGGAAACTGCAGTACCCGGAGGAAAGGGATATTGCTTCACAAGATCACAGTAAAGAAAAGAATTCATCTACAGAATGCAGCATGTGGTCGATGAGTAGATTAACACAGTTTTCAGCAATGAGGGGATGGAATGTGAAGGGATAAGTGTTTGTTAGCAGTGGTTGAGGAGGGTCCAAAGTGAAATGGAAGAGATTTAATGGAGGATGGTGAGGCCGAGAAATACCATCTCGGTGTTAATGATTGAGAGTGAGAACATGTTTTACACTGTCATACAAAGCCAAGAATGAGCCATTCATCTCCTCCCTGAACCAATTTCTTCCATTCCCTTCAAACCCACACTTGTTGTTCTGCGGAAGTAGCGGAAAAACAAATTCACAGCACTCGATAATTTACCTGTATTGTGTTCAAAAAGTTGTTAAAAGTGTATCCAGTTCTTTAAACTCAATCAAGGTGGAAGGGTTGAAGGTAAATATATCAGTTGTAATATTCACAGGGGGATAAAAGTGGTCAGGAAGGGAGAAGGGGTAGAAGTATTGATAAAGGAGCAAACACATATTGTAAAGAGGGACTGAAGTGTGAGGGAAATATTCAGGCAGAGACAACAAATTGAAAGTTCAAATAAAAACAAGCATCGATACACTGTAACGGCCACATCAGGCCAGGCCTAAATAATATCCAGCACTTGATGCATGCAGGCATGGGCTGCTTCATTATCACAGGAGTTGTGAATGGAACTGAACATTGTGCAACATCAGGGAACATCCCCACTTCTGCCATCGCCATGGAGAGAAGGTTGTTGATGAAGCAGAAGAAGATGTTTGTGCTTAGGACACTGGCCAGTGATGTCCTGGGGCAGAGAGCATCGATCTGCAACAACTGCACCTTCCCCGATGCAAAAGAGGCTCTTAACTCATGGTGAGAAATTGGAAGAGGAAATCGATTGTCAGAATTAGGAAATGAGGAGGTGGTGAAATTATTGTTCCAAGAGCATTTAATGATCCACTGATTGATTGGGGTGGCACAGAGTAACTGTAGACATGCGACATTTACTATGTGTGTGCAGGACTCCTTCTCTGAACAGTTGTCCGTACGTCTGTAAGGAAAGAGACACATTGAATCAAAGAGTAAGCAGGGAAGTTGATCCAATAGTTGTGTTCATTTGGGCCACTCCTCAGAAGGAGTGACCACAGCATAAGCATGAAAGGGAATTTATATAAAAGCATAAGGGAGACTGGAAGGGAGCATGAGCCGTACAGGTGAAGTCAGATAGGAGGAGTACTAGTGCTGGCAAAGACTTGTCGTATCCAATAACGTGTTTGTGTCCTGTCATAGAAAACAATGACACAGTGAAACAATGTGGTTCAAGATCCAGAGTGGAAGGTTAAACATTTGTTGCAAAGACAAGGACACCTGACTGGAATCGGGAATGTTTCAGGAAGGTTTATAATGAACCAACTCAGAAGAGGTGTAAAGAGAGATTCCCAAACAAGATCAATGATAACTTTGTTCAACAAAGGAGTTTGTGGACAAAGGAGTTTGTGGACTTCTGCAACATGTATATCGTTATATTTATTGAATCACAGAAGGGTGACTGGTTCAGAAGATGGTGAATGGTGATAAAGGGCAGCACATGGTCAAGGAGTAGCTCTACGGAATTCTTTTCTAAACTTCTGGTCGATGTGTTTGGTTCCGAAATGTTCCCTGTTCAGTCCATTCTTGACAGAGCTCACAGAGCATTAAGATCCAAACCTGCTACGGATCAAAAACCTCGGCCAGTAATATTGAGATTTCATTATGTCAACATTAAGGAACTCTTGATTCATACCGCTCGTGGACGTGGAATGATTCAATTTTAGCAATGGAAGTTTTGAATAGTTGAAGATTACACCCCAGAAGTTATGAAAGAAAAGCTGACCTACAAACCAATTATGGCTCATCTCTATCAAAGCAATTATCATCCTGCATTATTATTCCTAGCAAGGTTGAGAATTACACTACCTGATAAATCTCGCAAATGGTTTAAATCCGTCCAAGACACCGAGGAACTTCTTTTGAACTAGCTTTTAATTTTAGAAGCTATGGAATGCGGAAGAGACACAGTGTTTTTCCTTTGATTTACTACCTACCTGCTTTATTATCCAATTAATTTTTAGATCTAAACCTTTCTATTTTCTTCTTTTAACATGTTTTGTTTTATAATAATTAAGAATTTAACAGAATGACTGATCTTTTGCTTTCTTTTCAAAATAATTATTGAATTGTATCTTTTAAATGTCGACTGTTAATGCCCTTTGGCTCTGTTTCAATCCCACAACAATGGTTGTTGGTTCGATATCTTTCTTTGGGTTATTTTGTTAACCTCTAGACTAAACATGGGTGGTTTATATACTTTTCAACTTGGACTACTGCCACCAATAGAACTGGGGTTAGTTCAATTAGAGGGTAGCTTTCTGGCTGTCTATTGGCCAGTTTTCAGGCTGCTGGGGGAGGGTGGTGGGACTGTTTTCAGTTTTTTTTTCCTTCTGGACTAAACTACACATTTTTCTAAATTGCCATCATATCCGCTTCCTCTTTGAACTTTTTTTTTACTTCTTCCTGCTTATAAGACTCACATATACCAAGATTAACCCTTTACATACCATATGTTTTTTAATCTTAAAATGGATAAGACTACTAATTTTATTTCATGGAATGTTAGCGGCTTAAACAATCCGGTTAAGTGAAAGAAGATCTTTAAAGTTTTTCATAGATTAAATGCTCAGATCATTTTCGCACAGGAGACCCACATCAGGAAGAAAGATAATCAAAGTTTTTTTAGATTTTGGAATGGGTCAACAGTTCCATTCTAATTCACAAGCAAAGGTGAAAGGAGTCTCTATTTTTATAGACTCCTCAATTTCATTTGCCCATCATGAGACAATATCAGATCCAAATGGTAGATTTTTATCAATTACTGGTCTACTTCATAATAAAAAAGTTGTTATGGTTAATGTTTATGCACCCAATGTAGATCACCCAGAATTTTTTAAAAATCTGTTTGCATTTTTTCCTAATTTAAATGAATACACTGTGATTATGGGTGGAGATTTTAACTGCCGTTTAAACCCTTCGATGGATAGATCTGTGTCAAATCCTGCACTTCCAAACAAATCCGCTGTCTTTATTAATTCCTTCTTAGTTGAATCTGGAATTTTAGATGTTTGGAGATTTCTACACCCATATGATAAAGAATTTTCATTCTTTTCTCATGTCTACCATAATTACTCGAGGATAGATTATTTTTTTATTGATGCTAGACTAGCTCCACTTACTATGGACTGTAAATACGATGCAATTGCCATTTCCGATCATGCACCATTGAGATTATCAATTAAATTACCAGCTGTATCCTTTGATGTCAGACAATGGCGATTTAACCCTTCGCTATTACAAGACTTAGATTTCATCCAATTTATTAAAGAACAGATCTCATTTTTCTTTTTAACTAATTTTACTGAAGAAATCTCCAGTGGGGTAATATGGGATACTTCTAAAGCATACATCAGTGGTCAAATTATTTCATATTCTGCTGGATTGAAAAAACAAACTAATAACGAAATATGTATATTAGCTGACAAGATTAAAGAAATCGATAAAAAATATTCTGATACTCCTAATCTGGAGTTTTTTAAAAAGAGAATAGAACTCCAATTACAACATAGTTTATTATTAACATCTTCAATTGGAAATCTACTACTTAAGAACAAAAGTCAATTTTATATACATGGTGACAAATCTGGTAAATTATTGGCCAACCAATCGAAAGCTACTTTATCTAAATGTCAGATTAATAAAATTTGTAAACTAGATGGTACCTACACCATAGATCATGTTCAAATTAACAAATTCTTTCAAGAATTTTATTCTTCTTTATACCAATCAGAATCCCCTGAGGATCCTACCTTAATGCATGAACTTTTAAGAGATCTGAAGATTCTCCAATTATCTTTATATGAACGTTCTACATTAGATGTTCCCATTTTGGAGGAAGAAATAAAGAAAGTAATATTTTCAATGAATTCGGGTAAAGCACCCAGCCCTGACGGATATACAGCTGAATTTTTTAAATCCTTTTCTGATATTCTTGTTCCCTGGTTTGCCAAAATTTTTAAAGATGCCCTTTCAGTAGGTAAACTACCACAATCTTTCTATGAAGCAGCTATTTCTTTAATTCTTAAAAAGGAAAAAGATCCCACTGATTGTGCATCTTATAGACCTATTTCTTTATTAAGTGTAGATTCCAAAATATTTTCCAAAATATTGGCCTTTAGATTGGAAAAGGTTCTTCCACAAATTATCTCTGAAGACCAGACAGGATTTATTCAGAATCATTATTTACATTTTAATATTAGGAGATTAATGAATATTATATATACCCCTTCATCCCAAATTCCAGAATGTGCTGTTTCACTAGAAGCTGAAAAGGCGCTTGACAGAGTCGAATGGGAATATCTATTCATTACACTTCAAAAATTAAATTTTAGCCCTAAATTTAAATCTGCGATTAAAATGATTTATTATACACCTATGGCTTCAATACTTAATAATAATCAAAGATCTCCTTTGTTTAGACTTTTTCGAGGTACTAGACAAGGTTGCCCGTTAAGCCCTTTATTATTTGATATTGCTTTAGAAACCTTGGCTATTGCATTCCAGGACTCTTCAAATATATGTGGCATAACTCGCGGACAGAAGATTCATAAGATATCTCTTTACGCAGATGACCTGTTACTTTATATTTCTAATCTGGAGGAATCTATCCCCGCAGTACTATCACTACTAGATCAGTTTAGTGTTTTTTCTGGCTCTAGATTAAATCTTAATAAGAGTGAACTTTTTCCATTAAGTATGCAAACCCCAATTTACAGGCAATTACCTTTTAGATTGGTAACTGACTATTTTATGTATTGAGGTGTTAAAATTACCAAGGAACATAAGGACTTATTTAAAGCTAATCTATTGCCTTTAATTGACCATGTTAAACAATTATTTACTATGTGGTCTTCACTGTCTCTATCATTGGTAGGCCGAATCAATGAGGTTAAGATGAACATTTTACCAAAATTTTTATATTTATTTCAAGCGATTCCAACTTTTGTCCCGAAATCTTTTTTTGACATTATTGATCATAAAATTCTTTCATATATTTAGCAGGATAAGAACCCAACGTTAAGTAAGAAATATTTACAAAAACTAAAAAAGGATGTTGGTAAGGCCCTGCCTAACTTTAGATTATATTATTGGGCAATTAATATCAGATATTTAATTTTTTGGATACAAGATTCAGATGTAATTCAATGCCCCAGATGGGTACACCTTGAGCACCAATCAGTACTTGAATTTTGATTAGTTTCCATTTTAGGAGCTTCACTCCCTTTTGCACTTACCAAATTAAGTAAACATGTGATTAACCCAATTGTTAAACATACAATATGAATATGGTTTCAATTTTGTAAATTTTTTGGTTTGAATAAATTTAACTTGTCAAGTCCCATTCAATCTAATTTTTTGTGTCATCCATCCACAGTTGACTCAGCTTTTTCCATATGGAAAGGAAGGGAATAGTATGTTTCTGTGATTTATTCATTGATAACTGTTTTGAACAATTGTTCTTTTGAACAATTGTCTAATAAGTACAATTTGCCTAATCACACTTTTATCGATATTTGCAGTTTAGAAATTTTTTACAAGCTACTATACCCTCTTTTCCAACACCTTACAAAACTGAAATTACGGAAAAAATTTTAGGTCCTGTAGCGGTTGCTACCGCAGAATAAAACAAGACTCTACTCGGAGGATTGCCAAACAGAACTGGTTTATTTTCCTGCATGGCGCGGGCCCTTTAAGGGAGAATGTTCCCGCCCAAAACAACCGGCAATGACGTAAGTCCTACGTCATCAGGACTTTCCCACGCGCGGGTTATCCCCGTCGCTCGGAAAGACGAGGCCCGCCGCCATCTTGGGCCTCGTCGCTCCGACGCCGCGCGACCCGACTGCCGAGCCGGTTCGCCCGACTAGACGGTGAGTCGCCACAGTCCTAATCTTTATCAGAAGGGCTTGATAGCAATAATCTATGATTTAATTTAAAATATGTCCAGAATCACTGGACAAAATTAAGAATGATTGGGAAAGTGAACTCCAGACATCTTTACCGACAGAGACTTGGAAGAAAATCCTTCATTTAGTTAATACATCTTCAATGTGTGCCAGACACTCTTTGATACAGTTTAAGGTAGTTCATAGGACCCATATGTCAAAAGATAAGCTAGCTCATTTTTATGAACATATAAATCCTGTATGTGACAGATGTAAATCGAATGTGTCTGCTCTGATACATATGTTTTGGTCCTGTCCTCTTTTGGAAAAATATTGCAAAGATATTTTTAACATTATTTCAAATGTAATGAAGATTGATTTACAACCTCACCCTATCACTGCAATTTTTGGACTACCAAGGATAGAGTTTGGCCATTTATCTACTTCCGCTAACCGTATGATTGCCTTTGTTACATTAATGGCCAAACGATCCATTTTGCTTAAATTGAAGGATCCAATACCCCCTACTACTTTTCAATAGTTCTCTCAAACTATATCATGTTTAAATTTGGAAAAAATTAGGAGTGGTACTGTCGATCCTTCGCTTAAATTTGAAGATATTTGGAATCCAGTTATTCAATATTTTCACATGATATAGATCCCCTTTCAATAACTTTCCAACTTAGAGTAACGGAGTTGTCGACATAATATTGGTCTGTTTCTGCAGAGAAATTTTAGTGCAGTCTTTTTTTTCTTGTTTTTTGTTTGTTTTTTGTTTTATTTTTGCAATTTTTAAATTTAGCTTAGTTTGGTTTGATATATTGTTCATAATTTTTCTTATTGATTTGGGAACTTTTTTTCTTTTTTTATATATATAATAAATCTTTTTCTTTCCTTTCTTTTATATTATATTCATTTACGAAGAGATCGTTGCATCTTCAGATATTTTTATATTTTATTGTTCTTTATGATTATCTATGCTATGATTGTTCTCCTGATCTCTTTGTATTACTTGTACAAACATTGATGTTATATGTTAATCTGTATTAATTTGAAAACTAATAAAAAGATTGAAAAAGAAAAATGCAGGAAATCATTCAGAAGATTGAGGGAGAAAAAATGGGTGGAATGTTAACGTAAAAGTGATTCTATGTGTGGCACATGACCATTTAAATACTCTGCAGTGGTCCCAAGGAGGTGTGAGGTTTCACTGTGTGGTGTGGTCCCAGGGAGGCGTGAGGTTTCACTGTGTGGTGAGGTCCCAGGGAGGTGTGAGGTTTCAGTGTGTGCTGTGGAGCCAGGGAGGTGTGAGCTTACATGAAGTGGTGCCATCCCACACAGTTAAATCTTACACCTGCTCCAATAACTGCTGCGCAGGGTTTTAAACAGTGACTTGTGGGCACTGACATGGCAACAATAATTTGTTCACATCACAGGTTACGTCCTGATTGGTGGCAGTGACATTGGGCACTGGCACTGGATCTCCCGCTGGTCCAGCTCCAGAACATGCTGAGCTGAGGGGATAGATGCATTTCACATCTGGCTCCTCAGCTTTCAACTCAAATGAAAAATGATCCCATTCATTTCAATTTTGTTGAACAGATTTTGTTTATTTTGCTTTTCTTCATTTCAGATATGTTTTAATTTACAGTATATTAACTACTTGTATTGGATTATTTTCTGGTTCCAATCTAACTCCTGTTTTTTCTCTCATTATTTAAATCAATGTAATCGATCTCAGAATATCAGAGACGTTTAAAAACAGTGAAAACAGAGTGAAGGGAAAGGAAATCCTGAATTGAAAGGTGAGATGTAACAGAGCAGAGTGAAGTGCTGGAGAAGTTTCTCAAGTGGAAGGGAGAGGTCCTCAGAACTGACAGGAAATGTCCAAGGGTCCTGAGAGAAATAGAGGGGAAGAGAAAGCAAAGGCCACAAAACTTTATTTCGTCTTTGTGTCGTCCCGAAATCAATTTTCCCTTTCCGTCCGCTGTAAATAACACAGTGCCATGAGGTTGATTCGAACAAATACCTTTATTAGCAGTGCACCGCTAGGAGAATTCTCTTCAGCGCTCACTAAGAGTCGCTTCCCGAGTTCTCCCCGAACAAAGGGCAGACAGACATTTCTACAGGAATTGTCACGCACATCCCATGCAAACGGCGCCGCGAGTTTCGGTCAAGCTATAGAGGTCCCGAGACAGCTATCACACCTTTTGTCTTAGTATAATTGAGTTATAATCAAGGCTTTCAAAGGCAGGTATCACCTTTCATTGTTCAGACCAAGTCTTCACCTCGATGTTAATTACACTCAGTATCGCCACCGTCTGACATATCGGAATGGTCCGTTACCCGAAACAAAGGCAGTTAACATACTTAACATTCCAACCTAACTAGTGGGTCAGCAGCTTGCTAGTCCTTGCTAAAGAAATATAAATGCATATATATATATTTTGTTTGCCAGTTATAGGTATGGTTGCAATTCTTAACCCTTCACTTCCTCAATTGTACCAACGTGGAGGACTGGCGGGGGTGAGGATGGAAAAATCTGCCTTCATACATCAGCTTTCATGACACAACACCTGCCAAGTGCATTCCAGTCAATGAACATGTTTGAAGCAAAGCCTCAAATAATAAGTTGGAAATGCAGTGGCCAGTTTGTAAATAGCAAGTCCCCTCAATGAGCACTTGGATTTGATTTGTATTTTGTCATGTTGATTGAGGGATGAACATTCCACGTGACATGGGCAATGCCTTGGCAAACATCCTTGTTCAAAGTTCAGCTTCCCTGATGGCATGGCACGTCCTCAGTCCTGCACTGGAGGGTCAGACAAGGTTGCATTCCCAAGGGCACTGCCAGCAATGAGATATGTTTGAGGTGTCATCAGGAACCTAGGAGGAGATACAGTAGCCAATTTATTGACCGCAAGCTCCCAGAAATAGCACGTCATAGTTGTCAGACTGTTCACAATCGTAATCGTTTTGATGAAGTGACAAATATTGGCCAAATTCTTCTTCAAAATAATTCCACGGGATCTACTACTTCTGCTTTGGAGCTTGGCACGGGTCTCCGTCTTTCAAAAGACGGGAGCTCTGGCAGAGCAGCATACCTGCAGTATTTGACTGGAGTGTACGACTGGAGAACGTGCTGGAATCTCTGGAGTAAGACTTGAACCCACAAGCTCAGCAGTGAACCTCCATTCAAGGATAGTGGAGGTAAATGGCAGCAGAGATGCAGAACCAGGGAGTGACTCTCCACCAGCCGTTTCAGACTGGTGCACAAAGCCGAGGTCAACCCATCAATGCCCTTCCTCAACCAGTTCCTTCCATTCCCTTCGAACCCACTCATTTCACTCTGTGGAATTCATGTCAGTGCAACCATTGACTGCATCTTATCAAAACTTTTTCAACATTACCAATTCTCTCATCTAAACGCAGATAAAAACGTTTCTTATTTACTGAAACACATCTTATGAATCCTGGTGTATCCTCCACCTGACTATAACGTGGATATTCTGATTCTCATTTTTAAAACTCCTCTTCTGTTTCTTCAACCAGGGTTTTGTTGTCGGGAAGGAGAACATTCCCACCATTCCAGGGTTGGATTTTCCATCTCTCTTCCTAACATTGAACTTCAGGATGGTGGTAAAGGGACATTTCATGGCATTTATCACCTCCTCCTGTAACTTCCTCTGAGTGACGGCATAAATAAACATGTTGGTGCAGGAGCTGAATAACTGAAGCTTTGTTCCCATTCGGTCTCCCAAAGCAAACGAAGGGAACATTCCGACATATTGTCCAGTGACTCGCTGAACTGCGAGAATGATCACCCGTGTCATCCACTGCAGGATAAAACTGGCTGATACGGTGAAGAGCAAAATGATGGATCTTCTTTGATTCTTCATCTCTGGGTCGTCCTTCCCTTCCCCGTTCCACTGCCCCCTCAGTTTCCTGCGGACTACACTGGCCATCAGGATGTTCCTGACAGTGACGGCATTGAGCAGCAGGATCAGCACGAAGGACACGACTGGGGTTAAAATGCGGTGCCCCCAGTCAAAGGCGGCCCACAAAGGGGAAGTGATGAACTCATACAATTCCCTGCAGTAATATGGCAGGTACTTTAAGTACCACGGGATGTTGGTTAACACACTCATCACACTCACCACTGCAATAACGATAGCTGCACCTTTCTTAGTGCTGTATCTAATCTTCAGCTTCTGGAAGCAAATGGCCACTGTACGGTCAATGGTGAAAGCAACAGTGAGCCAGACGAAGTGAGTCATGGATGCCTAACCAATGTTATCAATGATGTTGCAGTCAGGAGAGAAATAGAAGTAATGTACCTGGTACAGGATGACACAAAACACGCCCACAAGGAGATCCGCTACGGCCATTGCCACAAGATACCAAGTGACACCTTTGGAGAGAACGCGCCATCCCTGATAGTGTTACAGTTGTGAACACGTTAGCTGTGAATTTTAGAAAAGTAAACATAAATGCACATTCCATGTTTTCTTTCATAATTGATGAGCACATTTTAACAACATTGAAGGCATTGGATGAATAATCTTACATTGGTGGTAGTGATATCAACCAATATGGGTCTATCTACACATAACACATCGTATCCTCTGGATACATTGGAAATAAACAAGCAAGACCTGGACATCAATAAATACGTTGTTTGTTGGGATCCAGTGCCTGACCAGTGCAAACCCGAAGGTGCGGGATGAAGGAGGCTGACCCAATAAGTCTGAAGCCTGGCAGATGTGGCAGAGAGGCAGCAAGTAAAATCAGGGAAGAAGAGAGGAATATCAGTGGTCAGTCAGAGCTGGAATAACAGCCATAAATAAACAAAGCTGAACAAATCCAACACCAAGTTCCACATCAGATCTGTCAAGGTGGCAATGGTTAGAATGACAATGCAGTAGAAATAATGTGTAATACCAATGAGCAGATAGATTAGATCTTTGATTCTCATGTTTGTAGCAAATTACAATGTCCTTCAGCAGGGAAAAGATTTTGTTGACACTCTGAGTCCACTCACTCAGTGAAGGGCTTTATTTATGCAGGCTGGTGGCATCCATGTGGACCATAGGGTGATGTTGTTACCGGGTTCAGAAAAAAACACATCACTACGTTAGCACCATGTCTGAAACATCAATCAGCAAATGAACAACAGAAACTGGTCAGATACACTTGACGTACAAACACTGGGATGGAAACTCAAAGTCACACAACTGGAAACACAAAAGATATTGTTCAACCTATCCTACCTGCTGTGGGCTTGTAACAGTGATCCACTCACCCCTTCTTCCCTCTCCTGTCCCCATATCTTTCCCACTTGGCAAGTCTTCAATGGATTCTCCTCCCTAACCCCACACACACTCACACGGAGCAATCTCCCAGCCTCTGCATCCCTGCTCTTGGTGATGAATTAAATTGATCTTCTCTGTCATCTTTCTCCACTCCCCCTCAGCAGCTCTGGCAGATCGAGGCACATCTTCCTGGTTTAGGAGCAGCAAAATGTTCAAAGTGTCAAAAACATTTAAACTGTCAATATTTCTGGTGAACATTTCCCACTTGAAGTTGCTAAACACTCATTTACAATGGAAGCTGCCGGTGTGACTTTGTCACTGTGGAGTTACATCCTTCCACATGGAGATTCTGCAGTTCCTCTCCTGACAGGAGTGAGGCTGGAATGACGCATGGAGGGAAGGGAGGGAGGAGGGAATGGAACAAAATGAGAGTTGAGTGAGGTGGGAATACAGCAAGGAATGAATGAACAGACCTGGGAATGTGTTGAGGACAGAATTGGTAAATTGGTTTATTCATGTCACATGTACCAAGGAACAATGAAGCACTTGTCTTGCATACCGTCCATACAGATCAATTCATTACAACAGAGCATTGAGGTAGGACAAGGTCAAATCATAACAGAGTGCAGACTGAAGTGTTACAGTGCAGGTAAGTTACAGTGCAGGTCGACAGTCAGGTGCAAGGTCACAGCGAGTTAGATTGTGAGGTCAAGAGAATGGAAGATGGTGGGAATAGGGTGAGGTGGGAACACATTGAGTTGGGACTGGAGTGAGTCTAATTTCTTCCAAGTGGGATCTTGCTGAGTGGGGTCTTTGCAAGTTGAGTGCGGAGCTGCTGCCTCTTTATAGAATTCCAGCAGTGGGTTGTTCAGTGAATGATGGTCTGCCCAGGTCATTACACTCACGTAACTGTGAACCCACTCCGGCCCGACAACCCTCCCAGAGCTCTGTGTTCCTCCAGTTCAGGCCTCCACACTGCTGTATACGGCTGTGCCCTCAGTAATGTCAACCCTAAACCCTGGAATTCCCTCCCTCAGACCATCTCTCTACCTCTCCATCAGTTGCTCCTTTGACCAACTGCTGTAACATGGATCATTGTCAAGTTTTGACAGGTAGAACTTCTGAGAAGTCATGTGGGACACATTAATGTGTGAACGATGCAACATTGATGTTCTCAGTTCTTTGAAATGAGTATGTGTAGAGTTTTTCCCATTTCTTTTGAAGTTTTTATTCATGGAAGTTTTTTTCCTGTGGAGAAGATCATGGATGCTAAGGAGGTGAGGCAAAGGAGTTGTAATGTCTTGGACCACATGTAAGTTACCAAGGAGGAGGCATCTGAGGCCTTAAACCATGAAAGTGGATAAATCCCTTGGACCCAACCGAGTGCATCCTCGGACCTTGTGGGATGCTTGGGAAGAAATTGCAGAGACCCTTGCAGAGATATTTCCTTCATCTTTAGCTACAGGTGAAGTTCTGGAAGACTGGAGGGTGGCTAATGTTGTACTGTTATTTAAGAAGGGCAGCAAAGATAAGCCGGGGAACTACAGGCCAGTGAGTCTGACATCAGTGGTGGGTGAGTGATTGGAGGACATTCTGAGGGAGGAGAACTACCAGCATTTGGATAGACAAAGTCTGATTAGAGATCGTCAGCACGACCTTGTGTGTGGGATAAATCTGTAAGAGTTTTTCGAAGAGGTGACCAAGAGGATAGATGCGAGCAGGGCAGTGGATGTTGTCTAAATGGACTTTAACAAGGCCTTTGACAAGGTTCCACATGGATGGCTAATCAGGAAGGTTAGTTCCAGGGAGAGCGAGCTAACTGGATTCATAATTGGCTCGATGGTAAGAAGCAAAGGGTGATGGTGGAAGGTTGTTTCTCAGACTGGAGGCCTGTGACAGGTGGTGGTGTACCACGGGGTCAGTGTTGGGACCTTTGTTGTTCGTTATTTATATAACTGATTTGGATGAGAATGTACAAGGCGTATTTAGTAAGATAGCGGATGATACCAAAATAGGTGGTATCTTATACAGCAAAGAAAGTAATCAAACGTTACAGGGGGACCTCGATCAGCTCAGTAAGTGGGACGAGGAATGGCAAATCGATTTCAGTTCAGATAAGTGCGAAATGTTGCATTTTGGCAAGTTAAACGAGGGTAGGACTTGTACAGTGAATGGTAGGGCCCTAGGGAGTGTTGTGGAACAGAGGAAGCAAGTTTTTCGAATTGTTCGATCTAAAACCAGTGTATCATGCCTGAGCAAGGTAGATTACAATGAAATCAGGGAGGAGATGACAAGCATAGACTGGGAACACAGGCTATATTGTGGGGCAATTGAGGAACAGTGGAAGACTTTCAAAGAGATTCTTCAAAGTGCTCAACAGAAGTATATTCCAGTTAAAAACAAGGACAGTAATGGTGAGGAGAGGCATCCTTGGATAACTGAGGAAATAAAGGAAGGCATCAAACTAAAAGCTCATGCATGCAAAGTCGCCAAGAGTAGGCATGGTAGCATAGCTGTTAGTGTAATGTTATTACAGCGCAAAGGATCGGGATTCAATTCCCGCCGCTGTCTGTAAGGAGTTTGTACATTCTCTCTCAGATTGCATGGGTTTCCTCCGGGTGCTCCGGTTTCCTCCCATGTTCCAAAGATGTACAGTGAGGAGGTTAACATTGGTGTAATTGGGTGGCACAAGCTCATTGGGCCAGAAGGGCCTGTTACCGTGCTGTATAAATAAATAAAGTGGTGGGAAACTGGAAGATATGGGAAACTATAAAAAGCAACAAAGAATCATGAAACAAGCAAGAAAGAAAGGGAAGATATATTATGAAAGTAAATTAGCACAAAACATAAAAACAGACAGTAAAGGTTTTGTATCTATATAAAGCAGAAAAGGGTGGCTAAAGTGAACATAGGTCCCTGAGAAGACGAGAAGGGGGAATTAAAATTGGGTAATACGGAAATGGCTGAGGCTTTGAATGACTATTTTGTGTCTGTCTTCACGGTGGATGGCACGTCTAACATGCCAAAGAGAGATGTTATGGATGCAATGGGAGGTGAGGACCTCGATACAATTGCTGTCACTAAAGAGGCAGAGCTGAGAAAATTAGTGGGTCTAAAGGTAGACAAGTCCCCTGGTCCTGATGGGATGCATCTCAGGGGACTGAAAGAAATGGCGGAAGTTATAGTCGAGGTGTTTGTGATAATTTACTAAAATGCTCTGGACTCTGGGCAGGTCCTGGCGGATTGGAAGACAGCGAATGTCGCGTCACTTTTTAAAAAAGACTGTAGGCAAATGGCAGGTAACGAAAGGCCAGTTAGCTTAACATCTGTAGTCAGGAAGATGCTTGAAGCTATAATTAAGGAAGAAAGAGCAAGACATCTGGATAGAAATAGTTCCATCAGGCAGACACAGCGTGGATTCAGGAAGGGCAGGACCCATTTGACAAACTTATTGGAGTTCTTTGAGGATATAATGAGCGCAGTGGATAGATGGGAACAGGTGGATGTTGCATACATGGATTTCCAGAAGGCATTCGATAAGGTGCTGCATAAAAGACTTATCCATAAGATAAGGAAGCATGGAGTTGGGGATAATGTATTAGCATGGGCAGAGGATTTGGTAAACAACAGAAGGCAGAGAGTTGGGATAAATGGGTGTTTCTCTGGTTGGCAATCAATGGTGAGCAGGGTGCCGCAGGGGTCGGTGCTGGGCCACTACTGTTCACGATATATGTTAACGATTTGGAAGAGGGGACTGAGTGTAGAATATCTAAGTTTGCTGATGACACTAATTTGAGTGGATAAGCAAATTGTGCAGAGGATGGAGAATTTGCAGAGAGATATAGATAGGTTAAGTGAGTGGACAAGTGTCTGGCGGATGGGTTACAGCATTGGGAAATGTGAGGTCATCCACACTGGAAGGTATAATAGAAGATCAGATTATTATTTAAATGGTGAGAGACTGCTGCATTATCACAGGAGTTGTGAATGGAATTGAACATTGTGCAACATCAGGGAACATCCCCACTTCTGCCATCGCCATGGAGAGAAGGTCATTGATGAAGCAGCAGAAGATGTTTGTACTTAGGATATCGGCCAGTGATGTCCTGGGGCAGAGAGCATCGATCTGCAACAACTGCACCTTCCCTGATGCAAAAGAGGCTCTTAACTCATGGTGAGAAGTTGGAAGAGGAAATCTGTTGTCAGAATGGGGAAATGGTGAAGTAAGCTTGGAGGATGTTTCTGTGGAGCATTAGTGCTGGCAAAGACCTGTGGGGTCCAATGACGTCATTCTGTCCTGTAATAGAAAGCAGTAACACAGTAAAACAATGTGGTTCAGGGTCCAGAGTGGAAAGGAAAATATTCGTTCTGCAAACAAGGTCACCTGACAAGAATCAGGAATATTTTACAAAGATTTACAATGAACCAACGTAGAAGAGGTGCAGAGAGAGATCTCCTTACAATGCGATTGATCAACAATATCTTAATTTAACAAAGCAGTTTATGTCTATCATTTTCTTCATTTGATGACAGGAAGGAGGCAAGGGAATAATGTAAGTAGTGATAAATAGCAGCATTTGGTCAGTGAGAAGACAGGAGTTGTGACAGAGCAGCACACCCACAGTACTCTAGCAGCGTGTGTGACTGGAGAATGTGCTCAAATCTCTGGAGGGGGACTTGAACCCAGAACTTTCCACCTCAGCAGTGAACTTCCATCCAGTTGACAGATGGCTACAACTAACACAGCAGAATGGAATCAGTGGGAGGGAAAGGAACAAGTTCAGTGGGAAGAAACCACAGGAGATGAGGCTGTTTCCTTGTGGGATTGTATGACCTGGATGGGCTGAATGTGCTTCTTCAGTGCTTTAGCTTTTCTGCTTTTCCTGTTGTCCTGGTTTATCAGGGCATCTTTGTCGTAGTGAAATTAAATCAGTAGAGATTTGGTGTTAAGCGAGGAAATGGACAAAATAAAAATTGCACTATTGGTTCAAAATCGGGGTGAGGCCGATTTTACTTTCTGAGAAGTGATTTAGTAAAACTGGACTGAAAACATCTGCTTGGAGATAATTCAGTCTCATGGCAGTGGGAGGCACTTGAGCTGGAGATCCAAGGTGTTCAGGGTGAGCATGGTCCTGCAAAGGGAAAAGGTTGGACTGTCAAATTTGGAGCTCTGGGAGCAGAGGGGCAACATGCCAGACACCAACAGCTTCATGTCGCAGAAAGTCTGGAAGAGTATAGAAGGTGTTGGAGTGAAATGAAAGGGGAGGTTCAGAAAGCAAAGGGAGAGGGTGGGAAATATTGGCAAGTGGAATCAAAGAAAATGTTTTCTAAGTACATAAAGTGTGTGGCCTATCAGTGACCTCAGGACAACCTGTGTGTGGGTCAGAGGATGTGGGTAAGATTCCGAATGAATTTCTTGTGTCTGTCTTCAGAAAAGAGGGGGTGAGGAGAGTGTTTCAGTTCACTTGAATGAGTGTGAGATATCAGATGGGACAAGCAGGCAGAGGAAGATTACTAGTGAAGGGAGGTGGGGATTGGCTGGAGAATTCTCCCTGGATTAGCACAGACATGAGAGGACAGATGGCCTACTCTGCTGTCGGAGATGTACATTGATTTTATGACTCTTAGCAAAATCTGCATGGATGCCGTGGCCCAAAGTACCTTTGCCGGATGCTGTGTGCTGCTCCACTGTTGTCCTCAGGATGATCAGTCACAGAAATCGTCTCTGGTTCCTCATCTCCTTCACTGTCCAGTTTATTCCACTTCTAAATCCATCGGGAGTCTCTCCAACCTTGGAAAGTCCATTTCCAAACTGTTTTCACTGACAGATCCACATAACTCCAATCATGCGACCTCCCAACGAACTGGGTTTGGACTGAGAGTGTCTCCTCTCCTGTCCCCATATCTTCCCCACATGGCAAGTCTTCAGTGGATTCTCCTCCCTAATCCAAGACACACTCAGATGTAGAAATCTCCCAGCCTCTGCATTCCAGCTCTTGGTGATGACCTTGTCTTTGTGGGTTTGTGTAAACTAAGTGATGGGGAGCTGAATGTTTGCTTTCCATCTCCCGCATTGGTCACTGGAGATAAAAAGAAGCAGAATCGGAGAACCAGGGAGTGACTCTCCACCAGCCGCTTCAGACTGGTGCACAAAGCCAAGGTCAACCCATCAATGCCCTTCCTCAACCAGTTTCTTCCATTCCCTTCAAACCCACTCATTTCACTCTGTGGAATTCACGTCAGGGCAACCATTGACTGCATCTTATCAAAACTTGTGAAATATAAACAATTCTCCAATCTAAACACAGATAAAAAGCTTTCCTTATTTTTTGAAACATGTTTTATGAATCCTGGTGAATTCTCCACCTGACTATAACGTGGATGTTCTGATTCTCATTTTCAAAGCTTTTTGATCTGATTCTTCAACCAGGGTTTTGCTGGTTTTTAAAGATAATATTCCTACCAGTCCTGGGTTAGATTTTCCAGCGAGTTCCCTAACTTTTAAGAAAATTCAGGATAGCCATAAAACGATACTTCACAGTGTTTACCACCTCCTCCCGGAACTTCTTCTGAGTGACTGCATAAATAAACATGTTGGTGCAGGAGCTGAACAACTGAAGCATTTCTCCCATGAGGACTATCGCATAATGAGAAGATCTCATCATTGAATACTGTCCACCAATTCGCTGAACTGCGAGAATGACCACCTGTGTCATCCATAACAGAATAAAACTGACCGATATGGTGAAGAGCAAAACGATGGATCTTCTTCGATTCTTCATCTCTGGGTCATCCTTCCCCTCTCTGTTCCGCTGCCCCCTCAGTTTCCTGCGGACTACACTGGCCATCAGGATGTGGCTGACGGTGACGGCATTGAGCAGCAGGATCAGCACGAAGGGGACAACTGGCGTTAAAATGCGGTGTCCCCAGTCAAAGGCGGCCCACACGGGGGAATTGATGAATTCATACGATTCCAAGCAATAATTTGGATGGTAGCTGAAGTACCACGGGATGTTGGTTGACACACTCAGCACACTCACCAGAGCAATAACGATGGCTGCACCTTTCTCAGTGCAGTATCTGGTCTTCAGCTTCTGGAGGCAAATGGCCACCGTACGGTCCAAGGTGAAAGCAACAGTGAGCCAGACAGAGCAAGCCACAGACACATAACCCATGGTGTTTATGATGTTGCACTCAGGAGAGTAATGAAAGTAGAATACCCTTTGGAGCACCACTTGAAATACAACGACCAGTTGATCCGCTCCGGCCATTGCCACAAGATACCAAGTGACACCTTTGGAGAGTCCGCACTGCCCCCGTGACAGTGTTGCAATTGCGACCACGTTAGCTGTGAATTTCAGAAAAGGTAAAAATGGAAACTTGTCAAGTGAAGGGGAGCAAGTGGAGTCATTGCTCAGTGCTGCAGGATCAACAGGTGACATGAAGTCAATGGGGAGGCCAAATGGGCCAACAGATAAATTGTCAATGAAACACAAGATCTAACGAGTTTGGAATTGGATTAACTGGTGCAGTGAAATTCCTCAGTACAGCCTCAGCAGTGTGGCATTGGGGTTTCCATATTTTACCTCAGGATGGGCTGGAAATAGGATCGAAGAGGCAGTGAGGCTCCAGTCAGTCACCCATCGGAGCTGCCAACATGGCTGACACTGGGAACCACTTGGATGAGTTGAGGAGTTGGACATCCAGCTGGTTGAACTCGTCCTCACTGGGAACGTCTTGTTCAATCACCTGGTCTGAATGAGAAGTGTTGCCAGGTGAACCCATACTGTTACCAGCTGTGTCCACCTCAGGCTGGACTCTCTGGAACATTCCTTGTCAGTCTCACACGGGTCTCATCTCTCTCTCTGTCCCTCACATTTTAACTGAATTGCCCCTCCCTAATTACCCCCGCTCAGAGATTGTGGGGAGCGTGAGGGACATCGTGGGGCAGCGGACCTGGATGTCTTCAGCTCACATGTGGAACCTGAGGTTGTGTTGCAGCTGATGACACTGAGGAGGCAGCACGTAGATGGGGCTGTGGAGTGAGGTCACGGAGGGGGAAAGGAAGTCATTGCATCTGATTCTCAGCCTCCGACTGATTGGCTGAGAATGGAAGCAGCAGCACATCGTCCCTCCCACCTGAACAACAGATGCTTGGTTAAACATGTCAAGGACTGCGGACAGCTCAGGAGGGCAGTGATGTGCTCACGGTGGGGAAATTCATGGAGGAGAGGCAGCTCAGACATGGGACGGGAATGTGCAAGGGGAGTGTGGTCAGGGTGGGTTCCTTGTGGAGCGAGAGGGGTGAGGTCGTTGGGGGTTGGTGTTTGTTGGCACCAGGATCCAGTGAGTGGGAGGCTGTTGCTGTGGACAAGACGAGTTTGGAGAAGGCAAGTTAGCAAAGGAGAGGGGAGCTGGGGAAATGTGTGGGTTCCAGACATGGACAAGGGCACCTGACGGGCAGTGAAGATGATGGATTAGTTTCAACTGTGGCCACATTTGAAAGGAACTTCATTGGTTGTAAAGTGCTGGGCGAGTCATAAGTTGTTTGCAGGAGTGACATAAATGTACATTCAGAATTTTTTGTATGTTATTTATGAACACATTTTAACATCATTGAAGGCATTGCATTATGACCCTTAAATTGCAGGTAGCTATATCGACTTTGCAGCCATTTCTAGCCGTCTCTCACCAACACGGCCAGTCTCCAGCTCTTCATTTCCTGTCTTTTCTATCTCCATTTCTAGGGACGGGACATTGACCGAGATCCACTGGAGACACCTTTTGTTTCTGTTCATTCTCAACATCTGAGCATCCTTGGGAAGGCATTGGATTGATCATCTCACATTGCAGACAGTGATATCGACCAAAATGGGTCAATTTACATAAAATACATCGTATCCTCTGGGTACATTGGAAATAAACCAGCAGGACCTGGAAATCAATAAATACGTTGTTAGTTGGGATCCAGCACCCGACCAGTGCAAACCCGAAGGTGCGGGATGAAGGAGGCTGACCCAATAAGTCTGAAGCCTGGCAGATGTGGCGGAGAGGCAGCAAGTAAAATCAGGGAAGAAGAGAGGAATATCAGTGGTCAGTCAGAGCTGGAATAACAGTCATAAATAAACAAAGCTGAACAAATCCAACACCAAGTTCCACATCAGATCTGTCAAGGTGGCAATGGTTAGAATAACTTACAGAGAACTCCAACGACTGCAAGGATCCGGTAGTAATAAAATCCGATGTGAACGAGCAGAAGTAGTAGATCGATGGTTCTCATCTTTGCAGCAAACTACGACGTCCTTCAGCAGGGAAGAGACTTTGTTGACACTCTGAGTCCACTCGTTCAATAGAGGCCTATATTTATACAGGCAGGTGGCATCCACAGGGATCAACGGGTGACGTGATCATTGTTAGTTACCGAGATCAGAATAAACACATTACCACATCAACACCATGTCTGAAACATCAATTAACAAATGAATGGCATAATCTGGTCAGATATATGCGGTGTACAAACACTGGGATGGAAACTCAACTGTCAAGGTCAAGGTCAAAGTCAAAGTCGAGTTTATTGTCATACGCACAACACATGCCTGCACAGGTGCAATGAAAAACTTACTTGTAGCAGCATCACAAGCAACAGCACGAGAGACACAGCATTCACAAGAAAAACATAAACTAAACTTCAGTTGTACAAAATTATACAACAAAGAACACAATTAGAACAAAACAAAAACAAAGTGCATTGGAGTGCAAAGTGGTCATAGTGTTGTGGGACTGAGGTAGTGATTAGGGTTGTGCAGGTTGATTCAAGAACCTGATGGTTGAAGGGAAGGAGCTGTTCTTGAACCTGGTGGTTTGGGACTTCAGGCTTCTGTACCTCCTGCCTGATGGTAGCTGTGAGAAGATGGCACGGCCCGGATGGTGGGGAACTTTGATGATAGATGTTGCCTTCTTGAGTCAGCACCTCATGGAGGTACTTTTATCAGTGGGGAGGGATGTGCCTGTGATGTATAGGTCTGAGTCCACAACTCTCTGCAGCTTCTGATGTTCCTGCGGATTCGAATTGCCGTACCAGACCATGATGCAACCAGTCAGGATACTTTCAACAGTACACGAGTCTGGATCAGCCACTGACCCTGTAGGAGCTGACTGGCTCCATCCCTTCTCTTGGCATGAATGAAAACCCCGGAAGCGATGGCTTACCGGCGGAGTTGTAGTGGGCTCTGTGGGTTTGGATGGGCCCGGACCTGCTGGAAGTGTAGAACACTCTGCTTCTGGCTGGCAGCAGGTCAGACTCCATGAGGAAAGGCATCATCACCCTCATCAACAAGCAGAAGGGGGAGAGGGAGGACATCAGGAATTGGAGACCCATTTCCCTGTTGAATGTGGACTATAAGATCCTGTCCAAGGCCATGGCCAACCTGGTCAATTCTGCTCTGGGACAGGTCACCCACCCAGACCAAACCTGTGCTGTACCTGGCAGGAAAATCCCTGACAACCTTCTGCTACTCAGGGACAGCACCACCGACGATCAGGACAGAAGGGTGGACACCTGCTTGGTCAGCTTAGACCAGGTGAAGTTCATCGACAGGATATCCCACACGTACAGGATGGACGTGTTCTCTGAAATAGGTTTTGGGGAGGGAATCAGGAATTGGATCCAGCTGCTCCACACAGATGTCCAGAATGCAGTTCAAACCAATGGGTGGGAGACAAGTCTGGGGTCAGGCAGGGTTGTCCACTCTCCCCCGTCTTGTCTGTGTGCTGCATAGAACCCTTTGCCGAATCCATCAGGAAGGAAGAAAGAACAAGAGGGGTGACGTTGTCAGGTAGTGGAGGCACACAAGTGAAAACCTCCCAGCACGTGGACGATGTCGCCGTCCTCTGCTCAGATCCATTGTCAGTTCCAAGATTGATCAGCATCTGAGACCAGTTCGAGTTGACATCCGGGGCCAGAGTCAACTGGCACAGTCCAGGCTGCAGGCGTGCATCGTGAGGGAGGCACTGAAGCTCAGTGCAACCAATGCTAAGGCTCTGTGGGGAAAGACTAGAGTCTTGGGTTCTTCTGCTGCCACACATGAAGGGCCTGAGTTGGGTGGGGAAGCCCCTGAAACAATGAAAGGGGTATCACCTCAGGGAGCCAGGTGATGGGCAATGGTGCCATGTTTCTTCCTCTTTATTTTAAAGTTTACACGACTGAATGTAACGACCATGAATGTGAAGGTGTGTTTTGCACTGTTTCTTCCTTTGTATATATTATTTATTATGAATAAAGTCTACTTTTGAAATAAAAAATGGTATTGTTGCCAAACTTGTGTCTGGCATTGGAGCCACACAGTCATGTGTGTATTGGAGGTAGAGCAGGGAACTGAGCACACAGCCTTGAGGTGCACCTGTGTTGATGGTCAGTGAGGAGGAGATGTTGTTACCAATCCCCACTGATTCAGGTCTGCCGATGAGGACGTCGAGGGTCCAGTTGCAGAGGGAAGTAGAGAGGCCCAAGTCTTGAAGCTTGATGATAAGTTTGGATGGGATGATTGTGTTGACCACCAAACAGTTGTCGATGAACAGCAGCCTGACATTGGTGTTCCTGTTGTCCAGATGGTCCAGAGCAGAGTGAAGAGCCAGAGAAATCACCTGTGCTGATGACCTGTTGTGGCGGGAGGCAAACTGAAGTGGATCCACGTCATTTCGGAGGCAGTAGGTGACTCGTGCCATAATCAAGCTCTCAAAGCAGTTCATTACGGTTGATCAGATGGTCGTCATTGAGGCAGGTCACCACGTTCTTCTTGGGCACCGGTACAATAGGTGCCTTTTTGAAGCAGGTGGGAACCTCAGACCATGCATGTGAGAGGTTAATGTGTCTGTAAATACTCCAGCCAGTTGGACTGCACAGATCTTTAGTACTCGGTCATGTACGCCGCCTGCACTGGACGCCTTTTGTGGGTTCAGACCCTTGAAGAATGTCCAGCCGTCGGCCTCAGAGACTGAGATTACAAGGTCATCCGGAGATGTGTAGCCTCGCGTGGGTGTGTCATACTTCTACCGATCAAAGCGCATATGAAAGGCACTGAGTTCATCCGGGAGTGATGGGTCACTGCCCCATATGGTGACCAATCTCACCTTGTCGGGAGTAATATTGTGCAAGCCCTGCCACAGCTGTCAAATGTCCGCCCGTGTTTCCAGTTTAGTCTGAAACTGGTACCGAGGTGGGATTGAGGCCAGGGTAGATCGGCCATGGTCACATTGAATGAGGGCGAGGGGCAAGCGTGAGGAACCAGGGGACCGACTCCTGCTCCTTCTTCCTTGTGTTCTTGTGCTTATGGATCCTGGGCTTTAGAAGTGGTGGCACAGGGAGCAACAGGCAGGCAGGAATCCCGAACAATGTCAGACTCTGGATCGGCACCAGCTAGGAAATGGTGCCTGGTTCTGGGCACCTCCAGAAAGGCAGGAAAAGCTCAGAATGGCTGGCAGCAGAGATTTACCGATGGGAACGGGAATATCACAATATGGAAGATGAGCGGCCTCTCTCCTTGGATCAGAGAAGCTGAAGGGAGATTTGGTCGAGGTGTTGACAGCAATGAGAGTCCGTCATGGGACACTGGGGTGGAAATTCTCCCTCTGTTGTGGCCACTAATTGCCTGGACATTAATTTGTATCCCAGAAACAACTCTGGTATCTTACTCTTCCTCAACATTGAAAGACTGCATGTTTCAGATTTTTTGTGGGATTTCGTGGATTTCCCAACATGTTGTTTTGTTGAATTTTCATAACAACTTCCCTGGGATGAAGCAATTCATTCCTCCTGTTTGTTCAATGACTGTAATTAACATTGGTCACATAGGAACAGATCGACTTTGCAGATTTTAGTTACTGTCGGCTGAACACGAGAAGTTCAAGCTGTATTCATCCCACCACTGATTCCGTCACAGAAAATGCTTTCCAAAGATATTTTGGACCCACATTCAATGGACCTCAGTCATTTACTTCCCAGTAATTTCAACATTAATCTCACTCATTACAGGAAGCAGGGAACATTTGTGAAGAACACATTCTTGCCCTTCACCATGATAGTTGGTGGAATAAAGGGGAGAGGAAAGGGTCTGTGTTGGGCCTGTGTTTAGGGTGTATGATGGTCACAAGGTCCAGGCAAACCCATGCTGGTTACTGTTGTCTATAACTGTGCAGCCTTGAGGAAATGAAAGATTGGGGACCTGACAAGTGCATGGTGATGCATTCTGGAAGGTCAAGTAAGACTCGGACAGATACTGTATAGAGTTGGGACTAATGGTCAGTATGGATTTGGTGGGCTGAATGGCCTATTCTTGTGCTGTGTGACTCTATGACTGCTAGGCCCATGCCATGTTAGCCAAGTTTGGTGTGCATCATAACAGAGGCAGCAGTATTGGGTTGTGTGCTACCTGTGTTAAGTAATACAGTGTGCACACTGACTGTCATTGATCCAGGTGCTCCTGACATCATCAAAAGGATATCGGGGAGATCAGTGAGAAATACGTCTGCTGGTGACTCTGAAATATTGTACAAGTGTTCCGTAAAAAGAAAGAAAAAGGTTCCCAATTTAGCAATCGGACCACCACAGGTTTTTTGGGATCCACCTTTCAGGTGACCCAGAGAGTGACCACCAAGTTCAGTGAGACCAACCTGGTGAAGTGATGCACTAATCTGAAGCTGGTCCTGATCCCATTGCTGTCTGTAGGAATTGGCTGCCAGATCTCATCCCATCGCAACAGTCACCACATCAAACAAAGCCCACTGGCTGTAAAGACCTTGGTCCATCCTGGCACTGGGTAATCCCATAATAACAGAGGATTTTGGAAATATCGGAGCCCAGGCAGGATCCCTGTGGATTCAGCGCCTCAGTCAGGTTTACTTGGACCCACTTGTTGCCATCCTGCACACTAAACAGTCTGGCAGTGACGGATCTGAGAAGGCCTGAAAATGGCACTTTTTACCCAGTGTCCTGAACCTGACAACGGATTCTTCAACCCTCTCTTCTGCTCCCTGGATAAATGAGCCAAACGTGGAGTCCTCTGTCCCTACTACATCTGGAAAATCTCAGCCAGCAATGCATGAAATTGTCCTTTCAAGGTTTTCACAATTCCCTCGTAAGAGACTTAGTCTGTGGTTCCTGGCATTACTGAACTCCCTGGTGTGTTGTGTGCCTCTGTCCCTACTACATCCACCATCATGAAGTGCTTTGAGAGGCTGGTCATGGCACACATCAACTCCAGCCTCCCATACGATCTTGACCCACTGCAATCCGCCTTTCGCCGAAACAGGTCTACAGAGGACGCCATCTGCCTGGCCCAACACTCAGCTCTGGAGCATCTGCACAGTAAAGACACTTACATTAGACTATTGTTTATTGACTACAGCTCTGCCTTCCATGCAATAATCCCAAGCAAACTTGTCACCAAACTCCGAGACCTAGGACTCAACACCTTTCACTGTAACTGGATCCTTGACTTTCTAACCAACAGACCGCAATCAGTGAGGATAGGCAGCAATACCTCCAGGATGATTATTCTCAACACTGGTGCCCCACCAGGCTGCGTCCTCAGCCCTCTACTCTACTCCCTATACACTCGTGACTGTGTGGCCAGATTGTGCTCTAACTCCACCTACCAGTTTGCAGATGATACCACCATTGTAGGCCGTATCTGAAACAACGATGAGTCGGAGTACAGGAAGGAGATAGAGAGCTTAGTAGAATGGTGTCATGACAACAACCTTTCCCTCAATGTCAACAAAACGAAAGAACTGGTCATTGACTTCAGGAAAGGGGGTGGTGTACATGCACCTGTCTACATCAACGGTGCTGAGGTCGAGAGGGTTGGGAGCTTCAAGTTCCTGGGAGTGAACATCACCAACAGCCTGTTCTGGTCAAATCACGTAGATGCCACAGCAAAGAACGCTCACCAGCATCTGTACTTCGGTATCGGTATGCAAGACAAGTTTTTCACCGTACCTCGGTACAAGTGACAATAATAAACTAATAACAATACCAATACCAATACCTGCCGTACCTCACACTTGATCACTGAATCACTGCTTCCTCAAGCAGCAACTCCCTGTCAGTGTAGCCTCCGTGGGCTCTTCTGTATTGCTGTTCCGTAGAGCAAGTCAGAAGGACACATCTTCATTCCAGGAAGGAGGAGGAGGAAGGGGGCCCAGAGATTATTCCAAGCTGCCAGAAGAGGCAGGAGGAAGAAGGGGAGAAAGTCTGTGTCCAGGAGGGCCGACCCTGCCAGAGTGACCCAGGAGCAGGTGTCAGGAGCCCACCTTCCTGAGTAGCAATGCCAGCAGAGTTCTCCGAGGAGCTGGGCACAGAGATGGGTCATGGGCCGTGTGCAGAGCTGCAGCCACAGTGCCATGCCTGGACCACCCTGCCAGTGCCAATGACAGGTCACCATGGTCCTTAACTCTTTTACATCCAGCTCCTTCTTGGCAGAAGTGCAGATGTCACTAATTTCTCCCAACATGGGGTGGGTGGTGAGTGAGATAAGGTGTCAAAGGCTCTCTTGTCTGCCGTAGGAGAGTGTTTCCAATTCCTTCTCTCTAGGCAGAGAGGAGCAGGCAATGGAAGCACTTGGCTTCACATGTGTTGGGGGAGAGACAGTTGGAGGAGATGCCATTAACAAGAGAGCAGAGGAGGATCACTGTGCAGATGTCCTCACCTGAGAGAGGCAGATGAGATAAGGCTGAATGGACAATCTTCCTTGTACATTGTTGTCCTTGGCAGTAGAGGCTGTGAGTTTGGGAGGTGCTGTCGGAGCACCCTGGGCAAGTAACTGCACTGCATTTTGTAGATGGTTCACACTGCAGCCACTGTGTGCCAGTGGTGGAGGGAATTACTGTTTAGGGTGGTTGATGGGGTGTCAATCCAGTGGGCTGCTTTGTCCTGGATGGTGTTGAGCTTCTTGAGAGATGTTGGTGTTGCACCTCTAGTTAGCAAAATTCTAAATATATGCATGAAATATGTCAATGTGGGCAATGGTGGCAGCATATGCAAGTAATCAGGAGCATGGATTCAAGCCTTATGCTCAGTGAGTTTGACTCTGCTGCTAAACATGATGAAGTCGGCATAAATGCAAGACTTGCCTCATCTTCTCACTCTCGGCAGTGTCCTGTAACATGAATGTCGTCCCTTTTCCCACATTGTGACAGTGAGCAAACTTGAAGAATAATTTTGATATTTGTAGAAGTCTTTGTGACATTTAACGATTATGAAAGGTGAAGCAAGGCTGTTGCAGGAAATATTTCTCTCAAGGTTCTGAGTACATTTTAAAGTGCAACATTTTTTCTGCATTTGTGCTGTGTTTTCATGAACACTTTGAGTTTTTGAAAGTCCTCAATGTTCTGAATTGGGATAAATATGAATAAACTAGATGTTGCTGAATGTACAGTCCATTGAACCAGCACCCTAAGGTGATGGTGGAAGTATTGTGTATTTATTCACTGAATTTCAGATTCACATTCTTTCAGGAAATACCATGTTGGAAACAGTGTGAGGGTCATTTCAGTCTGATGGGGAATTAATCAGAGGAGTCTTGGGAGGAAAAGTTGGCCATGGACCGTTAGTTCACAAAGCTCTCTGTCACTGGGCTTTCCTCCCTGATGTCAGGGTGTGTGTTGAGATTGATTGGAGATTGATTGATGGGATCAGTCAATGTCTCCATTCTCAATGTACACCTGACAACCAAGACAGTGGGGGACAGTTGGATGGACCTCAGTCTTTTGTCTGCCTTCAATTTGCGTGTGTTCACTTGGATGAACCTTCAAGGATGACGGTACATATGAAGAAAGGCTGAATGAGGAGTGTGTGTGGTCATTCTCTGAGAGATTAGAATTCAAAGTCATTGTATAAGAGACTTCGCGACCTCATTGCCCTGACAGGAAGTGAGTGGTGAAGGGACAAGAGGGAATAAATGTCATGGTTATAATATTCCCAGGGGTCAGGAAGGAAGAGGGGTAGAAGGGTGGATGAAGGAGCAAACACACTCATGTACACAGGCAATATTCAATGTTCTTAAAGGTCAAGGTCAGAGAGACATTGAAGCATTGGTGGGGTTTGTACAACACGTCCATTGATTCTGTTAAACAATCAGCAGACTGAGGAGGATGAAGGTAATTATTCCTCCAGAGGACATTCCAGTGAGCTGCTGGGATGAGATGGGAAGAGATCTGTTTGCAAGATTATGTAGCAACAGTAGTTTGCAAAGTTGTGAAAGAAATTTTTCATTTTATTGATTCTTTTTACAAAAAAGATATTGCTTCAGAATACAAGGTAATAAATGAATTTTTCTGCTGAAAACCGCATACGGGCAATGAGTAGATGGACACAGTTTTCAGCAATGAGGGGATGGAATGTGAAGGGGAAACGTTTGTTAGCAGTGGTTGAGGAGGGTCCAAAGTGAAATGGAAGGGATTTAATGGTAAGGCTGAGAAATACCATCTAGTGTTAATGATTGAGACCGAGAACATGTTTTACACTGTCATACAAAGCCAAGAATAACCCATTCATCTCCTCCCTGAATCAATTTCTTCAACTTCCTTTAATACCCACATATTTCATTCTGTGGAATAGAATCTCTGATCAGTTCTTTAAACTCAATCAAAGAGTAAGGGTGGAAGTTAAATTTATTATTGAAAATAGTCGCAGGGGATGACAGTGGTCAGGAAAGGAGACAGGTAGAAGTGTTGATAAAGGAACAAACACACATTGGAAAGAGGGACTGATGTCTGAGGGAAATATTCAGGCTGAGGCAATATTTTGAAAGGTCAGTGGAAAACAAGCGTCGATACACTGTAACGGCCACATCAGGCCAGGCCTATATAATATCCAGCACTGGATGCATGCAGGCATGGGCTGCTTCATTATCACAGGAGTTGTGAATGGAATTGAACATTGAGCAACATCGGTGAACATCCCCACTTCTGCCATCGCCATGGAGAGAAGGTTGTTGATGAAGCAGCAGAAGATGCTTGTGCTTAGGACATTGGCCAGTGATGTCCTGGGGCAGAGAGCATCGATCTGCAACAACTGCACCTTCCCTGATGCAAAAGGGGCTCTTAACTCATGGTGAGAAATTGGAAGAGGAAATCGATTGTCAGAATGGGGAAATGAGGAGATGGTGAAATTGTTGTTCCAAGCACTTTTAATGATCCACTGATCGACTGGGATGGCACAGAGTCACTACAGAGATAAGACCTGAATTACATGTGTGCTGGATTCCTTCTTTGAATGTTTCTCCGTACGTCTGTTAGGAGAGAGATGCATTGAATCAAACAGTAAGCAGGGAAGTAGATCCAATGGTTGTGTTCATTCGGGGCTCTCCTCAGAAAGAGTGACTACAATATAAGCACTAAAGGGAAGTTATCTAAATGCATCAGGGAGGGTGGAAGAGAAGGATGAGCTGCCCGGGTGAAGTAAGCTTGGACGATGCTTCTGTGGAGTATTAGTGCTCGAAAAGACCTGTGGGGTCAAATGGCGTGGTCTGTCCTGTAATAGAAAGCAGTAAAACAGTCAAACAATGTGGTTCAGGGTCCAGAGTCGAAAGGAGATTATTTTTCCAAAAAACAATGACACCTGACTGGAATCGGGAATGTTTGAGGAATATTTACAATGAACCAACTCAGAAGATGTGAAAAGAGAGATCTCCTTACAGGGCGAAAGATCATCAATAGCTTGTAAATCTTAACATTGCAGATGGCGATATCGATCACTATGGGTATATTTGCGTATAATACGATATATCCTCTGATACATTGGAAGTAACCCAACAGGACCTGGACATCAATAAATACTTTGTTAGTTGGGATCCAGCACCCGACCAGTGCAAACCCGAAGGTGCGGGATGAAGGAGGCTGACCCAGTATGTCTGAAGCCTGGCAGGTGTGATGGAGAGGTAGCAAGTAAAATCAGGGAAGAAGAGAGGAATATCAGTGGTCAGTCAGAGCTGGAATAACAGTCATAAATAAACAAAGCTGAACAAATCCAACACCAAGTTCTACATCAGATCTGTGAAAGTGGCAATGGTTAGAATGACTTACAGAGAACTCTAATGACTGCAAGGATGGGGTAGTAATGAGTTGTAATATGGTTGAACAGAAAGATTAATTAACTGATATACATGATTTGCAGCTGAATACGATGGCCTTCAGCAGGGAGGAGTTTCTGTTGACACTCTGAGTCCACTCACTCAGTGAAGGCCTTTACTTATACAGGCAGGTGGCATCCACAAGGACCATGGGAAATGAACAACAGAATCTGGTCAGATACACTTGGTGTACAAGCACTGGGATGGAAACTCAAGGTCACAGAACTGGAAACACAAAACAGACTGTTTCATGTATCCTACCTGCTGTGGGCATGTAACAGTGATCCACGAACACCTTCTTCCCTCCCCTGTCCCCATATCTTTCCCACTTGACAAGCCTTCGATGGATTCTCCTCCCTGACCCCACACACACACACACACGGAGCAATCTCCCAGCCTCTGCATTCCTGCTCTGAGTGAGGAATTAAATTGATCTTCTCTGTCATCATTCTCCACTCCCCCTCAGCAGCTCTGGCAGATCGAGGCACATTTTCCTGGTGTAAAGAGCAACAAAAAGTTCAATATATCAAATGCATTCTACCTGTAAGTACTTCCATTAAACATTTCCCATTTTAAGTTCCTGCCGTATGTGGCTGTGCCCTCAGTAATGTCGACTCTAATTCTCTCCCTCAGACCGTCTCTCCACCTCTTCATCAGTTGCTCCCTTGACCAACTGCTGCAACATCTCTTTACATGGATCAGTATCAAGGTCTGACAGATAGAACTCCTGAGAAGCCGTGGGGGACAAGTAATGTGTGAATGATGCAACATTCACGATCTCGGGTCCTTTGAATGTATAAGTGTAAAGTTTTACAATTCCTTGAAATTTTAACTCGTGGGAGGAACAGCAATGATTGGAAAAAATTGAATTTGTGTTTAGAGATTTTATTCTCTTAAATAATTTGTTTTGGCCCCAGGTCCCACTCACCCAGCACATTTGTGTCTCGAGGTTGAGATCTTTGGGCAGTAATTGAACCCAGGGTGTGGTGGTCCCGGCAACACCCAAACTGGGTGTCAGTGAGGAGATTAGTGGTGAACAAGTGCCACTTGATAGCACTGTTGCCGATGACTTCCATCACTTGGCTGATGGTTGGGAGAAAACTGTTCAGATGATAATTAGCCCGATTTGACCTTTCTTGCTTTGGTGAACAGGACATAATAGGTGGATGCCAGTGTGGGAACTGGATTGGAACATTTTGGCCAGAGGTTTCAGTCCCACAGCTGAGGTACTGTCTGCTCCACAGCCTTTGGTGTATCTAGTGCTCTCAGCCATGTCTGGATATCCTGTGGAGTGAATGGAGCTGCCGTTTGTGACTGTGGGGACCTGAGAGGAAGCTGAGATGGATCATCCACTTGACTCCTGTGGATGAAGGTGGTTGTGAACTTTTCACCTTGTCTTTAGCTCTCACCTGCTGGGCTGCAGACTTGTTGAGGATAGGAAGGTTGTTGGAACATTCTCCTCCCATCAGTTATTTAAATGTCCACCACCATTCCCCACCAGATGTGGCAGGATATAGAAAGGTAGATATTAGGGCTAGGATTAGGCCATTCAGCCCTTCGAGCCTGTTCTGCCATTCAGTACAATCATGGCTGATCATCCAATCTGAGTCTCCCTTTCCTCTTTCCTTGCCTTATCCCCTGATCTCGTTATCCATGAACAGTATATCTAACTCCTTGAACATATTTAATGATTAGGTTTCTTCTGCTTTCTGTGGTGGAGAATTCCATAGGTTCACCGCTCTCTGGGTGAAGAAATTTCACCCCGTCTCGGTCTTAAATGTCTTCCCCCATATCCTCAGGGTGTGAGCTCTGGTTCTGACTTCCCCACCATTGGGAATGTTCTCCCTGTACCTGGTCTGTCCGCTTCCATCAGTTTTATAAGTTGGGTGAGGTCCCGACTCATCCTTCCGAATGCGAGCCAATGTCGGCCCAATCATCCTGATCTCTCTTCGGACATCAGTCCGAACATCTCAGCAAACAGGCTGATGAGTCTTTGCTGAACCCCCTCCATAGTAGCAACATCCTTCCTCAGATAAGGAGACCAAATCTGCCCACAATACTCAAGGTGCGGTCTCACCAAGACCCTGTACCATTGCAGTAAGGCACCCCTTCCCCTGTACTCCAACCATCTCACTCATGCAGCGGAGGCGGAAAAATTGAGAGAAAGGGATCGGGTCCTTGCAAGAGACAGGGTGGGAGGAGGTGTAATCAAAGTAGCTGTGGGCGTTAGTGGGTTTGTAGAAGATGTCGGTGGATAACAAACCTCCTGAGATGGAAATGGAGAGATGGAGAAAGGAGAGAGAGGTATCAAAGATAGTCCAAGTGAATCAGAGAGCCGGGTGAAAATTAGCGGAGAAATTTTTGAAATTGTCAAGTTCCACACATGTGCAAGAGGTGGCACCAATGCAGTCGTCGAGATAGTGGAGAAAGAGTTGAGGTGTGGGACCAGAGTAGGCTTGGAACAGTCACTGTTTAATGTAGCCAACAAAAAGGAGACAGAGCTGAGGGCCATGCGAGTGCCCATGACTACACCCTTGGTCTGTCGAAAGTGAGAGGAATCGAAAGAGAAGTTGTTTAGAGTGAGGAGAAGTTCAGCCAGGCGGAGGAGAGTGTTACTGGAAGAGAACTGGTTCTGTCTCTGGTCGAGAAAGAAGCTGAGGGTGGTGAGGCCGTCATGATGGGGAATGGAGGTATATGGGGACTGGACATCCATGGTGAAGAAGAGGTTGTGCATGCCGGAGAACTAAAAGTTATGAAAGGGAGAACGTGTGAGGTGTCAAGGATGAAAGTGGGAAGGGATTGGACCAGGAGGACAGAATAGTGTCCAGGTATAAAGATACAAGCTCAGTGGGGCAAGAGCACGCAGAGACAATAGGTCTGCTGGGACAGGCCTACTTGTGGATTTTGGGGAGGAGATGGAAGCTGACAGTCCTAGATTGCGGGACCATCATGTTGATAGCTGTGTGAATAGGTCCAGGGAAGGTAGGCTCTGCAAGGTCGAGGTCAGTGCGTAGAACTACACGGCACCACCGTTGTCGACTGGTATGATGACTCCGTCAGGGTTGGTGCAGAAGGAGTGGAGAGCAGAGCATTCAGAAGGGGTGAGGTTGGAGTGGGTGAGGGGAACAGAACAGTGAAGGCAGCCAATGTTGCAGCGACAGTCGGCTATGAATAGGTCCAGGGAAGGTAATGGGCCCGGTGGGGGAGTCCAGGCGGAAGAAAAGGGCTGGAGGGGGGAGAACGGGTCTTCGGAAGGGGGAGAGGACTCCTTACCAAAGAAGAAGGCACGGAGTCAGAGGCGGCGGAAAAAAGAGCTCGGCATCGTGCTGGGCCCGGAATTCGTTGAGATGGGGGCGCAGAGGTACGAAGCTGAGGCCTTTGTTGAGCACAGGCCGCTCAGCCTCAGAGAGGGGGAGGTCAGGGGGGCTGGTGTCAACTCGGTAGGTGTTGGAGTCGGGGCAGGCGGAGGAAGGGTGGGGGGATGGGAGGGTAGAGGGGCTGGTGAGAGGAAATGGGTGAGAGGGATTGGGAGTGGTACAGGGGCAGAGAGTGGGATGGAAAGGAGGTGGATGGAGGGGAGGGAACAAGAGGGGGAGCTGGAGGAGAGGTCAGGGTAGAGGGGGGATAAGGGGGGTTGGGAGTGGCCTGGAGGGTGAGAGGCAGATGGGAGAAGAAACAGAGCAGAGGCACCAGAAGGTGAGCCTGGAGGGAGGGAGGCCTTGGGGAGGAAGAGGGTGGGAGGAGCAGAGAGTGGTGTAGGATGGGAGCAGAAGTGTCCGGGCAAGTGGAGGCGGGGGGGGGGTGGGGGTGCGGAGGACCATGTGGCAGTGAGAATCTCCAACATGGAGGGAGCGGGGGAGGGGGACAGAGGACCATGTGGCGGTGGGAGAACCGAGTGGGCCCCTTTCGACTTATAGATGGATATACATGGTATTGTGGGGATGCAATAAAAATCCTTGAATCTTTGGCTGGAGAATTCTTTAGTCCTGCACACAAACCAACCTCCCTTCTTTTGTCACCACCTACACTTCCCAATGCCTCAGGAAATCAGCCAACATAATCAAGGACCCTCCCACCCCGGTCATTCTCTCTTCTCCCCCATCCCATCGGGCATAAGATACAAATGTTTGAGAACATGGAACAACGGGGTCAAGCAACGCTGCCGCCCTGCTGTTACAAGACATTGTATGGTCTTCCTGCATGACAAAGGCAAAATTTTGATCTCAGAATCTTGCTCGTTGTGGGCCTTGCACCTTATTTGTCTACCTGTGCTGCATTTACTCTGTAACTCTAACATGAAATTCTGCATTCTGTGTATATACCTCCATCTATGTACGGAATGATCTGACTGGATAACATGCAAACAACAGCTTTTCACTGTATCTTGGCGCATTGTGACAATAATAAGGCAATTACCATCAGCATTCAGCAATTACCACCCAATGAACTGAGTTTGGACTGAGAAAGTTGCTCAAAAGTTGTTCATTTATTATCATTCCACATTCCCATGGAACAGATATTCAACTTAAAACCGATCCTCGCAGTGCCATTGCTTGTGTTTCACTGCTCTGATGAACACAAAGTATTGGGGAGACCTTGCCTTTGTGGGCTTGTGTAAAGTAAGTGATGGGGAGGTGAACGTCTGCTTTCCATCTCCCCCATTGGTCAGTGGAGATAAAAGGCAGCAGAGTTGGAGAACCAGGGAGTGAGTCTCCACCAGTCGTTTCAGGCTGGTGCACAAAGCCGAGGTCAACCCATCAATGTCCTTCCTCAACCAATTTCTTCCATTCCCTTCAGCCCATTCATTTCACTCTGTGGAATTCATGTCATTGCAACCATCTTGTAAAAACTTGTGAAATATAACCAGTTCTCCAATCTAAACACAGATATAAAGTTTTCCTTATTTTCCAAATCATATTTTAGGAATCCTGGTGAATTCTCCAGCTGACTATAACGTGGATGTTCTGATTCTCATTATCAAAGCTCGTTGATCTGTTTCTTCAACCAGATAACATTCCCACCAGTCCTGGGTTGGATTTTCCAGCTCCCTCCCTAAGGCTTAATGAAATTCAGGATGGCTGTAAAGGGATATTTCATGGCATTTATCACCTCCTCCTGGAACTTCCTCTGAGTGACAGCATAAATAAACATGTTGGTGCAGGAGCTGAATAACTGAAGCATTGTTCCCATTTCATTTCCCACAATATAAGAAGCTGTCACAACATAATACTGTACAGTAAGGCTCTCAATTGCAAGAATGACCACCCGTGTCATCCATAACAGGATAAAACTGACTGATATGGTGAAGAGCAAAATGATGGATCTTCTTCGATTCTTCATCCCTGGGTCGTCCTTCCCCTCCCCGTTCCGCTGCCCCCTCAGTTTCCTGCGGACTATACTGGCCATCAGGATGTGCCTGACGGTGACGGCATTAAGCAGCAGGATCAGCACGAAGGGGACGACTGGAGTCAAAATGCGGTGCCCCCAATCAAAGGCGGCCCACACGGGGGAAGTGATGAACGCAATTGATTTCCAGCAGAAATCTGTCCGGTATGTGAAGTACCATGGGATGTTGGTTAACACACTCAGCACACTCACCACTGCAATAATGATGGCTGCACCTTTCTCAGTGCAGTATCTGGTCTTCAGCTTCTGGAAGCAAATGGCCACTGTACGGTCCAAAGTGAAGGCAACAGTGAGCCAGACGGAGCAGGCCACAGACATAGAACCAATTGTATATTTGATGTTACACTCAGGAAAGAAAGGAAAGATAAATATGTAGTCGAGAATGACATGAAACACGACAACCAGTAGATCCGCTCCGGCCATTGCCACAAGATACCAAGTGACACCTTTGGAGAGTCCGCACCGCCCCCGCGATAGGGTTACAATTGCGACCACATTCGCTGTGAATTTTAGAAAAGCAAAAAAGGTAAATTTGTGAAGTGAAGGGGAGCAAGTGGAGTCATCGTTCAGTGATGCAGGTTGAACAGGTGACAAGAAATAAATGGGGAGGCCAAATGGGCCAACAGATAAATTGTCAATGAAACACAAGATGTCATGAGTTTCGAATTGGATTAACTGGTGCAGTGAAATTCCTCAGTACAGCCTCAGCAGTGTGGCAATGGGGTTTCCATATTTTACCTCAGGGATGGGCTGGAAATGGAATCAAAGGGGCAGTGAGGCTCCAGTCAGTCGCCCATTGGAGCTGCCAACATGGCTGACACTGGGAACCACTTGGATGAGTTGAGTTGGACATACAGCTGATTGAACTCGTTCTCACAGGGAACACCTTGTTCACTCACCTGGTTTGGATAAGAAGTGTTGCCAGGTGAACCCATACCGTTCCCAGCAGTGTCCACCTCAGGCTGGAATTTCTGGAACATTCCTTGTTCCAGTCTCACTTGGGTCTCGTTCCTCTCTCCGCCCCTCTCATTTTTGACTCATTGCGGCCACTTTCTACTCACGCCATGAATTGGAAACTTTCAGCAACTTTGCTGCCATTTTCAGCCGTCCCTCACCAACACGGTCAGTGCCTAGCTTTTCACTTCCTGTATTTTCTATCTCCATTTCTAGGGACGAGACAGTGACCGAGATCCACTGGAAACACCTTTTGTTTATGTTCATTCTCAACATCTGGGCATCCCTGGGAAGGCATTGGATGAATCATCTCACACTGCAGACAGTGATATTGACCAAAATGGGTCAATTTACATATAATACATCATATCCTCTGGGTACATTGGAAATAAACCAGCAGGACCTGGACATCAATAAATACGTTGTTAGTTGGAATCCAGCGCTCGACCAGGGCAAACCCGAAGGTGCGGGATGAAGGAGGCTGATCCAATAAGTCTGAAGCCTGGCAGATGTGGTGGAGAGTCAGCAAGTGAAATCAGGGAAGAAGAGAGGAATATCAGTGGTCAGTCAGAGCTGGAATAACAGTCATAAATAAACAAAGCTGAACAAATCCAACACCAAGTTCCACATCAGATCTGTCAAGGTGGCAATGGTTAGAATGACTTACAGAGAACTCCAACGACTGCAAGGATCCGGTAGTAATAAGGGATAATACCATAGAGAAGGTCGATTACATCTTCTATTCTCATGTTTTGCAGCAAACTACGACATCCTTCAGCAGGGAATAGATTTTGTTAACCCTTTGAGTCCACTCACTCAGTGAAGGCCTTTATTTATACAGGCAGGTGATTCCACAGGGACCAACGGGCGACGTGATCATTGTTAGTTACCGGGATCAGAATAAACACATTACCACATTAGCACCATGTCTAAAACATCAATTAGCAAATGAACAGCAGAATCTGTTCAGATACACTTGGTGTACAAACACTGGGATGGAAACTCAAGGTCACAGAACTGGAAACACAAAAGAGTCTGTTCAACATATCCTACCTGCTGTGGGCTTGTAACAGTGATCCACTCCCACCTTCTTCCCTCTCCTGTCCCCATATCTTTCCCACTTGACAATGGATTCTCCTCCCTAACCCCACACACTCTCACACAGAGCAATCTCCCAGCCTCTGCGTTCCAGCTCTTGGCGATGAATTAAGTTGATCTTCTCTGTCATCATTCTCCATTCTCCCTCAGCAGCTCTGGCAGATCGAGGCACATTTTCCTGGTGTGAAGAGCAGCAAAATGTTCAATACATGACAATTATTCTGCCTGCAAATATTTCTGGTAAATATTTCCCATTTTAAGTTGATAAACATTCATTTACAATGAAAGCTGTTGGCGTGAATGTCACTTGCCTCTAATTCCTCAGGAGGCTGAAAAAGTTTGGCATATCCCCTTTGACCCTCACCATTTTTTAATCAATGCACCATACAAAACATCCTATCTGGATGCATCGCAGCTTGGTATGGTAACTGCTCTGCCTGTGAACGCAAGAAACTGCAGAGAGTCGTGGACCTAGCTCAGCACGTCACAAAAGCCTGAAAGCATGTCCCACCAGGCTCAGGAACAGCTTCTATCCCTCTGTTATAAGATGTGACCTTGACGCTTATTGTCTACCTGAACTGCACTTTCTCTGTAACTGTAACACTTTATTCTGCACTCTGTTATTGTTTTACATTGTACTATCTCAATGCACTGTGTTAATGAATTGATCCATATGAACGGTACACAAGACAGGTTTTACACTGTACCTCGGTACACGTGACAAAATGTGACAATAATAAACCAGTTTTCCAACTTACTTCCTACCACAAGGAGATTCTGCAGTTCGTCTCCTGACAGGACTGAGGTGGGAATGAAGCAAGGAGGGAAGAGCTGGAGGAGGGAAGGGGTTGTAGAGGGAATGACAAAGCAGGACATGGAGTTCGGAGGGAATGGAAGGAGTAGGGAAGGGAGGAAGGAAGGAATGGAACTAAGTGGGAGTGAAGTGAGGTGGGAATTCAGCAAGGAATGAATGAAGAGAGATGGGAATGTCTTGAGGATGAAATGGAAGATGGTGGGAATGGAGTGAGGTGAGAACACACTGAGTTGGGCATGGAGTAAATTAACTAAGCGGGATCTTGCTGAGTGGGGTCTTTGCAAGTTGAGTGAGGAGCTGCAGCCTTGGGGATCGGGAAGTGAGTCACTCACAGGATATCCAGCTTCTGACCTGCTCTTGTAGTCACAGTATTGATGTAGCTGGTCTAGTTGTGTTACTGGTCAACATGGACCTCCAGGATACAGTAATAATGGCAGGGGACTCAGGGACTGAAATACCATTGAATGTCGGGGTATGTGGATGGACTATCTCTTGTTGGAGATGGTCACTGCCCGGCATGTGTTACTTGCTACTTGTTACTTCTCAGCCCATGCCTTAATATTGTCTTGGGCTGCTTCAGCTTGAGGGGGGTGACAAATGGGTTTGAATATTGTGCAGTCATCAGCAAACACCCCCACTTCGGACCCTGTCATGGGAAGAAGGTTATTGGTGATGTAGCTCCAGGTGGTTGGCCCTTGGACCCTGCCCTGAGGAACTCCTGCGGTGATGTCCCGAGACTGGGCTGATTGACCTCCAACATCCACCCCCGTCTTCCTCTGTGTGAGGTGTTTCCCCTGTTTCCCATTGAGTTCAGTTTCCCCAAGGCTCCTTGATGCCATCTTCGCTCAAATGTGACCTTGATGACAAAGCCTGTCCCTCTCAGCTCACCTCCAGAGTTCAGCTCTTTGGGCAGTACTTGGCCTCAGGGTGTGGTGGTCCTGGCAAAACTGGGTATGGGTGAGGAGATCAGTGTGCAACAAGTGCCACTTGATAGCACTGTTGACGATGACTTCCATCATTTGGCTGGTGGTTGAGGGAAGACTGTTCAGATGATAATTAGCCCGATTTGACCTTTCTTGCTTTGGTGAACAGGACATAATAGGTGGATGCCAGTGTGGGAACTGGAGAGGGTGCGGAAGAGATTCACCAGGACACCTGGATTTCAGTTCCAAGGGTTGATTGGACAGACTGGGTTTTTTACCCTGGAGCAGAAGATGAAAAATGTGACCTGATCAAAGTATACAAAACTATGAAGGGAATCAATGGGGTGGTGAGTGAGGTGAGGTGTCAAAGGCTCTCTTGTCTGCCGTGGGAGAGGGTTTCCAGTTCCTTCTCACTGGGCGCAGAGGAGCAGGTAATGCAAGCACGTGGCTTCACACATGTTGGGGGAGAGACAGTTGGAGGAGATGTCATTAACAAGAGAACAGAGGAGCATCACTGTGCAGATGCCCTCAACTTAGGGAGGTTGATGAGATAAGAGTGAATGGACAATCTTCCTTGTACCTTGTAGTCCTTGGTAGCAGAGGCTGTGGGTTTGGGAGGTGCTGTTGGAGCAGCCTGGGCAAGTAACTGCAGTGCATTTTGTAGATGGTTCAAACTGCAGCCACTGTGTGTCAGTGGTGGAGGGAATTACTGTTCAGTGGGGTTGGTGGGGTTTCAATCATGTGGGCAGCTTTGTCCTGGATGGTGCTGAGCTTCTTGAGAGATGTTGGTGTTGCACTTCTAGTGAGGTAAATTCTAAATGTGTGCATAAAACGTGTCAGCGTGGGCAATGGTGGCTGCATATGCACATAATCAGGATCATGGATTTAAACCTTCTGATCAGTGAGTTTGACTCTGTCGATAAACATGATGAAGTCGGCATAAATGCAAGACTTGCCTCATCTTCTTACTGTCGGTAGATGAGAAGATGAAAAAATAATTTTGTTTTCTGTAAAAGGCTTTGTGACATTTAAAGATCATGAAAGGTGCAGCAAGGCTGTTGTTGAAGCTATTTCCCTCAAGGTTCTGAGTTTGCTTGAAAGTGCAATCATTTTTCTGCATTTGTGCTGTAATTTCATTAAAACTCTCATATTTTGAAAGTCATCAATGTTCTGAATTGTGATGAACGTTATTAAACTGGCTGTTCTTGGAGCGCTCATTGTGTCCAGAGAGATGTGTCAGAGGCTAATGAGTGGTCTGCAGCAATAAGGGGGGATAAAGGGCAATAGGATCTTCAGAAAGAAGCCTCGTGACAGGGAGGAAGACGGCAGAGCAAAGGTGCTGGAAACAAGTTATGGACACGGGACATGGGAAGTGAGGAGGGAGGCCTTGGAATGGTTTGACAGTGAGGATGAAAGGCTCAGTATTGCTTCCCTAAGACATGAGAACTTGTTGACCTTGGCTAGCACCAGCATCTCTGTGTTCCTATAAGATTAAGGAGGTTCACCATGTCTCTGAACACTCATCTAAACTTCTACAGGTGTCCTGTTGAAAGTATCCTGACAGGTTGCATCATTGTCTGGTATACCAATTCAAATACACAGGGAAGTAAGAAGCCACAGAGAGTAGTGGATGCATCCCTGTATATCATGGGTGCATCACTCCTCACCATCGAAATTATGTATATGAAACACTGCCTCAAGAAGGTGACATCTATCATCGAAGATGCTCACCATCCAGGCCATGCCATCTTCTTGCTGCAACCATCAGGCAAGAGGTACAGAAGCCTGAAGTCCCACACCACCAAGTTCAAAACATCGAAGATGCTCACCATCCGGGCCATGCCATCTTCTTGCTGCAACCATCAGGCAAGAGGTACAGAAGCCTGAAGTCCCACACCACCAAGTTCAAAAACAGCTACTTCCCTTCAACGACACGCTTCTTGAACCGACCTGCACAACCCTAATCACTACCTTAATATCATCGACTACATTTGATGCTCCAAGTGTGGCCTCCATTACTTTGGTGAGACCAAACGCAGACCAGGTGACTGTTTTGCAGAACATCTGCACTCCGTCCGTAACCGCGATCTACAGCTCCCCGTTGCCAGTCACTTCAACTCCCCCTCCCACTCCATCACTGATATATCAGTCCTTGGCATCCTCCACTGCCAGGAGAATTCCAAGCGCAAACTGGAGGAACAGCACCTCATTTTCCGTCTTGGAACATTGCAGCCTAACGGCATGAACATTGAATTCTCCCACTTTAAGTAATCCCCATCCCCATTCCCCACAAACAGCCCCCCCCCCCCCACTATGCTCCTTCTCTTCTTCCCTTTCCTCGCCTATATCTCTTTTTTCTCTCTTTTTTTTTCCTTTCTCTCCTTACCTTTGACCCATTCCCCAGTGGATCTGCTCTCCCCTCCTCCCCTGCACCTGCCTTTCACTATCTCTCACCTGCATTCACCTATCACCATCCTGTGCCCACCGCACCTCCCCCCTTTTGTCCACCTATCACTGTTCTGCTTTTCCCTCCTATATCTTGGGCTTCCCCTTGTCCTCTCTTCGGTCCTGAAGAAGGGTCCTGACCCGAAACATTGACGGCCTGCTTTTCTCCACGGATGCTGCCTGGCCTGCTGAGTTCCTCCAGCATCTTTGTGTTTTTCATCCAGATTCCAGCATCTGCAGTCCTTTGTTACCCTAATCACTACCTCAGTACCGCAACACTGCGACCACCTTGACCACTTTGCACTACACTGCTCTTTCTTTTTGTTCTAATTGTGTTCTTTCTTGCATAGTTTTGTACAATTTATGTTTAGTTCATAGTTTTCAGGTGAATGTTGTGTCTCTAATGATATGTGCATGCAATGCTGCTTCAAGTAAGATTTTTATTGCACCTGTGCATGCATGTACTTATGCATGTGAAAATAAACCCAACTTCACTTGACCCGATTAGGGTTGTGCAGGTTGTTTTAAGAATCTGATGGTTGTAGGCAAGTAGCTGTTCCTGAACCTGGTGGTGTGGGACTTCAGGCTTCTCTACTTCCTGTCTGACGATAGCAGCGAGAAGAGCGCATGACCCAGATGGAGGGGATCTTTAATGATAGATGCCGACTTTTTGAGGCAGCGCCTCCTGTAGATGCTGTTAGTGGTGGGAAGGGCTGTGCCCGTGATTGATCAGCCTGTGTCCACAACTCTCTGCAGCCACTTGCATTGCTGGTGCTGGCCAGCTTGAGACTGGGTCCATTGTGTTGAGGGACAGGACCACATTGTCCCTGGGAGTTCACTGGAGACTGCGGACAAATGCTAGGGAATGAATTATTGCTTGAATGTGTGTCCAAAAGTAGCTTTTCAAACACAGGAGCAGAGTGGTACAGCAGAATAATGCTGGGCCCATAACTCAATGATTTAAAACCATCCTTTCCAATGGAGTCAAGGGATGTGGGGACAGAGTGGGGAAGTGGTGTTGAGGCCAAGATCGCATCAGCTGTGACCTTAGTGAGTGGTGGAGCCCACTCCAGTGGCTGAGTGTCCTCCTGTTCTATTGTTATAAGGTCAGCATTAGAAATGATGCAGCTCAAACCTGTCGTTCAATGGGAAACACGCACAAAATGCTGGAGGAACTCAACAGCTCAGGCAGCATCTATGGAGGGAAATAAACAGTCGATGTTTCTGGTCAAGACCCTTCATCAGGACAGGAAAGGAAGAGGGCAGAAGCCAGAATATGAAGGTGGGGAGAGGGGGAGGAGCACCGGCTGGCAGGTGATTGGTGAATCCAGGTGAGGGGGGGAGGTAGGTGGGTGGGGGAGGTGGGAGATGTAAGAAGCTGTGAGGTGAAAGGTAGAAGAAGCAAAGGGCTGAAGAAGGAGGAATCCGGTAGGAGAGGACACTGGAACATGGAATAAAGGGAAGGAGGTGGGGCATAGATAAGCAGGTCATGAGGGTGGGGAGGGGGAAAAGGGAAGGGGTGAGGGGGCCACATGAATGAGGGGAAACAAAGGGGGGTGGAGGAGGGAGAATAAAAAGGGAGGGAAGAAGAGGGGAAGGGAAGCGGAAGTTGGAGAAATTGGAATATGAGATGTCGTTATAGGCAGAATATGAGGTGTTGCTCCTCCAACCTGCATCTGGCTTCAATGTGGCAGTAGAGGAGGCTGTGGATAGACCAATCGGTATGGGAGTGGGATGTGGAATTGAAGAGGGTGGCCACCGGGAGATCTTTGCTTTTGCGGCGGATACAGTGAAGGTGCCCCACGAAGCCGTCACCCAATCTGCGTTGGGTCTCACTGATGTAGAGGAGGCCGCACCGGGAGCACTGGACCCAATTACTGACACCCTCTGGTTTACAGGTGAGGCACTGCCTCACCCAGAAGGACTGTCAAGGGCCCTGAATGGTGGTGAGAAAGGAGGTGTAGGGGCAAGTGTAACACTTAGAGCGGTGGAAGGGATAAATGCTGGGAGGGTCATCAGTGGGGAGAGACGAGTGGACAAGGGAGTCGCAGAGAGAACGATCCCTGTGGAAATTGAAGGGAGGGGGGAGGGGAAGATGTGTCTGGTGGTGGCATCCCGTTGGAGATAACGGAAGTTGTGGAGAATGATGTGTTGGATGCGGAGGCTCATGGAGTGGTAGGTGAGGACAAGGGGAACCAGGACCCTGTTATTGTTGGGTGGGGGGGATGGAGCGAGGGCAGACGTGGGAAATGGAGAAGATGTGTGGGTGAGGGCAGGAATGATGGTGGTGGAAAGGAAACCCCGTTTACTGAAAAAGGAGGACATCTTGGATGTCCTGGAGTGGAAAGCCTCATCATGGCAACGGATGCGGCAGGGGTGGAGGAACTGGGAGAAGGGGATGGCATCCTTGCAAGGGTGGGAAGCGGTGAAATCAAGGTAACCGTGGGAGTCAGTGGGTTTGCAAAGGATGTCTGTGGTTAATCTGTTTCATTAGATGGAGACAGAGGGAACCAGAAAGGGGAGAGAGGTGTCAGTGATGACCCAAGTAAATTTGAGGGCAGGGTGGAGGTTGGAGGCAAAGTTGATGAAATTGACGAGATCAGCACGGGTGCAGGTAGCAGCCCCAATGCAGTTGTCAATGCAGCAGAGAAAGAGTTGGGGAGTGTTACCGGTGCAGGCTTGGAACATGGACTGTTCCACGGAGCTGACGAAAAGGCAGGCACAGCAGAAACTAAGAACATGTAAAGAGAATTAGTTGCTGCGGTGCTTGATATTAACTACAGTCATTGAACAAACAAAGTCAATGAATTCTTTCATTACAGTTAGGGAGATGAGACCAATTAGGTTAAACCACAGGCTGTACAAGTGTATCAGGTGAATTCCCAGAAGCCCAGGTCACTACATCAGCTGCAGGAACAATAAAGAGTGTGAAGCCTAGCGCCCTGCAGGAGTGAGGTAACGTACAATCCCAGAGCAACGTCCTGCATTACAGAGGAAGCTTTGCAAATGAGTTTAACGGTCAGATGAAGAGTCTGAGTTGACCAGCACTACTCCAGCCGCTGTTCCTGTTTAACCACGCCACGTTCATATTTGGTAGTTGGCACAGTAAAACATCTGGTGACCTTGGATGAGAGTTTACTCAAAATTTGATGGAGCATTTAGACAAAAGAGAGATGGAGAGGCTGATTGCCTTGGGAGGGTCTGGGGCCCACGTTACTGAAAGCACAGCCATATGTGGCAGAGTGGAGGAAATAGGAGGTGGGCAAGAGACCTGAACTGGAGCAACACAACGTTCCGGCAGGGGTAACATAGAACATAGAACAGTACAGCACAGGAACAGGCCCTTCGGCCCACCATGTCTGTGCTGAGCATAAAGCCAAACTAAACTCATCCTTTTTGCCTGCACGTGATCCATATCCCTCCATTCCCTGCATATTCTTGTGCCTATCTAAAAACCTCTTGAATGCCACTATGGTATCAGCTTCTACTACCACCTCTGGCTGTGTGTTCAGTGCACCTACTGCTCTCTGTATAAAAAGCTGACACCTCACATCCCCTTTAAACTTTCCCCCCCTCACCTTAAAGCTATTGCCCTCTAGTATTCCACATTTCCACCATGGGAAGAAGATTCTGGCTGGCTACCCTATCTCTGTCACTCAGAATTTTATACATTTCTCTCAGCTCTTTCCTCAGCCCCATGAAAACCATCCAAATTGTCCTACCTCTCCTTATAGCTAATACCACTGATCCAGGCAGCATCCTGGTAAACCTCTTATGAACCCTTTCCAAAGCCTCCACATCCTTCCTGCAATGGGGCGACCAGAACTGCCCGCAGCACTCCAAGTGCAGCCCAACCAAAGTTACAGTACAGAGTATGCAGTGTGCCCCACGTGATAAAGGCAAGCATGCCATCTGACTTCTCTCCCACTCTCTCTACTTACATTGCCACTTTCAGTGAGCTCTAGACTTGGGCCCAAAGATCCCTCAGAACATCAGTGCTGTTGAGCATCCTGCCATTAACTGTGTACCTTCCCCTTACATTAGACGTCCCAAAGAGCAACACCTCACACTTGCCCGGATTAAGCTCCGTCTGCCATGTCCCTGCCCATATCTGTACCAGATCTACATCCCACTGTATCCTTTGATGACCTTCTTCACTGTTCTCAACCACCAATCGTTGTGATATCTGCAAACTCTCAAACCAACCCATCTACATTTTCATCCAAGTCATTTCTAACCATCACAAACAACAGAGGCCCCAGCACTGATCCCTGCAGAACATCACTGGCCATAGACCTACAGCCACTATAGCAGCCTTCCCCCACTACCCTGTCTTCTATGGGAAGCCAATTCTGGATCCAAACTACCAATTCACCGTGGATCCCGCACATCTTCATCATCCTGATCAACCTACAATGAGGGACCTTGTCAAACGCCTCACTGAAATACATGCAGACAACATTCACTGCCCTACACTCATCAATCACCTTGGTTATCTCCCCAAAACATTCAATCAATTTAGTAAGACACGACCTGCCCCGCACAAAGCCATGCTGACTGTCCCTAATAAGGCAATACTGTTCCAAATGTTCATAAATCCTATTCCTAAGATTCCTCTCCAGAAGCTTCCCTGCCACCGATGTGAGGCTCACTGGCCTATAAATTTCAGGATTATCTGTAATTACCTTCTTAAACAAAGGAGCAACATTGGCTTCTCCCCCTTCTTCTGGGAACTCTCGCCTGTGGCTGAAGAGGATACAGAAATCTTCATCAAAGCCCCAGCAATCTCCTCTCTTGCCTCTCAATAAGCTAAGTTACATCCCATCAGGCCCAGAGGACTTATCCACCTAACGTTCTTCAAGAAACCCAACACCATCTCCTTCTTGATCTCAAAATGCCCAAGCATATCAGAATATCTCACAATGATCTCACTCTCCTCCATGTCCTTCTCCTGAGTGAATACCGACACAAGGTTCTCATTTAGTACCTCGCCCACATCCTCTGACTCCAAGCTTAAACTCCCTCCTTTATCATTGAGAGGTCCTACCCTCTCCCTAGTTACCCTCTTGTTTTTATTGTACGCAAAAATTTGCCTTGGGATTCTCCTTAATCCTCCTTGCTGAGGACATTTCATGTTCCCTTTTGGCTCTCCTAATTCCTTACTTGAGTTTTCTGGCTTTCTTTATACTCCTCAAAGACCCTGTCTGATTCCAGCTTCCTAAACCTTACATATGCTTCTTTTTGAGTTTTGACTAAATTTTCAACCTTCCTCATCATCCAAGGTCCCCTTACCTTACCATCTTTGTCCTTCCTCCTTCCTGGAACATGCCTGTCCTGGACTCTGATCAGCTGGTCTTTAAATGTCTCCCACATGTCAGATGTGGACTTATCCAATGACAGCTGCTCCCAATTTACTCTCCCACGCTCCTGCCCAATAATGCCATGATTTCCCTGCCCCAATTTAATACTTTCCCCCAAGGTCCAGACTGTCATATCAGTGATGGAGTGGGAGAGGGAGTTGAAGTGACTGAACCCTTGGTGTGACCACCTCCCTGAAACTCCTATCTCTGGCACTCTCCACCTCCTGTATGCTCCTCAGCAAGTCAGACTGTGGCTCCAACCGATCCATGGGGTCTGAGAGGAGCTGCTGCCGGACACACTTCCTGCTCCCTGATCTCCCACCTCTGACAACGGTTGTTGGGCTGGAGCAGGTTAGTGAGTATCATGGCCCTGCCAACTCACCATTCACTGAACCATAAATTAGCAGCAGCTCCTCACTCAGCATGGAATGCCCTCACTCAGCAAGATCCCAATTACAAGACCACTAGCTCCTTCTACTCCCACCTCAACATATTCCTTCACTGCTCCCACTGCCCAACCCTACCCCAAAACCCTTGCTAGGACCCAGATCCCCCCCCCCCTCACCACACCCCAGCCGCACACTGCACCCCATTTCAGGGTTCAACATTTCGGGATTGGCAGCACATACAGAAGTATATCAAGCTGGGAAAGAAAAGTTAACAAAAATAGAATGCAGAACATAGTGTTACAGTTACAGAGAAAGTGCAGGCAGGAAGACAAATAAAGTGCAAGGGCAACGGCGAGGTAGATTGGGAGAACAAGAGTTCACCTTTCAACGTATGAGAGATCTGTTCAAGAGTCTTATAACAATGGGATAGAAACTGTCCTTGAACCTGGTGCACATGTTATCAAGCAGTTGTATCTCCTGCCTGACAGGAGCGGGGAGAGGAGAGCTTGACCAGGGTGGGAGGGATCCCTGATTATGTTGGCTGGTTACTCGATGCAGCGGGAAGTGTCAACGATGACAGTAGAGGGGAGGCTTGTTTGTGTGATGGACTGATCTGCATTCACGACTCTCTGCAATTTCTGGCGTGACCTCCAAGATGGTGCCAGAGTGTGGCAACTCTTTACGGGATGTTCTTGTATATTAATGTGGGTTTGGGAAATGTAGATGTTGTGGTGACTCACCGTCTAGTCGGGCGAACCGGCTCGGCAGTCGGGTCGCGCGGCGTCGGAGCGATGAGGCCCAAGATGGCTGCGGGCCTCGTCTTTCCGAGCGACGGGGAGAACCCGCGCGCGGGCAAGTCCTGATGACGTAGGACTTACGTCATTGCCGGTTGTTTTGGGCGGGAACATTCTCCCTTAAAGGGCCCGCGCAAGGCGGGAAAATAAACCAGTTCTGTTTGGCAATCCTCCGAGTAGAGTCTTGTTTTATTCCGTGGTAGCAACCGCTACAATGTGATATATTTGAAGATATAATATTATTATACTGAGCAAGATGTTGCTCTTTACTTTAGGAACATTTTCACTGATCTACCAGCAGCTCCTTGGTCACAGAGAAGGCAAAATTTTTAATTCATCACCAACAGCTGGATTGCAAAGGCTGGGAGATTCACCATCTGAGAGTGTGTGGGGTGACGGGGTGTGTCATACCCAGCAGGAGGAGAATCCATTGAAGACTTGTCAAGTGGGAAAGATATGAGGACAGGAGAGGGAAGAAGGTGGGAGTGGATCACTGTTAAAAGCCCACAGCAGGTAGGATACGTTGAACAGTCTCTTTTGTGTTTCCAGTTCTGTGACCTTGAGTTTCCATCCCAGTGCTTGTACACTAAGTGTACCCAACCAGTTTCTGTTGTTCATTTGCTAATTGATATTTCAGACATGGTGCTAATGTGGTAATGTGTTTATTCTGATCCCGGTAACTAACAATGATCACGTCACCCATTGGTCCCTGTGGATGCCACCTGCCTGTATAAATAAAGGCAATCACAGAGTGAGTGGACTCAGAGTGGCAACAAAACTCTTCCCTGCTGAAGGACATCATAGTTTGATGCTAAACATGTGTTTAGTTAATATACTGTTTCTGCTCCTGAAGATTGAGCCCTATTACTACGGGATCCTTGCAGTCATTGGAGTTCTCTGTAAGTCATTCTAACCATTGCCACCTTGACAGATCTGATATGGAACTTGGTGTTGGATTTGTTCAGCTTTGTTTATTTATGGCTATTATTCCAGCTCTGACTGACCACTGATATTCCTCCCTTCTTCCCTGATTTTACTTGCTGCCTCTCCGCCACATCTGCCAGGCTTCAGACTTATTGGGTCAGCCTCCGTCATCTCGCACCTTCGGGTTTGCACTGGTCGGGCGCTGGATCCCAACTAACAACGTACTTATTGATGTCCAGGTCCTGCTGATTTATTTCCAATGAACTCTAAGGACACAATACGTTCATATTAGTCAGTATAATTTTCTACAATGATCTTAGAAAAGTAGTAAGTTCATTTATCCAGTGCCTTTTAAATGTTTATTTATATGTACTCTGAATTGTGTACAAAAAATAATGAATGTGCATTGATGTAGCACCTACAATCACCCTTATATTCCCCAAGCATCTCCTAGCTGATGAAGTATCTTTGGCCAGTGTTGAAGTCAAACCATCGAGTCAAAGAGAAATAGGAATAGAAAGGAATGGATCCAATCAGAAACCAAGATGTTCGCCTGATAGTGGAGATGTCAGATGTGAGAAGTTCTGAATGATGGGATTGAGGAATAATGGTAGCCTTGACATTAAGGAGGTAGAATGTGAAATGAGAAAGTGAGAGAGGGAGAGAATGAGAGAGAGGGAGGGAGAGAGAAAGAGCGAGGGGGTGAGAGGGAGAGAGAGAGAAGGAGGGAGAGAGAAAGGGAGAGGGAGAGGGAAAGGGAGAGAGAGGGAGAGGGAGCGATAGAGGGAGAGAGAGAGGGAGGGAGGAAGACAGAGAGATAGAGAGAGTGGGGGAGAGGGTTAGGGAGAGAGGGAAAGAGAGAGGGGAAAAAGAGAGAAACGTATGAAGGATTTTGGTATCTTTAAAACTGGATGAATGTCCAGCCTTGTGTAAAATGTCTCCCGGGCCCTTGGAAAACCAAGGGGAGGAATAGCACAGGCTCTGATGGGAATTTTCCCATGTTCCTTGGTTTAGGGCACAATGCCGGAGAACTGGAAGATTGCTGATGGACGGCCATTGTTTAGAAAGGTCGGAAGGTTCAACTGATTCATGCCGGGCTGCTCAGCCGGATGGCTGTGGTGGGAACTTCTGGCAACAGTATTGAGATGCCGAATGGGAGAAGCATGGCTTTATCAAGGGAGGGTCCCAATCACCAACTGAATCGAGTTTTCTGAGGATGTAGCATGGAGTCTCGGTGAGGTGATAATAATTGATGTGCTGGACAGGATTTCAGTGAGGCCAAATTTCCCCACCTGTTTACTGCCAGTTATCACAGTTTGCTGTTCAACATTGACCAGACTGACTCTTCACATCTCTGCTGCTCCTCACTGGACAACATTGTGTTACTTTCCTTATCTTCAATTCACAGCTAACTTGGTCGCCATCGTGACACTATCACGTGGACAGTGTGGTCTTTCCAAAAGTGTCACTTGGTACCTTGTGGCAATGGCCGTAGCAGATCTACTAGTCGTCATTACTCAAGTCATTTTGGGCCCAATAAATAACTATTACCTGCACGTTTCATTCTTTTTCTATACACCTGGGTGTAACTTCAGCGAAACCTCTAGTGCCGTAGCTGTCGCCTCCTCTGTCTGGCTCACTGTTGCCTTCACCTTGGACCGTACAGTGGCCATTTGCTTCCAGAAGCTGAAGACAAGATACTGCACTGAGAAAGGTGCAGCCATCATTATTACAATGGTGAGTGTGCTGAGTGTGTTAACCAACATCCCGTGGTACTTCATGTATCCACTGATTGGAACATTTGTATGCCAAGTCTCATATGCATACTATTATTCGCCCGTGTGGCAAGCCTTTGACTGGGGGCACCGCATTTTAACCCCAGTCACCCCCTTCATGCTGATCCTGTTGCTCAATGCCGTCACTGTCAGGCACATCCTGATGGCCAGTGTAGTCCGCAGGAAACTGAGGGGGCAGCGGAACGGGGAGGGGAAGGACGATCCAGAGATGAAGAATCGAAGAAGATCCATCATTTTGCTCTTCACCATATCGGCCAGTTTTATCCTGTTGTGGATGACACGGGTGGTCATTCTGGCAATTCAGAGAATTACTGGACAGTATCAGGCAATGACAATTTCTTATGTTGTGGGAGAGCACCTGGGAACAATGCTTCAGTTATTCAGCTCCTGCACCAACATGTTTATTTATGCCGTCACTCAGAGGAAGTTCCGGGAGGAGGCGATAAATGCCGTGAAAGATCCTTTTATGGCCATCCTGAATTTCATTAAATGTTAGGGAGAGAGCTGGAAAATCTAACCCAGGAGTTGGGTTATCTTGCCATCTCTGTCCAGTTCAACTGGACAGATGCATCAAAACACTTCAAAGTCAAAAAAGATAATAAGACAGAAAATCAAATCACATTCAGCTTGACTGAAAAAATATGTTGGAATTGTTGCAATAATTTACCCAAAGACAAAGACTGAGTTAAGAGAATGGGTTAAAAAAATTAAAAGAAGTTTTGATAAGATGCAGGTAAAGAATTGAGTGCCACAAATGTGTTTCTCTGCTAATTCCACAGACTTAAAGATGTGGGTTTTAAGGGAATGGAAGAAATTGGTTCAGGGAGTAGATGAACGGCTCATTCTTGGCTTTGTATGACAATGTAAAACATGTTCTCAGTCTCAATTATTAACACCGAGATGGTATTTCTCAGCCTCACCAACCTCCATTAAATCCCTTCCATTTCGCTTTGGACCATCCTCAACCACTGCTAACAAACACTTTTCACTTCACATTCCATCTCCTCATTGCTGAAAACTGTGTCCATCCACTCATTGACCATCTGCTGCTTTGTCCCAATAATATCATTTATTCACTATGATATTTTGATATTCTAATATCCTTTTCAAAATAAAGTAAATAAAATGATATACTTATTACACACTTTGCTGTCAAAAGCAAACTTTTGTTGTTGGGTGATCTTTCACACCAGTTCTCTTCCCATCTCATCCCAACAGCTCACTGGAATGTCTTCTGGAGGAATAACTACCTTCATCTTCCTCAGTCTGCTGATTGCTTAACGGAATCAATGGACATGTTGTACAAACCCCACCAATGCTTCAATGTCTCTGTGACCTTGACCTTTAAGAACACTGAATATTGCCCGTGTACATGAGTGTGTTTGCTCCTTCATCCACCCTTCTACCCCTCTTCCTTCCTGGCCCCTGGTAATATTGTAACCGTTACATTTATTCCATCTTGTCCCTTCACCAGTCACTTCCTGTCAGGGCAATAAGGTCTCTGTCAGTCTGTGATACAATTGCTCCAAATTCTCACCTCTCAGAGAATGACAACACACCCTCTTCATTCTGCCTTTCTTCACATGTAACGTCATCCTTGAAGTTTTATCCAAATGAACACACAGGAATTGATGGCTGATGTAAGACCAAGGTCCATTCACCTCATCCCTCACTGTCCTAGTGGTCACGTCACCCATTGAGAATGGAGCCATTGACCGGTCCCACCAATCAGTCTCCAACAAATTCTCTGTGATACACTGTGACACCAGGGATAAAGCCCAGTGGTGGAGAGTTTTGTGATCCCTTTGTCCCCCACACCTGCCCATTTGCAGCTTGTTGTGTGTTAGGGAGGTGAGCTCTCTGTCACTCTGGGACACGGTTGTTTCCATTTCTCCTATTTCATTGCCTGCTCTCTGAGAATTACAACACACACCTCACCTTCCTTCCTTCCGAGGTAACCGTCATCTTTATATCTTTGAATTTTTGCCCAAGTTAGCAACAGGAGTTTATTGGCGATAAAAGACCATCCACCTCTCCGCCCACTGTCCTGGTGGTCAGGTGGTACATTAAGAATGGAGCATTAACTGATCCCATCAATCAATCTCTATTGAATCTCGACACACACCCTGACACCAGGGAGGAAAGCCCAGTGACGGAGAGCTTTGTGAACCAACGGTCCATGGCCACCTTTTCCTCCCAAGCTTCCTCTGATGAATTCCCCATCAGACTGAAACGACCCTCACACTGTTTCCAAAATGGGATTTCCTGAAAGAATGTGAGTCTGAAATTCAAGGCAAAAACAACCCAGCTCCTTCTCATACGGCAGTTCCCCCATCCCAGGAATCAGTCTGGTGAACCTTTGTTGCAGCCCTTCTCTGGCATGTACATCCTTCCTTGGAGAAGGAGACAGAAACTGCACACACTGCTCCAGATGTGGTCTCACCAAGGACCTGTACTATTGTGGGAAATAATATGGAGACACAAGAGATGCTGGAATCTGGAGCGGAAAACGAGCTACTGGAGGAACTCAGCGGGTCAGGCAGTATCTGTGGAGGGAAAAAAAGGGTTGAGGTTTTGGGTCAAGACCCTTCATCTGGACTGAAGGAGTAGAGGGAAGGCAACCAATATAAAGAAGTGAGGGGGAGAGATCTAGGTGGTGCTGACAAGTGATTGGTGGATCCAGGTGCGTAGGGGGTGATTGGTAGGTGGAGTCAAGTGGGGGAGGGAGGAGTTGAGATAGAGTCAGGGACTGGGAGCTGATGGGTGGATACAATGAAGGCACAGTTGGGAACAGTGAGAGGAGGGGACAGGGGACCCAGTGGGAGGGTGTGTGGGTGATGGGCAGATGGAGCACCGGATACAATGGACGAGCTTGTGTGGGAATGGGAAGGAGAATTAAAAAGTCTTGGAAACGGGAGATCCAGATGGCTGTTGCGGATGGAACACGGGTGTTTGGGAAAGAGATCGCTACGTCAGTGCTTGGTGTCACCCATGGAAATAATATCATGGATTGTCAAGTCAACTCCTTGGATGCACCAGGTGCTAAATCACTGCAATCTGGACATTGAACCTGGTGCTGCCTGTCATGGTTCACCTCACGACCAGGGCACAAAGTCAGCATCAGGGACACATGTGATGCCTCCGTTCCTTCTGGAGGGGAATATATGATGGTGACCTGGCAGTGCCTGTTGTAGGGCACTCCCAGAAGGACACAGTGGTCATCCTGACCAGAGGTCTAGGGGGCAAATGCTCAGTAGAACTAATCAGCTGCTTCCTGGGGCCCTTGACTCCTTCACTGAGTTGACCACCTCCCCCTCCAATCTGCGATTAACATGGTCCCACCTCATTACCACCACTGGGACCCACTCTTTAGGATGCTCTGGAGTTTTTAGCCATCTGTTTTTCTCCTTGAACCTTTCTCTTATCCATTTTGATGATAGCCTAGTAATGTCTAGGGTAGGGACATGTTCGGCACAGCTTTGTGGGCTGAAGGGCCTGAATTGTGCTGTAATTGTTCTATCTATGTTCTATGATGCCCCCTTCAACCCACAAGCTTCAGTTTAGCTAATAAGCCTCATGTCTGGAATTGTATCAAATGTCTTCTGGAAATCCATATACATAACATCAGCTGCACCACCCTCATCCACCCTCTCTGTTACCTCATAGAAATGCTCTATTGTTGGTCAATCACAATGTGGCAGGAACAAGGTACTCAATCTGGATGATCAGCCATGATTGTGCAGTTTGACCTTGCACCTTATTGTCTCCCTGCAATGCACTTCCCTGCACCTGTGACACTTTACTCTGTATTCTGTTATTGTTTTCACTCTGTACTACCTCAGTGCACTCTGTACTAACTCAATGCACTGTGTAATGACTTGGTCTGTAGGGACGGTATGCAAGAAAAGTTTTTCACAGTACAAGTGAAAATAATAAACCAATACCAAGACCAATACCACCTGCCCCTTTAATTCCCCATCCCACTCCCACTCTGACCATCTGTCTCTGACCTCCAGCGTTATTATAAGGAGGCCCAGCATAAGCTTGAGAAGCAGCACCTCATCTTCTCTCTCCACGCGTTGCAGCCTCTGGGCTCAATATTGAGTTCAACAACTTCAGGGAAATCCCTTTCACTGTATCATACCCAGCCAATCCTTGCATCTCTACCTAGGCTCAGTGCTTCTCTCTCCATTAGCACAGATTGATCTGCTGGGCATTTCTTGCAGCTCTGCATTATGAATCTTTTACATTCCTTGTTTGTGTTCTCACTCTCTAACTGCCCTCATTTCATCCCTTCTTTCTTTTTCAATCATTTTATTAGTTTTCAAATTAATCCAGATTAATATATCAATGTTTATATATGTAATACAAAGAGATCAGAACAATCATGACATGGATAATCATAAAGAACAATAGAGTATAAAAAAATCTGTAGATCCAATGATCTGTTAGTGAATGAATATAATATAAAAGAAAAAGATTTATTATAAAATATAAAAAAAGAAAAAAAAACAAAACAATAAGAAAAATTATAAACAATATATCAAACCAAACTAAGCAAAAGAAAAAAAAATTTAAAAAAACAGAAAAAAAAGCAGGACCAAAATTTCTCAATAGAAACAGAGCAATATTATGTCATCAACTCCGTTCCTCTAAATTGAAAGGTTATTATAAGGGGATTTATATCATGTGAAAATATTGAATAAATGGACTCCAAACTTCCTCAAATTTAAGCGAAGTATCAACAGTACCACTCCTAATTTTTTCCAAGTTGAAACATGATATAGTTTGAGAGAACCATTGAAAAGTAGTAGGGGGTATCGGATCCTTCCATTTAAGCAAAATGGATCGTTTGGCCATTAATGTAACAAAGACAATCATACAGTTAGCGGAGGTAGATAAATGGCCAGATTCTATCCTTGGTAAACCAAAAATTGCAGTGATATGATGAGGTTGTAAATCAATCTTCAATGCATTTGAAATAATGTTAAAAATATCTTTCCAATATTTTTCCAAAAGAGGACAGGACCAAAACATATTTGTCAAAGAAACCACATTCGATTTACATCTGTCACATATAGGATTTATATGGTGATAAAAACGAGCTAGCTTATCTTTTGACATATGGGTCCTGTGAACTACCTTAAACTGTATCAAAGAATGCCTGGCACACATTGAAGATGTATTAACTAAATGAAGAATTTTCTTCCAAGTCTCTGTAGGTAAAGATGTCTGGAGTTCACTTTCCCATTCATTCTTAATTTTGTCCAGTGGTTCTGAATGAATTTTCATAATTAAATCATAAATTATTACTGTCAAGCCCTTCTGACAAGGATTAAAACCAAAAATTTTTTCCGTAATTTCAGTTTTATAAGGTGTGGGAAAAGAGGGTATAGCAGCTTTTAAAAAATTTCTAATTTGCAAATATCGAAAAAAGTGTGATCTAGGCAAATTGTATTTGTTAGACAATTGCTCAAAAGATGAAAAACAGTTATCAATGAATAAATCATGAAAACATACCATTCCCTTCCTTTTCCATATGGAAAAAGCTGTCAACTCTAGATGGATAAAAGAAAAAATTAGATTGAATGGGACTTGATAGATTAAATTTATTCAATCCAAAAAATTTACAAAATTGAAACCATATTCGTATTGTATGTTTAACAATTGGGTTAATCATATGTTTACTTAATTTGGTAAGTGCAAAAGGGAGTGGAGCTCCTAAAATAGAAACTAATGAAAATTCAAGTACTGATTGGGACTCAAGGTGTACCCATTTCGGGCATTGAATTACATCTGAATCTTGTATCCAAAAAATTAATATCTAATATTGATTGCCCAATAATACAATCTAAAGTTAGGCAAGGCCATGCCACCATCCTTTTTTAGTTTTTGTAAATATTTCTTACTTACCCTTGGGTTTTTATTCTGCCAAATATATGAAAGAATTTTAGAATCAATAGTGTCAAAAAAAGATTTTGGAACAGAAGTTGGAATCGCTTGAAATAAATATAAAAATTTTGGTGAAGTATTCATCTTAACCTCATTAATTCAGCCTACCAATGATAGAGACAGTGGGGACCATTTAGTAAATAATTGTTTAACATGGTCAATTAAAGGCAGTAGATTAGCTTTAAATAAGTCCTTATGTCTCTTAGTAATTTTAACATCTAAATACATAAAATAGTCAGTTACCAATCTAAAAGGTAATTGGCTATAAATTGGGATTTGCATATTTAATGGAAAAAATTCGCTCTTATTAAGATTTAATCTATAGCCAGAAAAAACACTAAACTGATCTAGTAGTGATAGTACTACGGGGATAGATTCCTCCGGATTAGAAATATAAAGTAACAGGTCATCTGCGTAAAGAGATATCTTATGAATCTTCTGTCCACGAGTAATGCCACATATATTTGAAGAATCCTGAAGTGCAATAGCCAAGGTTTCTAAAGCGATATCAAATAATAAAGGGCTTAACGGGCAGCCTTGTCTAGTACCTCAAAAAATCCTAAACAAAGGAGATCTTTGATTATAAGTAAGTATTGAAGCCATAGGTGCATAATAAATCATTTTAATCGCAGATATAAATTTAGGACCAAAATTGAATTTTTGAAGTGCACTGAATAGATATTCCCATTTGACTCTGTCAAATGCCTTTTCAGCATCTAGTGAAACAACACATTCTGGAATTTGAGATGAAGGGGTAAATATAATATTCATTAATCTCCTAATGTTAAAATGTAGGTAATGATTCTGAATAAATCCTGTCTGGTCTTCAGAGATAATTTGTGAAAGAACCTTTTCCAATTTAAAGGCCACTGTTTTGGAAAATATTTTTGAATCTACATTTAATAAAGAAATAGGTCTATAAGATGCACAATCAGTGGGATCTTTATCCTTTTTAAGAATTAAATAAATAGTTGCTTCATAGAAAGATTGTGGTAGTTTACCCACTGCTAGGTCACCTTTAAAAATTTTGGAGAACCAGGGAACAAGGATATCAGAAAAGGATTTAAAAAATTCAGCTGTGTATCCGTCAGGGCCGGGTGCTTTACCCGAATTCATTGAAAATATTACTTTCTTTATTTCTTCCTCCGAAATGGGAGCATCTAATATAGAGCATTCATTTAAAGATAATTGGGGAATCTTCAAATCTCTTAAAAATTCATGTATTAAAGTAGGATCCTCAGGGGATTCTGATTGGTATAAAGAAGAATAAAATTCTTGAAAGGATTTGTTAATTTGAACTTGATCTATCATGTAGGTACCATCTGGTTTACAAATTTTATTTATCTGACGTTTAGATATAGTAGCTTTCAATTGGTTGGCCAATAATTTACCAGATTCCATATGTATATAAAATTTACTTTTGTTTTTAAGTAGTAGATTTTCAATTGAAGATGTTAATAATAAACTATGTTGTAGTTGGAGTTCTGTTCTCTTTTTATAAAGCTCCAGATTAGGAGTAACAGAATATATTTTATCGATTTCTTTAATCTTGTCAGCTAATATACGTATTTCATTATTAGTTTGTTTTTTTCAATCCAGCAGAATATGAAATAATTTGACCATGGATGTATTCTTTAAAAGTATCCCATATTATCCCACTGGAGATTTCTTCAGTAAAATTAGTTAAAAAGAAAAGTGAAATCTGTTCTTTAATAAATTGGACGAAATCTAAGTCTTGTAATAGCGAAGGGTTAGATCACCGTTGTCTGATATCAAAGGATGCATCTGGTAATTTAATTGATAATCTCAATGGTGCATGATCAGAAATGGCAATTGCATCGTATTTGCAGTCCGTAGTAGGTGGAGCTAATCTAGCATCAATAGAAAAATAATCAATCCTCGAGTAATTATGGTAGACATGAGAAAAGAATGAAAATTCTTTATCAAATGGGTGTAGAAATCTCTAAACATCTAAGATTCCAGATTCAACTAAGAAGGAATTAATAAAGACAGCGGATTTGTTTGGAAGTGTAGGATTTGACACAGATCTATCCATCGAAGGGTTTAGACAGCAGTTAAAATCTCCACCCATAATCACAGTGTATTCATTTAAATTAGGAAATAATGCAAACAAATGTTTAAAAAATTCAGGGTGATCTACATTGGGTGCATAAACATTAACCATAACAACTTTTTATTATGATTCACTTCATCACTTCTGTTCAGTTTCTCATTTTCACTCTCTCTTTGTAACCTCCCTCATTAAAGTGACTTCACCTACAAATCCCCACGGCAACCCTGCCCACACCTACCAGAGGCATTCCCTCTGTCCCCTCCATCCCACCCATCCTCTGCACCAGAGACCTAACTTGCTTTTTCTCTTCCCCCGGTTCCCATGAAGGATCTTTAACCTGAAACATTAACTCTGCTTCTCTCTCCACAGATGCTGTCTGACCTGCTGAGTGTTTCCAGTATTTTCTGACATCATTTCAGATCAGAATTGCAAACCTCTCATCCCCTGTCACTGACCCAGTGTCTGCGGAGGACTGGAGGTTGAGGCCAACACCCTGACAATGTCTGCCCTTCACTCCCTCCGTAACCTGTGATGATCCCAGTGAACCAGGTGATGGAAATGAAAACAGAAACTGCTGGAAACATTGAGGCAGCACCTCTGGAGGGAGAATCAGACATATTTATGAATGAGCTGTCAATGGTGAAGCTGCATCATACAAACCAAAGGTCTGCAGTCATCTGTGGAGGGTTGGCTGAGGTAGACTGGGGAACGGTACTTGTGGGGTTAATGGTGGATCAGCAATGGCAAAGGTATAATGGGTACGTGGGTGACATGTTCCTTCCTGTCTGGGACAGAGGTGAAACAGGAAGGGTGGCCTAAATCTTGGCCAACAGGGGAAATTAGTGACAGCGTTTTATCCAAGGAAAAGCCATATAAATTGGCCCATAAAGCAGCACAGAAGTTATCCAACAGAAATGTTCGGTTTCTGGGGTCCAGTGAGAGAGGAACTGAAGGAAATCAATATCAAAAGGGAAAAGGAGTTCAGGAAATTGATGATATTGAAGATTGAGAAGAGCCCAAGGGCCCATATTCAGCATCCAGAGGACCTGAGGAAGTGTCGCCAGAAATAGTGGATGCATTGGCAGTCATTCTCCAACTTTCCTGAGACTCTGGATCAGTTCCTATGAATTGGAGGGCAGATCATTTAACCCACGGAGGGAGGGAGTGTACAGGGACTTATAGAGCTGTTACCCTGGCATCAGTGGTGATAAAATGCTGGACTCCATGATTAAAGATACAGAAGCAGAGCATTTAGAAACCAGAGGCTGGGTTGGTCAAAGTCCACATGGATTTATGAAAGGGAAATCATGCTTCTCAAATTTACCGGAATTCTTTGTGATGTAATGAGGAGAAGGATGGGGGAGGACCAGCAGATGTGAGATCTTGGATTTTCAGAAGGCTTTCGATGAAGCCCAATGTGAGAGATTAGTATGCAACATGAAAGCAGATGGGTCTGGGGGAAATGTACTGACATGGATGGAGATCTGGGTGGTAAACAGGAAACAAAGAGGAAGAATAAACAGGTCCTTTCCAGAGTGACAGGCAATGACCAGCAGGATACCCCAAGGTTCAGTGCTCGACACCCAAATGTATATATTCATGGGTCAGGTCAGGAAATTAAAGGTAATGTGGACATGTTTGTGGGTGACACAAAGCTGGGTGGGAGTGTGATCTGAGAGGACGATGCAGAGAGTCCCTGGGACAGTGTCGAGTGAGTGGGCAGAGACATGGTGGGCACAGTATAATGTGGGTAAATGGGAGGGTGTCCACAGTGGGGGCAGAAACAGAAAGGCAGATCATTGTCTGAATGGTGAGAGATTGGGAAAGGTGGAGGTTCAGTGAGACCTGGGTGTCCTTGTGCACCAGTCACTGAAGATACGGAAGACATGGACTGCTGGAGGAACTCAATGGGTCGAGCAGCATCTGTAGGGGAAAAGAACTGAAGATCAGCATGCAGCTACAGCAACAATGAAGAAGGCAAATTCTTTGGCAGGAGTTGGATACACTGTTGAAAGCTGAAGAGATCAGGGGGCAAAGCAAGAAAACAGGAACAGGGGACTCAGCTTGTATGAACAGCCATGACTGTACTGAAAGGCAGAACAGGCTCGAAGGGCTGAATGGCCTAATCATAGAACCATAGAACCATAGAACACTACAGCACAGAAAACAGGCCATTCGGCCATTCTATTCTGTGCCAAAACGGTATTCCTCGAGTCCCATTTACCTGCACTCAGTCCATAACCCTCCAGGCCTCTCCCGTCCATGTATCTACCCAATTTATTCTTATAACTCAAGAGTGAGCCCACATTTACTACATCAGATGGCAGCCCATTCCACACTCCCGCCACTCTTTGAGTGAAGGAGTTGCCCCTAATGTTCCCCCTAAACTTTTCCCCTTTCACCCTAAAGTCATGTCCTCTCGTACTTATCACTCCTAATCTTGGTGGAAAGAGCCTACTGTAACGACTCACCGCACCGGCATTCGAACCGGCTCCCGACATCGCGACGTCGTCGGAGGCCCTGATCCAAGATGGCGCGGGGCCCTCCTTCTTCCCCAGCATTGGGCTGGGAAAACCCGTGAGCAGGAAGGTCAGGTGACCCACGCGTGATGTCAGCGCGGGAACTGTAGCGCAGGAAGTTTTCAGCTATTAAAGGCACACTGTGCCCTGGGTCTGCATTCGACCTCTGATTTTGAAACCAGTGACTCTGTGTCTTCATTTCATAGTGTGTAGCTAGCTGCTACACTACTCGCACTAACTGTCTATACCCTTCATAATTTTGTAAACCTCTATCAAATCTCCCCTCATTCTTCTGTGCTCTAATCCTAGCCCTAATATCTACCTTTCTATGTCCTGCCACGTCTGGTGGGGAATGGTGGTGGACATTTAAATAACTGGTGGGAGGAGAATGTTCCAACAATCTTCCCATCCTCAACAAGTCTGCAGCCCAGCAGGTGAGAGCTAAAGACAAGGTGAAAAGTTCATGACCGCCTTCATCCACAGGAGTCAAGTGGATGATCCATCTCAGCTTTGTCTCAGATCCCCACAGTCACAAACGACAGCTTCATTCACTCCACAGGATATCAAGACATGGCTGAGAGTACTTGGTACACCAAACGCTGTGGAGCAGACAGTACCTCAGCTGTGGGGCTGAAACCTATGTTCCAGAACTAGCTGAGCCTCTGGCCAAGCTCTCTGAGCCAAGATGTTCCAGTCCAGTTCCCACACTGGCATCCACCTGGTTATATCCTGATCACCAAAGCAAGAAAGGTCAAATTGGGCTAGTTAAAGTCTGATCAGTCTTCTCCCAACCATCAGCCAAGTGATGGAAGTCATCGGCAACAGTGCTATCAAGTGGCACTTGTTCACTGCTGATCTCCTCACTGATACCCAGTTTGGGTTTTTGCCAGGACCACCACACTCTGGCTTCAAGTATTGCCCAAAGATCTCAATCTCCAGACAGAGAGGTGCTAGGTGAGTGGGACCTGGGGTCAGAATAAAATTCAATTTTTTTCGATCATTGCTGTTCCTACCATTGCAGGACTCTAAACTTAGACATTCAGAAGACCTGAGAACATGAATGTTGCATTGTTCACACATTAATGTGTCCCACATGACTTCTCAGGGGTTCTATCTGTCAAAACTTGACACTGATCCATGTAAAGAGATGTTGAAGCAGTTGGTCAAAAGAGAAATTGATGGAGAAGTAGAGAGACAGTCGTAGGGATGGAATTCCAGAATTTAGTTTTGACATTAACCAGAATATTAACCAGAAGTATTTACAGGTAGAATATTTTTTATATATGGAATATTTTGCTGCTCCTTACACCAGGAAAATGTGCATTGATCTGCCAGAGCTGCTGAGGGGGAGTGGAGAATGATGACAGAGAAGATCAATTTAATTCATCGCCAAGAGCAGGAATGCAGAGGCTGGGAGGTTGCTCCGTATAAGTGTGTGTGGGGTTAGGGAGGAGAATCCATTGAAGACTTGTCAAGTGGGAAAGATATGGGGACAGGAGAGGGAAGAAGGTGGGAGTGGATCACTGTTACAAGCCCACAGCAGGTAGGATATGTTGAACAGACTCTTTTGTGTTTCCAGTTGTGTGACCTTGAGTTTCCATCCCAGTGCTTGCACACCAAGTGTATCTGACCAGTTTCTGTTGTTCATTTGCTAATTGATGTTTCAGACATGGTGCTAATGTGGTAATGTGTTTATTCTGATCCCGGCAACTAACAATGGTCATGTCAACCTATGGAGTCTGTGGATGCCACCTGCCTGTATAAATAAAGGCCTTCACTGAGTGAGTGGACTCCGAGTGTCAACAAAATCTCATCCCTGCTGAAGGACATTGTAGTTTTCTGCAATTATGATTATATATGATCTCAAGTAGTGTAACAGTTAGTGCAACGCTATTACAGTGCCAGCGACTCGGATTCAATTCTGGCCGCTGTATGTAAAGAGTTTGTATGTTCTTCCCGTGTGTCTGCTTGAGTTTCCTCTGGGTGCTCCAGTTTCCTCCCACATTCCAAAGGCATACAGGATATGAAGTTATGGGCATGCTATGTTGGCGCCGGAAGCGTGTCGACACTTGTGGGCTGCCCCCAGATCACTCTAAGCAAAAGATGCATATCACTGTGTGTTTCAATGTGCATGTGACTAATAAAGAAATCTTATCTTATCTTATCATCTTTGTGTTCGACAGTTTTAGACCTTATTACTACCGGATCCTTGCAGTCATTGGAGCTGCAAATCATGTATATCAGTGAATTAATTTTTCTGTTCAACCATATTACAGTTTATTACTAGCCCATCCTTGCAGTCATTGGAGTTCTCTGTAAGTCATTCTAACCATTGCCACCTTGACAGATCTGATATGGAACTTGGTGTTGGATTTGTTCAGCTTTGTTTATTTACTGTTATTCCAGCTCTGACTGACCACAAGAATCTCTTCCCTGATTTTATTTGCTGCCTCTCCACATCTGCCGGGTTTTAGACTTATTGGGTCAGCCTCCTTCATCCCGCACCTTCGGGTTTGTACTGGTAGGGCGCTGGATCCCAACTAACAATGTGTTTATTGATGTCCCAGTCCTGCTGGTTTATTTCCAATGGAACCAGAGGATACGATGTATTATGTGTAAATAGACTCATATTGGTCATTATCATGATCCGCAATGTGCTTTATTCCAGGGAGGTTATTATGAAAATTCAGCAAAACAACAGGTTGGGAAATCCCCAAAATCCACATAAATCTGAAACAATCTTTCTTTCAATCATGAGGAAAAGTAAGATCCCAGAAGCTGTTTCTTGGATACAACGTTATGCTGTTGTTTCAAAGATCCCCAGTCATGCCCCAAGGGTAATTTCCCTCTCAAACAAGGACACTGAACCACAAACTTGGTCCACTGCCCAGACTCTGGATCCCACAGTCTGGCTTCTCTCAGGCCGATGTGGTTAAAAATCACCCTGACCCCGAGTAAATCGGCTTTGCCACCATATCCGGGAAAAATCACTGCAATTAGGACATTCCTTTGAAATTTGGCCACAGTTGAAGTTAACCCATCAACTCAACCTGTCCCTTAGGAGCCCCTTGTCCAAGTCTGGAACTCACCCATTTCTCCACCTTCCCTCCCCTTTGCTCTACAAAAGGTGTCACCAGTGGATCTCGGTCACTGTCCCGTCCCTAGAAATGGAGATAGAAAAGACAGGAAGTGAAGAGCTGGAGACTGACTGTGTTGGTGAGGGACGGATGGAAATGGCAGCAAAGTCGCTGAAAGTTTCCAATTCTGGGGGTGAGCAGGAAGTGGCCACAATCAGTCAAAAATATGAGGGGAAGAGAAAAGAATGTGAGTCGTGTGCGATTGGAACAAGGAATGTTCCAGAAATTTCACCCTGGGGTGGACATAGCTGGGAACTGTATGGGTTCACCTGGAAACACTTTTTATCCAGACCAGGTGAGCGAACAAGATGTTCCCTGTGAGGATAAGTTCAACCAGCTGGATGTCCAACTCCTCAACTCATCCAAGTGGTTCCCAGTGTCAGCCATGTTGGCAGCTCCAATTGGTGACTGACTGGAGCCTCACTGCCTCTTTGATCCCATTTCCAGCCCATCCCTGAGGTAAAATATGGAAACCCCATTGCCACACTGCTGAGGTTGTGCTGAGGAATTTCACTGCACCATTTAATCCAATTCCAAACTTGTTACATCTTATGTTTCATTGACAATTTATCTTTTGGCCCATTTGGCCTCCACATTTATTTCGTGTCTCCTGTTAAACCTGCAATACTTAACAATGACTACACTGGCTCCCTTCCACTTGACCACTTTACCTTGTTTGCTTTTCTAAAGTTCATAGCAAATGTGGTCTCAATTTTAACACTATATTGGGGGCGGTGCGGACTCTCCAAAGGCATCACTTGGTATCTTGTTCCAATGGCCGTAGCAGATCTATTGGTCATCTTATTTTGTATCATTCTGATCGAGATATATCGCATTTATTACCCTCCCGAGTGCAAGATCATGGACACCATGGGTCACGTATCCGTGGCTTGCTCTGTCTGGTTCACTGTTGCCTTCACCTTGGACTGTAAGGTGGCCATTTGCTTCCAGAAGCTGAAGACTGGATACTGCACTGAGAAAGGTGCAGCCATCGTTATTGTAGTGGTGAGTGTGCTGAGTCTGTTTACCAACATCCCGTGGTACCTCATGTGGATGACATGGTTGGTCATTCTGGTGACTGTCTGGGCAGTATATCAAAATGACAGCTTCTAAGGTATTGGGAGAGCAATTGGGAACAATGCTTCAGTTATTCAGCTCCTGCACCAACATGTTTATATATGCCATCACTCAGAGGAAGTTCTGGGAGGAGGTGATTAATGCCGGGAAATATCCCTTTACAGCCATCCTGAATTTCATTAACACTTAAGGATTTAGCTGGAAAATCCAATCCAGGACTGGTGGGACAGGTACCATTCCAGACCAGTAAAACCCTGGTTGAAGAAACAGATCAAAGAGATTTTAAAAAGAGAATCCAAACATCCACGTTATAGTCATGTGGAAGATTCACCTGAATTCATGAAATCCGTATTAGAAAATATAGAAAGCATTTTATCTATATTTAGATTGGAGAATTGGTTATAATTAACAAGTTTTGATAAGATGTAGTCAATGGATGCACTGACACGAATTCCACAGAGTGAAATGAGTGGGTTTGAAGGGAATGGAAGAAACTGATTGAGGAAGAGTATTGATGGGTTGACCTTGACTTTGTGCATCAGTCTGAAACGGCTGGTGGAGAGTCACTCCCTGGTCCTCCAACTCTGCTGCCTTTTATCTCCACTGACCAATGGGGGAGATGGAGCGCAGACGTTCACCTCCCCATCACTAAGTTGGACCTTTGAAATGTGAGACTGGTTTCTGCCTCTTCCACCCCTTCAAGTAGTGACCCTGGTGAAAAGACTTGTCCTCGTCCTCGAATCCTTCTGCTAATTACTTCTGATGCCTTCTGGTTTTGGCTCACAATGTGTGTTTGCTCCATTATCAATCCTCTCCCTCCCTTAATACTTTTATCCCCCTATGAATTTTATAACTGATATATTTATCTCCCATTCTCCCACCACAATCAAGTTTAGTGAATCAGAATCAGGTTTATTGTCACTGACGTACGTTGTGAAATTTGTTGTTCTGCGGCAGCAATACATTGCAAGACATGAAGACATAAATGAAGGCTTAAAATAAATGAAATGATTTGATGAGATACACATGAAGAATCAAGTTCCATGGATTTCTTGATCTCATTGTGTCTAATTTATGTTTAATTTATAATTTTCTTGTGAATGCTGCTCATATGATGCTATGTGCCTGTGATGCTGCTGCATGAAAGTTTTTCATTGCACCTGTGCACACGTGTCCTTGTGCTTCTGACAGGAAACTCCATCCTGACTTTGACTTTGACTTTAGCTAATTCCACAGAATGAAATGTGTGGGTTTGAAATGGAAGGAATTGGTGCTGGCAGGAGACGGATAGGTCATTCTTGGCTTTGTATGACAGTGTAAAACATGTTCTCAGTCTCAATTATTAACACCGAGATGGTATTTCTCGGCCTCACCATCCTCCATTAAACCCCTTCCATTTCACTTTGGACCCTCCTCAACCACTGCTAACAAACACTTTTCCCCTTCACATTCCATCCCCTCATTGCTGAAAACTGTGTCCATCTACTTGTTTACTAAAACTGTGTTCATCTAAAACTTATCACTAAAACTGTGCTCATTATTAAACTGTGTTCATTAATGCATTCATTGACCACCATCTGGAAGGCACAAGACAGGTGTGTGAAGGAATGCTTTCCACGTACCTGGATGTGTGTAACACCCAGGAAGCTCAACACCACCCAGGACAAAGCAGCCTCCCTGACTGACACCCCATGTACTCCCCCACATATTCACTCCCCCCACTGTTGGCACACTGTGGTGCAGGAATGTACTGCAGTTACTTGCCTGGGCTGCTCTACAGCTCCTGAACGCACAACATTTACCTCCCAGAATGATAAGGGCAGGAGGTGCATGGGGAACACCTCCACCTGCACTTCCCATCCAAGTCGACACCATCCTGACCCAGAAACGTATCCCCGTTCCTTCATGGTCACTGGGTCTAAATCTGGGAACTCCCACCCCAACACTCTCAGTCAGTCCACAGTGCTGTCAAACGACACTCACTCACCAATAACCTCCTCACCAATGCTCATCTGGCTTTGCCAAAGCCACTCGGCTCCAGGCCTCATCCTGGCCTTGGTCTCAACATGGACCAAAGAGCTGAATTCCAGGGGTGAGGTGAGAGTGAGCATCTTTGGTGTCAGATCGTATTGGACTGAGTGTGGCATCAGGGTGTCCTGGTAAACCTGAAGTCAATGAGCACCGGAAGGGAAACACTCCAGTTACGGACTGAACACTCATTGCCTGAAGTAATGTCCCAGTGGAGCTGTCTGTGTGGAGTTTGCACATTCTTCCTGTGACCATGTGGGTTTCATCCGGGGAGGATGAGAATAACAATGGGTGTTTGATGGTCAGCTCGGTTTCGATGGGTCAAATTGTCTGTTTCCATTCTGTACCCGTCTGCGGCTCTGAGAAATGATACCTGATCAGTAACGTGAGACTAAAGTCGACAAGCTTCTCATGTCTCAGGGAAACTTTTACGGGCAACAAAATTATTCTTGAAGTTTGCTCACTGTTACAAGGTGGGAAAAGGGACGACATTCATGTTACAATACACTGCCGACAGTGAGAATATGAGGCAAGTCTTGCATTTATGCCGACTTCATCATATTTATCAGCAGAGTCAAACTCACTAATCAGAAGGTTTAAATCCATGATCCTGATTACTTCCATATGCAGCCACTATTGTCCATGCTGACACATTTCACGCGCATATTTAGAATTTATGGAACTAGATGTTCAACATCAACATCTCTCATGAAGCTCAGCACCATCCAGGACAAAGCCGCCCACTTGATTGACACCTCATTGACCATCCTGCCCAGTAATTTCCTCCAGCACTGGGACACAGTGGCTGCAGTGTGAACCATCTGAAAAATGCACTGCAGTTACTTGCCCAGGCTGTTCGGACATCACCTCCCAAACCCATATCCTCCACCTCCAAGGTATAAGGAAGGTTTTCCTTTCACTCTTAACTCATCTGCCTCTCCAAGGTGTGGGCATCCCCATTGTGATCTACTTCTGTTCCATTGTGAATGGCATCTCCTCCAACTGTCTATCCCCCAACATGTGTGAAGCCATGTGCTCACATCGCCTGCTCCTCTCCGCCCAGTGAGAAGGAACTGGAAATCCTCTCCCACAGCAGACAAGAGAGCCTTTGACACCTCACCTCACTCACCATCCATCTCATGTTGGGAGAACTGTTTTAGACATCACAAACAAGGCAAAAAGTTTTTTACAATCTCACACATCTATTCCCTTCATAGTTCTCTGTACTTTGTTCCTGTCACACATTATGTCCTCTGCTTCAGGGTAAAAATCCCAGCCTATCCCATCCACCCTTCCAATGAAATGTTCCAAATCATGATGAATCCCCTCTGCACCATCTCCAGTGCAATCACATCCTTCCTGAAGGAGTGATCTTTCAAGAATCACGAGATTCAGGAATGGTTCCAGAGGACTAGAAAATCGCGAATGTCACTCCACTCTATGAGAAGGGAGGAAGACAAAAGACAGGAAATTTTTGGACACTTCAGTGGTTGATAAAAGGTTCAAGTCCATTATTAAGACAAAAGACAGGAAATTTTTGGACACTTCAGTGGTTGATAAAAGGTTCAAGTCCATTATTAAGGATGAGTTCCGGGGTACTTGCAGAGCCCTCACAGAGCTCTGAGTTCCTCCAGTTCAGGCCTCCCTCTGCTGTATACAACTGTACCTTCAGTAATGTTGACACTAAATCCTGGAATTCCCTCCCTAACACCATCTCTCTACCTCTCCAGCAGTTGCTCCTTTGACCAACTGTTCCAACTGAGATTATTGTCAAATTATGAACTCAGCTGAAGTTTTGAATTCAGTTCTGAGCATCACATTTCAGGATGGATGTAGCAGAAATTAATGAACCCAAGTCTCAGGGCGTGACGTCCAAGTCTGCTGCTGACAGAAAGTAGGAAAGTTCTTGTGAGGGGAGGGGGCGCAGGGAATTTCAAAGTGACAAAATAATGTGAGATTGGGCAAGAAAATGTTAGATCGAGTATAATACAGGGAAAGATAAAATTATTCACTTTGAGAAAAGAATAGAAAAGTTGATTTTGTGTTTTAGAAATTGAGAGGATATTAAATGTGAGTATTCTTGGGAATTTTGGAATTCTTGCAGCTGAATAAGAGAGAATCAACATGCAGCTATAGCAAACAGGAAGGAAAACAAAATATATTTTATCTTTATTGCAAAAATTTTGAAGTCCAATTGTAAGTAAGGAAGCCTTGCTGTAATTTCTTTTCTGTTTCATTCTTTTTATTAGTTTTCAAATTAATACAGATTAATATATCAATGTTTATACATGTAATACAAAGAGATCAGGAGAACAATCATGACATGGATAATCATAAAGAACAATAGAGTATAAAAAAATCTGTAGATCCAATGATCTGTTAATGAATGAATATAATATAAAAGAAAAAGATTTATTATAAAATATAAAAAAAGAAAAAAGAACCCAAAACAATAAGAAAAATTATAAACAATATATCAAACCAAACTAAGCAAAAGAAAAAAAAGTCCAAAAAAATCTGGACTAAAATTTCTCAGTAGAAACAGCAATATTATGTCATCAACTCTGTTCCTCTAAATTGAAAGGTTATTATAAGGCTGTAATTTAAGAGAAGTTTGGGTGATACCAGACTAGCAGTGCGATGTCCATCTTTTGTCTCCTCACCAGAAGAATATTTACGTACATACTTTGGAGGTGATGGAATAAAAGTTCAGTTCATTGACTCCTGGGATGAGAGGACAGTCCTGTGAGTAGTGTTGGATTATATTCTCTGTGGGTTAGAAGCCTGAGAAGTGACATCATTGAAATATATGAAATTTTTAACCGTTCCTCACCAGATGGATGTTGAAAGAATGGTTCTCCAGGCTGGAGAGTAAAGAACTAGGGTTTATGGTTTCAGGATAAGGAATCAGCCCTCAGTTGAGCAATGTTTTCCTTAAGAACTTTCAGAACCTTTGTAAATTTCTACCTCATAGTCAGATGGTAGGTTAGTAAATGAATATGTTCAGGACTGAGATACAGAAACTAGGTGCAGAAAACAGAAACTTATGCACTTTCTCTCCATGCAGTTGTATCTACTGTCACTGAATTTCCTAATACCAATTTTCACAGACTCGATCATTCTTTGCATTTGAAAACATTGGTTGTTAATATGCATGGTAGCAGATTTGTACGGAGCAAGATTTATTGAACAGCAACGAAATAAATGATCATAAAATCAGTATCAGCTGATATTAGTTGAAGGTCAAATATTGCCCAGGATGGTAAGAACAATTATTCTACTTTACTTCAGACTAATTTCTTAGGATCTTTTGTGTCCACCTCAGAGTATTCGCAGCCTCAACTTAAAGCCTTGTCTAAAAGGCAGCCTCTCTAACCCAAGTCTTAGACCTAAAGACATGACAGTTAGACACAGAGATGAGAGTGCTACCTTTGCACCAAGCCCGACACAGGAAGTATCTCATTTCAATAACAGATTTATGGTCTGATTTGGTAAAATGATGTGATTGCTAAGCTACTTTGATTCCTGTTTTCATGATTAATTTATCTATTTAATATTTTTAAAAAAGGATACATTAACACATTTTGCAACTGTTCTCTGAATTTAGTCTGGGCCAGTGCATAAATGCATGTGTTTGTACAGGAGCTGAGTAATTGAAACATATCTCCAGTGTACTCCGCAATAATGAATGGATCTGGGTATTGGTCTGGCTCATAATAATTGTCTGTAATTCTTGAAATGAGGAAAAATAGAACATACGGCATCCACAGCACAATAAAGGTGCCAGAAATGGAGAATAATAGAATGATGGATTTCCTTCTACTCTGCACCTCGGGATCATCGCTGTTCTGGTGCTTCTGTCGAGCTTGCAGTGCCCTGCGGGTTTGATTAGCTGTCACAATGTGCTTCACAGTCAGAGCATTGAGCAATAAAATTACAAGATAAGGCAACAGTGGGGTTAAAATTGTATCAAGCCAGTCGAACGAGATCCATCCTGGTGAGGCATAGTAGCTTGGTTTGAAATAAACACCCCAATCCACATCATTAATTGTAAAGACAGGTTGAAAAGCAAAATACAGGGGGATATTTTTGAAGCACGACACAACACACACAGTTGCTACAACCACAGCTGCCGTTTTGTACCTGCAGTACTTCTTTCTGATATTTTGACAGCAAATGAGGACAAAGCGATCGAAAGTGAAAGCAACTGTCAACCAGACCGAGCTGTCGATAGTTATGTAGTTGATAACCTCATTTACACTCATAATAGAAGTGTAGTGTATGAATGAAAATGGTAAATAGTAACCCAGAACATAATAGATTATCACGTTGGAAATTATGACCAGTAGATCCGTCATTGTCATACCCACCAGATAAAGCGTGATTCCTTTGGAAAGACCACAGCCTCCTCGTAAAAGAATGGCGATTGTCAGAATGTTCGCTATGAAGCAAAGAGGAAAATTCAACATTAATTACACAGAATGTTCAGCTCAGGAACAGGACATTTATTGCAACAGGTTTTTGCTACAAAAGTGCTTCCTCCCATATTACATCATCTCACCCTATCAGCAGATCTTTCAATTCCTTTCTCCCTCAAATGCCAGTAAATGATGAACTATGAATATGTGCGGGTGTGAGAAGACCCAGAGCTGGAAAGGAAGAAAATTCCTCTGCTAAACCATTAAATGTTGAATACATTGAAACTGATGCCTGGAAAAAGACCAAAATCCATTTTGTTCACCTTCAACCTTCCTGCTGGTTAAATGTTACAACAACAATGGAGACGTTGGATAATCACAGCAGACAATCTCCACCAAACAGTTTATAACTGAGCCTGACATTAATTTCACCACCACATAACTTCCTCAAGACAAGGTCATGGCCTCTCCTTGCATCATTAAGTGCCTTGCTGTTCCATTTGTCTCATTGACAGAGAGGCCTATCTTTGATCACTTTCCTCTCCCAATCATTGATCATTGTGTGTGTGACCCTGGCAAATCCATCCTCCCAACTGTGCTTTCAGAATCTCAATAACATGAACCCTCCAGAACATTTCCGCCGATTACATCCTTATCTCCTTTGATGCCTTGTTGGCCCACCACCACTTCCCATCCAACCTCCTCTGCGGCCTTCAGTTCAAGGGATTCAGACGGGACTTGGCGTTATGGAATGAGACAAAGATAAAATAGGACCAATGGTTCTAAATTGGGGTAAGCCCAATTGTACTTGTCTGAGAAGTGATTCAGTGAAACTGGACCAGAAACAGCTACTTGGAGATGATGAAGTCCAGCTCTACTTCTCCACGAGAATGGTCTCTCAACTCCTCCACTGCCTCTTACTTGTCTCTCTATCTTACCTTACTCTTTTGATGCTTTTTGTAGAGAGCCTCCTTGACAAAGCTTTTGGGTCATTTGACCAACATGTCTGCCACCCAGTCCTGCGCAGAAATCTTGACCAGCTAATTATGGGAAGGCCACCTTTGATCTGTTTTACAAACTCCATCACTGAGCCATTGACTGCATCTTTGGCAGCTGGTGAATTTGAACCAGATTGTTCACAGCCTTTGTGTGATAGCAGTCCACAAGAACTTTGAACCAAATTTCTGTGCTGTTAACATCACACTGCCCATTTCTGCCTTTGCAGCAGTGGGGAGCAACTTGTGATCAGGTGTCAAAGCAATGCTTTATGTGGCCCAGTGGGCAGTTCTGCAATGGAACTGCAGGCCAGTCTGTGGCAGTTCTGTAATGGAACTGCAGGCCAGCCATGAGTGAGACCTGGCTGAACATTCCTGCAATTTCATTTCCTCATTTTCTAGCTGGAGATGCTCCATAACTGGAGGATGTTGCGGAAAGCTACTCATCCAACTTAACATCTGTCAACACCATTCAAATACTGTGTCCCAAGGTCCTATTTTCTGAAGTCATACAGGTGACAGACACATGCAGGGTTGCAGCAGAGATGAGAAGGGATTTAAAAACCAACAGATACCAGCTTCTTACCAGGAACTCCAAATACTGCAAGAAAATGGTAGACGACCAAGGCTGCCTGTTGAATTGTTGACAGCACCATTCCAGCATCAATCTGTAACGACTATCCTGAAGCACCAGATATTCCTCTTTCATGATGCTCCCTTTATGTGCAGCAATAAATCCCCTCTGTGTCTCAATGAGGTTGCTGAGGGAGTGGAATCCATCTGAGTGATTTGCACAAACAAGTTTAATTAATTTCAGCAGGTATTGGGCAGAGCATTTTTTGCATAGATGTGATGTTAGAAATAGAAATAGAAACATCTGTTTGTGGACATTAATGCAGGAAAAGTTTGTGATCTTATCCTAATAGTGAAATATTAGCCTGACATTTTGAGGTGGGAAGGTTCAGTTTTTGGCACAACAAGGACTAAAATCAGCTTTTCTTTCAGGTAGTTCCCCTCAACAATGCATAATGCTCAGCACCTCAAAACTGACAAGTGATGATACAGATATGTTCCCTGTTATTTCAGGTTTGTTACAACCCAAACCAAGATATGAACAACGACCATCTTTCAGCAGGGAATGTGACTCCAGAATGGAAGATGACCTGTTCTTAAATCAAACAAAAACCTTCTCTGGATTTCGTTGACTTCCTTGATGTCTTCTGTCAAGATCCCTGACACTGTGTTGTGGCTTCTCCAGGACATCCAGACAGTTATCACCACACCACCCCACACGCGCCCCCCCCCAACATACACCCCCAAGATAGATACCACCCCCCCTTAAACACACACACACACACACACACACACACACACACACACACACACATACACACACACACACACACACACACACACACACACAGGAACATGCCAACCTCCTACAATGAACAAATTGGGTTAATACATCCCCAGATCCCACATCGCACCAACTGCAGTGCCAGCCTTTCCACAATGCTCAGTGCATCGTGCTCTCATTGCTCATCTCACATTATCTATCAATAAGGACATGTACCTCGCAATCATTTCACCTCATACAGTCAGCCCTGTGACAGATCTCACACCCAGATCTCACAATTTGTGCACAAAATCCATTCAGTCAAGACAAGCATGTCAACCAAAGATGTCTCAGTAAAATATGTGATTTCCTCTTGGGGGACAAGGTGGCCGAGAGTCAGAGACGACAGCAGCAAACTGGTGGATAGTTCCCTCGGAAGTCATCGAGTCATAGAGCAATACAGCACGGATACAGGCCCTTAGGCCCAACCAGTCCATGCTGACCATGTTGTCAACCTACCTCATCCCAATTTCCTGCATTTGGACCATATCCCTCCAGGGCCCTCCCCTCCATATACCTGTCCAAATGCTTCTTAAATTATACAATTGTATCTGCCTCAAACACTCCCTCTGGCAGCTCATTCCAATATATTCACCACCCTCTGCGTGAAAAAGTTGCCCCTCAAGTCCCTTTTATGTCTTTCCCGTCTCACCCTAAATCTATGCTCCTTGATTATGGACTCCCCTACATTGGGGAAAAGACTGTTATCATCCACCTTATCTATGCCTCCCATAATTTTAAACACTTTTATAAGGTCGCCCCTAATTCTCCTACAGTCCAAGGAATAAAGACATTGCCTGGCCAACTTCTCCCTGTAACTCAGGTCCTCCAGTCCTGGCAATATTCCCGATAATCTTTTCTGCACTCTTTCCAGTTGAACCACGTCCTCCCTATAACAGGGTGATCAAAACTGTCCACAGTACTCCAAGTGCAGCCTCAGCAACAACTTATACAAGTGCAACATAATGTCCCAACTCCGATACTCAGTGCTCTGACTGATGAAGGCCAGCGTGTTAAACGCCTTATTCACCACCTGTCTACCTGTGATGCTGGTTTCATCAAACTATGGACCTGTATCTCTTGGTCCCTCTGTTCCAATACACTCCTTCGTGCCCTGCCATTCACAGAAGAAGTCTTACGCTGGTTTAGCTTTCCAAAATGCATCATCTCCCACTTATCTGCATTGAAAACCATTTGCCACTCCTCAGTCCACTTCTCACGTTGACCAAGATCCTTCTGTAATCGATAATAAACTTGAGAAAGGAAGGAGGATGAAGTGTGTGTTGGAAACAACCGTGTCCCAGTGTGACAGAGAGCTCTCCTTCCTAACAGAGAGCAAGCTGCAAATGGGCAGGTATAGGGGACAAAGGAATCACAAAGCTCTCCACCTCTCCACCACACACACTCCCTGTTGCCAGTGGGTGTCAAAGAATTTGTTCAAGACTGATTGAAAGGTCATTTGCAAAGATGTGAAAGAAATTTTTCATTTGATTGATTCTTTTACAAAAAGGATATTGCTTCAGAATATTAGGTAATAAATGAATTCTTCTACTGAAAGCAGCAGATGGTCAATGAGTCGATGGACACAGTTTGCAGCAATGAGGGGATGGAATGTGAAGGGAAAAGTGTTTATTAGCAGTGGTTGAGGAGGGTCCAAAGTGAAATGGAAGGCATTTAATGGAGGATGGTGAGGCTGAGAAATACCATCTCGGTGTTAATAATTGAGACTGAGAACATGTTTTACACTGTCATACAAAGCCAAGAATGAGCCGTTCATCTCCTCCCTGAACCAATTTCTTCCATTCCCTTCAAACCCACACATTTCATTCTGTGGAATAGAATCTCTCACCATTTCTCCAAACTCAGTCAAAGAGTAAGGGTGGAAGTTATATTTATCATTGAAAATAGTCTCAGGGGGACGAAAGTGGTCAGGAAAGGAGAGGGGTAGAAGTATTGATAAAGGAGAAAACACACATTGGAAAGAGGGACTGATGTATGAGGGAAATATTCAGGCAGAGACAATATTTTGAAAGGTCAATGAAAAACAAGCTTCGATACACTTTAACAGCCTCATCAGGCCAGTTCTAAATAATATCCAGCACTTGATGCATGCAGGCATGGGCTGCTTCATTATCATAGGAGTTGTGAATGGAATTGAACATTGTGCAACATCAGGGAACATCCCCACTTCTGCCATCGCCATGGAGAGAAGGTCATTGATGAAGCAGCAGAAGATGTTTGTGCTTAGGACATTGCCCAGCGATGTCCTGGGGCAGAGAGCATCGATCTGCAACAACTGCACCTTCCCTGATGCAAAAGGGGCTCTTAACTCATGGTGAGAAATTGGAAGAGGAAATCTGTTGTCAGAATGGGGAAATGAGGAGATGGTGAAATTGTTGTTCTAAGACTTTTAATGACCCACTGATCGACTGGGATGGCACGGAGTCGCTACAGAGATAAGACCTGAATTACAGGTGTGCTAGACTCCTTCTTTGAACATTGGTTCGTACTTCTGTGAGGAAAGAGACGCATTGAATGAAACAGTAAGCAGGGAAGTAGATCCAATGGTTGTGTTCATTCGGGGCTCTCCTCAGAAGGAGCGACTACAATATAAGCATTAAAGGGAAGTTATCTAAATGCATCAGGGAGGGTGGAAGAGAAGGATGAACTGCCCAGGTGAAATAAGCTTGGAGGATGTTTCTGTGGAGTATTAGTGCTGGCAAAGACCTGTGGGGTCCAATGACGTGGTTCTGTCCTGTAGCAGAAAGCAGTAACACAATAAAACAATGTGGTTCAGGGTCCAGAGTGGAAGGGAAAATATTTTTCCAAAAAACAATGACACCTGACTGGAATCGGGAATGCTTTAGGAAGATCTACAATGAACCAACTCAGAAGATGTGGAAAGAGAGATCTCCTTACAGGGTGGAAGATCAACAATAACTTGTAAATCTTACATTGTAGATAGTGATATTGACCACTATGGGTCCATTTATGTGTAATACATCATATCCTCTGGGTACATTGGAAATAAACCAGCAGGACCTGGACATCAATAAATATGTTGTTAGTTGGAATCCAGCACCCGACCAGGGCAAACCCGAAGGTGCGGGATGAAGGAGGCTGACCCAATAAGTCTGAAACCTGGCAGATGTGGCGGAGAGGCAACAAGTAAAATCAGGGAAGAAGAGAGGAATATCAGTGGTCAGTCAGAGCTGGAATAACAGTCAACAATAAACAAAGCTGAACAAATCCAACACCAAGTTCCACATCAGATCTGTCAAGGTGGCAATGGTTAGAATGACAATGAGGTAGAAATAATGTGTAATATCAATGAGCAGATAGATTAGATCTTTGATTCTCATGTATGCAGCAAACTATGAGGTCCTTCAGCAGGGAAAAGATTTTGTTGACACTCTGAGTCCACTCACTCAGTGAAGGCCTTTTTTTCTGCAGGCAGGTGGCATCCACGGGGACCATAGGGTGATGTGATCATTGTTAGCTACCGGGTTCAGAAAAAACACATTACTACATTAGCACCATGTCTGAAACATCAATTAGCAAATGAACAACAGAAACTGGTCAGATACACTTGATATACAAACACTGGGATGGAAACTCGAAGTCATACAACTTGAAACACAGAAGATATTGTTCAACATATCCTACCTGTTGTGAGCTTGTAACAGTGATCCACTCCCACCTTCTTCCCTCTCCCGTCCCCATATCTTTCCCACTTGACAAGTCTTCAATGGATTCTCCTCCCTAACCCCACACACACTCATACGGAGCAACCTCCCAGACTCTGCATTCCTGCTCTTGGCGATGAATTAAATTGATCTTCTCTGTCATCATTCTCCACTCCCCCTCAGCAGCTCTGGCAGATCGAAGCACATTTTCCAGGTGTAAAGAGCAACAAATTGTTCAATATATCAAATGCATTTTACCTGTAAGTACTTCCATTAAACATTTCCCATTTTAAGTTCCTGCCGTATACGGCTGTGCCCTCAGTAATGTCGACTCTAATTCTCTCCCTAAGACCATCTCTCCAACTCTCCATCAGTTGCTCCTTTGATCAACTGCTCCAACATCTCCTCACCTGGATCAGTGTCAAGGTATGGCAGATGGAACTCCTGAGAAGCCATGTGGGACACATTAATGTGTGAACGATGCAACATTCATGTTCTCAGGTCTTTCAAATGTATAAGTGTAAAGTTTTACAATTCCTTGAAATTTTGACTCATGGGACGATCAGCAATGATTGGAAAAAAATGAATCTTATGAGGAAATCGCCAAGGTTATACGGTCAATGTACTCTGGAAAGATTCCGGGTCCTGATTTATTTCCTGGAGAATTTTATAATGCTTTTTCCTCTTTGCTTATACCTTATTTAAATTCTGTTTTGGATTTTTAAATTGGGAAGATTACCATAATCCTTTGATGAAACTTCCATTTCACTTATTCTTAAGAAAAATAAAAACACAGTGGAATGTTCTTCATACAGACCAATTTCTTTACTTAATGTCAATGTTAAAATTTTATCTAAAGTTTTGGCTCGTAGATTGGAAAATATTTTACCATTAATTATATCCGATGATCAGACTGGGTTCATCAAAAATCGTTATTCCTATTTTAATATTCATCATTTACTGAATATTATCTACTCTCCTTCTAAGGAAATATCGGAATGTGTGATATCTCTTGATGCTGAGAAGGCCTTTGATTGGGTTGAATGGAGTTACTTATTTAAAACTTTAGAGAAATTTAATTTTGGGCCCGATTTTATTCAATGGATTAAATTACTTTATTTATCTCCGTTTGCCCGTGTTCTTACTAACTTTCCATTTTCTAAACCTCTTAAACTTGAATGTGGAACCAGACAGGGATGCCCTTTGAGCCCTTTGCTATTTGACCTGGCTTTAGAACCTTTAGCTATTGCTTTTTGAGAATCTACAAAAGTCACCCACAAAGTCTCGCTCTATGCTGACGATTTACTGCTTTTCATTTCTAATGTTGAGACCTCGCTACCTTGTATGCTTTCTCTACTTTCCCATTTTAGCCAATTTTCAGGATATAAACTGAATTTACACAAGAGTGAACTTTTCCCTTTGAATAATCTGATATTATTCGATACTAACCTTCCTTTTAAAATTGTAAGAAATTATTTTACCTACTTAGGTGTAACAATTAATAAAAATTATAAACATTTATTTAAAGAAAACTTCCTTACTTTATTGAATTATGTGAAAAGTGTCTTATTAAATTGGTCACCCTCTCTATATCGTTGATTGGCCGCATTAATTCTATTAAAATGAATATTTTACCTAAATTTATATAACTGTTTCAGGCCTCACATGTTTTTATTCCTAAGTCTTTTTTTGATTCTCTTGATTCAATTATATCTTCTTATGTATGGAAAAATAAACATCCTAGATTAAATAAAGTTCACTTTCAGAAAATTAAAAATAATGGAGGCTTTGCCTTACCCAATTTTAGGTTTTATTACTGGGCAGTTAATATACGAAATCTTACATTTTGGTTACATGATATTAATCATGAGGCTTGTCCAGTATGGGTTTCTTTGGAAGCTAATTCTGTTAAAAAATTTTCTATTGTCTCTTTGCTTTGCTCTTCACTTCCTTTATCATTAAATAAATTAACTGATAATTTGGTAGTTAAACATGCTTTGAGGATTCGGTTACAATTTAGAAAATATTATGGTTTATCGAGATTTTCTTTGTCTAGTCCCATTTTTGCTAATTTTTTTTTAAACCTTCTATGACTGATGTTTTTAAAGAATGGGATAGATTGGGTATTACTTGTTTTCAGGATCTATTTGTTGGAGGAAATTTCGTTACATTTGAACAATTGTCAATTAAATATAGTTTACCAAAAACTCACTTTTTTCGATATTTGCAAATCAGAGACTTTCTCCGATCTCAAGTGCGTATATTCCCCATAAGTCCTGATAAGAACTTACTAGGTTTAATTTTTAATTTGAAGCCTTTTTATGATGGTTTAATATCTAAGGTGTATGGTAGGTTATCAGGAATGAATAAGGCTCCTTTAGACAAAATTAAAAATGCTTGGGAACGTGATTTGCAGATTTCAATTTCTGAGAAAACTTGGAATGAAATTTTTAAACTGGTTAATACTTCATCATTATGTGCGTGTCACTCCTTCCTTCAGTTTAAAGTGGTCCATAGAGCTCACCTGTCCAAAGACAATTTATCGTGTTTTTATTCAGATATATCTCCTTATTGTGATGAATGCAATAATGGAGAGGCTTCTTTAATTCACATGTTTTGGTCTTGTCCGAGTCTTAAAAAATACTCGATAGAGGTATTTCAAACTTCTTCTGTGCTTTTTAAAATAAATTTTAAGCCAAATACTTTGACTGCATTATTTGGGATTGTTGGAGAAAAAGATATAATTTTGGAGACTTCCGACTTACACAATTTGGCCTTTATTTCCCTTATAGCCAGGAGGGGTGTGTTGCTTAAATGGAAAGAAGTTACTCCCCCCACTCACATTCAATGGCTATGGGATGTTATGTCATATCTAAATTTAGAGAAGATCCGTTGTTCAATTTCTGGATCTAATCTGGACTTTCAAATATTGTGGGGACCTTTTTTGAACTACTTTCAAAACCATTGATTTGGTGCTTAAAGTACAGATACTGCCGAATACCATTATGGCTTCAGGGATTTTTTTTGTCTTTTATTTACCAAACAGCTGCGGTCTTGGTAGTGGGTTTAGATTTTTTCATAATAAAATGATTCCAATTTATTAATATTATTTACTTATCATATCTGTTTATCAATATGAGGTATTGTGATTTCAAGTGTGACTCAATACAATGTATTTTGTAACATTTTGTCTTTTCTTTTGTTTCATGTAATTTGTATTTTCTATCTGGAATTAATAAAAAATATTGTCAAGGGAGAGAAAAACTTGCAGCAGCGTCACAGGCACATAGCATCAGAGACACAATAGTCAGAAGAAAAATATAAATCATACAGAAACGTAGAAGAAAGAACACGATTAGAACAAAAAAAGCAAAATCCATTGTACTGCAAAGTGGTCAAGGTTGTCCTAGTGTTGCGATACTGAGGGAGTGATTCGGTTGTGCAGGTTGAGTGAAGAACCTGATGGTTGAAGGGAAGTAGCTGTTCTTGAACCTGGTGATGTGGGACTTCAGGCTTCTGTACCTCCTGCTCGATGGTAGCTGCAAGAAGATGGTGTTGCTGAATGGTGGGGAAGTTTGTTGGTAGATGTTGCCTTCTTGAGTCAGAACCTCATAGGTACGTTTGTTGGTGGGGAGGGATGCGCCCATGATGTATTGGACAAAACCCATTGCACTGCAGCTTCTTACATTCCTGCGCATTGGAATTGCCGTACCAGACCATGATGCAACCAGTCAGGATACTTTCAACAGTACATCTGTAGCAGTCTGCAGAGTGTTTGCAAGACATGCCGAACTTCCTTACCCTTCGTAGTAAGTAAAGACGTTGGCGTGCCTTCCTTTTGATTGCATCTATGGCCTGAGCGCAGGTCAGGTCATCTGAGATGTTAACACCCAGGAATTTAAAGCTGCTGGCTCGATGCACCACCGATCCCCCAATGTGGACTGGTGCACGTTTGCCCTCCTTCCCCTTCCTGGAGTCAACAATCAGCTCTTTAGTTATACTGAGGTTGAGCAAGAGGTTGTTGATGCAGCACCACTCAACCGGGTGTCCTGTCTCGCTCCTGTACGCTGACTCATCACCACCTGTGATTTGTCCAACAACAGTGGTGTCGGAAAGTTTGTTTGTGGCATTGGGGCTGTCATGTGTTTGTGGAGGGGAGAGAGGGGTCTAAGCAAGCAGCCTTAAAGGTGCACCTGTGTTGATGGTCAGTGAGGAGGAGATGTTGTTACCAATCCCCGCTGATTCAGATCTGCCGATGAGGACGTCAAGAGTACAGAAACAGAGGGAAATACAGAGACCTGGGTCTTGATGCTTGATGATAAGTTTGGATGGGATGATTGTGTTGAACACCAAGCTGTAGTCGATGAACAGCAGTCTGTCGTATGTGTTCCTGTTGTCCACATGATCCCAAGCAGAGTGAAGAGCCAGAGAAATCGCATCTGCTGATGACCTGTTGTTGCGGTGGGCAAATTCACTTCATGAAGGTTCACTTCATTGTACTGGGCTCTGTAGGTTTGGATGGGCCCAGACCTGCTGGAAGTGTAGAACACGCTGCTTCTGGCTGGCAGCAGGTCAGACTCCATGAGGAAAGGCATCATCACCCTCATCAACAAACAGAAGGGGGAGAGAGAGGACATCAGGAATTGGAGACCCATTTCACTGTTGAATGTGGACTATAAGCTCCTGTCCAAGGCCATGGCCAACCATGTCAAGTCTGCTCTGGGACAGGTGATCCACCCAGACCAAACCTGTGCCGTACCTGGCAGGAAAATCTCTGACAGAATTCCGCTACTCAGGGACACCACCGCAGGACAGAGGGGTGGATGCCTGCCTGGTCAGCTTAGACCAGGAGAATGTCTTCGACAGGATATCCCACACGTACAGGATGGACGTGTTCTCTGAAATAGGTTTTGGGGAGGGAATCAGGAATTGGATCCAGCTGCTCCACACAGATGTCCAGAATACAGTTCAAACCAATGGGTGGGAGACAGATAGTTTCCCGTCAAGTCTGCAGTCAGGCAGGGTTGTCCACTCTCCCCCGTCTTGTCTGTGTGCTGCATAGAACCCTTTGCCGAATCCATCAGAAAGGACGAGAGAACAAGAGGGGTGACGTTATCAGGTAGTGGAGGCACACAAGTGAAAAACTCCCTGTACATGGATGATGTCACCGTCTTCTGCTCAGACCCATCATCAGTTCCAAGATTGATCAGCATCTGAGACCAGTTCGAGTTGACATCCGGGGCCAGAGTCAACTGGCACAGTCCAGGCTGCAGGCGTGCGTGATGAGGGACGCACTGAAGCTCGGTGCAACCAATGCTAAGGCTCTGTGGAGAAGGACCATGGTCTTGGATCCTTCTGCTGCCACACATGAAGGGCCTGAGTTGGGTGGGGAAGCCCCTCAAACAATGAAAGGGGTATCACCTCAGGGAGCCAGGTGACGGGCAATGGTGCCATGTTTGTTCCTGTGTTTTTAAAATTTACGCGACTGAAAGTAACAACCATGAATGTTAAGGTTTGTTTTGCACTGTTTCTTCCTTTGTATATATTATTTATTATGAATAAAGTCAATTTTTGAAATAAAAAATGGGATTGTTGCCAAATTTGTGTCTGGCGTTGGAGCCACACAGTCATGTGTGTATCAGGAGTAGAGCAGGGAGCTGAGCACACAGCCTTGAGGTGCACCTGTGTTGATGGTCAGTGAGGAGGAGATGTTATTACCAATCCCCACTGACTCAGGTCTGCTGATGAGGACGTTGAGGATCCAGTTGCAGAGGGAAACACAGAGGCCTGAGTCTTGAAGCTCAATAATAAGTTTGGATTGGACGATTGTATTGAACACTGAGCTGTAGTTGATGAACAGCAGCCTGACGTTTGTGTTCCTGTTGTCCAGATGGTACAGAACAGAGTGAAGAGCCAGAGAAATTGCATCCGCTGATGACCTGTTGTGGCGGGAGGCAAACTGAAGTGGATCCAGGTCATTTCTGAGGCACGAAGTGACTCATGCCATAACCAAGCCCTTGAAGCACTTCATTACAGTTAATGCAAGCACTATCGGATGGTCGTCAATGAGGCAGATCACCGCGTTCTTCTTGGGCACCTGTACAATAGATGCATTTTTGAAACTGGTGGGAACCTCAGACCATGGAAGTGAGAGGTTAATGTGTCCGTAAATACTCCAGCCAGTTGGACCGCACAGATCTTCAGCACTCGGTCATGTACGCCGTCTGCACTGGACGCCTTTCGTGGGTTCACCCCCTTGAAGGATGTCCAGCCGTTGGTCACAGAGACTGAGATTACAGGGTCATCTGGAGATGTGGAGGCTCGCGTGAGTGTGTCATACTTCTCCTGATCAGAGCATGCATGAAAGGCACTGAGTTCATCCGGGAGTGATGGGTCGTTGCCACTTATGCTGACCGATGTCACCTTGTCAGGAGTAATATTGTGCAAGCCCTGCCACAGCTGTCGAATGTCTGTCTGTGATTCCAGTTTAGTCCGAAACTGGTCCCGAGGTGGGGTTGAGGCCAGGGTAGATCAGCCATGGTCACTTTGAATGGGGGGGCAGGCATGAGGGACCAGGGGACCTACTCCTGCTCCTGTTTCCTTGTGTTCTTGTGCTTATGGATCCTGGGCTTTAGAAGTGGTGGCACAGGGAGCAACGGGCAGGCAGGAATCCCGAACCAATATCTGACTCTGGATCGGCCTCGGCTGGGATATGGTGCCTGGTTCTGGGCACCTCTGGAAAGGCAGGAAAAGCTCGGAATGGCTGACAGCAGAGGTTTACAGATGGGAACAGGAATATCACAATATGGAAGGTGTGTGGCCTCTCTCCTTGGAGCAGTGAAGTTGAAGGGAGATTTGGCCGAGATGATGACAGCAATGAGAGTCCGTCATGGGACACTGGGGTGGAAATTCGCCTTCTGTTGTGGCCACTAATTGCCTGGACATTAATTTGTATCCCAGAAACAACATGGGATCTTACTCTTCCTCAGCATTGAAAGACTGCATGTTTCAGATTTTTTTTGTGGCTTACGTGGATTTCCCAACATGTTGTTTTGTTGAATTTTCATAACAACTTCCCTGGGATGAAGCAATTCATTCCTCCTGTTTGTTCAATGACTGTAATTAACATTGGTCACATAGGAACAGATCGACTTTGCAGATTTTAGTTACTGTCGGCTGAACACGAGAAGTTCAAGCTGTATTCCTCTCACCACTCATTTGATAACAGAATATCCTTTCAAAAGATATTTTATACTTTTATTTATGGACCTCAGTTATATATTTCCTGACAATTTGAATATTGATTTCTCTCATTACAGGAAGCAGGGAACATTTGGGAAGAACACATTCTTGCCCTCCACCATTATAGTTGGTGGAATAAAGGGGAGAGGAAAGGGCCTGTGTCGGGCCTGTGTTTAAGGTGTATAATGGTCACAAGGTCCGGGCAAACCCATGCTGGTTACTCTTGTCTATAACTGTGCAGCCTTGACGAAATGAGAGACTGGGGACCTGACAGGTGCATGGTGATGCATTTTGGAAGGTCAAATAAGGTTTGGACAGACCTAAAGGGTTGGGTCCAATCGTCAGCATGGATTAAGTGGGGCGAAGGGCCTGTTCCTGTGCTGAATGACTCCAGGAGGCCCATGCCATGTTAGCCAAGACTGGTGTGCATCATAACAAAGGCAGCAGTATTGGGTTGTGTGCTGCCTGTGGTAAGTACTACATTGTGCACGCTGACTGTCATTGATCCAGGTGCTCCTGACATCATCAGAAGGATGTCGGGGAGATCATTGAGAAATATGTCTGCTGGTGATTCTGACATTTATTTTACAAATGGAGCTATTCTGTAAAAAGAAAGAAAAAGGTTCCCAGTTTTGCAATCAGACCAACACAGAGTTTGTGGGATCCACCTTTCAGCTGACCCAGAGAGTGATCACCAAGATCGGTGAGACCAACCTGGTGAAGTGACGCACTAATCTGAGCTGGTCCTGATCCCATTGCAGTCTGTAGCAATTGGCTGCCAAATCTCATCCCATCACAACAGTCACCACATCAAACAAAGCCCATTGACTGTAAAGACTTTGGCCCATCCTGGCACTGGGTAATTCCATAACAACAGAGGATTTTGGAAATATTGGAGCCTAGGCAGGATCCTGTGGACCTGGTCCCTGCCTGGACCTCAGGGTCATGTCCTGGCTGACACTGCTTCATGTTCTTCACTCCACTTCCACTGCAGTGACAGTTCTGTGTTCTCCCGGGATGTTAGATCCAGCACGTCAGACAGGTTTGCTTGGATCCATTTGTTGCCATTCTGCACATTAAATGGACCAGCAGTGACTGATCTGAGAAGGCCTAAAAATGGCACATTTTTCCCAGTGTCCTGAGCTTGACAACAGATTCTCCAACCCTCTCTTCTGCTCCCTGGGTAAATGAGCCAAAGCTGGAGATCTGGAAAACCTCAGCCAGTAATAGATGAAAATGTCCTTTCAAGGTTTTCACAATTTCATTGTAAGAGACTTAGTCTGTGGTTCCTGGCATTACTGAACTCCCTGGTGTGTTGTGTGCCTCTGTCCCTACTACCTGCCGTACCTCACACTTGATCACTGATTCACTGCTTCCTCAGGGAGCAATTGTTGATAAAAGTATGAATGGACAATCTTTTCTTTATCTGGCTGTCCTTCATGGAAGTGATTGTGGGTTTGGGAGGTGCTGTTGGAGCAGCCTGGGCATGTAACTGTATTGCATTTTGTAGGTGGTTCACACTGCAGCGACTGTGTGCCAGTGGTGGAGGGAATTCCTGTTCAGGGTGGTTGATGGGGTGTCAATCAGGTGGGCAGCTTTGTCCTGGCTGATGTTGAGCTGATTGACAGATGTTGGTGTTGTACTTCCAGTTAGATCAGTTCTAAATGTGTGCATAAAATGTGTCAACGTGGGCAATGGTGGCTGCATATGCAAGTATTCAGGATCATGGATTTAAACCTTATGATCCGTGAGTTTGACTCTGTTGATAAACACGATGAAGTTGGCATAAGTGCAAGACTTGCCTCGTCTTCTCACTGTCGGCATTGTCCTGTAACATGAATGTCGTCACTTTTCCCACCTTGTAGCAGTGAGCAAACTTCAAGGACAGTTTTGTTGTCTATAAAAGGCTTTGTGACATCTTCTGATCATGAAAGGTGCAGCAAGTTTGTTATAGGAACCATTTCCATAGAACCCAGAGAACCATAGAAAAATACAGCACAATACAGGCCCTTCAGCTCACCATGTTGTGCTGACCTTCTAACTACGCCTAAGACTATCTAACCCCTTCCTCCCACATATCCCTCTATCTTAAATTCCTCCATATGCTTATCTAACAACCTCTTGAACTTGACCAACATATCAGCCTCCACCACCACCCCAGGCGGCGCATTCCATGCACCAACCACTCTCTGGGTGAAAAACCTCCCTCTGACATCTCCCTTGAATTTCCCACCCATTACCTTAAAGCCATGCCCTCTTGTATTGAGCATTGGTGCCCTGGAAAAGAGGCGCTGGCAGTCCACTCTATCTATTCCTCTTAATATTTTGTATACCACTATCATATCTCCTCTCATCCTCTTTCTCTCCAATCAGTAAAGCCCGAGCTCCTTTAGTCTCTCTTCATAATCCATACTCTCTAATCCAGATAGCATCCTGGTAAATCTCCTCTGCACTCTTTCCAACGTTTCCACATCCTTCCTATAATGAGGCGACCAGAATTGGACACAGTACTCTCAGTGTGGTCTAACCAGAGTTTTGTAAAGCTGCATCATTACCTCGTGGCTCTTAAACTTGATCCCACGACTTATGAAAGCTAACATCCCATAAGCTTTCTTAACTACCCTATCCACCTGTGAGGCAACTTTCAGTGATCTGTGGATATGAACCCCCAGATCCCTCTGCTCCTCCACACTACCCAGAATCCTGCCATTAACTTTGTACTCCACCTTGGAGTTTGTCCTTCTGAAGTGTACCACCTCACACTTCTCCGGATTGAACTCCATCTGCCACTTCTCAGCCCAGCTCTGCATCCTATCAATATCCCTCTGTAAGCTTCGACAGCCCTCCATACTATCCACAACACCACCGACCTTTGTGTCATCTGCAAACTTGCTGACCCACCCTTCCACCCCCTCATCCAAGTCATTAATAAATATCACAGAAAGTAGCGGTCCCAGAACCAATCCCTGTGGGACACCACTAGTCACAGCCCTCCAATCCGAATGGACTCCCTCCACCACAACCCTCTGCTTTCTACAGACAAGCCAATTCTGAATCCACACAGCCAAGCCCCCTGAATTCCTTGGCCTCTGACCTTCTGAAGAAGCCTACCATGTGGAACTTTGTCAAACGCCTTACTAAAATCCATGTAGACCACATCTACTGCACTACCCTCATCAATCTTCCTGGTCACCTCCTCAAAGAACCCTATCAAGCTTATGAGGCAAGATCTTCTCTTCACAAAGCCATGCTAGTTGTTCCTAATTAGTCCATGTTTCTCTAAATGCTCACAGATCCGATCTCCTAGAACCCTTTCTAACAGCTTGCCCACCACAGACGTAAGGTCACTGGTCTGTAATTCCCTGGAGTATCCCTACCACTTTTTTTTGAATAAGGGGACAACATTTGCCACCCTCCAATCCTCCAGTGCCATTTCTGTGGACAATGAAGTTCTCTCAAGGTTCTGAGGATGCTTGAAAGTGCAACAATTTTTCTGCATTTGTGCTGTGATTTCACTGAAACTTTCATATTTTGAAAGTTAATGTTCTGAATTGCGATGAACATTAATAAACTGGATGTTCATGGAGCACTCAGTGTGTCCACAGAGTCCAGAAAGTCTCAGTATCGTTTCCCTGGGACAACAGAAGCTTGTCGACCTTGGCTGTTAAGTTACTGATCTGATATCATTTCTCAGAGACACAGAGGGGTACAGAATGGAAACAGACAACTTGGCCCATCTAGTGCAAGCTTATCATTTTGTACTCTAATCCTGCCCAGAGGAAACCCACAGGGCCAGAGGGAGAAGGTGCAAACACCACGCAGACAACCATTGAGTGTTCAGTTCGTGGATCCTGCACCCTAGGTTAATGGTGGAAGTATTGTGGATTTATTCACTGAAGTTCAGATTCACATTCTTTCAGGAAATCCCATTTTGGAAACAGTGTGATGATAGATTCACTCTGATGGGCAAATAATCAGAGGAGGCTTGAGGTGAAAAGGTGGCCATGGACCGTTGGTTCATAAAGCTGTCCATCACTGGGCTTTCCTCTCTGGTGTCAGGGTGTGTGTCAACATTCATTAGAGATTGATTGATGGGATCAGTCAACGTCTCCATTCTCAATGTACCTCCTGACCACCAGGACCACTGGGGGTGAGGTGAATTGACTTCAGTCTTTTGTCAGTCTTCAGTTCCTCTGTGTTCACTTGGATAAAACTTCAAGGATGCCTTTACGTATGAAGAAAGGCAGAATGAGGAGTGTGTGTTGTCACTCTCTGAGAGGTAAGATTTTGAGCATTTATATTGCAGACTCTGCCCCACATCCCATATCTCCATTGCAATGGATGGTTTAAACTAATTGAGTTATGAACACAGCATTATTCTGCTGTACCACTCTGCTCCTGTGTTTGAAAAGCTTATTTTTGGACACACATTCAAGCAATAATTCATTCCCTAGCAATTTGTCCGCAGTGTCCAGTGAACTCCGGGGGACAATGTGGTCCTGTCCCTCAACACAATGGACCCAGTCTCGAGCTGGCCAGCACCAGCAGTGCAAAAGGCTGCAGAGAGTTGTTGACACAGCCTGATCCTTCACGGGCAAAGCCCTCCACACCACTGACAGCATAAACCAGAATTTTATGAAGCTATAGAATATCTTCCTGATCTTCAGCTTAATACCTCAACTAATAAGAAGAAGCATGCTCTGCACCTTCTTTACTTCCTTATCAACTGCCCTATCGGCAGACACTTTCAGGGAGCTGAGAAATTGGACCTGAAGATCCCTCTGTGCATCCACACTGTTCAGGGTCCTGCCATTAACCTGATACTGTCCCTTTACATTTGATCTCCCAAAGTGCAATGACTTTCACTTCTGCAACTGATCTATATCCCCCAATCCCGTACCCTTTGGCAGTCTTCTATATGATCCATAATGCCACCAATCTTTGTAACATTTGCAAACTTACAAACCACCCATCCACTTTTTCATCAATTTCATCCATACAGGTCACAAGCAGCAGAGGTCCCAGTACGGAACCCTGCAGAACACCACAAGGCACAGACATGCGGCCAGAAATATTTACTGCAGGAAAATGTGCCTCGATCTGCCAGAGCTGCTGAGGGGGAGTGGAGAATGATGACAGAGAAGATCAATTTAATTCATCATGCAGAGCTGGAACGCAGAGGCTGGGAGATTGCTCCGTGTGAGTGTGTGTGGGGTTAGGGAGGAGAAACCATTGAGGAGTTGTCAAGTGGGAAAGATATGTGGACAGGGGAGGGAAGAAGTTGGGAGTGGGTCACTGTTACAAGCCCACTGCAGGTAGGATATGTTGAATAGTCTCTTTTGTGTTTCCAGTTCTGTGACCTTGAGTTTCCATCCAAATGCTTGTACACCAAGTGTATCTGACTAGTTTCTGTTGATCATTTACTAAATGATGTTTCAGACATGGTGCTAATGTGGTTATGTGTTTATTCATATCTCAGTAACTGACAATGATCACGTCACCCATTGGTCCATGTGGATGCCACCTGCCTGTATAAGTAAAGGCCTTCACTGAGTGAGTGGACTCAGAGTGTCAACAAAATCTCTTCCCTGCCGAAGGACATTGTTGTTTGCTGCAAAATATGAGAATAGGCGATGTAATCTACTTCTTCAATGATTTTAGACCTTATTACGACCGCGTCCTTGCAGTCATTGGAGTTCTCGGTAAGTCATTCTAACCATTGCCACCTTGACAGATCTGATGTGGAACTTGGTGTTGGATTTGTTCAGCTTTGTTTATTTATGACTGTTATTCCAGCTCTGACTGACCACTCTCTTCTTCCCTGATTTTACTTGCTGCCTCTCCGCCACATCTGCCAGGCTTCAGACTTATTGGATCAGCCTCCTTCATCCCGCACCTTTGGGGTTGCACTGGTTGGGCGCTGGATCCCAACTAACATTGTATTTATTGATTTCCAGGTCCTGCTGGGTTGTTTCCAATGTACCCAGAGGATACGATGTATTATATGTAAATTGACCCATATTGGTTGATATCACTGTCTGCAATGTGAGATGATCCATCTAATGCCTTCCCAGGGATGCCCAGATATTGAGAATGAATATAAACAAAAGGTGTCTCCAGTGGATCTCGGTCACTGTCCCGTCCATAGAAATGGGGATAGAAAAGACAGGAAGTGAAGAGCTGGCGATTGACTGTGTTGCTGATGGACAGCTGGAAATGGCAGTAACATCATTGAAAGTTTCTATTTCAGGGCATGAGCAGGAAGTGGTGGCAATCAGTCAGAAATGTCAGGAGCAGAGAGAGGAACGAGACCCATGTGAGACTGGAACAAGGAATGTTCCAGAGATTCCAGCCTGAGGTGGACACAACTGGGAACGGTATGGGTTCACCTGGCAACATTTCTTATCCAGACCAGGTTAGTGAACAAGATGTTCCCTGTGAGGATGAGTTCAACCAGCTGGATGTCCAACTCCTCAACTCATCCAAGTGGTTCCCAGTGTCAGCCATGTTGGCAGCTCCAATGGGTGACTGACTGGAGCCTCACTGCCTCTTTGATCCCATTTCCAGCCTATCCCTGAGGTAAAATATGGAAACCCCAATGCCGCACTGCTGAGGCTGTACTGAGGAATTTCACTGCACCAGTTAATCCAATTCCAAACTCGTTAGACCTTGCGTTTCATTGACAATTTATCTGTTGGCCCATTTGGCCTCCCCATTTATTTCATGTCACCTGTTAAACCTGCATCACTTAACAAAGACTCCACTTGCTCCCCTTCACTTGACAAATTTACCTTGTCTGCTTTTCTAAAATTCACAGCTAACGTGGTCGCAATTGTAACACTAACACGGGGGCGGTGCGGACTCTCCAAAGGTGTCACTTGGTATCTTGTGGCAATGGCCGGAGTGGATCTACTGGTCGTTGTATTTCAAGTGGTGCTCCAAAGGGGATTTTACTTTCATTACACTCCTGAGTGCAACATCATAGACACCATGGGTTACATGTCCGTAGCTTGCTCTGTCTGGCTCACTGTTGCCTTCACCTTGGACCGTACAGTGACCATTTGCTTCGAGAAGCTGAAGAGCAGATACTGCACTGAGAAAAGTGCAGCCATCGTTATTGCAGTGGTGAGTGTGCTGAGTGTGTTAACCAACATCCCGTGGTACTTCATGTACCAGTCATATTTCTGCATGATATCGTATGAGTTCAAAACTTACCTAGGATGGCAAATCTTTGACTGGGGACAGCGCATCTTAACCCCAGTCGTCCCATTCATGCTAATCCTGCTGCTTAATGCCGTCACTGTCAGGCACATTCTGATGGCCAGTGTAGTCCGCAGGAAACTGAGGGGGCAGCGGGACGGGGAGGGGAAGGACGACCCAGAGATGAAGAATCGAAGAAGATCCATCATTTTGCTCTTCACCATATCAGCCAGTTTTATCCTTTTGTGGATGACACAGGTGGTGATACTCGCAGTTCAGAGAATTACTGGACAGTATATAGGAATGTTTTCTTATTATGTTGTGGGAGATAATCTGGGAACAATGCTTCAGTTATTCAGCTCCTGCACCAACATGTTTATTTATGCTGTCACTCAGAGGAAGTTCCGGGAGGAGATGATTAATACCGTGAAATGTCCCTTTACAGCCATCCAAACTTGCATTAAACCTTAGAGAGTGTTCTGGGAAATCCAACCGAGGACTGGTGGGAATGTTATCATTCCTGACCAGCAAAATCCTGGTTGAAGCAACAGATCAAAGAGATTTGAAAACAAGACACAGAACATCCACGTTATAGTCAGGTGGAGGATTCACCAGGATTTATAAAACATATTTTAGAAAATAAGGAAAGCTTTTTATCTGTGTTTAGATTGGAGAATTGGCTATATTTCGCAAGTTTTGATGAGATGTAGTCAATGGTTGCACTGACATGAATTCCACAGAGTGAAATGAGTGGGTTTGAAGGGAATGGAAGAAACTGGTTGAGGAAGGGCATTGATGGGTTGACCTTGGCTTTGTGCACCAGTCTGAAATGGCTGGTGGAGAGTCACTCCCTGGTTCTCCAACTCTGCTGCCTTTTATCTCCACTGACCATTGGTTTTGCATCGATCTGCCTGAGCTGCTGAGGGGGTGTAGAAAATGATGAAAGAGCAGATATATTTCCTTCATCACCTGGAATGCAGAGTCTGGGAGATTTCTCTGTCTGAGTGTGTGTGGGGTTAGTGAGGAGAATCCACTGAAGACTTGCCATGTGGGGAAGATATGGAGACAGGAGAGGGAACACTCAGTCTAAACCCAGCTCATTGGGTGGTGGGATGATCGGAGTTATTGGGAGCTGTCAGTGAGAACAGTTTGGAAACGGCCTTTCCAAGGTTGGAGAGACTCCCGATGGCTTTAGAAGTGGAACAAAGTGGGGAGTGAAGGAGATGAGGAGCCAGAGACACTTTCTGTGACTGATCATCCCGAGGACAACAGCGGAGCAGCACACAGCATCCGGCAAAAGTACTTTGGGCCACGGAATCCATGCAGATTATTGAAAGAATCATAAAATCATGGAACATCCACAACTCCAAAGGAGACCATTTGTCCCCTCACATCTGTGCTAGTCCAGAGAGAAGTCTCCAGCCAATCCCCACCTTCCAGTTCTTGCTCCATATCCCTGCAGGTCACGGCTCTTCAGTACACCTTCAATGTGAGACTGGTTTCTGCCTCTTCCACCCCTTTAAGTGACCTCTGGGTGAAAAGATTTATCCTCATCCCCCTTTAATCCTTCTGCCAATTACTTCTAACTGATGCCACCTGGCGATTGGCTTCTCTGGTTGGGGAGCAGGTTACATTAAACACATTGGGATCATCGACCTTCTTGTTATTTCCTCAAAAATCAGGTTTGTCATATGCAACTTGCACTAAACAAACCCATGCTGACACATACTGACTCCGTACCATCCCAGTCCATCAGTGGATCATTGAAAGCTCTTGGAACAATAATTTCACCATCTCATCATTTCCCCATTCTGACAACAGATTTCCTCTTCCAATTTCTCACCATGGGTTAAGAGCCCCTTTTGCATCAGGGAAGGTGCAGTTGTTGCAGATCGATGCTCTCTGCCCCAGGATATCACTGGCCAATGTCCTGAGTACAAACATCTTCTGCTGCTTCATGAAGACCTTCTCTCCGTGGCGATGGCAGAAGTGGGGATGTTCCCTGATGTTGCACAATGTTCAATTCCATTCACAACTCCCGTGATAATGAAGCAGCCCATGCCTGCATGCATCAAGTGCTGGATATTATTTAGGCCTGGCCTGATTTGGCCATTACAGTGTATCGATGGTTGTTTTTCACTGACCTTTCAAAATGCTGTCTCTGCCTGAATATTTCCCTCATTCGTCAGTCCCTCTTTCCAATGTGTGTTTGCTCCTTTGTCAATACTTCTACCCCTCTCCCTTCCTTACCACTTTTGTCTCCCTGTGAATATTATAACTGACATTTTTCCCTTCCACCTTTCCCCCTTGACTGAGTTCAGAGAATGGGTTAAACTTAAAATAGAAGTTTTAACAAGATACACACAAAGGATCGAGTACCATGAGTTTGTTTTTCCACTAATTCCACAGAATGAAATGTGTGGGTTTGAAGGGAATGGAAGAAATTGGTTCAGGGAGGAGATGAACAGCTCATTCTTGGCTTTCTATGACAGTGTAAAACATGTTCTCAGTCTCAGTCATTAACACTGAGATGGTATTTCTCAGCCTCACCATCCTCCATTAAATGCCTTCCATTTCACTTTGGACCCTCCTCAACCACTGCTAACAAACACTTTTTCCCTTCACATTCCATCCCCTCATTGCTGAAAACTGTGTCCATCTACTCATTGACCATCTGCTGATTCTGTAAATTAATTCATTTATTAACTGTGATCTTCTGAACCAATATCTTTTTTGTAATAAAGGCAATATTATGATTTATTTATTTCATGACTTTGCAAACTATTGTTGTGAGATGATCTTGCAAACCAGTTCTCTTTCCATCTCATCCCAGCAGCTCACTGGAATGTCTTCTGGAAGAATAGTTACCTTCATCCTCCTCAGTCTGCTGATTGTTTAACGGAATCAATGGACATGTTGAATAAACCCCACCAATGCTTCAATATCTCTGTGACCTTGACCTTTAAGAACACTGAATATTGCCCGTGTACATGAGTGTGTTTGCTCCTTCATCCATCCTTCTACCCCTCTTCCTTCCTGACCCCTGGGAATAATATCACCTTTCATGAACTTTAAGTGTCACAAAGCCTTTTACAGACAACAAGATTATATTTTTCATCTTCTCATCTGCCGACAGCGAGAAGTTGCGGCAAGTCTTGCATTTATGCCAACTTCTCTGTGTTTATCGGCATAGTCAAACTCACTGATCATGAGGTTTAAATTCATGATCCTGATTACTTGCATTTGCAGCCACCATTGCCCACGCTGACACATTTAATGCACACATTTAGAACTGATCTAACTGTAAGTGCAACACCAACATCCCTCAATTTGCTCCACACCATGCAGGACGAAGCAGCCCACTGCACCATCAACCACCCTAAAAGTCTCCAAAATGCACTGCACTTACTTGCCCAGGCTGCTCCGACGGCACCTCCCAAACCCACAGCATCTACCACCAAGGACTACAAGGTACAAGGAAGATTGTCCATTCACCCTTATCTCATCTGCCTCTCTCAGGTGAGGACATCTGCACGGTGATCCTCCTCTGTTCTCTTGTTAATGACATCTCCTCCAACTGTCTCTCCCCCAACACGTGTGAAGCCATGTGCTGACTTGCCTGCTCCTCTGCGCCCAGTGAGAAGGAACTGGAAACCCTCTCCCACAGCAGACAAGATAGCCTTTGACACCTCACCTCACTCACCACCCACCCCATGTTGGGAGAAATTAGTGACATCTGCACTTCATCCAGTGCAGATGAAGTGTCCAGGATGGGTCACTGCATCCATGCGGTTATTTCAAAGTATCAGAAAATCATAGGACATCTGCAACGGAGGCCATTCGGCTTCTCATGTCTGTGCTAGTCCAGAGAGAATACTCCAGCCAATCCCCACCTCCCAGTCCTTGCTCCATATCCCTGCAGGTCACGGCTCTTCAGTGCACCTTCAAAGGAGGTTTAAATGTGAGACTGGTTTCTGCCTCTTCCACCCTTCAGGTAGTGACACCTCAGCGTAACGCTATTACAGCACCAGTGACCTGGGTTCAATTCTGGCCACTGTCTGTAAGGAGTTTGTACGTTGTCCCCGTGTCTGCATGGGTTTCCTCTGGGTGCTCGGTTTCCTCCCACATTCCAAAGATGTACGGGTTAGGAAGTTGTGAGCATGCTATGATTGGTGCCGGAAGTGTGGCAACACACTTGCGGGCTGCCCCCAGAACACTTTATGCAAAAGATGCATGTCACTGTGTGTTTCAATGTACATGTGACTAATAAAGAAATCTTATCTTATAAGAGATTTGTCCTCATCCCCCTTTAATTCTTCTGCCAATTGCTTTGAACTGATGCCACCTGGAGATTGGCTCCTCTGGTAAGGGAACAGGTTACATTAAACACATTGGCATCACTGTCACCATGTTCACCCCAAACCCCTATAATCTTCTTCTCAAGAGCCTCCCACTGCTCTGAGACCGAATCATCTCCAAGTTGCTGTTTCCACTCCAGTTTTACTGAATCACATCTCAGACACGTACAATTGGTCTGACCCCAATTTAGAACCATTACCCCTACTTTATCATTGTTGAAAATTTGTTGCCCTATCTCCCTTGGACCCTATGCCTGTCTACATCAATACCGTTCCTGTGGTCTGAAGCTTTCCTCCTCAGTATCAGCCACACTGACAAGTTTTGGATCATCTGCAAACGTCAACATTGCATCTGAATCACAAAACACAAAGGACTGGGTCCTGAGCCCCGTGGAACCCCACTGGTAACATCTTCCAGTCACAGAAACTACCCTCCCCCCCCTGCCCTTAGATCCCTGTCACTGAACCAAGTTTGGATGCAATCTCCCACCGATCCGGTGGTTTGACCACCCTGCCGTCTAGGACCTTGTCCAAAGGATTGTTAAGATCTATGCAGGCTACATCAAACACATTGTCATCATCAACCTCCTTGTTACTTCCTCCAAAAATTCCATTGTGTATGTCATACACGACCTTCACTTAACTAACCCATGCTGACACACCCAGATTCATGTTGGCCTTTCTCACTGGCACTTCAGGCTGAACCTGAGTGGCCGACAATAATGTGTCCACCACCAAAGTTGAGGTAACTGGCCTGTAATTACTCGGTTTATTCCTCCTCCCATTTTATCTTTTATCTTTGTCTCATTCCATGCTTAATGCTAAATCTGAACTGAATTAAGATCATCACTACAAAGATGTTCTCTCATCGACAGTCCTTCCACCTGCCCAGCTTCATTCCCTGAAACTAAACACAGAATTTTAGGGGCGAAAAAGGATCTGAATGAAATTCATGAAATCTCCGTCCCCATCCCAGTCACACTCATTGTTTCCCAGTTCAGAGTGTAATTGAAATTTTAGACTATTTTAGGCCTGGTGCTTTGAAGGGAATGGAAGAAACTGGTTGAGGAAGGGCATTGATGGGTTGACCTTGGCTTTGTGCAGCAGTCTGAAACGGCTGGTGGAGAGTCACTCCCTGGTTCTCCAACTCTGCTGCCTTTTATCTCCACTGACCAATGGGAGATGCCTGGTGTTTTTTGCTCATTTTAAATGAAATCAACAGAAAAACAGAAAGGCTACAGCACTGAAGAAGCACATTCAGCCCATCCAGGTCATGCAATCCCACAAGGAAGCAGCCTTATCTCCTGTGGTTTCTTCCCATTGACCTCGTTCCTTTCCCTCCCACTGATTCCATTCTACTGTGTTAGTTGTAGCCATCTGTCAACTGGATGGAAGTTCACTGCTGAGGTGGAATGTTCTGGGTTCGAATCCCCCTCCAGAGGTTTGAACACATTCTCCAGTTACAAACTCTGATCGAGAACTGTGGGTGTGCTGCTCTGTCACAGCTCCTGTCTTCTCACTGACCAAATGCTGCTATTTATCACTACTTACATTATTCCCTTGTCTCCTTCCTGTGATCAAATGAAGAAAATGATAGACATAAATTGCTTTGTTGAATAAAGATATCGTTGATCTATTGCATTGTAAGGAGATTTCTCTCTGCACCTCTTCTATGTTGGTTCATTGTAAATCTTCTGAAAATATTCCTGATTCCAGTCAGGTGACCTTGTTTCTGGAACAAATATTTTCCTTTACACTCTAGACATTGAACCACATTGTTTTCCTGTCTTATTGCTTTCTGTTACAGGACAGAACCACATCATTGGACCCCACAGGTCTTTGCCAGCACTGATACTCCACAGAAACATCGTCTAAGCTTACTTCACCCGGGCACCTCATCCTTCTCTTCCACCCTCCCTGTTGCATTTATGTAACTTCCCTTTCGTGCTTATATTGTAGTCAGTCCTTCTGAGGAGTGCCCCGAATGAACACAACTATTGGATCTACTTCCTTTGTTACTTTTCATTCAATGTGTCTCCTTCCTTACGGATGTATGGACAATTGTTCAAAGCAGGAGTCCAGCACACATGTAATTCAGGTCTTATCTCTGTAGTGACTCTGTGCCATCCCAGTCGATCAGTGGATCATTAAAAACTCTTGGAACAACAATTTCACCATCTCCTCATTTCCCCATTCTGACAACAGATTTCCTCTTCCAATTTCTCACGATGAGTTAAGAGCCCCTTTTGCATCAGGGAAGGTGCAGTTGTTGCAGATCGATGCTCTCTGCCCCAGGACATCACTGGGAATGTCCAAAGTACAAACATCTTCTGCTGCTTCATCAACAACCTTCTCTCCATGGCGATGGCAGAAGTGGGGATGTTCCCTGATGTTGCACAATGTTAAATTCCATTCACAACTCCTGTGATAATGAAGCAGCCCATGCCTGCGTGCATCAAGTGCTGGATATTATTTAGGCTGGGCCTGATGTGGCCTTTACAGTGTATCGATGCTTGTTTTTCACTGACCTTTCAAAATATTGTGTCTGACTAAATATTTACCTCATACATCAGTCCCTCTTTCCAATGTGTGTTTTCTCCTTTATCAACACTTCTACCTCTCTCCTTTCCTGACCACTTTCATCCCCCTGAGACTATTTTCAATGATAAATTTAACTTCTGCCCTTACTCTTTGAGCTTAGAGAACTGGTTGGAGATTCTATTCCACAGAATAAAATATGTGGGTTTGAAGGGAATGGAAGAAATTGGTTCAGGAAGGAGATGAACAGCTCATTCTTGGCTTTGTATGACAGTGTAAAACATGTTCTCAGTCTCAATCATTAACACCGAGATGGTACTTCTCAGCCTCACCATCCTCCATTAAATCCCTTCCATTTCACTTTGGACCCTCCTCAACCATCTGCTGCTTTCAGTAGAAGAATTCATTTATTACCTTGTATCCTGAAGCAATATCCTTTTTGTCAAAGAATTAATCAAACGAAAAATTTCTTTCACAACTTTGCAGAATACTGTTGCTGCATAATCTTGCAAACAGATCTCTTCCCATCTCATCCCAGCAGCTCACTGGAATGTCCTCTGGAGGAATAATTACCTTCATCCTCCTCAGTCTGCTGATTGTTTAACATAATCAATGGACATGTTGTACAAACCCCACCAATGCTTCAATGTCTCTGTGACCTCGACCTTTAAGAACACTGAATATTGCCCGTGTACATGAGTGTGTTTGCTCCTTCATCCATCCTTCTACCCCTCTTCCTTCCTGACCCCTGGGAATATTATAACCATGACATTTATTGCCTCTTGTCCCTTCACCTCTCACTTCCTGTCAGGGCAATGAGGTCTCTGTCAGTCTGTGATACAATTGCTTCAAATTCTCACCTCTCAGAGAATGACAACACACCCTCTTCATTCTGCCTTTCTTCACATGTAACGTCATCCTTGAAGTTTTATCCAAATGAACACATTGATGGATGATAAAACACCAAGGTCCATTCAGCTCACCCCCCACTGTCCTGCTGGTCACATGACCCAGTGAGAATGGCGGCATTGACTGATCCCACCAATCAGGTGTCAACAAATTCTCTGTGACGTACCCTGACACCAGGGAGTGTGTGCGGTGGAGAGGTGGAGAGTTTTGTGATCCCTTTGTCCCCCATACTTGCCCATTTGCAGCTTGCTCTCTGTTAGGGAGCAGAACTCACTGTCATTCTGGGACATGGTTGTTTCCAACACACACTTCATTTTATTTCCTTCCTCAAGGTTATTGTTGATTACAGGAGGATCTTAGTCAGCGAGGGAAGTGGGCTGAGGAGTGGCAAATGGATTTCAATGCAGATAAGTGGGAGATGATGCAGTTTGGAAAGTTAAACCAGCGTCAGACTTCTACTGTGAATGGCAGGGCACGAGGGAGTGTATTGGAACAGAGGGACCAAGGAATACAGGTCAATAGTTCAATGAAAGCGGCATCACAGGTAGACAGGTGGTGAATAAGGCATTTAGCACACTGGCCTTCATCAGTCAGGGCTTTGAGTCCAGGAGTTGGGACATTATGTTGCAGTTGTATAAGTTGTTGCTGAGCCTGCACTTGAAGTACTGTGGACAGTTTTGGTCACCCTATTGTAGGGAGGACATGGTTCAACTAGAAAGAGTGCAGAAAAGATTAACGAGGATGTTGCCAGGACTAGCGGGCCCGAGTTACAGGGAGAAATTGGCCAGGCAATGTCTTTATTCCTTGGACGGTAGGAGAATTAGGGGAGACCTTATAGAAGTGTTTAAAATTAAGAGAGGCATAGATAAGGTGGATGATAACAGTCTTTTCCCCAGGTAGAGGAGTCCAAAGCCAGGGGGCATAGATTTAGGGTGAGATGGGAAAGATATAAAAGGGACCTGAGGGGCAACTTTTTCACACAGAGGGCGATGAGTACTGTATATGGAATGAGCTGTCAGAGGGAGTGTTTGAGGCAGATACAGTTGTATAATTTAAGAAGTGATTGGGTCACAAGATCACAAGACAAGGGAGCAGAAGCAGGCCATTCGGGACATGGAGGGGAGGGGCCTGGAGGGATATGGGCCGAATGCAGGAAATTGGGACTAGGTAGGTGGACAACATGATCAGCATGGACTAGTTGGGCCAGAGGGCATGTATCCGTGCTGTATTGCTCTATAACTCAATGACTTCTGAGGGAACCATCCACCAGTTTGCTGCTGTCGTCTCTGACTCTCGGCCACCTTGCCCCCCAAGAGGAAATCACGTATTTTACTGAGACATCTTTGGTTGACATGCTTGTCTTGACTGAATGGATTTTGTGCACAAATTGTGAGATCTGGATATGAGATCTGTCTCAGAGCTGAATGCATGAGGGGGAAATGATTGCGAGGTACATGTCCTTATTGATAGATAATGTGAGGTGAGAAATGAGAGTGTGATGCACTGAGCATTGTGGAAAGGCCGGCACTGCAGTTGGTGTGATGTGGGATCTGGGGATGTATTAACCCAATTTGTTCATTGTAGGAGGTTGGCATGTTCCTGTGTGTGTGTGTGTGTGTGTGTGTGTGTGTGTGTGTGTGTGTGTGTGTGTGTGTGTCTGTGTGTGTGTGTGTGTGTGTGTGTGTGTGTGTGTGTGTGTGTGTGTGTGTGTGTGTGTGTGTGTGTGTGTGTGTGTGTGGGTGTGGACTGGAGGGTGATAACTGTCTGGGTATCCTGGAGAAATCACACCTCTGTGTCAGGTATCTTGACAGAAGATGTAAAGGGAGTCAAGGAACTCCAGAGAAGGCTTTTGTTTGTTATAAGAAAAGGTCATCTTCCATTGTGGAGTCACATTCCCTGCTGAAAGATGGTCGTCGTTCATATCTTGGTTTGGGTTGTAACAAATCTGAGTAACAGGGAACATATCTGTATCAGCACTTGTCAGTTCTGAGGTGCTGAGCATTAGGCATTGTTGAGGGGAACTAGCTGAAAGAAAAGTTGATTTCAGCCCTTGCCGTGCCAAAAACTGAACCTTCCCACTTCAAAATGTCAAACTAATATTTAATTATTAGGATAAGATATCAAACTTCTCCTGCATTACTGTCCACAAGCAGATGTTTCTATTTCTATTTCTAACATCACATCGATGCAAAAAATGCTCTGCCCAATACCTGCTGAAATTAATTATATTTGTTTGTGCAAATCGCTCAGATGGATTCCACTCCCTCAGCAACCTCATTGAGACACAGAGGGGATTTATTGCTGCATATAAAGGGGAGCATCATGAAAGAGGAATATCTGGTGCTTCAGGATAGTTGTTACAGATTGATGCTGGAATGGTGCTGTCAACAATTCAACAGGCAGCCTTTGTTTTCTACCATTTTCTTGCAGTATTTGGAGTTCCTGGTAAGAAGCAGGTATCTTTTTGTTTTTAAATCACTTCTCAGCTCTGCTGCAACCTTGCATGTGTCTCTTACCTCTATGACTTCAGAAAATAAGATCCTGGGATACAGTATTTGAATGGTGGTGACAAATAGTAAGTGGGATGAGCAGCTTTCCACAACATCCTCCAGTTATAGAGCATCTCCAGCTGGAAAGCGGGGACATGGAATTGCAGGAACGTTCAGCCAGGTCACACTCATGGCTGGCCTGCGGCTCCATTGCAGAACTGCCCACTGGGCCACATAAAGCATTGCCTTGACACCTGATCACCAGTTGCTGCCCACCGCTGCAAGGGTAGAAATGGGCAGTGTGTTAACAGCACAGAAATGTGGTTCAAAGTTCTTGTGGACCACTGTCACACAAAGGCTGTGAACAATCTGGTTCAAATTCACCAGCTGCCAAAGATGCAGTCAATGGCTCAGTAATGGAGTCTGTAACACAGATCAAAGGTGGCCTTCCCATAATTAGCTGGTTAAGATTTCTGCTCAGGACTGGGTGGCAGACGTGTTGGTCAAATAACCCAAAAGCTTTGCCAGGGAGGTTCTCTTCAAAAAGCATCAAAAAGAGTAAGGCAAGATAGAGAGACAAACGAGAGGCAGTAGAGGAGTTGAGAGATCTTTCTCGTGGAGAAGTTGAGCTGGACTTCAGCATCTCCAAGTAGCTGTTTCCGGTCCAGTTTCACTGAATCACTTCTCAGACAAGTACAATTGATCTTACCCTAATTTAGAACCAGTACTCCTATTTTATCTTTGTCTCATTCCATAACGCCAAGTCCCGTCTGAATCCCTTGAACTGAAGGCCGCAGAGGAGGTTGGATGGGAAGTGGTGGTGGGCCAACAAGGCATCAAAGGAGATAAGGATGTAATCGGCAGAAATGTTCTAGAGGGTTCATGTTATTGAGATTCTGAAAGCACAGTTGGGAGGATGGATTTGCCAGGGTCACACACACAATGATCAATGATTGGGAGAGGAAAGTGAGCAAAGGTAGGCCCCTCTGTCAATGAGACAAAGGGAACAGCAAGGCACTTAATGATGCAAGGAGAAGCCATGACCATGTCTTAAGGAAGTTATGTGGTGGTGAAATTAATGTCAGGCTCAGTTATAAACTGTTTGATGGAGATTGTCTGCTGTGACTTTCCAACATTTCCATTGTTGTTGTAACATTTAACCAGCAGGAAGGTCGAAGGTGAACAAAATGGATTTTGGCCTTTTTCCAAGCATCAGTTTCAATGTATTCAACATTTAATGGTTTAGCAGAGGAATTTTCTTCCTTTCCAGCTCTGGGTCTTCTCACATCCGCACATATTCATAGTTCATCATTTCCTGGCACTTGAGGGAGAAAGGAATTGAAAGATCTGCTGATAGGGTGAGATGATGTAATATGGGAGAAGCACTTTTGTAGCAAAAACCTGTTGCAATAAATGTCCTGTTCCTGAGCTGAACATTCTGTGTAATTAATGTTGAATTTTCCTCTTTGCTTCATAGCGAACATTTTGACAATTGCCATTCTTTTACGAGGAGGCTGTGGTCTTTCCAAAGGAATCACGCTTTATCTGGTGGGTATGACAATGACGGATCTACTGGTCATAATTTCCAACGTGATAATCTATTATGTTCTGGGTTACTATTTACCATTTTCATTCATACACTACACTTCTATTATGAGTGTAAATGAGGTTATCAACTACATAACTATCGACTGCTCGGTCTGGTTGACAGTTGCTTTCACTTTCGATCGCTTTGTCCTCATTTGCTGTCAAAATATCAGAAAGAAGTACTGCAGGTACAAAACGGCAGCTGTGGTTGTAGCAACTGTGTGTGTTGTGTCGTGCTTCAAAAATATTCCCCTGTACTTTGCTTTTCAACCTGTCTTTACAATTAATGATGTGGATTGGGGTGCTTATTTCAAACCAAACTATTATGCCTCACCAGGATGGATCTCATTTGACTGGCTTGATACAATTTTAACCCCACTGTTGCCTTATCTTGTAATTTTATTGCTCAATGCTCTGACTGTGAAGCACATTGTGACAGCTAATCAAACCCGCAGGGCACTGCAAGCTCGACAGAAGCACCAGAACAGCGATGATCCCGAGGTGCAGAGTAGAAGGAAATCCATCATTTTATTATTCTCCATTTCTGGCACCTTTATTGTGCTGTGGATGCCGTATGTTCTATTTTTCCTCATTTCAAGAATTACTGACAATTATTACGAGCCAGACCAATACACGGATCCATTCCTTATTGCAGAGTACACTGGAGATATGTTTCAATTACTCAGCTCCTGTACAAACACATGCATTTATGCACTGGCCCAGACTAAATTCAGAGAACAGTTGCAAAATGTGTTAATGTATCCTTTCTTAAAAATATTAAGTACATAAATTAATCATGAAAATAGGAATCAAAGTAGCACAGCAACCACAAAATTTTACCAAATCAGACCTTAAAATCTGTTATTGAAATGAGATACTTCCTGGGTCGGGCTTGGTGCAAAGGTAGCACTCTCATCTCTGTGTCCGACTGTCATGTCTTTAGGTCTAAGACTTGGGTTAGAGAGGCCGCCTTTTAGACAAGGCTTTAAGTTGAGGCTGCGAACACTCTGAGGTGGACACAAAAGATCCTAAGAAATTAGTCTGAAGAAAAGTAGAATAATAGATCTTACCATCCTGGGCAATATTTGATCTTCAACTAATATCAGCTGATACTGATTTTATGATCATTTATTTCATTGCTGTTCAATAAATCTTGCTCCATACAAATTTGCTACCATGCATATTAACAACCAATGTTTTCAAATGCAAAGAATGATCGAGTCTGTGAAAATTGGTATTAGGAAATTCAGTGACAGTAGATACAACTGCATGGAGAGAAAGTGCATAAGTTTCTGTTTTCTGCACCTAGTTTCTGTACCTCAGTCCTGAACATATCCATTTACTAACCTACCATCTGACTCTGAGGTAGAAATTTACAAAGGTTCTGAAAGTTCTTAAGGAAAACATTGCTCAACTGAGGGCTGATTCCTTATCCTGAAACCATAAACCCTAGTTCTTTACTCTCCAGCCTGGAGAACCATTCTTTCAACATCCATCTGGTGAGGAACGGTTAAGAATTTCATATATTTCAATGATATCACTTCTCAGGCTTCTAACCCACAGAGAATATAATCCAACACTACTCACAGGACTGTCCTCTCATCCCAGGAGTCAATGAACTGAACTTTTATTCCATCACCTCCAAAGTATGTACGTAAATATTCTTCTGGTGAGGAGACAAAAGATGGACATCGCACTGCTAGTCTGGTATCACCAAAACTTCTCTTAAATTACAGCAAGGCTTCCTTACTTACAATTGGACTTCAACAGTTTTGCAATAAAGATAAAATATATTTTGTTTTCCTTCCTGTTTGCTATAGCTGCATGTTGATTCTCTCTTATTCAGCTGCAAGAATTCCAAAATTCCCAAGAATACTGACATTTAATACCCTCTCAATTTCTAAAACACAAAATCAACTTTTCTATTCTTTTCTCAAAGTGAATAATTTTATCTTTCCCTGCATTATACTCGATCTAACACTTTCTTGCCGAATCTCACATTAATTTGTCACTTTGAAATTCCCTGTGCCCCCTCCCCTCACAAGAACTTTCCTATTTTCTGTCAGCAGCAGACTTGGACATCACACCCTGAGATTTGGGTTCATTAATTTCTGCTACACCTACCCTGAAATGTGATGCCCAGAACTGAATTCAAAACTTCAGCTGAGTTCATAACTTGACAATAATCTCAATTGGAACAGTTAGTCAAAGGAGCAACTGCTGGAGAGGTAGAGAGATGGTGTTAGAGAGGGAATTCCAGGATTTAGTGTCAACATTACTGAAGGTACAGTTGTATACAGCAGAGGGAGGCCTGAACTGGAGGAACTCAGAGCTCTGTGAGGGCTCTGCAAGTACCCCGGAACTCATCCTTAATAATGGACTTGAACCTTTTATCAACCACTGAAGTCAGGCTAAGTGTCCAAAAATTTCCTGTCTTTTGTCTTCCTCCCTTCTCATAGAGTGGAGTGACATTCGCGATTTTCTAGTCCTCTGGAACCATTCCTGAATCTCATGATTCTAGAAAGATCACTCCTTCAGGAAGGATGTGATTGCACTGGAGACGGTGCAGAGGGGATTCATCACGATGCCTGGATTGGAACATTTCATTGTAAGGGTAGATGGGATAGGCTGGGATTTTTACCCTGAAGCAGAGGACGTAATGTGTGACAGGAACAAAGTACAGAGAAATATGAAGGGAATAGATGTGTGAGATTGTAAGAAACTTTCTGCCTTGTTTGGGATGTGTAAAACATTTTTCCCAACATAGGATGGATGGTGAGTGAGGTGAGGTGTCAAAGGCTCTCTTGTCTGCTGTGGGAGAGGGTTTCCAGTTCCTTCTCACTGGGCAGAGAGGAGCAGGCAATGTGAGCACATGGCTTCACACATGTTGGCGGAGAGACAGTTGGAGGAGATGCCATTCACAATGGAACAGAAGTAGATCACAATGGGGATGCCCACACCTTGGAGAGACAGATGAGTTAAGAGTGAAAGGAAAACCTTCCTTATACCTTGGAGGTGGAGGATATGGGTTTGGGAGGTGATGTCCGAACAGCCTGGGTAAGTAACTGCAGTGCATTTTGCAGATGGTTCATACTCCAGCCACTGTGTCCCAGTGCTGGAGGAAATTACTGGGCAGGGTGGTCGATGGGCTGCCAATCAAGTGGGCGGCTTTGTCCTGGATGGTGCTGAGCTTCATGAGAGATGTTGATGTTGAACCTCTAATTTGATAAATTCTAAATATGCGCGTGAAATGTGTCAGCATGGACAATAGTGGCTGCATATGGAAGTAATCAGGATCATGGATTTAAACCTTCTGATTAGTGAGTTTGACTCTGCTGATAAATATGATGAAGTCGGCATAAATGCAAGACTTGCCTCATCTTCTCGCTGTCGGCAGTGTATTGTAACATGAATGTCGTCCCTTTTCCCACCTTGTAACAGTGAGCAAACTTCAAGAATAATTTTGTTGCCCGTAAAAGTTTCCCTGAGACATGAGAAGCTTGTCGACTTTAGTCTCATGTTACTGATCAGGTATCATTTCTCAGAGCCACAGACGTGTACAGAATGAAAACAGACGATTTGACCCATCGAGACCGAGCTGACCATCAAACACCCGTTGTTATTCTCATCCTCCCCGGAGGAAACCCACATGGTCACAGGAAGAGTGTGCAAACTCCACACAGACAGCTCCACTGGGACATTACTTCAGGCAATGAGTGTTCAGTCCGTAACTGGAGTGTTTCCCTTCTGGTGCTCATTGACTTCAGGTTTACCAGGACACCCTGATGCCACACTCAGTCCAATACGACCTGACACCAAAGATGCTCACTCTCACCTCACCCCCGGAACTCAGCTCTTTGATCCATGTTGAGACCAAGGCCAGGATGAGGTCTGGAGCTGAGTGGCTTCAGCAAAGCCAGATGGGCATTGGTGAGGAGGTTATTTGTGAATGAGTGTCGTTTGACAGCACTGTGGACTGACTGAGAGTGTTGGGGTGGGAGTACCCAGATTTAGACCCAGTGACTGTGAAGGAACGGGGATACGTTTCTGGGTCAGGATGGTGTCGACTTGGATGGGAAGTGCAGGTGGAGGTGTTCCCCATGCACCTCCTGCCCTTATCATTCTGGGAGGTGAAGGTTGTGCGTTCGGGAGCTGTAGAGCAGCCCAGGCAAATAACTGCAGTACATTCCTGCACCACGGTGTGCCAACCGTGGGGGGAGTGAATATGTGGGGGAGTGCATGGGGTGTCAGTCAGGGAGGCTGCTTTGTCCTGGGTGGTGTTGAGTTTCCTGGGTGTTACACACGTCCAGGTACGTGGAAAGCATTCCTTCACACACGTCTTGTGCCTTCCAGATGGTGGTCAATGAATGCATTAATGAACACAGTTTAGTAATGAGCACAGTTTTAGTGATAAGTTTTAGATGAACACAGTTTTGGTAAACAAGTAGATGGACACAGTTTTCAGCAATGAGGGGGTAGAATGTGAAGGGGAAAAGTGTTTGTTAGCAGTGGTTGAGTAGGGTCCAAAGTGAAATGGAAGGGATTTAATGGAGGATGGTGAGGCCGAGAAATACCATCTCAGTGTTAATAATTGAGACTGAGAACATGTTTTACACTGTCATACAAAGCTAAGAATGACCCATCCGTCTCCTGCCAGCACCAATTCCTTCCATTTCAAACCCACACATTTCATTCTGTGGAATTAGCTAAAGTCAAAGTCAAAGTCAGGATGGAGTTTCCTGTCAGAAGCACAAGGACACGTGTGCACAGGTGCAATGAAAAACTTTCATGCAGCAGCATCACAGGCACATAGCATCATATGAGCAGCATTCACAAGAAAAATATAAATTAAACATAAATTAGACACAATGAGATCAAGAAATCCATGGCACTTGATTCTTCATGTGAATCTCCTCAAATCATTTCACTTATTTTAAGCCTTCATTTACGTCTTCATGTCTTGCAATGTATTGCTGCCGCAGAACAACAAATTTCACAACGTACGTCAGTGACAATAAACCTGATTCTGATTCACTAAACTTGATTGTGGTGGGAGAATGGGAGATAAATATATCAGTTATAAAATTCACAGGGGGATAAAAGTGGTAAGGGAGGGAGAGGATCGATAATGGAACAAACACACATTGTGAGCCAAAACCAGAAGGCATCAGAAGTAATTGGCGGAAGGATTCGAAGATGAAGACAAATCTTTTCACCAGGGTCACTACCTGAAGGGGTGGAAGAGGCAGAAACCAGTCTCACATTTCAAAGGTCCAACTTAGTGATGGGGAGGTGAACGTCTGCGCTCCATCTCCCCCATTGGTCAGTGGAGATAAAAGGCAGCAGAGTTGGAGGACCAGGGAGTGACTCTCAACCAGCCGTTTCAGACTGGTGAACAAAGCCAAGGTCAACCCATCAATGCCCTTCCTCAACCAGTTTCTTCCGTTCCTTTCAAACCCACTCATTTCACTCTGTGGAATTCGTGTCAGTGCATCCATTGACTGCATCTTATCAAAACTTGTTAAATATAACCAATTCTCCAATCTAAATATAGATAAAATGCTTTCCTTATTTTCTAAAACAGATTTCCTGAATCCGGGTGAATCTTCCACATGACTATAATGTGGATGTTTGGATTCTCATTTTAAGATCTCTTTGATCTGTTTCTTCAGCCAGGGTTTTACTGGTCAGGAATGTCCCATCAGTCCTGGATTGGATTTTCCAGCTAACTCCTTAAGTGTTAATGAAATTCAGGATGGCTGTAAAGGGATATTTCCCGGCATTTATCACCTCCTCCCAGAACTTCCTCTGAGTGATGGCATAAATAAACATGTTGGTGCAGGAGCTGAATAACTGAAGCATTGTTCCCAATTGCTCTCCCAATACCTTAGAAGCTGTCATTCTGATATATTGCCCAGACAGTCACCAGAATGACCAACCATGTCATCCACATGAAGTACCACGGGATGTTGGTAAACAGACTCAGCACACTCACCACTGCAATAACGATGGCTGCACCTTTCTCAGTGCAGTATCCGGTCTTCAGCTTCTGGAAGCAAATGGCCACCGTACGGTCCAAGGTGAAGGCAACACGTGAGCCAGACAGAGCAAGCCATGGACACGTGACCCATGGTGTTCATGATCTTGCACTCGGGAGGGTAATAAATGCGATATATCTCGATCAGAATGATACAAAATAAGATGACCAATAGATCTGCTACGGCTATTGGAACAAGATACCAAGTGACGCCTTTGGAGAGTCCGCGCCGCCCCCAAGATAATGTTACAATTGAGACCACATTTGCTATGAATTTTAGAAAAGCAAACAAGGTAAAGTGGTAAGTATTGCAGGTTTAACAGGAGACACGAAATAAATGAGGAGGCAAAATGAGCCAAAAGATAAATTGTCAATGAAACACAAGATGTAACAAGTTTGGAATTGGATTAAATGGTGCAGTGAAATTCCTCAGCACAACCTCAGCAGTGTGGCAATGGGGTTTCCATATTTTACCTCAGGGATGGGCTGGAAATGGGATCAAAGAGGCAGTGAGGCTCCAGTCAGTCACCAATTGGAGCTGCCAACATGGCTGACACTGGGAACCACTTGGATGAGTTGAGGAGTTGGACATCCAGCTGGTTGAACTTATCCTCACAGGGAACATCTTGTTCGCTCACCTGGTCTGGATAAAAAGTGTTTCCAGGTGAACCCATACAGCTCCCAGCTATGTCCACCTCAGGGTGAAATTTCTGGAACATTCCTTGTTCCAATCGCACACGACTCACATTCTTTTCTCTTCCCCTCATATTTTTGACTGATTGTGGCCACTTCCTGCTCACCCCCGGAACAGGAAACTTTCAGCGACTTTGCTGCCATTTCCAGCCGTCCCTCACCAACACAGTCATTCTCCAGCTCTTCACTTCCTGTCTTTTCTGTCACCATTTCTAGGGACGGGACAGTGACCGAGATCCACTGGAGACACCTTTTGTAGAGCAAAGGGGAGGGAAGGTGGAGAAATAGGGGAGGGAAGGTGGAGAAATGAGTGAGTTCCAGACTTGGATAAGGGGCTCCTAAGGGACAGGTTGAGTTGATGGGTTAACTTCAACTGTAGCCAAATTTCAAAGGAATGTCCTAATTGCAGTGATTTTTCCCGGAAATGGTGGCAAAGCCGATTTACTCGGGGTCAGGGTGATTTTTAACCACATCGGCTTGAGAGAAGCCAGACTGTGGGATCCAGAGTCTGGGCAGTGGACCAAGTGTGTGGTTCAGTGTCTCTGTTTGAGAGGGAAATTACCCTTGGGGCATGACTGGGGATTTTTGAAACAACAGCATAACGTTGTATCCGAGAAACAGCTTCTGGGATCTTACTTTTCCTCACGATTGAAAGAAAATTTGTTTCAGATTTATGTGGATTTTGGGGATTTCCCAACCTGTTGTTTTGCTGAATTTTCATAATAACCTCCCTGGAATAAAGCACATTATGGACCATGATAATGACCAATGTGGGTCTATTTACACATAATATCATCGTATCCTCTGGTTCCATTGGATATAATCCAGCAGGACGTGGACATTAATAAATATGTAGTTAGTTGGGATCCAGCGCCTGACCAGTGCAAACCTGAAGGTGCGGGATAAAGGAGGCTGACCCAATAAGTCTAAAACCTGGCAGATGTGGCGGAGAGGCAGCAAATAAAATCAGGGAAGAAGAGAGTCTTGTGGTCAGTCAGAGCTGGAATAACAGTCATAAATAAACAAAGCTGAACAAATCCAACACCAAGTTCCACATCAGATCTGTCAAGGTGGCAATGGTTAGAATGACTTACAGAGAACTCCAACGACTGCAAGGATGGGCTAGTAATAAGCTGTAATATGGTTGAACAGAAAAATTAATTCATTGATATACATGATTTGCAGCTCCAACGACTGCAAGGATCCGGTGGTAATAAGGTCTAAAATTGTCGAACACAAAGATGATAAAATAAGATAAGATTTCTTTATTAGTCACATGCACATTGAAACACATAGTGATATGCATCTTTTGCTTAGAGTGATCTGGGGGTAGCCCGCAAGTGTCGACACGCTTCTGGTGCCAACATAGCATGTCCACAACTTCATATCCTGTATGTCTTTGGAACGTGGGAGGAAACTGGAGCACCCAGAGGAAACTCAAGCAGACACACTGGAAGAACATACAAACTCTTTACATACAGCGGCCGGAATTGAAGCCGGGTCGCTGGCACTGTAATAGCGTTGTACTAACTGCTACACTACCTGAGATCATATATAATCATAATTGCAGAAAACTACTATGTCCTTCAGCAGGGATGAGATTTTGTTGACACTTGGAGTCCATTCACTCAGTGAAGGCCTTTATTTATACAGGCAGGTGGCATCCACAGACTCCATAGTTTGACATGACCATTGTTTGTTACCGGGTTCAGAATAAACACATTACCACATTAGCACCATGTCTGAAAAATCAATTAGCAAATGAACAACAGAATCTGGTCAGATACACTTGGTGTGCAAGCACTGGGATGGAAACTCAAGGTCACACAACTGGAAACACAAAAGAGACTGTTCAAAGTATCCCCCTGCTGTGGGCTTGTAACAGTGATCCACTCCCACCTTCTTCCATCTCCTGTCCCCATATCTTTCCCACTTGACAAGTCTTCAATGGATTCTCCTCCCTAACCCCACACACACTCACACAGAGCAATCTCCCAGCCTCTGCATTCCTGCTCTTGGCGATGAATTAAATTGATCTTCTCTGTCATCATTCTCCACTCCCCCTCAGCAGCTCTGGCAGATCGAAGCACATTTTCCTGGTGTAGGGAGCAGCAAAATATTCCATATATAAAAAACATTCTACCTGTAAATACTTCTGCTTTATATTCTGGTTAATGTCGAAACTAAATCCTAGAATTCCATCCCTACGACTGTCTCTCTATTTCTCCATCAGTTTCTCTTTTGACCAACTGCTCCAACATCTCTTTACACGGATCAGTGTCAAGTTTTGACAGATGGAACCCCTGAGAAGTCATGTGGGACACATTAATATGTGAACGATGCAACATTCATGTTCTCAGGTCTTTTGAATGTCTAAGTTTAGAGTTTTGCAATGGTAGGAACAGCAATGATTGAAAAAAAATTGAATTTGCGTTTGGAGATTTGATTCTTTTAAATAATTTGTTCTGGCCCCAGGTCCCACTCACCTAGCACCTCTCTGTCTGGAGATTGAGATCATTGGGCAATACTTGAAGCCAGAGTGTGGTGGTCCTGGCAAAAACCCAAACTGGGTATCAGTGAGGAGATCAGTGGTGAACAAGTGCTACTTGATAGCACTGTTGCCGATGACTTCCATCACTTGGCTGATGGTTGGGAGAAGACTGATCAGACTATAACTAACCGGATTTGACCTTTCTTGCTTTGGTGATCAGGACATAACCAGGTGGATGTCAGTGTGGGAACTGGACTGGAACATCTTGGCTCAGAGAGCTTGGCCAGGTGCTCAGCTAGTTCTGGAGCACAGGTTTCAGCCCCACAGCTGAGGTACTGTCTGCTCCGCAGCGTTTGGTGTATCCAGTGCTCTCAGCCATGTCTTGATATCCTGTGGAGTGAATGGAGCTGCCATTTGTGACTGTGAAGATCTGAGAGGAAGCTGAGATGGATCATCCACTTGACTCTTGTGGATGAAGGCGGTCGTGAACTTTTCACCCTGTCTTTAGCTCTCACCTGCTGGGCCACAGACTTGTTGAGTATGGGAGAATTGTTGGAACATTCTCCTCCCACCAGTTATTTAAATGTCCACCACCATTCCCCACCAGACGTGGCAGGACATAGAAAGATAGATATTAAGGCTAGAATTAGAGCACAGAAGAATGAGGGGAGATTTGATAGAGGTTTACAAAATTATGAAGGGTATAGACAGAGTTAATGCGAGTAGGATCTTTCCACCAAGATTAGGAGAGATAAGTACGAGAGGACATGACTTTAGGGTGAAAGGGGAAAAGTTTAGGGGGAACATTAGGGGGAACTTCTTCACTCAAAGAGTGGTGGGAGTGTGGAATGGGCTGCCATCTGATGTAGTAAATGTGGGCTCACTCTTAAGTTTTAAGAATAAATTGGATAGATACATGGATGGGAGAGGTCTGGAGGGTTATGGACTGGGTGCAGGTAAATGTGACTAGAGGAATACCATTTCGGCACAGAATAGAAGGGCCAAATGGCCTGTTTTCTGTGCAGTAGTGTTCTTTGGTTCTATTGTTCTATGATTAGGCCATTCAGCCCTTCAAGCCTGTTCTGCCTTTCAGTACAATTATGGCTATTCATACAAGCTGAGTCCCCTGTTCCTGTTTTCTTGCTTTGCCCCCAATCTCTTCAGCTTTCAACAGTGTATCCAACTCCTGCCAAAGAATTTGCCTTCTTCACTGCTGCTGTAGCTGCATGCTTATCTTCAGTTCTTTTCCCCTACAGATGCTGCTCGACCCATTGAGTTCCTCCAGCAGTCTGTGTCTCCCTTATCTTCAGTGACTAGTGCACAAGGACACCCAGGTCTCACTGCACCTCCCCCTTTCCCAACCTCTCACCATTCAGACAATGATCTGCCTTTCTGTTTCTGCCCCCACTGTGGACAACCTCCCATTTACCCATATTATACTGTGCCCACCATGTCTCTGCCCACTCACTCGACACTGTCCCAGAGACTCTCTGCATCATCCTCACAGATCACACTCCCACCCAGCTTTGTGTCACCCACAAACATGTCCACATTACATTTACTTTCCTGACCTGACCCATGAATATATACAGTTGGGTGTCGAGCACTGAACCCTGGGGTATCCCGCTGGTCACTGCCTGTCACTCTGGAAAGGACCTGTTATTCCTCCTCTTTGTTTCCTGTTTACCACCCAGCTCTCCATCCATGTCAGTACATTTCCCCCAGACCCATCTGCTTTCATGTTGCACACTAATCTCTCACATTGGGCCTCATCGAAGCCTTCTGAAAATCCAAGCATCTCACATCTGCTGGTTCTCCTCCATCCTTCTGCTCATTACGTCTCAATGAATTCCAGTAAATTTGTGAAGTATGATTTCCCTTTCATAAATCCATGTGGACTTTGACCAACCCAGCCTCTGGTTTCTAAATGCTCTGCTTCTGTATCTTTAATCATGGAGTCCAGCATTTTATCACCACTGAAGCCAGGGCAACAGCTCTATAAGTCTCTGTATACTCTCTCCCTCCTTGGGTTACATGAGCTGCCTTCCAATCCATAGGAACCGATCCAGAGTCTCAGGAAAGTTGGAGAATGACTGCCAATGCATCCACTATTTCTGGCGACACTTCCTCAGGTCCTCTGGCTGCTGAATATGGGCCCTTGGGCTCTTCTCAACCTTCAATCCCATCAATTTCCTGAACTCCTTTTCCCTTCTGATATTGATTTCCTTCAGTTCCTCTCTCACTGGATCCCAGAAACCGAACATTTCTGTTGGATAACTTCTGTTCTGCTTTATGGGCCAATTTATATGGCTTTTCCTTGGATAAAATGCTGTCACTAATTTCCCCTGTTGGCCAAGATTTAGGCCACCCTTCCTGTTTTATTTCTGTTCCAGACAGGAAGGAACATTTCACCCACGTACCCATTATACATTTGCCATTGCTGATCCACCATTAACCCCACAAGTACCGTTCCCCAGTCTACCTGAGCTAACCCTCTACAGATGACTGCAGACCTTTGGTTTATATGATACTGTTTCACCATTGACAGCTCATTTATAGGTATGTCTGATTCTCTCTCCAGAGGTGCTGCCTCAATGTTTCCAGCACTTTCTGTTTTCATTTCCATCACCTGGTTCACTGGGATCATCACAGGTTATGGAGGGAGCGAAAGGCAAACATTGTCAGGATGTTGGCCTCAATCTCCAGTCCTCCGGAGACACTGGGTCAGTGATAGGGGACAGGAGGTTTGCAATTCTGATCTGAAATGATGTCAGAAAATGCTGGAAACACTCAGCAGGTCAGGCAGCATCTGTGGAGAGAGAAGCAGAGTTAATGTTTCGGGTTGAAGATCCTTCATCGGAACTGGAGGAAGAGAAAAAATAAGTTAGCTCTCTGGTGCAGACAGGATGGGTGGGATAGATGGGACAGAGGGAATGTCTCTGATAGGGTGCGGTCAGGGTTGCCATGGGGATTTGTAGATGAAGTCACCTTAATAAGGGAGGTTACAGAGAGAGAGTGAAAATGAGAAACTGAACCAAAGTGATGAAGTGAGGGCAGTTAGAGAGTGAGAACACAAACAAGGAATGTAAAAGCTTCACAACGCAGAGCTGGAAGAAATGCCCAGCAGATCAATCTGTGCTAACGGAGAGAGAAGCACTGAGCCTAGGTAGAGATGCAAGGATTGGCTGGGTATGATACAGTGAAAGGGATTTCCCTGAAGTTGTTGAACTCAATATTGAGCCCAGAGGCTGCAACGCGTGGAGAGAGAAGATGAGGTGCTGCTCCTCAAGCTTATGCTGGGCCTCCTTATAACAACGCTGGAGGTCAGAGACAGATGGTCAGAGTGGGAGTGGGATGGGGAATTAAAGGGGCAGGTGGTATTGGTCTTGGTATTGGTTTATTATTTTCACTTGTACTGTGAAAAACCTTTCTTGCATACCGTCCCTACAGACCAATTCATTACACAGTGCATTGAGTTAGTACAGAGTGCACTGAGGTAGTACAGGGTGAAAACAATAACAGAATACAGAGTAAAGTGTCACAGGTGCAGGGAAGTGCATTGCAGGGAGACAATAAGGTGCAAGGTCAAACTGCACAATCATGGCTGATCATCCAGATTGAGTACCTTGTTCCTGCCACATTGTGATTGACCAACAATAGAGCATTTCTATGAGGTAACAGAGAGGGTGGATGAGGGTGGTGCAGCTGATGTTATGTATATGGATTTCCAGAATGCACTTGATACAATTCCAGACATGAGGCCGATGAGCAAAACTGAAGCTTGTGGGTTGAAGGGGGCAGCAGCAAAATGGATAAAAGAAAGGTTCAAGGAGAAAAACAGATGCCTAAAAACTCCAGAGCATCCTAAAGAGTGGGTCCCAGTGGTGGTAATGAGGTGGGACCATGTTGATTGCAGATTGGAGGGGGAGGTGGTCAACTCAGTGAAGGGCCCTAGGCAGGAGCTGATTAGTTCTACTGAGCATTTGCCCCCTAGACCTCTGGTCAGGATCAGCACCATGTCCTTCTGGGAGTGCCCTGCAATGGGCACCACCAGGTCACCATCATACATTCCCCTGCAGAAGGAACAGAGGCATCACATGTGTCCCTGATGCTGACATTGTGCCCGGGTCCTGAGGTGAACCATGACAGGCAGCACCAGGTTCAATGTCCTGATTGCAGTGATTTAGCACCTGGTGCATCCAAGGAGTTGACTTGACAATCCATGATATTATTTCCATGGGTGACACCAAGCACTGACGTAGCGATCTCTTTCCCAAACACCTGTGTTCCATCCGCAACAGCCATCTGGATCTCCCGTTTCCAAGACTTTTTAATTCTCCTTCCCATTCCCACACAAGCTCGTCCATTGTATCCGGTGCTCCATCTGCCCATCACCCACACACCCTCCCACTGGGTCCCCTGTCCCCTCCTCTCACTGTTCCCAACTGTGCCTTCATTGTATCCACCCATCAGCTCCCAGTCCCTGACTCTATCTCAACTCCTCCCTCCCCCACTTGACTCCACCTACCAATCACCCCCTACGCACCTGGATCCACCAATCACTTGTCAGCACCACCTAGATCTCTCCCCCTCACTTCTTTATATTGGTTGCCTTCCCTCTACTCCTTCAGTCCAGATGAAGGGTCTTGACCCAAAACCTCACCCCTTTTTTTCCCTCCACAGATACTGCCTGACCCACTGAGTTCCTCCAGTAGCTCGTTTTCCGCTCCAGATTCCAGCATCTCTTGTGTCTCCATATTATTTCCCACAATAGTACAGGTCCTTGGTGAGACCACATCTGGAGCAGTGTGTGCAGTTTCTGTCTCCTTCTCCCAGGAAGGATGTACATGCCAGAGAAGGGCTGCAACAAAGGTTCACCAGACTGATTCCTGGGATGGGGGAACTGCTGTATGAGAAGGAGCTGGGTTGTTTTTGCCTTGAATTTCAGACTCACATTCTTTCAGGAAATCCCATGTTGGAAACAGTGTGATGGTCGTTTCAGTCTGATGGGGAGTTCATCAGAGGAGGCTTGGGAGGAAAAGGTGGCCATGGACCATTGTTTCACAAAGCTCTCTGTCACTGGGCTTTCCTCCCTGGTGTCAGGGTGTGTGTCGAGATTCAATAGAGATTGATTGATGGGATCAGTTAATGCTCCATTCTCAATGTACCACCTGACCACCAGGACAGTGGGGGGAGAGGTGGATGGTCTTTTATCGCCAATAAATTCCTGTTGCTAACTTGGGCAAAAATTCAAAGACATAAAGATGACGGTTACCTCGGAAGGAAGGAAGGTGAGGTGTGTGTTGTAATTCTCAGAGAGCAGGCAATGAAATAGGGGAAATGGAACCAACCATGTCCCAGAGTGACAGAGAGCTCACCTCCCTAACACACAGCAAGCTGCATATGGGCAGGTGTGAGGGACAAAGGGATCACAAAATCTCCACCACTGGGCTTTATCCCTGGTGTCACAGCGTGTCACAGAGAATTTGTTGGAGACTGATTGGTGGGACCGGTCAATGACTGCATTCTCAATGGGTCACGTGACCATCAGGACAGCGGGGTGAGGTGGATGGACCTTGGACTTTTATCAGCCATTAATTCCCATGTGTTCATTTGGATAAAACTTCAAGGATGACGTTACATGTGACGAAAGGCAGAGTGAAGAGTGTGTTTTGTTATTCTCGGAGAGGTGAGAGTTTGAAGCAAATGTATCACAGACTGACAGAGACCTCATTGCCCTGACAGGAAGTGAGTGGTGAAGGGACAAGAGTGAATAAATGTAACGGTTACAATATTCCCATGGGTTAGGAAGGAAGTTGGGTAGAAGGGTGGATGAAGGAGCAAACACACTCATGTACATGGGTAATATTCAGTGTTCCTAAGGGTCAAGGTCACAGAGACATTGAAGCATTGGTGGGGTTTGTACAACACGTCCATTGATTCTGTTAAACATTCAGCAGACTGAGGAGGATGAAGGTAATTATTCCTCCAGAAGACATTCCAGTGAGCTGTTGGGATGAGATGGGAAGAGAACTGGTTTGCAAGATCACATCGCAACAAAAGTTTGCTTTAGACAGCAAAGTGTGTAATTTTATTCACTTTATTTCGAAAAGGATATTAGAATATCGGAATATCACAGTTAATAAATGATATCGGGACAAAGACGCAGATGGTCAACAAGTAGATGGACACAGTTTTCAGCAATGAGGAGATGGAATGTGAAGGGAAAAGTGTTTGTTAGCAGTGGTTGAGGAGGGTCCAAAGTGAAATGGAAGGGATTTGATGGAGGTTGGTGAGGCTGAGAAATACCATCTCGGTGTTAATAATTGAGACTGAGAACATATTTTACACTGTCATACAAAGCCAAGAATGAGCCATTCATTTCCTCCCTGAACCAATTTCTTCCATTCCCTTCAAACCAACATCTTTAAATCTGTGGAATTAGCAGGGAAACACATTTGTGGCACTCAATTCTTTGCCTGCGTCTTGTCAAAACTTCTTTTAATTTTTTTAACCCATTTTCTTAACTCAGTCTTTGTCTTTGGGTAAATTATTGCAACAATTCCAACATATTTTTTCAGTCAAGCTGAATGTGATTTGATTTTCTGTCTTATTATCTTTTTTGACTTTGAAGTCCTTTGATGCATCCATTCAATGGGAGTTGAACTGGACACAGATGACAACATCGCCCCACTCCTGGGTTAGATTTTGCAGCTCTCTCCCTAACGTTTAATGAAATTCAGGATGGCCATAAAAGGATCTTTCACAGCATTTACCATCTCCTCCCGGAACTTCCTCTGAGTGACGGCATAAATAAACATGTTGGTGCAGGAGTTGAATAACTGAAGCATTGTTCCCAAGTGCTCTCCCACAACATAAGAAATTGTCCTTGCCTGATAATGTCCAGTAATTCTCTGAATTGCCAGAATGACCACCCGTGTCATCCATAACAGGATAAAACTGGCCGATATGGTGAAGAGCAAAGTGATGGATCTTCTTCGATTCTTCATCTCTGGGTTGTCCTTCCCCTCCCCGTTCCACTGCCCCCTCAGTTTCCTGCGGACTACACTGGCCATCAGGATATGCCTGACAGTGATGGCATTGAGCAGCAGGATCAGCACGAAGGGGATGACAGGGGTCAAAATGCGGTGCCCCCAGTCAAAGGCGGCCCACACGGGGGAAGTTATAAAGCCAAGGTCAACCCATCAATGCCCTTCCTCAATCAGTTTCTTTCATTCCCTTCAAACCCACTCATTTAACTCTGTGGAATTCATGTCAGTGCAACCATTGACCACATTTTATCAAACCTTGTTAAACATTACCAATTCTCTAATCTAAACGCAGATAAAAACGTTTCTTATTTACTGAAACTCATTTTATGAATCCTGGTGAATCCTCCATCTGACTATAATGTGGATGTTCTGATTCTTATTTTTAAAACTCCTTTCCTGTTTCTTCACCAGGGTTTTGCTGGTCGGGAGGATACCATTCCCACCATTCCAGGGTTGGATTTTCCATCTCTCTTCCTAACATTGAACTTCAGGATAGCCGTAAAGGGATATTTCACGGCATTTATCATCTCTTCCCGGAACTTCCTCTGAGTGACGGCATAAATAAACATGTTGGTGCAGGAGCTGAATAACTGAAGCATTTCTCCCAGGTAATCTCCCACAAGTTTAGAAGCTGTCATTAAGAAATACTGTACAGTAATTTGCTCAAATGCTAGAATGACCACCCGTGTCATCCACAACAGGATAAAACTGGCTGATATGGAGAAGAGCAAAATGATGGATTTTCTTCTATTGTTCATCTCTGGGTCGTCCTTCCCCTCCCCGTTCCACTGCCCCCTCAGTTTCCTGCGGACTACACTGGCCATCAGGATGTGCCTGACAGTGACGGCATTGAGCAGCAGGATCAGCACGAAATGGATGACTGGGGTTAAAATGCGGTGCCCCCAGTCAAAGGTGGCCCGCACGGGCGAATAATAGTATGCATATGAGACTTGGCATACAAATGTTCCAATCGGTGGATACTTGAAGTACCACGGGATGTTGGTTAACACACTCAGCACACTCACCCCTGCAATAACAATGGCTGCACCTTTCTCAGTGCAATATCTGGTCTTCAGCTTCTGGAAGCAAATGGTCACTGTACCGTCCAAGGTGAAGGCAATGGTGAACCAGACAGAGGAGGCGACGGCTATGGCACCAGAGGTTTCGCTGAAGTTACACCCAGGTGTATAGAAAAAGAATGAAATGTGCAGGTAATAGTTATTTATTGGGCCCAAAATGACTTGAGTAATGACAACTAGTAGATCTGCTGCAGCCATTGCCACAAGGTACCAACTGACACCTTTGGAAAGACCACACCGTCCACGTGATAGTGTCACGATGGCGACCAAGTTAGCTGTGAATTGAAGATAAGGAAAGTAACACAATGTTGTCCAGTGAGGAGCAGCAGAGATGTGAAGAGTCAGTCTGGTCAATGTTGAACAGCAAACTGTGATAACTGGCAGTAAACAAGTGGGGAAACTTGGCCTCACTGTAATCCTGTCCACCACATCAACTATTATCACCTCACCGAGACTCCATGCTACATCCTCAAAAAACTCGATTCATTTGGTGATTGGGACCTTCCCTTGATAAAGCCATGCTTCTCTCATTCGGCATCTCCACTACTGTTGCCAGAAGTTCCCACCACAGCCATCCGGCTGAGCAGCCCGGCATGAATCAGTTGAACCTTCCGACCTTTCTAAACAATGGCCATCCATCAGCAATCTTCCAGTTCTCCGGCATTGTGCCCTAAACCAAGGAACATGGGAAAATTCCCATCAGAGCCTGTGCTATTCCTCCTCTTGGTTTTCCGAGGGCCCGGGAGACATTCCACACAAGGCTGGACATTCATCCAGTTTAAAGATACCAAAATCCTTCATACGTTTCTCTCTTTTTCATCTCTCTCTCTCTTCCCTCTCCCTCTCTCTCTTGCTATCTTCCATCTTCCTCCCTCCCTCTCTCTCTCTCCCTCTATCGCTCCCTCTCCCTCTCTCTTTCCCTCTCCCCCTCTCTTTCTCTCTCCCTCCTTCTCTCTCTCCCTCTCGCCCCCTCTCTCTTTCTCTCTCCCTCTCTCTCCTCTCTTTCTCTCCCTCTCTCCCTCTCTCAGTTTCACATTCTACCTCCTTAATGTCAAGGCTACCATCATTCCTCAATCCCATCATTCAGAACTTCTCACATCTGACATCTCCACTATCAGGCGAACATCTTGGTTTCTGATTGGATCCATTCCTTTCTATTCCTATTTCTCTTTGACTCGATGGTTTGACTTCAACACTGGCCAAAGATACTTCATCAGCTAGGAGATGCTTGGGGAATATAAGGGTGGTTTTAGGTGCTTCATCAATGCACATTCATTATTTTTTGTACACAATTCAGAGTACATATAAATAAACATTTGAAAGGCACTGGATAAATGAACTTACTACTTTTCTAAGATCATAGTAGAAAATTATACTGATTAATATGAACATATTGTGTCCTTAGAGTTCATTGGAAATAAACCAGCAGGACCTGGACATCAATAAATACGTTGTTAGTTGGGATCCAGCACCTGACCAGTGCAAACCCGAAGGTGCAGGATGATGGAGGCTGACCCAATAAATCTGAAGCCTGGCAGATGTGGCGGAGAGGCAGCAAGTAAAATCAGGGAAGAAGAGAGGAATATCAGTGGTCAGTCAGAGCTGGGATAACAGTCAAAAATAAACAAAGCTGAACAAATCCAACACCAAATTCCACATCAGATCTGTCAAGGTGACAATGGTTAGAATGACTTACAGAGAACTCCAATGACTGCAAGGATCCCGTAGTAATAGGGCTCAATCTTCAGGAGCAGAAACAGTATATTAACTAAACACATGTTTAGCATCAAACTATGATGTCCTTCAGCAGGGAAGAGTTTTGTTGCCACTCTGAGTCCACTCACTCTGTGATTGCCTTTATTTATACAGGCAGGTGGCATCCACAGGGACAAATGGGTGACGTGATCATTGTTAGTTACCGGGATCAGAATAAACACATTACCACATTAGCGCCATGTCTGAAATATCAATTAGCAAATGAACAACAGAAACTGGTTAGATACACTTGGTGTACAAGCACTGGGATGGAAACTCAAGGTCACAGAACTGGAAACACAAAAGAGACTGTTCAATGTATCCTACCTGCTGTGGGCTTTTAACAGTGATCCACTCCCACCTTCTTCCCTCTCCTGTCCCTCATATCTTTCCCACTTGACAAGTCTTCATGGATTCTCCTCCTGCTGGGTATGACACACCCCGTCACCCCACACACTCTCAGATGGTGAATCTCCCAGCCTTTGCAATCAGCTGTTGGTGATGAATTAAAAATTTTGCCTTCTCTATGACCAAGGAGCTGCTGGTAGATCAGTGAAAATGTTCCTAAAGTAAAGAGCAACATCTAGCTCAGTATAATAATATTATATCTTCAAATATATCACATCTACATTTCCCAAACCCACATTAATATACAAGAACATCCCGTAAAGAGTTGCCACACTCTGGCACCATCTTGGAAGTCATGCCAGAAATTGCAGAGAGTTGTGAATGCAGATCAGTCCATCACACAAACAAGCCTCCCCTCTACTGTCACCGTCGACACTTCCCGCTGCCTCAGGAAAGCAGCCAACATAATCAGGGATCCCTCCCACCCTGGTCAAGCTCTCCTCTCCCCGCTCCTGTCAGGCAGGAGATACAACTGCTTGATAACATGTGCACCAGGTTCAAGGACAGTTTCTATCCCATTGTTATAAGACTCTTGAACAGATCTCTCATACATTTAAAAGTGAACTCTTGTTCTCCCAATCTACCTCGCCGTTGCCCTTGCACTTTATTTGTCTTCCTGCCTGCACTTTCTCTGTAACTGTAACGCTACGTTCTGCATTCTATTTTTGTTAACTTTTCTTTCCCAGCTTGATATACTTCTGTATGTGCTGCCAATCCCGAAATGTTGAACCCTGAAATGGGGTGTGGTGTGCAGCTGGGGTGTGGTGGGGGGCGGGATCTGGGTCCTAGCAAGGGTTTTGGGGTAGGGTTGGGCAGTGGGAGCAGTGAAGGAATATGTTGAGGTGGGAGTAGAGGGAGCCAGTGGTCTTGTAACTGGGATCTTGCTGAGTGAGGGCATTTCATGGTGAGTGAGGAGCTGCTGCTAATTTATGGTTCAGTGAACGGTGAGTTGGCAGGGCCATGATACTCATTAACCTGCTCCAGCCCAACAACCATTGTCAGAGGTGGGAGATCAGGGAACAGTCCAGTGTCCCTGACGATGGTGTCTGCGGGAATTGTGTCTGGCTGCAGCTCCTCTCAGACCCCATGGATCGGTTGGAGCAGCAGTCGGACTTGCTGAGGAGCATACAGGAGGCAGTGAGTGCCATCGATAGGAGGTTCAGGGAGGTGGTCACACCAAGGGTTCGGTCACTTCAACTCCCCCTCCCACTCCATCACTGATATGACAGTCTGGACCTTGGCGGAAAGAATTAAATTGGGGCAGGGAAATTATGGCATTATTGGGCAGGAGTGTGGGAGAGTAAATTGGGAGCAGCTGTCATTGGATAAGTCCACATCTGACATGTGGGAGACATTTAAAGTCCCGCTGATCAGAGTCCAGGACAGGAATGTTCCAGAGAAGGAGGAAGGACAAAGATGGTAAGGTAAGGGGACCTTGGATAATGAGGAAGGTTGAAAAATTTAGTCAAAACTCAAAAAGAAGCATATGTAAGGTTTAGGAAGCTGGAATGTAAAGAAAGCTGGAAAAAACTCGTAAGGAATTAGGAGAGCCAAAAGGGAACATGAAATGTCCTCAGCAAGGAGAATTAAGGAGATCCCAAAGCAAATTTTTGTGTACAATAAAAACAAGAGGGTAACTATGGAGAGGGTAGGACCTCTCAATGATAAAGGAGGAAATTTATGCTTGGAGTCAGAGGATGTGGGCGAGGTACTAAATGAGAATCTTGTGTCGGTATTCACTCAGGAGAAGGACATGGAGGAGAGTGAGATCATTGTGGGATATTCTGATATGCTTGGGCATTTTGAGATCAAGAAGGAGATGGTGTTGGGTTTCTTGAAGAACATCAGGTGGATAAGTCCTCTGGGCCTGATGGGATGTAACTCAGGTTATTGAGAGGCAAGAGAGGAGATTGCTGGGGCTTTGATGAAGATTTCTGTATCCTCTTCAGCCACAGGCGAGAGTTCCCAGAAGAAGGGGGAGAAGCCAATGTTGCTCCTTTGTTTAAGAAGGAAAATACAGATAATCCAGAAATTTATAGGCCAGTGAGCCTTACGTCAGTGGCAGGAAAGCTACTGGAAAGGAATTTTAAGGATAGAATTTATGAACATTCGGAACAGTATTGCCTTATTAGGGACAGTCACATGGCTTTGTGTGGGGCAGGTCGTGTCTTACTAAATTGATTGAGTGTTTTTGGGAGGAAACCAAGGTGATTGATGAGAGTAGGGCAGTGAATGTTGTCTGCATGGACTTCAGTGAGGCGTTTGACAAGGTCCCTCGTTGTAGGTTGATCAGGATGATGAAGATGTGCGGGATCCACTGTGAATTGGTAGTTTGGATCCAGAATTGGCTTCCCATAGAAGACAGGGGTAGTGGGGGAAGGCTGCTATAGTGGCTGTATGTCTATGGCCAGTGACATTCCGCAGAGGATCAGTGCTGGGGCCTCTGTTGTTTATGATGGCTAGAAATGACTTGCATGAAAATGTAGATTGGTTTGTTCGTGAGTTTGTTTATCACAATAACTGGTGGTGAGAACAGTGAAGAAGGTCATCAAATGATATAGTGGGATGTAGATCTGGTACAGATATGGCAGGGACATGGCAGACGGAGCTTAATCCGGGCAAGTGTGAGGTGTTGCTCTTTGGGACATCTAATGTAAGGGGAAGGTACACAATTAATGGCAGGATGCTCAACAGCACTGATGTTCTGAGGGATCTGTGGGCCCAAGTCTAGAGCTCACTGAAAGTGGCAATGTAAGTAGAGAGAGTGGGAGAGAAGGCAAGGTGGCATGCTTGCCTTATCGCGTGGGGCACACTGCATACTGTATACTGTAACTTTGTTGGGCTGCACTTGGAGTGCTTGCGGGCAGTTCTGGTCGCCCCATTGCAGGAAGGATGTGGAGGCTTTGGGGATGGTTCAGAAGAGGTTTACCAGGATGCTGCCTGGATTAGTGGGTATTAGCTATAAGGAGAGGTAGGACAATTTGGATGGTTTTCATGAGGCTGAGGAAAGAGCTGAGAGAAATGTATAAAATTCTGAGTGACAGAGATAGGGTAGCCAGCCAGAACCTTCTTCCCACCATGGAAATGTGGAATACTAGAGGGAAATAGCTTTAAGGTGAGAGGAGGAAAGTTTAAAGGATTGTGAGGGATGAGCTTTTTACACAGAGAGCAATAGGTGCACTGAACACACAGCCAGAGGTGGTAGTAGAAGCTGATACCATAGTGGCATTCAAGAGGTTTTTAGATAGGCACAAGAATATGCAGGGAATGGAGGGATTGGGATCACGTGCAGGCAAAAAGGATGAGTTTAGTTTGGGTTCATGCTCGGCACAGACATGGTGGGCCGAAGGGCCTGTTCCTGTGCTTATGTCCTATGTTATCCCTGCCAGAACTTTGTGTTCCTCCAGTTCAGGTCTCTGGCCCATCTATTTCCTCCACTCTGCCACATATGGCTGTGCTTTCAATAATGTGGGCCCCAGACCCTCCCAAGGCAATCAGCCTCTCCATCTCTCTTTTGTCTAAATGCTCCATCAAATTTTGAGTAAACTCTCATCCAAGGTCACCAGATGTTTTACTGTGCCAACTACCAAATATGAACGTGGCGTGGTTAAACAGGAACAGCGGCTGGAGTAGTGCTGGTCAACTCAGACTCTTCATCTGACCATTAAACTCATTTGCAAAGCTTCCTCTGTAATGCAGGACGTTGCTCTGGGATTGTACGTTACCTCACTCCTGCAGGGCGTTAGGCTTCACACTCTTTATTGTTCCAGCAGCTGATGTAGTGACCTGGGCTTCTGGGAATTCACCTGATACACTTGTGCAGCCTGTGGTTTAACCTAATTGGTCTCATCTCCCTAACTGTAATGAAAGAATTCATTGACTTTGCTTGTTCAATGACTGTAGTTAATATCAGGCACCGCGGCAACTAATTCTCTTACATGTTCTTAGTTTCTGCTGTGCCTGCCTTCTCGCTGGCACTTTCTCCAAACCAAATGTCTGGCCATGGGCACTCGTGTGGGTCCCAGCTGTGCCTGCCTTTTCGTCGGCTCCGTGGAACAGTCATGTTCCAAGCCTGCACCGGTAATGCTCCCCAACTCTTTCTCCGCTGCATTGACGACTGCATTGGGGCTGCTTCCTGCATTGTGCTGATCTCGTCAATTTTCATCAACTTTGCCTCCAACCTCCACCCTGCCTTCAAATTACTTGGGTCATCACCGACACCTCACTCCCTTTTCTGTTCCCTCTGTCTCCATCTCCGGAAACAGGTTAACCACAGACATCTTTTACAAGCCCACTGACTCCCACGGTTACCTTGACTACATCTCTTCCCACCCTTGCAAGGACGCCATCCCCTTCTCCCAGTTTCCTCCACCTCTGCCGCATCCGTTGCCATGATGAGGCTTTCCACTCCAGGACATCCGAGATGTCCTCCTTTTCAGTAAACGGGGTTTCCTTTCCACCACCATCATTCCTGCCCTCACCCACACATCTTCTCCATTTCCCACGTCTGCCCTCGCCCCACGCGCCCCCCTCCACACGACATAACAGGGACAGGGTTCCCCTGTCCTCACCTACCACTCCACAAGCCTCCGCATCCAACACATCATTCTTCACAACTTCCGTTATATCCAATGGGATCCCACCACTAGGCACATCTTCCCCTCCCCCCTCCCTTCGATTTCCGCAGGGATTGTTCTCTCTGTTACTCCCTTGTCCACTCGTCTCTCCCCACTGATGACCCTCCTGGCACTTCAACTGCTCTAAGTGCTACACCTGCCCCTACACCTCCTCCCTCACCACCATTCAGGGCCCTTGACAGTCCTTCTGGGTGAGGCAGTGCCTCATCTGTAAATCCGAGCGTGTCAGTAATTGGATCCGATGCTCACGATGCGGCCTCCTCTATGTCGGTGAGACCCGACGCAGATTGGGTGACGGCTTCGTGGAGCACCTTCACTGTATCCGCCGCAAAAGCAAAAGATCTCCCGGTGGCCACCCTCTTCAATTCCACATCCCACTCCCATACCGATTGGTCTATCCACAGCCTCCTCTACTGCCACATTGAAGCCAGATGCAGGTTGGAGGAGCAACACCTCATATTCTGCCTATAAACGACATCTCATATTCCAATTTCTCCAACTTCCGCTTCCCTTCCCCTCTTCTTCCATCCCTTTTATTCTCCCTCCTCCACCCACCTTTGTTTCCCCTCATTCATGTGGCCCCCTCACCCCTTCCCTTTTCCCCCTCCCCACCCTCATGACCTGCCTATCTATGCCCCACCTCCTTCCCTTTATTCCATGTTCAAGTGTCCTATCCTACCGGATTCCTCCTTCTTCAGCCCTTGCTTCTTCTACCTTTCACCTCACAGCTTCTTACATCTCCCACCTCCCCCACCCACCTACCTCCCCCCTCACCTGGATTCACCAATCACCTGCCAGCCGGTGCTCCTCCCCCTCTCCCCACCTTCTTATTCTGGCTTCTGCCTTCTTCTTTCCTGTCCTGATGAAGGGTCTTGACCAGAAACATCGACTGTTTATTCCCTCCATAGATGCTGCCTGAGCTGTTGAGTTCCTCCAGCATTTGTGCGTGTTTCCCATTGAACGACAGGTTTGAGCTGCATCATTTCTATGCTGACCTTATAACAATAGAACAGGAGGACACTCAGCCACTGGAGTGGGCTCCACCAACTCACTAAGGTCACAACTGATGCGATCTTGGCCTCAACACCACTTCCCCACTCTGTCCCCACATCCCTTGGCTCCGGTGCAAAGGATGGTTTTAAATCATTGAATTATGGGCCCAGCATTATTCTGCTGTACCACTCTGCTCCTGTGTTTGAAAAGCTACTTTTGGACACATATTCAAGCAATAATTCATTCCCTAGCAACTTGTCTGCAGTCTCCAGTGAACTCCCAGGGACAATGTGGTCCTGTCCCTCAACACAATGGACCCAGTCTCGAGCTGGCCAGTAGCAGCAATGCAAGAGGCTGCAAAGAGTTGTGGACCCAGGCTGATCCATCATGGGCACAGCCATCCCCACCACTGACTGCATCTACAGGAGGCGTTGCCTCAAAAAGTCGGCATCTATCATCAAGGATCCCCTCCATCCGGGTCATGCCCTCTTCTCGTTGCTATCGTCAGACACGAGGTAGAGAAGCCTGAAGTCCCACACCACCAGGTTCAGGAACAGCTACTTGCCTACAACCATCAGATTCTTGAAACAACCTGCACAACCTTAATCAGTTCAAGTGAAGTTGGGTTTATTTTCACATGCACAAGTACATGTATGCACAAGTGCAACGAAAATCTTACTTGAAGCAGCATCACAGGTACATAACATTAGAGACTCAACATTCACCTGAAAAACATGAATTAAACATAAATTGTACAAAACTATGCAAGGAAGAACACAATTAGAACAAAAAGAAAGAGCAGTGTAGTGCAAAGTGGTCAAGGTGGTTGCAGTGTTGCGGTACTGAGGTAGTGATTAGGGTAACAAAGGACTGCAGATGCTGGAATCTGGATGAAAAACACAAAGATGCTGGAGGAACTCAGCAGGACAGGCAGCATCCGTGGAGAAAAGCAGGCCGTCAATGTTTCGGGTCAGGACCCTTCTTCAGGACCGAAGAGAGGAAAAGGGGAAGCCCAAGATATAGGAGGGAAAAGCAGAACAGTGATAGTTGGACAAAAGGGGGGAGGTGCGGTGGGCACAGGATGGTGATAGGTGAATGCAGGTGCGAGATAGTGATAGGCAGGTGCAGGGGAGGAGGGGAGAACAGATCCACTGGGGAATGGGTCAAAGGTAAGGAGAGAAGGAAAAAAAGGAGAGAAAAAAAGAGATATAGGCGAGGAAAGGGAAGAGAGAAGGAGCATGGTGGGGGGGGCTTTTTGTGGGGAATGGGGATGGGATTACTTAAAGTGGGAGAATTCAATGTTCATGCCGTTAGGCTGCAAGGTTCAAGACGGAAAATGAGGTGCTGTTCCTCCAGTTTGCGCTTGGAATTCTCCTGGCAGTGGAGGATGCCAAGTGACTGATATATCAGTGATGGAGTGGGAGGGGGAGTTGAAGTGACTGGCAACGGGGAGCTGCAGATCGCGGTTACGGACAGAGTGCAGGTGTTCTGCAAAACAGTCACCTGGTCTGCGTTTGGTCTCACCAAAGTAATGGAGGCCACACTTGGAGCATCAAATGTAGTTGATGATATTAAGGTAGTGATTAGGGTTGTGCAGGTCGGTTCAAGAAGCGTGTCGTTGAAGGGAAGTAGCTGTTTTTGAACTTGGTGGTGTGGGACTTCAGGCTTCTGTACCTCTTGCCTGATGGTTGCAACAAGAAGATGGCATGGCCCGGATGGTGAGCATCTTCATTGGTAGATGTCACCTTCTTGAGGCAGAGTTTCATACACATAATTTCAATGGTGAGGAGTGATGTGCCCATGATATACAGGGATGTGTCCACTACTCTCTGTGACTTCTTCCTTCCCTGTGTATTTGAATTGGTATACCAGACCATGATGCAACCACAGTCAGGATACTTTCAACAGGACACCTGTAGAAGTTTAGGTGAGTGTTCAGAGACATGGTGAACCTCCTTAATCTTATAAGAACACAGAGATGCTGGCGCTAGCCAAGGTCAACAAGTTCTCATGTCTTAGGGAAGCAATACTGAGCCTTTCATCCTCACTGTCAAACCATTCCAAGGCCTCCCTCCTCCCTTCCCATGTCCCATGTCCATAACTTGTTTCCAGCACCTTTGCTCTGCCGTCTTCCTCCCTGTCACGAGGCTTCTTTCTGAAGATCCTATTGCCCTTTATCCCCCCTTATTGCTGCAGACCACTCATTAGCCTCTGACACATCTCTCTGGGACACAATGAGCGCTCCAAGAACAGCCAGTTTAGTAACGTTCATCACAATTCAGAACATTGATGACTTTCAAAAGATGAGAGTTTTAATGAAATTACAGCACAAATGCAGAAAAATGATTGCACTTTCAAGCAAAACTCAGAACCTTGAGGGAAATAGCTTCAACAACAGCCTTGCTGCACCTTTCATGATCTTTAAATGCCACAAAGCCTTTTACAGAAAACAAAATTATTTTTTTCATCTTCTCATCTGCCGAGAGTGAGAAGATGAGGCAAGTCTTGCATTTATGCCGACTTCATCATGTTTATCGGCAGAGTCAAACTCACTGATCAGAAGGTTAAATCCATGCTCCTGATTACTTGCATTTGCAGCCACCATTGCCCACGCTGACACGTTTTATGCACACATTAGAATTTACCTCACTAGAAGTGCAACACCAACATCTCTCAAGAAGCTCAGCACCATCCAGGACAAAGCTACCCACTTGATTGAAACCCCATCAACCGCACTGAACAGTAATTCCCTCCACCACTGGCACACAGTGGCTGCAGTGTGAACCATCTACAAAATGCAGTGCAGTTACTTGCCCAGGCTGCTCCGGCAGCACCCCCCAAACCCACAGCTTCTACCGCCAAGGACAACAAGCTACAAGGAAGATTGTCCATTCACTCTTATCTCATCTACCTCCCTAAGTTGAGGGCATCTGCACAGTGATCCTCCTCTGTTCTCTTGTTAATGACATCTCCTTCAACTGTCTCTCCCCCAACATGTGTGAAGCCACGTGCTTACATTGCCTGCTCCTCTCCGCCCAGTGAGAAGGAACTGGAAACCCTCTCCCACGGCAGACAAGAGAGCCTTTGACACCTCACCTCACTCACCACCCCATTGATTCCCTTCATAGTTTTGTATACTTTGATCACGTCACATTTTGCATCTTCTGCTCTGGGGTAAAACACGCAGTCTGTCCAATCAACCTTGGAACTGAAATGTTCCAATCTAGGAGTCCTGGTGAATCTCCTCCGCACTCTCTCCTGTGCCATCATATCCTTCCTGTAGTGTGGTGACCAGAACTTCACATGAATCTTCTGGGGTGGCCTAACTAATGGTTTATAAAGTTGCTACATTGACGTCCCTGCTCTTATATTCTGCACCACTGCTGATGAAGGCAACCGCCTTATCCAACTGTGCTGTCACTTTCAGGCATCTATGGGACTTGTAGTGCAAGGTCCATCTGTTCATCAACTCTCCCTGGACCCAACCATATACTGTGTCTGTCCAACTCTTACTTGACTTTCCAAAATGCATCACCTTGCACTTGTTAGGTCCTCAGTCTCTCATTTCCTCAAGGCTGCACAGTTATAGACAAGAGTAACCAGCATGGGTTTGCCCAGACCTTGTGACCATTATACACCCTAAACACAGGCCCAACACAGGCCCTTTTCTCTCCCATTTATTCCACCAACTATAATGGCGAAGAGCGAGAATGTGTTCTTTCCGAACATTCCCTGCTTCTGGTAACGAGGGACGTGAATGTTTAAATTACTGGGAATTGAATGACTGAGGTCATTTGAATATGGGTCCAAAATTCTATGGTAGAATCAATTGTAGGAGGAATACAGCTTGAACTTCTCCACGATCAGCCAACGGAAACTAAAATCTCCACAGTTCCCTTGGCAATGCCCTGGTTACCACACTGACATCTACCTGACCATGTGTGAAATTGCCTGGCTCTGTCCTGTTCTCAAAAGCAAGAAAGTTCTATCCTGGCTAATTGTCGCCAAACAGTCTTCTCTCAACCACTAGCCAAATGATGGAAGTCATCGTCAACAGTGCTATCAAGTGGCACTTGTTGCGCACTGATCTCCTCACCCATACCCAGTTTGGGTTTTGCCAGGACCACCACACCCTGAGGCCAAGTACTGCCCAAAGAGCTGAACTCTGGAGGTGAGCTGAGAGGGACAGCCCTTGTCATTAAGGTCACATTTGAGCGAAGATGGCATCAAGGAAGCCGTGGGGAAACTGAACTCAATGGGAAACAGGGGAAACACCTCACACAGAGGAAGACGGGGGTGGATGTTGGAGGTCAATCAGCCCAGTCTCGGGACATCACTGCAGGAGTTCCTCAGGGCAGGGTCCAAGGGCCAACCACCTGGAGCTACATCACCAATAACCTTCTTCCCATGACAGGGTCCGAAGTGGGGGTGTTTGCTGATGACTGCACAATATTCAAACCCATTTGTCACCCCCCTCAAGCTGAAGCAGCCCAAGACAATATTCAGGCATGGGCTGAGAAGTAACAAGTAGCAAGTAACACATGCTGGGCAGTGACCATCTCCAACAAGAGAGAGTCCATCCACATACCCCGACATTCAATGGTATTTCAGTCCTTGAGTCCCCTGCCATTATTACTGTATCCTGGGGGTCCATGTTGACCAGTAACACAACTAGACCAGCTACATCAATACTGTGACTACAAGAGCAGGTCAGAAGCTGGATATCCTGTGAGTGACTCACTTCCCGATCCCCAAGGCTGCAGCTCTGCACTCAACTTGCAAAGACCCCACTCAGCAAGATCCCGCTTAGTTAAGTTACTCCATGCCCAACTCAGTGTGTTCTCACCTCACTCCATTCCCACCATCTTCCATTTCATCCTCAAGACATTCCCATCTCTCTTCATTCATTCCTTGCTGAATTCCCACCTCACTTCACTCCCACTTAGTTCCATTCCTTACTTCCTCCCTTCCCTACTCCTTCCATTCCCTCCGAACTCCATGTCCTGCTTGTCATTCCCTCTACAACCCCTTCCCTCCTCCAGCTCTTCCCTCCTTGCTTCATTCACACCTCAGTCCTGTCAGGAGACGAACTGCAGAATCTCCTTGTGGTAGGAAGTAAGTTGGAAAACTGGTTTTATTATTGTCACATTTTGTCACGTGTACCGAGGTACAGTGTAAAACCTGTCTTGTGTACCGTTCATATGGATCAATTCATTAACACAGTGCATTGAGATAGTACAATGTAAAACAATAACAGAGTGCAGAATAAAGTGTTACAGTTACAGAGAAAGTTCAGTTCAGGTAGACAATAAGCGTCAAGGTCACATCTTATAATAGAGGGATAGAAGCTGTTCCTGAGCCTGGTGGGACATGCTTTTCAGGCTTTTGTGATGTGCTGAGCTAGGTCCACCACTCTCTGCAGTTTCTTGTGTTCACAGGCAGAGCAGTTGCCATACCAAGCTGCGATGCATCCAGATAGGACGTTGTGTGTAGTGCATTGATTAAAAAATGGTGAGGGGTCAAAGGGGATATGCAAACTTTTTCAGCCTCCTGAGGAATTAGAGGCAAGGTGACATTCACGCCAACAGCTTTCATTGCAAATGAATGTTTATCAACTTAAAGTAGGAAACATTTACCAGAAATATTTGCAGGCAGAATGATTGTCATGTATTGAACATTTTGCTGCTCTTCACACTAGGAAAATGTGCCCCGATCTGCCAAAGCTGCTGAGGGAGAGTGGAGAATGATGACAGAAGCTCAATTTAATTCATCGCCAAGAGGTGAAATGCAGAGGCCAGGAGATTGCTCTGTGTGAGTGTGTGTGGGGTTAGGGAGGAGAAACCATTGAAGACTTGTCAAGTGGGAAAGATATGGGGACAGGAGAGGGAAGAAGGTATGAGTGGATCACTGTTACAAGCCCACAGCTGGTAAGATATGTTGAACAGACTCTTTTGTGTTTCCAGTTCTGTGACCTTGAGTTTCCATCCCAGTGCTTGTATACCACATGTATCTGAACAGATTCTGTTGTTCATTTGCTAATTGATGTTTCAGATACGGTGCTAAGGTGGTAATGTGTTTATGCTGATCTCGGTAACAAACAATGATCATGTCACCCGTTGGTCCCTGTGGATGTCACCTGCCTGTGTCAATAAAGGCCTCCACTGAGTGAGTGGACTCAAAGGGTCAACAAAATTTTTCCCTGCTGAAGGACATCGTAGTTTGCTGCAAAACATGAGAATAGAAGATGTAATCGACCTTCTCTATGGTATTATCCCTTATTACTACCGGATCCTTGCAGTCGTTGGAGTTCTCTGTAAGTCATTCTAACCATTGACACCTTGACAGATCTGATATGGAACTTGCTGTTGGATTTGTTCAGCTTTGTTTATTTATGGCTGTTATTCCAGCTCTGACTGACCACTGATATTCCTCTCTTCTTCCCTGATTTTACTTGCTGCCTCTCTGCCACATCTGCCAGGCTTCAGACCTTATTGGGTCAGCCTCCTTCATCCCGCACCTTCGGGTTTGCACTGGTCGGGCGCTGGATCCCAACTAACAACATGTTTATTGATTTCCAGGTCCTGTTGGTTTATTTCCAATGTACCCAGAGGATACGATGTATTATATGTAAATTGACCCATTTTGGTCGATATCACTGTCTGCAATGTGAGATGATTCATCCAATGCCTTCCCAGGGATGCTCAGATGTTGAGAATGAACATAAACAAAAGTTGTCTCCAGTGGATCTCGGTCACTGTCCCGTCCCTAGAAATGGAGATAGAAAAGACAGGAAGTGAAGAGCTGGAGACTGACCATGTTGGTGAGGGACGGCTGGAAATGGCAGCAAAGTCACTGAAAGTTTCCAATTCAGGGCATGAGCAGGAAGTGGCTGCAATCAGTCAAAAATGTGAGGGACAGAGAGAGGAACGAAACCCATGTGAGACTGGAACAAGGAATGTTCCAGAAATTCCAGCCTGTGATGGACACAGCTGGGAATGGTATGGGTTCACCTGGCAACACTTCTTATCCAGACCAGGTTAGTGAACAAGGTGTTCCCTGTGAGGACAAGTTCAATCAGCTGGATGTCCAACTCAACTCATCCAAGTGGTTCCCAGTGTCAGCCATGTTGGCAGCTCCAATAGGCGACTGACCGGAGCCTCACTGCCTCTTTGATTCCATTTCCAGCCCATCCCTGAGGTAAAATATGGAAACCCCAATACCACACTGCTGAGGGATTTCACTGCACCAGTTAATCCAATTCCAAACTCATGACATCTTGTGTTTCATTGACAATTTATCTGTTGGCCCATTTGGCCTCTCCATTTATTTCATGTCACCTGTTAAATCTGCAACACTTCACAATGACTCCACTTGCTCCCCTTCACTTCACAAATTTACCTGTTTTCCTTTTCTAAAATTCACAGCTAATGTGGTCGCAATTGTAACCCTATCGCGGGGGCGGTGCGGACTCTCCAAAGGTGTCACTTGGTATCTTGTGGCAATGGCCGGAGCAGATCTACTGGTTGTCGTGTGTCAAGTCAATCTCGACTGCATATTTATCTTTCCTTTCTTTCCTGAGTGTAACATCAAATACACAATTGGTTCTATGTCTGTGGCCTGCTCCGTCTGGCTCACTGTTGCCTTCACCTTGGACCATACGGTGGCCATTTACTTCCAGAAGTTGACGACACTGAGAAAAGTGCAGCCATCGTTATTGCAGTGGTGAGTGTGCTGAGTGTGTTAACCAACATCCCGTGGTACTTCACATACCGGACAGATTTCTGCTGGAAATCAATTGCGTTCATCACTTCCCCCGTGTGGGCCGCCTTTGACTGGGGGCACTGCATTTTAACTCCAGTTGTCCCCCTTCATGCTGATCCTGCTGCTCAATGTTGTCACTGTCAGGCACATCCTGATGGCCAGTGTAAGTCCGCAGGAAACTGAGGGGGCCACAGAACAGGGAGGGCAAGGATGACCCAGAGATGAAAAATCAAAGAAGATCCATCATTTTGCTCTTCACCATATTAGTCAGTTTTATCCTGTTATGGATGACACGGGTGGTCATTCTTGCAATTGAGAGCCTTACTGTACAGTATTACGTTGTGACAGCTTCTTATATTGTGGGAAATGAAATGGGAACAATGCTTCAGTTATTCAGCTCCTGCACCAACATGTTTATTTATGCTGTCACTCAGAAGGAAGTTCTGGGAGGAGTGATAAATGCCATAAAATATCCCTTTACAGTCATCCTGAATTTCATTAAGCCTTAGGGAGGCAGCTGGAAAAATACACAACCCAGGACTAGTGGGAATGTTATCTTCCCGACCAGCAAAACCCTGGTTGGAAGAAACAGATCAAAGAGCTTTGAAAATGAGAATCAGAACAATCCACGTTATAGTCAGGTGGAGGATTCACCAGGATTCAGAAAATATGATTGGAAAATAAGGAAACTTTATATCTGTGTTTAGATTGAGAACTGGTTATATTTCACAAATTTTTTACAAGATGTAGTCAATGGTTCCACTGACATGAATTTCCACAGAGTGAAATGAGTGGGTTGAAGGGACGAAGAAACTGGTTTGAGGAAGGCATGATGGGTTGACCTTGGCTTTGTGCACCAGTCATGAAATGGCTGGTGGAGAGTCACTCCCTGGTTCTCCAACTCCGCTGCCTTTTTACCTCCACTGACCAATGGGGGAGATGGAAAGCAGACGTTCACCTCCCCATCACTTACTTTACACAAGCCCACAAAGGCAAGGTCTCCCCAATACTTTGTGATTCATCAGAGCAGTGAAACACAAGCAATGGCACTGCGAGGATCGGTTGTAAGTTGAAAAATCTGTCCCATGGGAATGTGGAATGGATGGATAATAAATGAAAAATTTTTGAGCAACTTTCTCAGTCCAAACCCAGTTCAATGGATGGTAATGGCTGACTGCTGATGGTAATTGCATTATTATTGTCACATGCACCGAGATACAGTGAAAAGCTGTTGTTTGTACATTATCCAGTCGGATCATTCCGTACATAGATGGAGGTATATACACAGAATGCAGAATTTCAGGTTAAGTTACAGAGTAATGCAGCACAGGTAGGACAAATAAGGTGCAAGGCCCACAACGAGCAAGATTCTGAGATCAAAAGTTTGCCTTTGTCATGCAGGAAGACCACTCAATGTCTTATAACAGCAGGCGGCAGCGTTGCTTGATCCTGTTGTTCCATGTTCCCTCTGATGGGAGGGGGGAGAAGAGAGAATGACCCGGGGTGGGAGGGTCCTTGATTATGTTGGCTGATTTCCGGAAGGATTGGGAAGGGTTGGTGGTGACAATGGAGGGGAGGTTGCTTGTGTGCAGGACTAAAGAATTCTAGAGCAAAAGGTTCAAGGACATTTATTGCACCCAACAATACCATGTAATATCCATCTATAAGTTGAAAGGCCCCACTTGGTTTCTCCCCACCGCCGCATGGTCCTGCACCCCCTCCCCAGCTCCCTCAATGTTGGAGATTCCCACTGCCGCATGGTTCTCCACACCCCCTCACCGCCCACGCCCCCCCCCCCCCACTGCTTGCCCGGACACCTCTGCTCCCATCCTACACCACTCTCTGCTCCTCCCACCCTCTTCCTCCCCAGGGCCTCCCTCCCTCCAGGCTTCACCTTCTGGTGCCTCTGCTCTGTTTCTTCCCCATCTGCATCTCATTCTGCAACCCACCTTGCACTCCTCCGGGCCACTCCCAACCCGCCTTTTCCCCCCTCTACCCTGACCTATCCTCCAGCTCCCCTCTTGTTCCCTCCCCTCCATCCACTCCTTTCCATCCCACTCTCTGCCCCTGTACCACTCCCAATCCCTCTCACCCATTTCCTCTCACCAGCCCCTCTACCCTCCCGTCCCCCCACCCTTCCTCCGCCTGTCCCGACTCCAACCCCAACCGGATCTTCACATCCCCCGACCTCCACCCTCTCTGAGGCTGAGCGGTCCTGTTCTCAGCAAAGGCCTCATCTTCGTACTTCTGCGCCCCCATCTCAACGAATTCCGGGCCCAGCACGATGCCGAGCTCTTTTTTCCGCAGCCTCTGACTCCTTGCCTTCTCTTATGGTAAGGAGGGTCCTCTCCCCCTTCCAAAGACCCGTTATCCTCCCTCCAGCCATTTTCTTCCACCTGGACCTTCCCTGGACCTATTCATAGCCAACTGTCCCGCTGCAACATCAGCTGCCTTCACTGTTCTGTTCCACTCACCCACTCCAACCTCACCCCTTCTGAATGCTCCTCCACTCCTTCTGCACCAACCCTGACGGAGTCATCACACTAGTCAACAACGGTGGTGCGGTGTAGTTCTGTGCACTGACCTCATACCTTGCAGAGCCAACCTTCCCTGGACCTATTTCACACAGCTATCAACATGATGGTCCTGCAATCTAGGACTGTCAGCTTCACTCTCCTCCCCCAAATCCACAAGTAGGACTGTCCCAACAGACCTAATTGTCCTCTGCGTGCTCTTGCCCCACTGAGCTTGTATCTTCATACCTGGACAACTATTCTGTCCTCCTGGTCCAATCCCTTCCCACTTCATCCTTGCACATCCACATGCTCTCCAACTACTCTTCATAACTTTTAGGTCTCCGGCACGCACAACCTCAATCTTCACCATGGATGTCCAGTCCCCATATACCTCCATGTCCCCATCATGACGGCCTCACACCACCCTCAAGCTTCTTTCTCGACCAGAGACAGAAACAGTTCCCTTCCAGTAACACTCTCCTCCACCTGGCTGAACTTCTCCTCACTCTACACAACTTCTCTTTCGATTCCTCTCACTTTCCGACAGACCAAGGGTGTAGTCATAGGGCACTCACATGGCCCTCAGCTCTGTCTCCTTTTTGGTTGGCGAGATTAAACAGTGACTGTTCCAAGGCCTACTCTGGTCCCACACCTCAACTCTTTCTCCACTATCTCGACGACTGCATTGGTGCCACCTCTTGCACATGTGTGGACTTGACAATTTCAAAAATTTCTTCCGTTAATTTTCACCCGGCTCTCTGATTCACTTGGACTATCTTTGATACCTATCTCTCCTTCTTCTCCTATCTCTCCATTTCCATCTCAGGAGGTTTGTTATCCACCGACATCTTCTACAAACCCACGAACGCCCACAGCTACTTGATTACACCTCCTCCCACCCTGTCTCTTGCAAGGACCCGATCCCTTTCTCGTCAATTTTTCCGGCCTCCGCTGCATGAGTGAGATGGTTGGAGTACAGGGGCAGGGGTGCCTTACTGCAATGGTAACAGGGTCTTGGTGAGACCGCACCTTGAGTATTGTGGGCAGATTTGGTCTCCTTATCTGAGGAAGGATGTTGTTACTATGGAGGGGGTTCAGCAAGGACTCATCAGCCTGTTTGCTGAGATGTTTCGGACTGATGTCCGAAGAGAGATCAGGATGATTGGGCCGACATTGGCTCGGGGTTCAGAGGATGAGTCAGGACCTCACCCAACTTATAAAACTGATGGAAGCGGACAGACCAGGTACAGGGAGAACATTCCCAATGGTGGGGAAGTCCAGAACCAGAGCTCACACCCTGAGGATATGGGGGAAGACATTTAAGACCGAGACGGGGTGAAATTTCTTCACCCAGAGAGCGGTGAACCTGTGGAATTCTCCACCACAGAAAGCAGATGAAACCCAATCATTAAATATGTTCAAGGAGTTAGATAATACTGTTCATGGGATAACGAGATCAGGGATAAGGCAAGGAAAGAGGAAAGGGAGACTCAGATTGGATGATCAGCCATGATTGTACTGAATGGCAGAACAGGCTCGAAGGGCTGAATGGCCTAATACTAGCCCTAATATCTATCTTTCTATATCCTGCCACAATCTGGTGGGGAATGGTGGTGGACATTTAAATAACTGATGGGAGGAGAATGTTCCAACAACCTTCCTATCCTCAACAAGTCTGCAGCCCAGCAGGTGAGAGCTAAAGACAAGGTGAAAGTTCACAACCACCTTCATCCACAGGAGTCGAGTGGGGTGATCCATCTCAGCTTCCTCTCAGATCTCCACAGTCACAAACAGCAGCTCCATTCACTCCACAGGATAGTCCAGACATGGCTGAGAGCACTAGATACACCAAAGGCTGTGGAGCAGACAGTACTTCAGCTGTGGGACTGAAACCTCTGGCCAAGATGTTTCCAATCCAGTTCCCACACTGGCATCCACCTGGTTATGTCCTGTTCACCAAAGCAAGAAAGGTCAAATCGGGCTAATTATCATCTGAACAGTTTTCTCCCAACATCAGCCAGTGATGGAAATCATCGGCAACAGTGCTATCAAGCGGCACTTGTTCACGACCGATCTCCTCACTGACACCCAGTTGGGTGTTTGCCGGGACCACCACACCCTGGGTTCAATTACTGCCCAAGATCTCAACCTCGAGACACAAATGTGCTGGGTGAGTGGGACCTGGGGCCAGAACAAATTATTTAAGAGAATAAAATCCCAAAATACAAATTCAATTTTTTCCAATCATTTGTTGTTCCTCCCACGAGTTAAAATTTCAAGGAATTGTAAAACTTTACACTTATACATTTAAAAGACCCGAGATCATCAATAGTTCACACATAATTGTCCCCCACGGATTCTCAGGAATTCTATCTTCAAACCTTGATACTGATCCATGTAAAGAGATGTTGCAGCAGTTGGTCAAGGGGAGCAACTGATGAAGAGGTGGAGAGACGGTCTGAGGGGAGAGAATTAGAGTCGACATTACTGAGGGCACAGCCACATAAGGCAGGAAATTAAAATGGTAAATGTTTAATGGAAGTACTTACAGGTAGAATGCATTTGATATATTGGAACATTTTGTTGCTCTTTACACCAGGAAAATGTGCCTCGATCTGCCAGAGCTGCTGAGGGGGAGTGGAAGAATTGATGACAGAGAAGATCAATTTAATTCATCACTCAGAGCGGGAATGCAGAGGCTGGGAGATTGCTCTCGTGTGAGTGTGTGTGGGGTCAGGGAGGAGAAACCATTGAAGACTTGTCAAGTGGGAAAGATATGGGGACAGGAGAGGGAAGAAGGTGTTCGTGGATCACTGTTACAAAGCCCACAGCAGGTAGGATACATGAAACAGTCTGTTTTGTGTTTCCAGTTCTGTGACCTTGAGTTTCCATCCCAGTGCTTGTACACCAAGTATATCTGACCAGATTCTGTTGTTCATTTCCCATGGTCCTTGTGGATGCCACCTGCCTGTAAATAAGTAAAGGCCTTCACTGAGTGAGTGGACTCAGAGTGTCAACAGAAACTCCTCCCTGCTGAAGGCCATCGTATTCAGCTGCAAGTCATGTATATCAGTTAATTAATCTTTCTGTTCAACCATATTACAACCTTATTACTACCCCATCCTTGCAGTCATTGGGAGTTCTCTGTAAGTCATTCTAACCATTGCCACTTTCACAGATCTGATGTGGAACTTGGTGTTGGATTTGTTCAGCTTTGTTTATTTATGACTGTTATTCCAGCTCTGACTGAACCACTGATATTTCCTCTCTTCTTCCCTGATTTTACTTGCTACCTCTCCATCATATCTGCCAGGCTTCAGACATATTGTATCAGCCTCCTTCATCCCGCACCTTCAGGTTTGCACTGGTTGGGTGCTGGATCCCAACTAACAAAGTATTTATTGATTTCCAGGTCCTGTTGGGTTACTTCCAATGTACCCAGAAGATATATTGTATTATACGTAAATATACCCATAGTGATCGATATCGCCATCTGCAATGTTAAGATTTACAAGCTATTGATGATCTTTCATGCTGTAAGGAGATCTCTCTTTCCACATCTTCCGAGTTGGTTCATTGTAAATATTCCTCAAACATTCCTGATTCCAGTCAGGTGTCATTGTTTTTTGGAAAAATATTTTCCTTTCGACTCTGGACCCTGAACCACATTGTTTGACTGTGTTACTGCTTTCTATTACAGGACAGACCACGCCATTTGACCCCACAGATATTTGCCAGGACTAATACTCCACAGAAGCATCCTCCAAGCTTACTTCACCCGGGCAGCTCATCCTTCTCTTCCACCCTCCCTTATGCATTTAGATAACTTCCCTTTAGTGCTTATATTGTAGTCACTCTTTCTGAGGAGAGCCCCGAATGAACACAACCATTGGATCTACTTCCCTGCTTACTGTTTGATTCAATGCATCTTTCTCCTAACAGACGTACAGAGAAACATTCAAAGAAGGAATCCAGCACATATGTAATTCAGGTCTTATCTCTGTAGTGACTCTGTGCCATCCCAGTCGATCAGTGGATCATTAAAAGTGCTTGGAACAACAATGTCACCATCTCCTCATTTCCCCATTCTGACAATAGATTTCCTCTTCCAATTTCTCACCATGAGTTAAGAGCCCCTTTTGCATCAGGGAAGGTGCAGTTGTTGCAGATCGATGCTCTCTGCCCCAGGACATCACTGGCCAACGTCCTAAGCACAAACATCTTCTACTGTTTCATCAACAACCTTCTCTCCATGGCGATGCCAGAAGTGGGGATGTTCACTGATCTTGCTCAATGTTCAATTCCATTCACAACTCCTGTGATAATGAAGCAGCCCATGCCTGCATGCATCCAGTGCTGGATATTATTTAGGCCTGGCCTGATGTGGCCGTTACAGTGTATCGATGCTTGTTTTCCACTGACCTTTCAAAATATTGCCTCAGCCTGAATATTTCCCTCAGACATCAGTCCCTTTTTCCAATGTGTATTTGTTCCTTTATCAACACTCCTGCCTCTCTCCTTTCCTGACCACTGTCATCCCCCTGCGACTATTTTCAATAATAAATTTAACTTCCGCCCTTACTCTTTGATTGAGTTAAAAGAACTGATCAGAGATTCTATTCCATAGAATGAAATATGTGGGTATTAAAGGAAGTGGAAGAAATTGATTCAGGGAGGAGATGAATGGGTTATTCTTGGCTTTGTATGACAGTGTAAAACATGTTCTCGGTCTCAATCATTAACACTAGATGGTATTTCTCAGCCTCACCATTAAATCCCTTCCATTTCACTTTGGACCCTCCTCAACCACTGCTAACAAACGTTTCCCGTCACATTCCATCCCCTCATTGCTGAAAACTGTGTCCATCTACTCATTGCCCGTATGCGGTTTTCAGCAGAAAAATTCATTTATTACCTTGTATTCTGAAGCAATATCCTTTTTGTAAAAAAAATCAATAAAATGAAAAATTTCTTTCACAACTTTGCAAACTACTGTTGCTACAAAATCTTGCAAACAGATCTCTTCCCATCCCATCCCAGCAGCTCACTGGAATGTCTTCTGCAGGAATAATTACCTTCATCCTCCTCAGTCTGCTGATTGTTTAACGGAATCAATGGACGTGTTGTAAAAACCCCACCAATGCTTCAATGTCTCTCTGACCTTGACCTTTAAGAACACTGAATATTGCCCGTGTACATGAGTGTGTTTACTCCTTCATCCACCCTTCTACCCCTCTTCCTTCCTGACCCCTGGGAATATTATAACCATGACATTTATTCCCTCTTCTCCATTCACCACTCACTTCCTGTCAGGGCAATGAGGTCGCGAAGTCTCTTATACAATGACTTTGAATTCTAATCTCTCGGAGAATGACCACACACACTCCTCATTCTGCCTTTCTTCATATGTACTGTCATCCTTGAAGGTTCATCCAAGTGAACACACGCAAATTGAAGGCAGACAAAAGACTGAGGTCCATCCAACTGTCCCCCACTGTCTTGGTGGTCAGGTGTACATTGAGAATGGAGACATTGACTGATCCCATCAATCAATCTCCAATCAATCTCAACACACACCCTGACATCAGGGAGGAAAGCCCAGTGACGGAGAGCTTTGTGAACTAACGGTCCATGGCCAACTTTTCCTCCCAAGACTCCTCTGATTAATTCCCCATCAGACTGAAACGACCCTCACGCTGTTTCCAACATGGGATTTCCTGAAAGAATGTGAATCTGAAATTCAGTGAATAAATACACAATACTTCCACCATCGCCTTAGGGTGCTGGTTCAATGGACTGTACATTCAGGAACATCTAGTTTATTCATATTTATCCCAATTCAGAACTTTGAGGACTTTCAAAAGGTGAAAGTATTCATGAAAACACAGCACAAATGCAGAAAAAATGTTGCACTTTAAAATGTACTCAGAACTTTGAGAGAAATATTTCCTGCAACAGCCTTGCTGCACCTTTCATAATCGTTAAATGTCACAAAGACTTTTACAAATATCAAAATTATTCTTGAAGTTTGCTCACTGTTACAATGTGGGAAAAGGGACGACATTCATGTTACAGGACACTGCCGACAGTGAGAAGATGAGACAGGTCTTGCATTTATGCCGACTTCATCATGTTTAGCAGCAGAGACAAACTCACTGAGCATAAGGCTTGAATCCATGCTCCTGATTACTTGCATATGCAGCCACCATTGCCCACATTGACATACTTTATGCATATATTTAGAATTTTGCTAACTAGAGGTGCAACACCAACATCTCTCAAGAAGCTCAACACCATCCAGGACAAAGCAGCCCACTGGATTGACACCCCATCAACCACCCTGAACAGTAATTCCCTCCACCACTGGCACACAGTGGCTGCAGTGTGAACCATCGACAAATGCACTGCAGTTACTTGCCCAGGCTGCTCTGACAGCACCTCCCAAACCCACAGCCTCTACTGCCAAGGACGACAATGTACAAGGAAGATTGTCCATTCAGCCTTATCTCATCTGCCTCTCTCAGGTGAGGACATCTGCACAGTGATCCTCCTCTGTTCTCTTGTTAATGACATCTCCTCCAACCGCCTCTCCCACAACATGTGTGAAGCCATGTGCTTCCATTGCCTGCTCCTCTCTGCCTAGAGAGAAGGAACTGGAAACCCTCTCCCACGGCAGACAAGAGAGCCTTTGACACCTCACCTCACTCACCACCCACCCCATGTTGGGAGAAAGTAGTGACATCTGCACTTCTGCCAAGAAGGAGCTGGATGGAAAAGAGTTAAGGACCATGGTAACCTGTCATTGGCACTGGCAGAGTGGTCCAGGCATGGCACTGTGGCTGCAGCTCTGCCTGCAGCCTGTGACCAATCTCCGTGCCCAGCTCCTCGGAGAACTCTGCTGGCATTGCTGCTCAGGAAGGTGGGCTCCTGACATCTGCTCCTGGGTCACTCTGGCAGGGTCGGCCCTCCTGGACACAGACTTTCTCCCCCTCTTCCTCCTGCCTCTTCTGGCAGCTTGGAATCATCTTTGGGCCCCCTTCCTCCTCTTCCTTCCTGGAATGAAGATGTGTCCTTCTGACTTGCTCTACGGAACAGCAATACAGAAGAGCCCACGGAGGCTACACTGACAGGGAGTTGCTGCTTGAGGAAACAGTGAGTCAGTGATCAAGTGTGAGGTACGGCAGGTACTAGTATTGGTATTGTTATTGGTTTATTATTGTCACTTGTACCGAGGTACAGTGAAAAACTTGTCTTGCATACCGATCGTACAGGTCAATTCATTACACAGTGCAATTACATTGGGTTAGTACAGAGTGCATTGATGCAGTACATGTAAGACAACAACACAACAGAGTACAGAGTAAAGTGTCATAGCTACAGAGAAAGTGCAGTGCAATAAGGTGCAAGGTCACAACAAGGTAGATCGGGAGGCCATAGTCCATCTCATCATATAAGGGAAACGTTCAGTAGTCTTATTACAGTGGGGTAGAAGCTGTCCTTAAGTCTGATGGTACATGCCCTCAGGCTCTTGTATTATCTACTGATGGAAGAGGAGAGAAGAGAGAATGACCTGGGTGGGTGGGGTCTTCGATTATGCTGACTGCTTCACCAAGACAGCGAGAGGTAAAGACAGAGTCCAAGGAGGGGAGGCTGGTGTCCGTGACGCGCTGGGCTGTGTCCACAACTCTCTGCAGTTTCTTGCGGTCCTGGGCAGAGCAGTTGCCGTCCCAAGCCGTGATGCATCCAGATAGGATGCTTTCTATGGTGCATCGATAAAAGTTGGTGAGAGTCAAAGGTGATAACCCGAATTTCTTTAGCCTCCTGAGGAAGTACAGATGCTGGTGAGCTTTCTTGGCTGTGGCATCTACGTGATTTGACCAGGACACGCTGTTGGTGATGTTCACTCCCAGGAACTTGAAGCTCTCAACCCTCTTGACCTCAGCACCATTGATGTAGACATGTGCATGTACACCGCCCCCTTTCCTGAAGTCAATGACCAGCTCTTTTGTTTTGTTGACATTTAGGGAAAGGTTGTTGTCATGACACCATTCAACTAAGCTCCCTATCTCCTTCCTGTACTCCGACTCATCATTGTTTGAGATACGGCCTACAACGGTGGTATCATCTGCAAACTTGGAGATGGAGTTAGAGCAGAATCTGGCCACACAGTCATGAGTGTATAGGGAGTAGAGTAGAGGGCTGAGGACACTGCCTTGTGGGGCACCAGTGTTGAGAATAATCATGCTGGAGGTATTGCTGCCTATCCTCACTGATTGCGATCTGTTGGTTAGAAAGTCAAGGATCCAGTTACAGTGAGAGGTGTTGAGTCCGAGGTCTCGGAGTTTGGTGACAAATTTGTTTGGGATTATTGTACAGAAGGCAGAGCTGTAGTCAATAAACAATAGTCTAATGTAAGTGTCTTTACTGTGCAGATGCTCCAGAGCTGAGTGTTGGGCCAGAGAGATGAGGTCCGCTGTAGACCTGTTTCGGCGAAAGGCGGATTGCAGTGGGTCAAGATCGTATGGGAGGCTGGAGTTGATGCGTGCCATGACCAGCCTCTCAAAGCACTTCATGATGGTGGATGTAGTAGGGACAGAGGCACAGAACACACCAGGGAGTTCAGTAATGCCAGGAACCACAGACTAAGTTTCTTACGAGGAAATTGTGAAAACCTTGAAAGGATATGTTCATCCATTGCTGGCTGAGATTTTCCAGATGTAGCAGGAACAGAGGTCTCTACGTTTGGCTCATTTACCCAAGGAGCAGGTTGGAGAATCCGTTGTCAGGCTCAGGATTCTGGGTAAAAAGTGCCATTTTCAGGCCTTTTCAGAACCGTCGCCGCCCAACCGTTTAGTGTGCAGGATGGCAACAAGTGGGTCCAAGCAAACCTGTCTGAGACGCTAGATCCACAGGGATCCTGCCTAGGCTCTGATATTTCCAAAATCCTCTGTTGTTATGGGATTACCCAGTGCCAGGATGGGCCAAGGTCTTTACAGCCAATGGGCTTTGTTTGATGTGGTGACTGTTGCGATGGGATGAGATCTGGCAGCCATTTCCTACAGACAGCAATGGGATCAGGACCAGCTTCAGATTAGTGCATCACTTCACCAGGTTGGTCTCACTGACCTTGGTGGTCACTCTCTGGGTCACCTGAAAGGTGGATCCCACAAACCCTGTTCTGGTCCGATTGCTAAATTGGGAATCTTTTTCTTTCTTTTTATGGAACATTTGTACAATATTCCAGAGTCACCAGCAGACGTATTTCTTGCTGATCTCCCCGACATCCTTCCGATGATGTCAGGAGCACCTGGATCAATGACAGTCAGTGTGCACACTGTAGTACTTACCACAGGCACACACAACCCAGCACAGGAACAGGCCCTTCGGCCCAGCAAATCCATACTGACCATTAGTCCCAAATCTATACAGTATCTGTCCGACCCTTTTTTGACCTTGCAGAATGCATCACCATGCACCTGTCAGGTCCCCAATCTCACATTTCCTCAAGACTGCACAGTTACAGACAACAGTAACCAGCATGGGTTTGCCTGGACCTTGTGACCATTATACACCCTAAACACAGGCCCAACACAGGCCCTTTCCTCTCCCCTTTATTCCACCAACTATCATGGTGGAGGGCAAGAACGTGTTCTTCACAAATGTTCCCTGCTTCCTGTAATGAGGGAGATTAATGTTCAAATTACTGGGAAGTAAATGACTGAGGTCTATTGAATGTGGGTCCAAAATATCTTTTGAAAGCATATTCTGTGACAGAATCAGTGGTGGGATGAATACAGCTTGAACTTCTCGTGTTCAACCGACAGTAACTAAAATCTGCAAAGTCGATCTGTTCCTATGTGACCAATGTTAATTACAGTCATTTAACAAACAGGAGGAATGAATTGCTTCATCACAGGTAAGTTGTTACGAAAATTCAACAAAACAACAGGTTGGGAAATCCACAAAATCCCACAAAAAATCTGAAACATGCAGTCTTTCAATGCTGAGGAAGAGTAAGATCCCAGAAGTTGTTTCTGGGATACAAATTAATGTCTAGGCAATTAGTTGCCACTACAGAGGGCGAGTTTCCACCCCAGTGTCTCATGATGGACTCTCATTGCTGTCAACACCACGGCCAAATCTCCCTTCAGCTTCTCTGATCCAAGGAGAGAGGCAGCACACCTTCCATATTTTGATATTTCCATTCCCATCAGTAAATCTCTGCTGCCAGCCATTCTGAGCTTTTCCTGCCATTCTGGAGGGGCTCAGAACCAGGCACCATTTCCTAGCTGGTGCTGATCCAGAGTCTGACATTGTTCGGGATTCCTGCCTGCCTGTTGCTCCCTGTGCCACCACTTCTAAAGCCCAGGATCCATTAGCACAAGAACACAAGGAAGCAGGAGCAGGAGTCGTCCCCTGGTCCCTCACGCCTGCCCTCCGCCCCCCATTCAATGTGACCATGGCCGATCTACCCTCGCCTCAACCCCACCTTGGTACCAGTTTCAGACTAAACTGGAATTACGGGCGGACATTCGACAGCTGTGGCAGGGCTTCAACAATATTACTCCTGACAAGGTGAGATTGGTCAGCATAAGTGGCAATGACCCATCACTTCTGGATGAACTCAGTGCCGTTCATATGCGCTTTGATCAGGAGAAGTATGACACACCCACGCGAGCCTCCACATCTCTGGATGACCCTGTAATGTAAGTCTCTGAGCTGACGGCTGGACATTCTTCAAGGGTCTGAACCCACAAAAGGCGTCCTGTGCAGGCGGCGTACATGACTGAGTACTAAAGATCTGTGCGGTCCAACTGGCTGGAGTATTTACGGAAACATTAACCTCTCACTTCCGCGGTCTGAGGTTCCCACCTGCTTCAAAAAGGCATCTATTATACCCGTGCCCAAGAAGAATGTGGTGACCTGCCTCAATGACGACCATCTGATCAACCGTAATGAAGTGCTTCAAGAGCTTGGTTATGGCACGTGTCACCTCCTGCCTCAGAAATGACCTGGATCCACTTCAATTTGCCTCCCGCTACAACAGGTCATCAGCAGATGCGATTTCTCTGGCTCCTCACTCTGCTCTGGACCATCTGGACAAAGGAAAATAAGCCCCAGGCTGCTGTTCATCGACACGATCATCCCATCCAAACTTATCATCAAGCTTCAAGACCTGGGCCTCTGTACTTCCCTCTGCAACTGAACCCTTGACGGCTTCATCGGCAGACCTGAATCAGTGGAGATTGGTAACAACATCTCCTCCTCACTGACCATCAACACGGGTGCACCTCAAGGCTTTGTGCTCAGCTCCCTGCTCTACCCCCGATACACATGTGACTGTGTGGCTCCAATGCCAGACTCAAGTTTGGCAACAATACCATTTTTTATTTCAAAATTAGACTTTATTCATAATAAATAATATATACAAAGGAAGAAACAGTGCAGAACACACCTTAACATTCATGGTCGTTACATTCAGTCGTGTGAACCTTAAAATAAACAGGAACAAACATGGCACCATTGCCCATCACCTGGCTCCCTGAAGTGATACCCCTTTCATTGTTTGAGGGGCTTCCCCACCCAACTCGGGCCCTTCATGTGCGGCAGCAGAAGGACCCAAGACTGTGGTCTTTCTCCACAGAGCTTTAGCATTGGTTGCACCGAGCTTCAGTGAATCCCTCAGCACATACACCTGCAGCCTGGACTGTGCCAGTGGACTCTGGCCCCGGATGCCAACTCGAACTGGTCTCAGATGCTGATCAATCTCGGAACTGACCATGGGTCTGAGCAGAAGACGGTGACATTGTCCATGTACAGGGAGGTTTTCACTTGTGTGCCTCCACTACCTGACAACGTCACCCCTCTTGTTCTCTCGTCCTTCCTGATGGATTCGGCAAAGGGTTCTATGCAGCACACAGACAAGACGGGGGAGAGTGGACAACCCTGCCTGACCCCCGACTTGACGGGGAAACTATCTGTCTCCCACCCATTGGTTTGAACTGCATTCTGGATATCTGTGTGGAGCAGCTGGATCCAATTCCTGATTCCCTCCCCAAATCCTATTTCAGAGAGCACGTTCATCCTGTACGTGTGGGATATCCTGTCGAAGACATTCTCCTGGCCTAAGCTGACCAAGCAGGTGTCCACCCTTCTGTCCTGCACGTAGGTAGTGGTATCCCTGAGTAGCAGAAGGTTGTCAGGGATCGTCCTGCCAGGTACAGCACAGGTTTGGTCTGGGTGGGTGACCTGTCCCAGAGCAGAATTGACCAGGTTGGCCATGGCCTTGGACAGGATCTTATAGTCCACATTCAAAAGTGAAATGGGTCTCCAATTCCTGATGTCCTCCCTCTCCCCCTTCTGCTTGTTGATGAGGGTGATGATGCCTTTCCTCATGGAGTCTGACCTGCTGCCAGCCAGAAGCAGCGTGTTCTACACTTCCAGCAGGTCCGGGCCCATCCAAACCCACAGAGCCCAGTACAACTCCACCGGTAAACCATCGCTTCCGGGGCTTTTATTCATGCCAAGAGAAGGGATGGAGCCAGTCAGCTCCTACAGGGTCAGTGGCTGATCCAGACTCGTGTACTGTTGAAAGTATCCTGACTGGTTGCATTATGGTCTGGTACGGCAATTCGAATGCGCAGGAACAGAAGAAGCTGCAGAGAGTAGTGGACTCAGCCCAATACATCACGGGCACATACCTCCTCACTGATGAAAGTACCTTCATGAGGTGCTGATTCAAGAAGGCAACATCTATCATCAAAGATCGCCACCATCTGGGCCATGCCATCTTCTCACAGCTACCATCAGCCAAGAGGTACAGAAGCCTGAAGTCCCACACCACCAGGTTCAAGAACAGCTCCTTCCCTTCAACCATCAGGTTCTTGAACCAACTTGCACAACCCTAATCACTACCTCAGTCCAGCAACACTATGACCACTTTGCACTCCAATGGACTTTGTTTTTGTTTTGTTCTAATTGTGATGTTTCTTGTACAATTTTGTACAAATGATGTTAAGTTTATGTTTTTCTTGTGAATGCTGTGTCTCTCGTGCTTTTGCCTGTGATGCTGCTATAAGTAAGTTTATCATTGCACCTGTGCAGACGTGTTGTGCATATGACAATAAACTCGACTTTGACTTTGACCTTGACAGTTGTGCTTCTCATTCTATGGCCTTGAGTTTCCATCCCAGTGATTGTACACCACGTATATCTGACCAGATTCTGCTGTTCATTTGCTAATTAATGTTTCAGACATGGTGTTAATGTGGTAATGTGTTTATTCTGATCCTGGTAACTAACAATGATCACATCACACGTTGATCCCTGTGGATGCCACCTGCCTGTATAAATAAAGGCCTTTCACTGAGCGAGTGGACTCAGAGTGTCAACAAAGTCACTTCCCTGCTGAAGGATGTCGTAGTTTGCTGCAAAAATGAGATCCATCGATCTACTACGTCTGCTCATTCTCATCGGATTTTATTACTACCGGATCCTTGCAGTCGTTGGAGCTCTCTGTAAGTTATTCTAATCATTGCCACCTTGGTGTTGGATCTGTTCAGCTTTGTTTATTTATGACTGTTATTCCAGCTCTGATTGACCACTGATATTCCTCTCTTCCCTGATTTCACTTGCTGCCTCTCCGTCACATCTGCCAGGCTTCAGACTTATTGGATCAGCCTCCTTTATCCCACACCTTCGGGTTTGCACTGAACGGACGCTGGATCCCAACTAACAACGTATTTATTGATTCCAGGTCCTGCTGGTTTATTTCCAATGTACTCAGAGGATACAATGTATTATATGTAAATCAACCCAGATTGGTCAATATCTCTGTTTGCAATGTGAGATGATCCATCCAATGCCTTTCCAGGGATGCCCAGATGTTGAGAATGAACAGAAACAAAAGGTGTCTCCAGTGGATCTCGGTCACTGTCCCGTCCCTAGAAATGGAGATAGAAAAGACAGAAAGTGAGGAGCTGGAGACTGACCGTGTTGGTGAGGGACGGCTGGAAATGGCAGCAAAGTTGATATAGCTACCTGTAATTTAAGGATCATCATCCAATGCCTTCAATGATGTTAAAATGAGTTCATAAGTAATGTACAAAAAATTCTGAATGTGCATTTATGTCGCTCCTGCAACCAACTTAGGATTCACCCAGCACATTACAACCAATGAAGTTCTTTAGAAATGTGGCCACAGTTGAAACTAACCCATCATCTTGAACTGCCCATCAGGTGCCCTTGTCCATGTCTGGAACCCACACATTTCCCCAGCTTCCCTCCCCTTTGCTAACTTGCCTTCTCCAAACTCGTCTTGTCCACAACAACAGGCTGCCACTCAGTGGATCCTGGTCCCAACAGACACCAACCCCCAACGACCTCACCTCTCTCACTCCACAAAGAACCCACCCTGAACACACTCCCCTTCCACATTCCCGTCCCATGTCCGAGCTGCCTCTCCTCCATGAATTTCCCCACCGTGAGCACATCACTGCGCTCCTGAGAGGCCCGCAGTCGTTGAAATGTTTAACCATGCATCTGTTGTCAAGCTGGGAGCGACGATGTGCTGCTGCTTCCATTCTCAGCCAATCAGTTGGAGGCTGAGAATCAGATGCAATGACTTCCCTTCCTCCTCCGTGACCCCACTCCACACCCCCAAACCCCACACTCACACTCCCCCATCTACGTGCTGCCTCCTCGGTATCATCAGCTGCAACACAACCTCAGATTCCACATGTGAGCTGATGACATCCAGTTCCGCTGCCCCACGATGTCCCTCACACTCCCCACAGTCTCTGAGCCGGCATAATTAGGGAGGGGCAATTCAGTCAAAAATGTGAGGGGCAGAGAGAGGAACAAGACCTGTGTGAGGCTGGAACAAAGAACGTTCCAGAAATTCCAGCCTGAGGTGGACACAACTGGGAATGGTATGGGTTCACCTGGCAACACTTCTCATTCAGAACAGCTGAGTGAACAAGATGTTCCCTGTGAGGACGAGTTCAACCAGATGGATGTCCAACTCCTCAACTCATCCAAGTGGTTCCCAGTGTCAGCCATGTCGGCAGCTCCTATGGGTGACTGACTGGAGCCTCACTGCCTCTTTGATCCCATTACCAGCCCATCCCTGAGGTAAAATATGGAAACCCCATTGCCACACTGCTGAGGCTGTACTGAAGAATTTCACTGCACCAGTTAATCCAATTCCAAACTCATTACATCTTGACAATTTATCTGTTGTCCCATTTGGCCTCCCCATTTACTTCAAGTCACCTGTTAAACCTGCATCACTGAACGATGACTCCACTTGCTCCCCTTCACTTGACATATTTATCTTGTTTGCTTTTCTAAAATTCACAGCTAACGTGGTCGCAATTGTAACACTATCGCGGGGGCAGTGCGGTCTCTCCAAGGTGTCACTTGGTATCTTGTGGCAATGGCTGTAGCAGATCTACTGGTCGTCGTGTTTCGTATCATTCTCAATCAGATTTTTCGCTATTTTTACTCTCCTAAATGCAAGATGATAGACACCATGGGTTACGTGTCCGTGGCCTGCTCTGTCTGGCTCACTGTTGCCTTCACCTTGGACCGTACAGTGGCCATTTGCTTCCAGAAGCTGAAGAGCAGATACTGCACTGAGAAAGGTGCAGCCACCGTTATTGCAGTGGTGAGTGTGCTGAGTGTGTTAACCAACATCCCATGGTACTTCAGGTACCAGCCATATTCGTGCATGGTGTCATTTGAGTTCATCACTTCTGCGGTGTGGGCCACCTTTGACTGGGGACACCGCTTTTTAACCCCAGTCGTCCCCTTCGTGTTTATCCTGCTGCTCAATGCCGTCACTGTCAGGCACATCCTGATGGCCAGTGTAGTCCGCAGGAAACTGAGGGGGCAGCGGAACGGGGAGGGGAAGGACGACCCAGAGATGAAGAATCGAAGAAGATCCATCATTTTGCTCTTCGCCATATCGGCCCAGTTTTATCCTGTTGTGGATGGACACAGGTGGTCATTTCTCGCAGTTCAGCGAATTAGTGGACTGTATATAGTGATGAGAGATTATTTATCTGTGCCAAGCACCATGGGAGAAATGCTTCAGTTATTCAGCTCCTGCACCAACATGTTTATTTATGCCGTCACTCAGAGGAAGTTCCAGGAAGAGGTGGTAAATACTGTGAAGTATCCTTTTACAGCCATTCCTGAAGCTCGCTGAAAATCCAAGCCAGGAAATGGTGGGAATATTATCATTAAAAACCAGCAAAACCCTGGTTGACGAGATTTGTAAATGAGGATCAGAAATTCCATGTCATTGTCAGGTGGAGGATTCACCAGCCTCTCATGTCTGTTCCAGTCCAGAGAGAATTCTCCAGCCAATCCCCACCTTCCAGTCCTTGCTCCATATCCCTGCAGGTCACGGCTCTTCAGTGCACATTCAAAGACGGTTTCAATGTGAGAAGAATTTCCGCCCCTTCCATCCCTTCATTAGTAATCTTCCTCTGTCTGCTTGTCCCATCTGATATCTCACACATTCACCTGAACTGAAACACTGGCCTCACCCCTTCTTTTCTGACACAGGAAATTCATTTGTAGTTTTATCCACATGCTCCGACCCACACACAGCTTGTCCTTTGGTCACTGATAGGCCACTCAGTTTATGTGCTTGGAAAACAAATTGTTTGATTCCACTTGCTAATATTTCCCACCCTCTCCCTTTGCTTTCTGAACCTCCCCTTCCATTTCACTCCAACTCCTTCTATTCTCTTCCAGACTTTCTGCTACATAAACCTGTTGATGTCTGACATGCTCCCCCTCTGCATCCGGGGGCTCTAAATTTGACAGTCCCACCCTTTCCCTTTGCAGGACCATGCTCACCCTGAACACCTTGGATCTCCTTCTCAAGTGCCTCCCACTGCCATGAGACTGAATCATCTCCAAGCAGACGTTTCCAGTCCAGTTTTACAAAATCACTTCTCAGAAAGTAAAATTGGTCTCACCCCAATTTAGAGCCATTACTGCAATTTTTATTTTGTCCATTTCCATGCTTAATGCCAAATCTAAACTGATTTAATTTCACTGCGACAAAGATGCCCTGATAAACCAGGACAACAGGAAAAGCAGAAAAGCTACAGCACTGAAGAAGCACATTCAGCCCATCCGGGTCATGCAATCCCACAAGGAAACGGCCTCATCTCCTGTGGTTTCTTCCCACTGAACTCATTTCTTTCCCTCCCACTGATTCCATTCTTCTGTGTTAGTTGTAGCCATCTGTCAACTGGATGGAAGTTCACTGCTGAGGTGGAAAGTTCTGAGTTCAAGTCCCCCTCCAGAGATTTGAGCACATTCTCCAGTCACACATGCTGGTCGAGTACTGTGGGTGTGCTGCTCTGTCACAGCTCCTGTCTTCTCACTGAACAAATGTTGCTATTTATCACTACTTACATTATTCTGTTGTCTCCTTCCTGTGATCATAGAGAGAACATGATATAAATAAATTACTTATATAAATAAAGATATTGTTGATCTCTCGCCGTGTAAGGAGATCTCTCTCTGCACCTCTTCTAATTTGGTTCATTGCAAATCTTCATAAAATATTCCTGATTCTAGTCATGTGACCTTGCTTGTGGAACAAATATTTTCCCTTCCACTGAACCATATTCTTTTACTGTGTTACTGTTTTCTATTACAGGACACAACCATGTCATTGGACCCCACAGATATTTGCCAGCACTAATACACCACAGAAACATCCTCCAAGCTTACTTCACCCGGGCAGCTCATCCTTCTCTTCCACCCTCCCTTATGCATTTAGATAACTTCCCTTTAATGCTTATATTGTAGTCGCTCCTTCTGAGGAGAGCCCCGAATGAACACAACCATTGGATCTACTTCCCTGCTTACTGTTTCATTCAATGTGTCTCTCTCCTTACAGACGTATGGACAATTGTTCAAAGAAGGAATCCAGCACACGTGTAATTCAGGTCTTATCTCTGTAGCGACTCTGTGCCATCCCAGTCGATCAGTGGATCATTAAAAGCGTTTGGAACAACAATTTCACCATCTCCTCATTTCCCCATTCTGACAACAGATTTCCTCTTCCAATTTCTCACCATGAGTTAAGAGCCCCTTTTGCATCAGGGAAGGTGCAGTTGTTGCAGATCGATGCTCTCTGCCCCAGGACATCACTGGGCAATGTCCTAAGCACAAACATCTTCTGCTGCTTCATCAATGACCTTCTCTCCGTGGCGATGGCAGAAGTGGGGATGTTCACTGATGTTGCACAATGTTCAATTCCATTCACAACTCCTGTGATTATGCAGCAGCCTTTCATTTAAATAATAATCTGATCTTCTATTTTACCTTCCAATGTGGATGACCTTGCATTTCCCAAAGTTGTACCCCATCTGCCAGACCTTGCCCACACACTTAACCTATCTATATCTTTCTGCAAACTCTCCATACTCTGCTCAATTTGCTTATCCACTCAATTTAGTGTCATCAGCAAACTTAGATATGCTGCACTCATTCTGATCTTCCAAATCGTTAACGTATATCGTGAACAGTTATGGGCCCAGCACTAATCCCTGCGGCACCCCGATCACCATTGATTGCCAACCAAGGAAACACCCATTTTCCCAACTCACTGCCTTCTGTTGTTTAACAAATTCTCTGTCCATGCTGATACATTACCCCCACCTCCATGCATCCTTATCATATGGACAAGTCTTTTATGCAGCATCTTATCGAGTGCCCACTGGAAATCCAAGTATACAATATCCACCTGTTCCCCTTTATCCACTGTGCTCATTATATCCTCACAGAACTCCAATAAATTTGTCAAACCGGACCTGCCCTTCCTGAATCCACGCTGTGTCTGCCTGATGGAACTATTTCTATCCACATGTCTCACTATTTCTTCCTTACTGATAGCTTCAAGCAATTTCCTGACTACAGATGTTAAGCTAACTGGCCAATAGTTACCTGCCATTTGCCTACATCCTCATTTAAACAGTGTCGTGACATTCGCTGTCTTCCAATCTGCCAGGACCTGCCCAGAGTCCAGAGAATTTTGGTAAATTATCACAAACGCCTCGACTATAATTTCCGCCATTTCTTTCAGTCCCCTGGGATGCATCCCATCAGGACCAGGGGACTTGTCTACCTTCAGGCCCAATAGTTTTCTCAGCACTACCTCTTTAGCGACAGCAATTGTATCGAGGTCTTCACCTCCCATTGCATCCATAACATCTCTCTTTGGCATGTTAGACGTGCCCTCCACCGTGAAGACAGACACAAAATAGTCATTCAAAGCCCCAACCATTTCCGTATTACCCAATATTAATTCCCCTCTTCTCGTCTTCCCAGGGACCTATGCATCAGATATTTCTTGGTTTATTGCATGTGCCACTGTAATGTTATTATTTGGTGACCCACAGACAACTCCCACCAGCAATTTCTTTCCCTTTATAATTCCTAATCTCCACCCAGAGGGATTCAACATTCTGCTCCTTATTGGCTTGGTTTTGGTTTGTTTTATTATTGTCACTTGTAACAAGCTACAGTGAAAAACTTGTCTTGCATAACAATCAGTCATTCCACAGTGCATTTACATTGAGTTAGTACAGAGTGCATTGAGGTGGTACAGAGTAATAACAGTGCAGAGTAAAGTGTAAAAGCTACAGAGGAAGTGCGGTGCAGGTAGATGATAAGGTGCAAGGTCACAACAAGGTAGATTGTGAGGTCAGAGTCCATCTCATCGAAGAAGGGAACCGTTCAATAGTCTTATCACAGTGGGATAGAAGCTGTCCTTGAGCCTGGTGGTATGTGCCCTCAGGATCCTTTATCTTTTGCCTAATGGGAGAGGAGAGAAGAGAGAATGATCCAAGTGGGTGGGGACTTTGATTATGCTGGCTGCTTCACCAAGGTAGCGAGAGGTAAAGACAGAGTCTAAGGAGGGGAGGCCGGTGTCCATGACGCGCCGGGCTGTGTCCACAACTCTCTGCAGTTTCTTGCGGTCCTGGGCAGAGCAGTTTCCATAACAAGCCGTGATGCATCCAGATAGGATGCTTTCTATGGTGCATCGATAAAAGTTGGTGAGTATCAAAGGGGACATACCGAATTTCTTTAGCCTCCTGAGGAAGTATAGGTGCTCTGAACAATCTTGGCCGTGGCACCCTCCATGATTTTGACCAGGACAGGCTATTGGTGATGTTCACTCCCTGGAACTTGAAGCTCTCAACCCTCTCGACCTTAGCACTGTTGATGTAGACAGGTGCATGTACACTGACCCCTTTCCTGAAGTCAATGACCAGCTCTTGTGTTCTGTTGAGATTGATGGAAAGGCTGTTGTCATGACACCATGCCACTCAGCTCTGTACCTCCTTCCTGTAGCCCAACTCATCGTTATTTGAGATACGGCCTACTGTGGTGGTATCATCTGCAAACTTGTAGATGGAGTTAGAGCAGAATCTGGCCACACAGTCATGAGTATATAGGTAGGAGAGTAGAGGACTGAGGACGCAGCCTTGTGGGGCACCAGTGTTGAGAATAGATCTTATATCATCTCTCACAATCACCCTGATAACATCTTTAATTACGAGCACCACCCCACCTCCCTTCCCTCCTGCCGATCCTTCCATATGACCTGATACCCTTGGGTACTTAATTCCCAATCATCTCCACCCTGCAACCACATTTCTGTAATGGGCACTAAATCACACCCCTTTGTACTGATTTGTGCCACAAGTTCACTGACCTTGTTTTGAATACTATGGGCATTCAGTCAAAGTGCCCTTACACTCATTGTCCTTTTACAATCCAGTCCAGTCTAGTTTCTGTTTCAGTTTTACTAAATTGCTTCTCAGACAAGTAAAATTGGTCTTACCCCAATTTAGAACCATTACTCTACTTATCTTTATCTCATTCTGTAACGCCAAATCCTGTCTGAATCCCCTGAACTTAAGACGGTGCAGGAGATTGGATGGGAAGTGGTCCAAAGGTAGCACTCTGAACTCTGCGTCTGAAGGTCATGAGTTTAAGTCTAAGAGTTGGGTTAGAAGATAAGATATCTTTATTAGTCACATGTACATCGAAACACACAGTGAAATGCATCTTTTGCGTAGAGTGTTCTGGGGGCAGTCTGCAAGTGTCGCCACGCTTCCGGTGCCAACATAGCATGCCCAGAACTTCCTAACATGTACGTCTTTCAAATGTGGGAGGAAACCAGAGCACCCGGAGGAAACCCACGCAACACACGGGGAGAATATACAAACGCCTACAGACAGCGGCGGAATTGAACCCGGGTCACTGGCGCTGTAATAGCGTTAAGCTAACTGCTACACTACCATGCCTGCCCAGCATCCCTGAAAGAGGAGTGGAGGGGAATATGTGTCTGATGGTGGACTCTTGTTGCAGCTGATCATGGTGCAGAATGGTCATCTGTTTAATGTGGAGCTGTGGGGTGTAAGGTATGGACCAGGGCAACTCAGGTTCTTGCTCTGCCTGGGAGAAGAATGACTGAAGAGACGAGATCTCATCCGGATCTCACTCCTCTGTTCTCACCACCTCTTCTCCTGGCTTGTGGGAGGAACCCGGGGCACCCGAAGGAAACCCATCTGGTCACAGAGAGAACGCGGAAACTTCACACAGACCACAGCGGAGGTCAGGATTGAACCCGGGTCTCTGGTGCTCTACTTGCTGCCACACTTCCACTGAATACGATCCTTGATATTAAAAATGCAACACACCGGGTGTCCAGTGATGATCAGATTTTATTTGCCCCCTAGCCCAGTTATCCGAGCTGAGCTATCAGCAGGTACAATCCACACCTGTGACAGTGAACCCGGTTCAACGCTCGACAACAGCGAGAATCCAACCTCTACAGTCACTTGTGGACCCGCTGGTGCTTGCGCAGGTTGGAGGAACTGCACAATCCCTTCCTGCACATGGAGCAGATTAAAGGCCTCTCCCCAGTGTGCAGCCGTTGGTGAGTGAGGAGGCTGGATGACTGAGTGAATCACTTCAGCACACATAGTAGGTGACAGTTTCTCCACAAAGTGAACCTGATAGTGCCTGGGCAAGTGGCTTAACTGAGTGAATCCCTTCCCACACACCGAGCAGGTGAACAGCACTCCCTGGTATGACTCCACCGGTGCATCTCCAGCTGGGAAGGGTAACTGAACCCCTTCCCGCAGTCCCCACATTTCCACAGTTTGTCCCCGGTTTGACTGCACTGGTGTCTCAACAGTCTGGGAGCCTGACTGAAGCCTCGTCCACCTTCAGCACACAGAAACCATTTCTCTTCTCCGTGAACGGAATTTTTTGCTTCCACGCTCAAAGCTCGATGATGCTCAGAGCCCAGCGGATCGAGTGACTCCGGCTGATCATGGTACATTGTTTCGTTTGAGCTTGCCGTCTGTGAAGCCTCCATCACTGACGTCCTGTGGTCCCGTGGTGGAAGTCGCAATCTCCACAGGACAGCCCGCGGCCTCAGGTCAGAGAGGCCGCATTTCAGATAAGGTATTAAATTGAGGCTACTTGCACTCTGAGGTGGACACATAAGATCCCGAGACATTCGTCTGAAGAAAAGTAAAACAGTTGTCCTTCCCATCCTGGGCAATATTTGACCTTCAACTAACATCAGCCGAAATGGATTTTATGATTTTTTTTATTATTGTTCAATAAATCTTGCTGCCTACATATTTGCCATAATGCATCTTACACTGATAATAGTGACCACTGTCAAAAAGCATTTCATTGGTTATGAACTGTTTTGGCATGTGCTGATATTGTTAATCATGCTAAATGAATGTAAGCTGACTTGTTCTATATATTTAAGTCGACTTTACAAATAAATATCTGTATTATTTGGTTATTTTTAATGTGTTATGAAACTAAGCATATTAGCAACTGATATTTTCAAATGCAACGAATGATTGACTCTGTAAACATTGTTATTAATAAATTCAGTGACAGAAGACACAACTGCATGGAGGGAAAGTGCACAAGTTTCTATTTTCTGTTCTTAGTTTCTGTATCTGTCCATGTTATGACCTTATGGGGGATAAATGATACTGTCATGTCCAAAGTTTCTCAACATATTTTTCCTATTCCTTCTCTCTACTTGAGATTTCTCCTGTTTACATATAACCAGAAATATTCCCAATGTAGTTTTGAAATAACACTGCACAGTCCAACCTTTTGTTCCATGAACTGGTAACCTGTGGGTTTGGCTTTTTAGTTCAATATCCCATTGGATTCATTCAATGATGCCCTGCATTGGCTCGGGATATTTAGCATCAAGTTGATTAAAATTCTGGGTCTTTATCGTTTGAATTTTGCACATTGATATTGTATTTTCTAAATTTCCTTCCCACCTCTGACTCTTGATACTTCTTTCTATCAAATTTCACTCACCATTGTTTTGCTGACTGACCTGTTCTACTCCTTCTGCAAATCAAGGTGCACTGAAGTCCCAACAGTGAGAGTTTGATTTGTTTTGAACACAATGACACACTGCAGCAGCTGCCAGCCAGCTGAATGGCTTTGAGCTGCTCTTTGGTAGAGTCACTATCTGCCCAAAATTGGACCAGGTGTGTTATATTCTCAATAATGGGAGGTTGGCCACATTGTCCTAAATTGCCAGTGGAAGTAGCGGCAAGTTGTGCTTTATTCCCAAGAATGGGAATTTAGACAAGGTGTTCTGAATTATCTTTATTGCAAGTTTGGGAAAATAGATTGTTGGTTAACTAACTAATGATGCACACGGTACTGCTCTTTCCCAAGAAGTTTGGGATTCTGTTCCCTGCAAGTATTTATTTCATTCTTTTTTGAATGTCTAATTCCAACCACATCCGCCACCCTCTCGGCAGTACATTCCAAATGTCAACAACTCAATGCACAAGAATTATTCTTGTTATTTTGCCTCTTGTTGCTCTGCTGACCAGCTTAAGTCTGTGACCTCCAGCCACCTACCTCTGTGTCTCTTGGAAAGTGAAACAGGAAATCAGAGAATAGGCCCTGTAACCGTTCACCATTTGGTAAATCTGAGATGAACGTTTGGAGCACATCTATTTTCTTGCTTTATTCACATATTCCTTGATCCCATTTGTCCCCAAAACTCTACCCATCTCAAACATATTCTAACCTACCATCTGACTCTGAGGTAGAAAATAACAAAGATTCAAAATATTCTGAAGGAAAAAGTATCTCAGCTGAGGGCTGATCCCTTATCCTGAAACCATAAACCCTAGTTCTTTACTCTCCAGTTACATAACCATTCTTTCAACATCTATCTGGTGAGGAACAGTTAAGAATTTCAAATATTTCAATGATATCACATCTCAGGCTTCTAACCTGCAGAGAATATAATCCGACACTATTTACAGGACTGCCCTCTCATCCCAGGAGTCAATCAAGTGAACTTTTATTCCACCACCTAGAAAGTATGTAAATCTTCTTTTGGTGAGGAGACAAAAGATGGACATTGCACTGCTAGTCCGGTATCACCCCAATCACTCTTTAATTACAACAAGGCTTCCTTACTTACTCTTGTACTCTTGAATACAAAAATGTTATTCAACATTTTTACAATAAAGATAAAATATATTCTGTTTTCCTTCCTCTTTGTAAAAGCTACATGTTAATTCTCTCTCATTCAGCTGTCAGAATTCCAAAATTCCTACGAATACTCACATTTAACACCCTCTCAATTTCTGAAACACAAAATCAGCTTTACCGTTCTTGTATCAAAGTGAATAATTTCATCTTTCCCTGTATTATACTCGATCTGACACCTTCTTGCCCAATCTCACATTATTTTATCACTTTGAAGCTTCTCTGTGCCTCCTCCCCTCACAAGAACTGTCCCACTTTCTGTCAGCAGCAAACTTGGATGTCACACCCTGAGACTTGGATTCAATAATTTCTGCTGCATCCACCCTGAAATGTGATGTCCAGAACTGAATTCAAAACTTCAGCTAAGTTCTAACCAGCCTTCGATAAGGATTTAGCTTTGCCCTTGTCTGTGTAGAACAGAGATCATTACAGCACAGTACAGGCCCTTCGGCCCATGATGTTGTGCCGACATTTTATCTGGCCAACTCTTCCCTCCCACATAGCCCTCCATCTTTCTATCATTCATGTGCCTCAGAGTCTCTTAAATGTGCCCAATGTATCTGCCTCCACACCTCTGTCGAAAGTGCATTCCACGCACCCACCACTCTCTGTGTAAAAAACTTATCCCTGACATCCCCACTGCACCTTCCTCCAATCAAATTAAAATAATGGCCCCTCGTGTCAGCCACTTTCACCCTGGGAAAACGTCTCTGACTGTCCACTCGATCTATGCCTCTTATCATGTCGTCAGTTCCTCTGTGAAAAAAGTGATCCAAGTGCTTTGTTCACAGCCTTCTGTCAGCTTGAAAGATTAGTGTGGGTAAAATAAAGGTCTCTCTGTTCCTGCTACCTTTTAAAATTCTGCCATTTGATTTATATTTCCATTTCTCACTTTATCAGTCCAAATGTATCACTTCACACTTTTCTGCACAAAACTCATCTGCCCAGTGACTGGTCACTTTGCCGGTCTGTCCATGTCCACGATCAGTCCATTAATCCCCTCTCTCTTTATACATGGGAGTTGAATCATCTGCAACTTTTGAATCATTCACTCACTCTTGGCTCTCCATCTCTTAACCTATTCCGTATCCATACTCCCACTGTCCCTTTAATTCCTTGGGGTTCAATTTTGGTAACAAGGCTGCTGTGTTTCCAGATGAAGGGTCTCGCTCAAAACGTTGACTGTCCATTTCCCTCCACAGATGCTGCCTGACCCGCTGAGTACCTCCAGCAGTTTGTTTTTGCTCCAGATTCCAGAATCTGCAGTCTCTTCTGTCTCTTTGATGTGGCACCTTGTCCACAGATACAACATCAGCTGTGTTAACCTCATCAACCCTCTTCAATGTTTCGTCAAAGATCTCAATCGATTTAGTCAAGAATGATTTGCCTTTAATAAATCTACACCAGCTTTTATTTATTATCCCACATTATTCCAAATGACAATTCATTTGCTCCCAGATTATTGTCTCTGAAGGTTTTCTGAACACTCTGTCACCATTGCCCTTCTTCACATTGGGGTGTAATGTTTGCAATCCTCTCGTCTTCTGGCACCATCCCCACCTCTGAGGAGGATTGGAAGATTGTGGCCAGGACCTCTACAGTTTCCATCGTTAGTTTGCTCACAACCTCAGAGCATCCTATCCAGATGGAGGAAATGATCTGCTTCCAAGGGCCAGCAAACATTTAAGTATCTCCACTTTATTTTTATGGTGCAAAATATCACTGCTGCCTCCACATTTCCTGTGACATTATCAACATTCTTTTCTCTAAAGACAAACAAGGCAAAATATTCATTTGCACCTCAGCTATAATCCTTGTTGCACAAAATATCTTCTTCTGCTTACCTCATCAGTCGCATCATCAACTACCCTGATTCATGTGTTTATTTTCCGCTGTTTTACTCCCTCTAGTGCTCTCCACTGATACTCTTTCTCCGTACCTCTCCTCTTCCCTTTTTAGATCACCTCTCTACTCTATTATGAACTTTAGACTTGCTGTGAGCCTTTTTTCTTGGTTTCGTTTTCACCTTGTCTCCAGTCGTTGAGAGAGCTCTGGGGTGGGATGCCCTTCCTACCCATTTTCTAGGAACACACAGAGTTATGGAGAAATACAGCAGAGAGACAGGCCATTCGGCCCAACTTGTCCATGCTGATCAAGGTGCCCACCTGAGCGCGTTCCATTTCCCTGCGTTTGGCCCATATCCCTCTAAACATTTCCTATCCATGTGCTGATACAAATGTTTTTCAGATGTCATAATTTTACCTGCCCCAACTACATTCTCTGGCAGCCCGTTCCATATACGCATCACCCTCTGTGTGAAGGAGTTTCCCCTCAGGTCCCTTTTAAATCTTTCCCCTCACACTTCAGTCAAAGAGTCATAGCGTCATACAGCACAGAAGCAGGCCCTTCGGCCTATCATATCTATGTTGCCCTTGCACCTCTCTGTGCTAATCCCATTCAGCCACATTGATTTCCGCTTCCTGTGTCATGTCCGCACCCTCTGCACATTGCCCAGTCCTCTTCCACTCACCCTGCTCTCCCTGCTTCACCCTGCGGCTGATTACTGTTGTGCATTCCTTGCTCAGTTGCCCCTTCGCTCTGTTCATCCCTGCCCTGGTTCACCCTGCACGGTCCTCTGGGCCACCGTCCTTTCAGGTCCTCCTGAGCTCTATCCAGCTTCTCCCTTTCAGGTCCTCCTAAGCTCCACCCTGCTTCTCCCGTTCAGTTGAAAGGAAGAGGAGTTGGGAGGTAGCATTAAACAGAGACATTCACACTGAGAGCTGCTCCAGTTTCCAAGGAAGTTTACAAGGATTTCTGGTTCCTAATCCTCAAAACTCAGACTCAAGTTTCAGATTGTGTTATCACACAAACCCTCCAACAGTGATTACACACACTGCAGCCTAAACTTCCAGCTTTTGTATTGGAGGCTTCCAGCAGCAAGAACCACTGGATATCCAACTCGCAGAAGTATTCAACTTTAAACCTACACCCTCTCATTTTTGGTGCTCTTTTCCTGGGGAAAAAGACTGTTTGTCTTCACCCTATCTGTGTCCCTCATGATTTTATACATCTCTATAACGTCACCCCTCACTCTCCTACGCTCCAAGGAACAAAGTCCGAGCCTGCACAACTTTTCCCAATGACTCAGGCCCTCGTGTACTGGCAAATTTCTCATGAATCTTCTTTGCATTCTTTCCGGCCGAAAGGCAACCTTCCTATCATAGGGTGACCAAAATTGTACACAATACTCCAGATGCAACCTCACCAACGCCGTGTACAACTACAACATAACGTCCACACTCTTGTGCTTAATGACCTGACTGATGAAGGCCAGTAAACACCTTCTTCACCACCATGTCTAGCTGTGATGCAGTTAAGTGAGTGTAATGACCTGGGCAGACCATCATTCACTGAACAACCCACTGCTGGAATTCTATAAAGAGGCAGCAGCTCCACACTCAACTTGCAAAGACCGCACTCAGCAAGATCCCACTTGGAAGAAATTAGACTCACTCCAGTCCCAACTCAATGTGTTCCCACCTCACCCTATTCCCACCATCTTCCATTCTCATGACCTCACAATCTAAATCTAACTCGTTGTGACCTTGCACCTGACTGTCGACCTGCACTGCAACTAATCTGCACTGTAACACTTCAGTCTGCACTCTGTTATGATTTGACCTTGTCCTACCTCAATGCTCTGTTGTAATGAATTGATCTGTATGGACGGTATGCAAGACAGGTTTTTCACTGTTCCTTGGCACATGTGACACGAATAAACCAATTTACCAATTCTATCCTCAACGCATTCCCAACTCTCTTCATTCATTCCTTGCTGCAATCCCACCTCGTTCCATTCCCGGTTTGTTCCATTCCCTCCTCCCTCCCTTCCCTCCTTTCGTCATACCAGCCTCACTCCTGTCAGGAGAGGAACTGCAGAATCTCCATGTGGGAGGATGTAACTCCGCAGTGACACATTCACACCGGCAGCTTCCATTGTAAATGAGTGTTCAGCAACTTCATATGGGAAATGTGCACCAGAAATATTGACAGGTTGAATGTTTTTGATATATTGAGTATTTCAGTGCTCGTTACACCAGGAAAATGTGCCTCGATCTGCCAGAGCTGCTGAGGGGGAGTGGAGAAAGATGAAAATCAATTTAATTCATCGCCAAAAGCTGGAATGCAGAGGCTGGGAGATTGCTCCGTGTGAGTGTGTGTGGGGTTAGGGAGGAGAATCCATTGAAGACTTGTCAAGTGGGAAAGATATGGGGACAGGAGAGGGAAGAAGGGGTGAGTGGATCACTGTTACAAGCCCACAGCAGGTAGGATACGTTGAACAATATCTTTTGTGTTTCCAGTTCTGTGACCTTGAGTTTCCATCCCAGTGCTTGTACACCAAGTATATCTGACCAGATTCTGTTGTTACCTTGCTAATTGATGTTTCAGACATGGTGCTGATGTGGTAATGTGTTTATTCTTATCCCGGAACTAACAATGATCACGTCACCCGTTGCTCCCTATGGATGCAACCTGCCTGTCTAGACAAAGGCCTTCACTGAGTGGACTCAGAGTGTCAACAAAATCTTTTCCCTGCTGAAGGACATCGTAGTTTGCTACAAACATGAGCATCAAAGATCTAATCTATCTGCTCATTGATATTACACATTAATTCTACTGCATTGTCATTCTAACCATTGCCACATTGACAGATATGATGTGGAACTTGGTGTTGGATTTGTTCAGCTTTGTTTATTTATGACTGTTATTGCAGCTCTGACTGACCACTGATATTCCTCTCTTCTTCCCTGATTTTACTTGCTGCCTCTCCGCCACATCTGCCAGGCTTCAGACTTATTGGATCAGCCTCCTTCGTCCCGCACCTTCGGGTTTGCACTGGTCGGGCGCTGGATCCCAACAAACAACGTATTTATTGATTTCCAGGTCCTGCTGGTTTATTTGCAATGTATCCAGAGGATACGATGTATTTATTGTGAATAGACCCACATTAGTCGTTATCACTACCTGCAATGTAAGATTATTCATTCAATGCCTTCATTGTTGTTAAAATATGCACATGAATTGTGAAAGAAAACATGGAATGTACATTTATGTTTACTTTACTAAAATTCACAGCTAAAGTGGTCGCAACTGTAACACTATTGCAGGAGCGGTGCAGAATCTCCAAAGGTATCACTTGGTATCTTACGGCAATGGCCGTGGCGGATCTACGGGTCGTCGTGTCTCATGTCATTCTGAATGAGATATTTTATTTTCTTTACTCTCCCGAGTGCAAGATCACAGACACCATGGGTTATATTTCCATGGCTTGCTCCGTCTGGCTCACTGTTGCCTTCACCTTGGACCGTACAGTGGCCATTTGCTTCCAGAAGCTGAGACCAGATACTGCACTGAGAAAGGTGCAGCCATCATTATTGCAGTGGTGAGTGTGTTGAGTGTGTTAACCAACATCCCATGGTACTTCATGTACCGGACAGATTTCTGTTGGAAATAAATTGTGTTCATCAATTCCCCCGTGTGGGCCGCCTTTGACTGGGTGCATCGCATTTTAACCCCAGTCGTCCCCTTCGTGCTGATCCTGCTGCTCAATGCCATCACTGTCAGGCACATCCTGATGGCCAGTGTAGTCCGCAGGAAACTGAGGGGGCAGCGGAACGGGGAGGGGAAGGACGACCCAGAGATGAAGAATCGAAGAAGATCCATCATTTTGCTCTTCACCATATCGCCCAGTTTATCCTGTGGTGGATGACACGGGTGGTCATTCGAGCAATTCAGTGAATTACTGGACAGTATTTTGTAATGCGAGGTTTTTATTTCATCCCAGACACCATTGGAACAATGCTTCATGTTTTCAAGTCCTGCACCAACATGTTTATTTATGCCGTCACTCAGAGGAAATTCCAAGGGGATGTGATAAATGCCTTGATATATCCCCTTTTGGCTAGTTGGGGAGAGACGTGGAAAATCCAACACAGGACTGGTGGGAATGTCATCGTTCCTGACCAGCAAAACCCTTGTTGAAGAAACAGATCAAAGAGCTTTGAAAATGAGAATCAGAACATCCACGTTGCAGTCAGCTGGAGGATTCACCAGGATTCATGAAATATCTTTTAGAAAATAACGTAAGCTTTTTTTCTGTGTTTAGATTGGACATTTCGTTATATTTAACAAAGTTTGATAAGACGTTGTCAAAGGTTCCACTGACATGAATTCCACAGAGGGAAATGAGTGGGTTTGAAGGGAATGGAAGAAACTGGTTGAGGAAGGGCATTGATGGGTTGACCTTGGCTTTGTGCACCAGTCTGAAACGGCCAGTGGAGAGTCACTCCCTGGTTCTCCAACTCTGCTGCCTTTTATCTCCACTGACCAATGGGGGAGATGGAAAGCAGACGTTCACCTCCCCATCACTTACTTTACACAAGCCCACAAAGGCAAGGTCTCCCCAATACTTTGTGTTCATCAGAGCAGTGAAACACAAGCAATTCCACTGTGTGGACTGGTTTTAAGTTGAAAATCTGTTCCATGGGAATGTGGAATGAATGGATTGTAAATGAACAAGTTTTGAGCAACATTCTCGGTCAAAACCCAGTTCATTGGGTGGTAATTGCTGAATGCTGATGGTAATTGCCTTATTATTGTCACATGCACTGAGATACAGTGAAAAGCTTTTGTTTGCACGTTATCCAGTCAGGTCATTCCATACAACATGGAGCGATATACACAGAATGCAGAATTTCGTGTTAATGTTACAGAGTAAGTGCAGCGCAGGTAGACACATAAGATGCAAGGGCCACAACGAGCTAGATTCTGACATCAAAAGTTTGCCTTTATCATACAGGAAGACCATTCAATGTCTTATAACAGCAGGGCAGAAGCGTTGCTTGATCCTGTTGTTCCATATTCTCAAACATTTGTATCTTCTGCCCGATGGGAGAGGGGAGAAGAGAGAATGACTAGGGTGGGAGGGTCCTTGATTATGTTGGCTGATTTCCTGAAGGATTGGGAAGTGTCGGTGGTGACAATGGAGGGGAGGCTGGCTTGTGTGCAGGACTAAAGAATTCTAGAGCAAAAGGACTTTTATTGTATATCCTTTCTTGGATAAGGAGACAGAAACTGCACGCACTGCTCCATTGTGGTGTCACCAAGGACCTGTATTATCGTGGGAAATAATACAACGGGTTGTCAAGTAAGCTCCTCACTTACACTGAATGCTAAACATGTTGTTCTCTGATTCTGTGAGGAATTTCAGATCGTCACTAACAGAATGACCCGGAAAAAATGAATTATTTTCTTCTAGATTGTTGTGTTGTGATTTCTTCCCATGAATCCGGCAGGTTTTGGCTGTGTGGCAGTTGCTGGTGGGACAGGTATGTAGTGACAATACCACAGGCAGGAACATCACTACCGGCAGATCACTTGTGGTGCTGCTGACGCTAAGTCAACAGGCCCACTCGTTTCTCCCACCGCTGCACAGTCCTCCGCCCCCCCTCCTCCGCTCCCTCCGTGTCGGAGGTTCCCACCGCCTCATGGTACTCCGCACCCCCCCTCGCTTGCCTGGACACCTCTCCTCCACCCTACACCACTCTCTGCTCCTCTGAGCCTCTGGCCAAGATGTTCCCATCCAGTTCCCACACTGGCATCCACCTGGTTATGTCCTGTTCACCAAAGCAAGAAAGGTCAAATCGGGCTAATTGTCATCTGAACAGTTTTCTCCCAACCATCAGCCAAGTGATGGAAGTCATCGGCAACAGTGCCATCAAGTGGCACTTGTTCACCACTGATCTCCTCACTGATACCCAGTTTGGGTGTTGCCGGGACCACCACACTCTGGCTTCAATTACTGCCTAAAGATCTCAACCTCGAGTCACAAATGTGCAGGGTGAGGGGGACCTGGGGCCAGAACAAATTATTTAAGAGAATAAAATCTCTAAACACGAATTCAATTTTTTCCAATCATTGCTGTTCCTCCCATGAGTTAAAATTTCAAGGAATTGTAAAACTTTACACTTATATATTCAAAAGACCCGAGATCATGAATGTTGCATCGTTCACACATTAATTGTCCCCCACGGCTTCTCAGGAGTTCCATCTGTCAAACCTTGATACTGATCCATGTAAAGAGATGTTGCAGCAATTGGTCAAGGGAGCAACTGATGAAGAGGTGGAGAGACGGTCTGAGGGAGAGAATTAGAGTCGACATTACTGAGGGCACAGCCGTATATGGCAGGAAATTAAAATGGGAAATGTTTAATGGAAGTACTTACAGGTAGAATGCATTTGATATATTGAACATTTTGCTAACTCCTTACACCAGGAAAATGTGCCTCGATCTGCCAGAGCTGCTGAGGGGGAGTGGAGAATGATGACAGAGAAGATCAATTTAATTCATCACTCAGAGCGGGAATGCAAAGGCTGGGAGATTGCTCTGTGTGAGTGTGTGTGGGGTTAGGGAGGAGAATCCATTGAAGACTTGCCAAGTGGGAAAGATATGGGGACGGGAGAGGGAAGAAGGGGTGAGTGGATCACTGTTACAAGCCCACAGCAGGTAGGATACGTTGAACAGTCTCTTTTGTGTTTCCAGTTCTGTGACCTTGAGTTTCCATCCCAGTGCTTGTACACCAAGTGTGTCTGACCAGATTCTGTTGTTCATTTCCCATGGTCCTTGTGGATGCCACCTGCCTGTATAAGTAAAGGCCTTCACTGGGTGAGTGGACTCAGAGTGTCAACAGAAACTCCTCCCTGCTGATCATGTTAAATAATCTTTCTGTTCAACCATATTACAATTTATTACTACCCCATCCTTGCAGTCACTGGAGTTCTCTGGAAGTCATTCTAACCATTGCCACCTTGACAGATCTGATGTGGAACTTGGTGTTGGATTTGTTCAGCTTTGTTTATTTATGACTGTTATTGCAGCTCTGACTGACCACTGATATTCCTCTCTTCTTCCCTGATTTTACTTACTGACTCTCCGCCACATCTGCCAGGCTTCAGACTTATTGGGTCAGCCTCCTTCATCTCGCACCTTCAGGTTTGTACTGAACGGGTGCTGGATCCCAACTAGCAATGTATTTATTGATTTCCAGGTGCTGTTGGGTTATTTCCAATGTACCCAGAGGATATATCGTATTATACATAAATAGACCCATAGTGGCCAATATCGCCATCTGCAATGTTAAGATTTACAAGCTATTGATGATCTTTCGCCCTGTAAGGAGATCTCTCTTTCCACGTCTTCTGAGTTGGTTCATTGTAAATATTCCTAAAACATTCCTGATTCCAGTCAGGTGTCACGGCTTTTTGGAAAAATAATTTCCCTTCGACTCTGGACCCGGAACCACATTGTTTGACTGTGTTACTGCTTTCTATTACAGGACAGACCACACCATTTGACCCCACGGGTCTTTGCCAGCACTAATACTCCACAGAAGCATCCTCCCTTATGCATTTAGATAACTTCCCTTTAATGCTTATATTGTAGTCGCTCCTTCTGAGGAGAGCCCCGAATGAATACAACCGTTGGATCTACTTCCCTGTTTACCGTTTGATTCAATGCGTCTCTCTCCTAATAGACGTACAGAGAAACGTTCAAAGAAGGAATCCAGCACACATGTAATTCAGGTCTTATCTCTGTAGCGACTCTGTGCCATCCCAGTCGATCAGTGGATCATTAAAAGCGCTTGGAACAACAATTTCACCATCTCCTCATTTCCCCATTCTGACAATCGATTTCCTCTTCCAATTTCTCACCATGAGTTAAGAGCCCCTTTTGCATCAGGGAAGGTGCAGTTGTTGCAGATCGATGCTCTCTGCCCCAGGACATCACTGGGAATGTCCAAAGTACAAACATCTTCTGCTGCTTCATCAACAACCCTCTCTCCATGGCGATGGCAGAAATGGGGATGTTCACTAATGTTGCACAATGTTCAATTCCATTCACAACTCCTGTGATAATGAAGCAGCCCATGCCTGCATTCATTAAGTGCTGGATATTATTTAGGCCTGGCCTGATGTGGCTGTTACAGTGTATCGATGCTTCTTTTCCATTGACCTTTCAACATGTTGTCTCAGCCTGAATATTTCCCTCACACTTCAGTCCCTCTTTACAATGTGTGTTTGCTCCTTCATCAATACTTCTACCCCTCTCCTTTCCTGACCACTTTCATCCCTCTGTGACTATTTTCAAGAATAAATTTAACTTCCGCCCTTACTCTTTGATTGAGTTTAAAGAACTGATCAGAGATTCTTTTCCACAGACCAACATGAGTGGGTTTGAAGGGAATGGAAGAAATTGGTTCAGGGAGGAGATGAAGGAGTCGTTCTTGGCTTTGTATGACAGTGTAAAACATGTTCTCAGTCTCAATCATTAACACCGAGATGGTATTTCTCAGCCTCACCATTAAATCACTTCCATTTCACTTTGGACCCTCCTCAACCACTGCTAACAAACACTTCTCCTCTTCACATTCCATCCCCTCATTGCTGAAAACTGTGTCCATCTACTCATTGCCCATATGCTGTTTTCAGCAAAAAAAAATTCATTTATTACCTTGTATTCTGAAGCAATATCCTTTTTGTAACAAAGTCAATAAAATGAAAATTTTCTTTCACAACTTTGCAAACTAGTGTTGCTATGTAATTTTGCAAACCGAGCTCTTCCCATCTCATCCCAGCAGCTCACTGGAATGTCTTCTGAAGGAATAATTACCTTCATCCTCCTCAGTCTGCTGATTGTTTAACGGAATCAATGGACATGTTGTACAAACCCCACCAATGCTTCAATGTCTCTGTGACCTTGAGCTTTAAGAACACTGAATATTGCCTGTGTGCATGAGTGTGTTTGCACCTTCTCCACGCTTCTACCCCTCTTCCTTCCTGACCCCTGGGAATATTGTAACCGTTACATTTATTCCTTCTTGTCCCTTCACCACTCACTTCCTGTCAGGACAATGAGGTCTCTGTCAGTCTGTGATGCAATTGCTTCAAATTCTCACCTCTCAGAGGATGACAACACACACTCCTCATTCTGCCTTTTTCACACGTACTGTCATCCTTGAAGTTTCATTCAAGAGAAGACATTGATGGACGATGGAAGTCTAAAGTCCATTCACCTCACCCCTCACTGTCCTGGTTGTCATGTGACCCAGTGAGAATGAAGCCATTGACTGATCCCATCAATCACTCACCAACAAGTTCTCTGTGACACGCTCTGACACCAGCAGTGTGTGGTGGAGAGGTGGAGAGTTTTGTGATCACTTTGTCCCCAACACTTGCCCATTTGCAGCTTGCTCTCTGTTAAGGAGGTGAGCTCTCTGTCACCCTGGCACATGGTTGTTTCCAACACACGCAGGTGGTGAATAAGACATTTAGCACGCTGGCCTTCATCAGTCAGGGCACTGAGTATCGGAGTTGGGACATTATGTTGCAGTTGTATAAGTTGTTGCTGAGGCTGCACTTGGAGCACTGTGGACAGTTTTGGTCACCCTGCTATAGGGAGGACGCGGTTAAACTGGAAAGAGTGCAGAAAAAAAAAACGAGGCTGTTGCCAGGACTGGAGGGCCTGAGTTACAGGGAGAAGTTGGCCAGACAATGTCTTTATTCCTTGGACTGTAGGAGAATTAGGGCAACCTTATAGAAGTGTTTAAAATTATGGGAGGCATAGATAAGGTGGATGATAACTGTGTTTTCCCCAGATAGGGGAGTCCAAAACTAGGGGACATAGATTTAGGGTGAGACGGGAAAGATTTAGAAGGGATCTGAGGGGCAACTTTTTCACGCAGAGTGTAGTGAGTATATGGAATGAGCTGCCAGAGGAAGTGTTTGAGGCAGATATAGTTGTATGATTTAAGAAGCATTTGGACAGTTAAATGGAGGGGAGGGGCCTGGAGGGATATGGGCCGAATGCAGGAAATTGGGACTAGGTAGGCGGACAACATGGTCGGCATGGACTGGTTGGGCTGAAGGTCACTGCAGTTGGTGGGATACAGGAACTGACGATGTATTAACAGAATTTGTTCATTGTGGGAGGTTGGCATGTTCCCCTGTGTGTGTGTCTGTGAGTGAGAGTGTGTGTGTGTGTGTGTGTGTGTGTGTGTGTGTGTGTGTGTGTGATGGGGGGTGGTGGGGGTGGTGGTGGTCTGTATGATAACTGTCTGGGTGTCCTCGAGAAGTCACAAAACAGTGTCAGGTATCTTGACAGAAGATGTCACAGAAGTCAAGGAACTCCAGAGAAGATCTTTGTTTGTTATAAGAACAGGTCATCTTCCATTGTGGAGTCACATTCCCTGCTGAAAGATGGTAGTTGTTCATATCTTGGTTTGGGTTGTAACAAACCTGAGTAAACAGGAACATATCTGTATCGGTACTTGTCAGTTTTGAAGTGCTGAGCATTATGCATTGTTGAGGGGAACTACCTGAAGGAAAAGCTGATTTCAGCCCTTGCCGTGCCAAAAACTGAACCTTCCCACTTCAAAATGTCAAACTAATATTTAATTATTAGGATAAGATCACAAACTTTTCCTGCATTAATGTCCACAAACAGATGTTTCTATTTCTATTTCTAACATCACATCTATGCAAAAAATGCATTGCCCAATACCTGCTGAAATTAATTATACTTGTTTGTGTAAATTGCTCAAATGGATTCCACTCCCTCAGCAACCTCATTGAGACACAGAGTGGATTTACTTGCTGCATATAAAGGGGAGCATCATGAAAGAGGAATATCTGGTGCATCAGGACAGTCGTTACAGATTGATGCTGGAATGGCGCTGTCAACAATTCAACAGGCAGCCTTTGTCTTCTACCATTTTCTTGCGATATTTGGAGTTCCTGGTAAGAAGCCGGTATCTGTTGGTTTTTAATGCTTCTCAGCTCTGCTGCAACCTTGCATGTGTCTGTCAACTCCACTGACATTTGCTCTCCAAATGCTCTCCCATCAACAGACCCCACTTTCTGCTATTTATCAAGTTATCATGACTTCAGAAAATAAGATCCTGGGATAGAGCATTTGAATGTTGGTTACAAATGGTCAGTGGGATGAGCAGCTTTCCACAACATCCTCCAGTTATAGGGCATCTCCAGCTGGAAAACAGGGACATGGAATTGCAGGAACATTCAGCCAGGTCACACTCATGGCTGGCCTGCAGTTCCATTGCAGATCTGCCCACTGGGTCACATAAAGCATTGCCTGATCACCAGTTGCTGCCCACTGCTGCAAAGGTAGAAATGGGCAGTGCGATGTTAACAGCATAGAAATGAGGTTCAAAGTTCTTGTGGATCGCTGTCACACAAAGGTTGTGAACAATCTGGTTCAAATTCACCAGCTGCCAAAGGTGCAGTCAATGGCTCAGTGATGGAGTTTGTAACACAGATCAAAGGTAGCCTTCCTATAATTAGCTGGTCAAGATTTCTGCTCAGGACTGGGTGGCAGACATGTTGGTCAAATGACCCAAAAGCTTTGTCAAGGAGGTTCTCTTCTAGAAAGCATCAAAAGAGTAAGGTAAGATAGAGAGACAAATGAGAGGCAGTGGAGGAGTTGAGAGATCATTCTCGTGGAGAAGTAGAGCTGGGCTTCATCATCTCCAAGTAGCTGTTTCTCGTACAGTTTCACTAAATCACTTCTCAGACAAGTACAACTGACCTCACCCCAATTTAGAACCAGTACTCCTATTTTATCTTTGTCTCATTCCATAACGCCAAGTCCCGTCTGAATCCCTTGAACTGAAGACCGCAGAGGAGGGTGGATGGGAAGTGGTGGTGGGCCAACAAGGCCTCAAAGGAGATAAGGATGTAATCGGCGGAAATGTTCTGGAGGGTTCATGTTATTGAGATTCTGAAAGCACAGTTGGGAGGATGGATTTGCCAGGGTCACACACACAATGATCAATGATTGGGAGAGAAAGTGATCAAAGATAGGCCCCTCTGTCAATGAGACAATGGGAACAGCAAGGCACTTAATGATGCAAGGAGAAGCCATGACCATGTCTTGAGGAAGTTATGTGGTGGTGAAATTAATGTCAGGCTCTGTTACAAACTGTTTGATAGAGATTGTCGGCTGTGATTATCCAATGTCTCCATTGTTGTTGTAACATTTAACCAGCAGGAAGGTTGAAGGTGAACTAAATGGATTCTGGTCTTTTTCCAAGCATCAGTTTCAATGTATTCAACACTTAATAGTTTGACAGAGGAATTTTCTTCCTTTCCAGCTCTGGGTCTTCTCACACCCGCACATGTTCATAGTTCATCATTTACTGGCACTTGAGGGAGAAAGGAATTGAAAGAGCTGCTGATAGGGTGAGATGATGTAATATGGGAGAAGCACTTTTGGAGCAAAAACCTGTTGCAGTAAATGTCCTGTTCCTGAGCTGAACATTTTGTGTAATTAATGTTGAATTTTCCTCTTTGCTTCATAGCGAACATTCTGACAAGTGCCATTCTTTTACGAGGAGGCTGTGGTCTTTCCAAAGGAATCACTCTTTATCTGGTGGGTATGACAATGACGGATCTACTGGTCATAATTTCCAATGTGATAATCTATTATGTTCTGGGTTACTATTTACCATTTTCATTTCTAGACTACACTTCTATTACTAGTGTCAATGAGGTTATCAACTACATAACTATCGACAGCTCGGTTTGGTTGACAGTTGCTTTCACTTTCGATCGCTTTGTCCTCATTTCCTGTCAAAATTTCAGAAAGAAGTACTGCAGGTACAAAACGGCAGCTGTGGTTGTAGCAACTGTGTGTGTTGTGTCGTGCTTCAAAAATATCCCCCTGTATTTTGCTTTTCAACCTGCCTTTACAAGTAACAATGTGGATTGGGGCGCTTATCTGAAACCAAGCTATTATACCTCACCAGGATGGATCTCATTTAACTGGCTTGATACAATTTTAACCCCACTGTTGCCTTATCTTGTAATTTTATTGCTCAATGCTCTGACTGTGAAGCACATTGTGAAAGCAAATCAAACCCGCAGGGCACTGCAAGCTCGACAAAACCACCAGAACAGCGATGATCCCGAGATGCAGAGTAGAAGGAAATCCATCATTTTATTATTCTCCATTTCCGGCACCTTTATTGTGCTGTGGATGCCGTATGTTCTCTTTTTCCTCATTTCAAGAATTACTGACAATTATTACGAGCCAGACCAATACACGGATCCATTCCTTATTGCGGAGTACACTGGAGATATGTTTCAACTACTCAGCTCCTGCACAAACACATGCATTTATGCACTGGCCCAGACTAAATTCAGAGAACAGTTGCAAAATGTGTTAATGTATCCTTTCTTAAAAATATTAAATAGATAAATTAATCATGAAAACAGGAATCAAAGTAGCACAGCAATCACATCATTTTACCAAATCAGACCTGAAAATCTGTCCTTGAAATGAGATAGTTACTGTGTCAGGATTGGTCCAAAGGTCGCACTCTCATCTCTGTGACTGACTGTCATGTCTTTAGGTCTCAGACTTGGGTTAGAGAGGCCGCCTTTCAGATAAGGCATTAAACTGAGGCCACGTACGCTATGAGGTGGACACAAAAGATCATGAGGCATTAGTCTGAAGAATACTAGAACACTTGTTCTTACCATTCTGGGCAAAATTTGACCTTCAACTAACATCAACCAAAATGGATTTTATAATCATTTATTTCATTGTTGTTCAATAAATCTTGCTACGTACAAATTTGCTACCATGCATCTTGCATTGATAATTGTGACCGTACTCTAAAAGTATTTCATTGGTTCTGAACTGTTTTGGGACGTACTGATATTGCTAATCATGCTAAATATATGTAAGATGGCTTATTCTATATATTTAAGTGGACATTACAAATAAATAGTTACATTTCTTCATCATTTTAAATGTGTTATGAAAGTAAGGATATTAACAACCAATATTTTCAAATGCAAAGAATGATTGAGTCTGTGAAAATTGGTATCAAGAAATTCAGTGACAGGAGATACAATTGCATGGAGAGAAAGTGCACAGGTTTCTTTTTTATGCACTTAGTTTCTGTATCTGTCCATGTTGTGAGCTTATGGGGATAAATGATACTGTTACGTCCAAAGTTTCTCAACATATGCTTCCCACTCCTTCTCTCTGCTTCAGATTTCTCCTTTTTACAGATAACCAGAAATATTCCAAATGTACTTTCAAAATAACACTGCACAGTGCAACCTTTTGTTCCATTAACTGGTAACCTGTGAGTTTGGCTATTTTAGTTCAATATCGTATTGAATTTATTAATTGATACTCTGCATTGGCTGGAGATATTTAGCATCGTTGATTGAAGTTTTGAGTCTTTCTCATTAGCGTTTTGCACATTGATAATGTATTTTCTAAATTTGCTTCCCATCTGTGACTTTTTACACTTCATTCAATCAAATTTCACTCACCATTGTTTTGCTAACTGACCTGTCCAACTCCTTCTGCAAATCAAGGTGCACTGAAGTCCCAACAGTGAGAGTTTGATCTGTTTTGAACACAATGACACACTGCAGCAAGCTGCCAGCTAGCTGAATGGCTTTGAGCTGCTCTTTGGTAGAGTCACTATCTGTCCAATATTGGACCAGGTGTGTTCTATTCTCAATAACGCGAGGTTGGCCACATTGTCCTAAATTGCCAATGGAAGTATTGGCAAGATGTGCTTTATTCCCAAGAACGGGAATTCGGACAAGGTGTTCTGAATTATCTTTATTGGAAGTCTGAGAAAGTAGCTTGTCGGTGTAATTAACTAATTATTCACACTCTGCTGCTCTTTCCCAACAAGTTTGGGATTCTGTTCCCTGCAAATACTTATTTCATTCATTTTTGTATGTCTAATTCCAACCACATCCGTCACCCTCTTGGGCAGTACATTCCAAACATCAACAAGTCAATGCACAAGAATTATTCTTGTATTTTGCCTCTTGTTGCACTGTTGACCAGCTTAAGTCTGTGACCTCCAGCCACCTACCTCCGTGTCTCTGGGAAAGTGAAACAGGGAATCAGAGAATAGGCCATCAGAGAATACCACCATTTGGTAAATCTGAGATGAACGTTTGGAGCACATCTATTTTCTTGCTTTATTCACATATTCCTTGATCCCATTTGTCCCCAGAACTCCACCCATCTCAATCCTGAACATATTCGAGCCTACTATCTGACTCTGAGGTAGAAAATAACAAAGGTTCTGAAAATTCTGAAGGAAGAAGTTTCTCAACTAAGGGCTGATTCCTTATCCTGAAACCATAAATCCTAGTCCGTTACTCTCCAGCCTCAAGAACCATTCTTTCAACATCTATCTGGTGAGGAACGGTTGAGAATTTCATATATTTCAATGATGTCACTTCTCAGGCTTCTAACCTGCGGAGAATATAATCCGACAATGAATGTCATCCCTCTTCCCACATTGTAACAGTGAGCAAATTTCAAGAATAATTTTGTTGTCTGCAAGAGTCTTTATGGCATCCTTGGATCATGAAAGGTGCAGCAAGTTTGTTATAGGAATTATTTCTCTCAAGGTTCTGAGCTTATTTAAAAGTGCAATATCTTTTCTGCATTTGTGCTGTGATGTGACTGAAACTTTCACATTTAAAAGTCCTCAATGTTCTGAATTGAGATGAACATTAATAAACTGAATGTTCTCGGAGCACTCTTGGAGCACTCATTGTGTCCAGAGAGAAGTGTCAGAGGCTAATGAGTGGTCTGCAGCAATAAGGGGGGATAAAGGGCAATAGGATCTTCAGAAAGAAGCCTCGTGACAGGGAGGAAGACGGCAGAGCAAAGGTGCTGGAAACAAGTTATGGACACGGGACATGGGAAGGGAGGAGGGAGGCCTTGGAATGGTTTGACAGTGAGGATGAAAGTCTCAGTATTGTTTCCCTGAGACACCAGAAGCCTGTCGACCTTGGCTGTTAAGTTGCTGATCTGATATCATTTCTCAGAGCGACAGACAAGTACAGAATGGAAACAGATACTTTGACCCACTGAGTCCGAGCTGATCATCAAACATCCGTTTTTACACTAATCCTCCCCAGAGGAAGCACACATGGTCACAGGAAGAACTTGCAAGCTCCACACAGACAGCTCCACTGGGACATTACTTCAGTCAATTAGTGTTCAGTCTGTAACTGGAGTGTTTACCTTCCGGTGCTCATTGACTTTAGGTTTACCAGGACACGCTGATGCCACACTCAGAAAAATACGACCTGACACCAAGGGCACTCACTCTCACTTCACCCCTGGAATTCAGCTCTTCAGTCCATGTTGAGACCAAGGCCAGGATGAGGTCTGGAGCCGAGTGGTTTTGGCAAAGCCAGATGGGCATTGGTGAGGAGGTTATTGGTGAGTGAGTGCCGTTTGACAGCACTGTGGACTGACTGAAAGTGTTGGGGTGGGAGTTCCCAGATTTAGACCCAGTGACGATGAAGGAACGGGAATACGTATCTGGGTCAGGATGGTGTCGACTTGGATGGGAAGTGCAGGTGGAGGTGTTCCTCATGCACCTCCTGCCCTTATCGTTCTGGGAGGTGAAGGTTGTGCGTTCGGGAGCTGTAGAGCAGCCCAGTCAAGTAACTGCAGTACATTCCTGCACCACAGTGTGCCAACAGTGGGGGGAGTGAATATGTGGGGGAGTGCATGGGGTGTCATTCAGGGAGGCTGCTTTGTCCTAGGTGATGTTGAGCTTCTTGGGTGTTGCACATGTCCAGGTACATGGAAAGCATTCCTTCACACACGTCTTATGCCTTCCAGATGGTGGTCAAATGTTGCCCTGTCAGGGACAGTCACAGTTATCCCACCTCCCGGGACAATTGATAAGTCTTCCTTTATTCCCAGTCGCCATGGTTTAAACAAGGAGTATGTGGTTTAAAGGTCTGCTGGAGGAATTTCATATCGATCGGGTGTGAGTTGGGAACAGGCCTGAGAAAGCAACAGCAGGATACAGCCCTTCATGGAGAAAATAGCACGCTTGTTTGACTCCAGTCTGGTTAATTGCCCCCAGTAGTCGACTCTCAAATGATCAGCAAAGTCCTGGAAGTGCAACCGATTGTGCCGCCTGCTCACCATTGGTCAGTCTGGTTCCTCAGCGTCACTCCGCTCCAGACCACCTGACTGACTTGGTCCAATTAGGGGCGAAAGAGCTGAATTCAAGGGGTGAGGGAACTGGGACTGTCCTTGACAAGGCAGCATTTGAAGTGGGTCAACTCAAAGCTGATCTGTGGGGACAACACTTCAGTCACTGAGTGGTCTCTCTGTGGAACCTGCACCCCAGGGTGATGGTGGAACCATTGTGGATTTATTCACTGAATTTCAGATTCACATTAATTCAGGAAATCCTACTTTGGAAATAGTGTGAGGGTAGTTTCAGTCTGATGGGGAATTCATCAGAGGAGGCTTGGGAGGAAAAGTTGGCCATGGTCCGTTGTTTCACAAAGCTCTCCGTCACTGGGCTTTCCTTCTGTTGTGTGAAACCGTTCTTTACTACCTTAAGGATCAAGGACTCTGGACACGAGCTTTGTAGACCAAAACTAGTTTAATCACAAAGGCAAACGCGGGACAGAATGGGTGGGAACAGACACACGCTCACTCACGCACAGGATACCACGAACACGAGAGGGAAATCGCAACTGGGGTAAAATACACTCACACACATACACACACACTGATACAGACAAACACACAGTAACAATGTACAACTTCAGGATATAACACTTCAATGTCTGTCCCACACTAGCATTGGCCCTTAACGCTCCCTGAGTCTGAGTGAAACGCTCCCTGAACATGTGGTGATGCACTCTTACCAATGATCTCTGCAGCGTTGTCTCACTACTCCTGGGGTCATCAAAAGAGGAAGGGCTAGTGGATGCAGCCCTTTTTATGGTGCTAGGAGGCTGGGTGGAGCCTCACTGTTGTGATTTAAATGAGCCAATAGTATGGGAGTCAAAGACAAAGGTTCCTGCCACAGCCAATGGTCAGGCAGGTTCAGAGACAAAGGGTACTGGTCAGGCAAGTTCAGAGGCAAAAGGTACTCTCAAACCTGAGGGATGGGTGGAGCCGCACCTTGATTGACAGTGGTATAACTTCCGATCCGAGGAGCAATGCTGTCCTCTGGTCAGAGGGGGCCAGTGTCGTTAGTGTCACGTTAGAGCCATGTGGATTTCTCACAACGCCTCCCTGGTGTCAGGGTTTGTGTTGAGATTCATTGGAGATTGATTGATGGGATCAGTCAATGTCTCCCTTCTCAATGAACCACCTGACCACAAGGACAGTGGGGGGTGAGTTGGATGGACCTTGGTCTTTTATCATCCATCAATGTCTTCACTTGAATAAAACTTCAAGGATGATGGTACATGTGAAGAAAGGCAGAATGAGGAATGTGTGTTGTTATTCTCTGAGAGGTGAGAATTTGAAGCTATGGTATCACAGACTGACAGAGACCTCATTGCCCTGACAGGAAGTGAGTGGTGAAAGGACAAGAATGAATTCTTGTTTTCTGCATTCCAGATCTGAGTGATGAATTAAATTGATCTTCTCTGTCATCATTCTCCACTCCGCCTCAGCAGCCCTGGCAGACCGAGGCACATTTCCTGGTGTAAGGAGCATCAAAATGTTCAAAGTGTTAAAAAAAATTCAACCTGTCAATATTTCTGGTGAACATTTCCCACTTGAAGTTGCTGAACACTCAGTTACAATCATCGTTATAGCATGCAGCTACAGCAGGCAGTTAAGAAAGCAAATTGTACACTGGCCCTGTGAGTGAGATAGTTGGAGTACAGGGGTAGGGGGGTCTTACTGCAGTGGTACTGGGTCTTGGTGAGACCACACCTTGAGTATTGTGGGCAGATTTGGTCTCCTTATCTGAGGAAGGATGTTGCTACTATGGAGGGGGTTCAGCAAAGGCCCAATCATCCTGATCTCTCTTCGTACATCAGTGCAAACATCTCAGCAAACAGTCTGATGAGCCTTTGTCATGTTGGACCTTTGAAATGTGAGATGTGTCATTCTTGGCTTTGTATGACAGTGTAAAACATGTTCTCAGTCTCAATTATTAACACCGAGATGGTATTTCTCTGTCTCACCATCCTCCATTAAATCCCTTCCATTTCACTTTGGACCCTCCTCAACCACTGCTAATAAACACTTTTCCCCTTCACATTCCATCCCCTCATTGCTGAAAACTGTGTCCATCTACTCGTTGACCATCTGCTGCTTTCCGTCAATGAATTCTTTTCTTAACTGTGAACTTCTGAAGCAATATCCATTTAGGAATAAAGTCAAAGATAATAGATTTATTTCACAACTTTACAAAACAATGTTCTAAGATGAATTTTCAAACCAGATCTCTTCCCATCTCATCCCAGCAGCTCACTTGAATGTCTTCTGGATGAATAATTACCTTCATCCTCCTCAGTCTGCTGATTGTTTAACGGAATCAATGGACATGTTGTACAAACCCCACCAATGCTTCAATGTCTCTGTGACCTTGACCTTTAAGAACAATGAATATTGCCCATGTACATGAGTGTGTTTGCTCCTTCATCCACCCTTCTACCCCTCTTCCTTCCTGACCCCTGGGAATATTGTAACCATGACTTTTACTCACTCTTGTCCCTTCACCACTCACTTCCTGTCAGGGCAATAAGGTCTCTAAGTGTCTTATACAATTACTTCGAATTCTCCCCTCTCAGAGAATGACAACACACACTCCTCATTCTGCCTTTCTTCATATGTACCGTCATCTTTGAAGGTTCATCCAAGTGAACACACGCAAATTGAAGGCAGACAAAAGACTGAGGTCCATCCAACTCACCCCCCAATGTCCTGGTGGTCAGGTCTACGTTGATAATGAAGACATTGACTAATTCCATCAATCAATCTCCAGTGAATCTCAGCACACACCCTGACACCAGGGATGAAAGCCCAGTGACAGACAGCTTTGTGAACAAATGGTCCATGGTTACCTTTTCCTCCCAAGCCTCCTCTGATTAATTCCCCATCAGACTGAAACGACCCTCACACTGTTTCTTACATGGGATTTCCTGAAAGAATGTGAATCTGAAATTCAGTGAATAAATCCACAATACTTCCACCATCACCTAAGGGTGCTGGTTCAATCAACTATACATTCAGGTACATCCAATTTATTCATATTTATCCCAATTCAGAACATTGAGGACTTTCAAAAAGTGAAAGTATTCATGAAAACACAGCACAAATGCAGAAAAAATGTTGCACTTTAAAATATACTCAGAACCTTGAGAGAAGTACCTCCTGCAACAGACTTGCTGCACCTTTCATAATCGTTTAATGTCACAAAGACTTTTACAAACCTCAAAATTATTCTTGAAGTTTGCTCACTGTTATAATGTGGGAAAAGGGACGACATTCATGTTACAGGACACTGCCGACAGTGAGAAGATGAGGCGAGTCTTGCATTTATGCCAACTGCATCATGTTTATCGGCAGAGTGAAACTCACTGAGCATAAGGTTTGAATCCATGCTCCTGATCACTTGCATTTGCAGCCACCATTGCCCACACTGACATATTTTATGCACATATTTAGAATTTACCTAACTAGAGGTGCAACACCAACCTTTCTCAAGAAGCTCAACACCATCCAGGACAAAGCAGCCCACTGGATTGACACCCCATCAACCACCCTGAACAGTAATTCCCTCCACCACTGGCACACAGTGGCTGCAGTGTGAACCATCTACAAAAGGCACTGCAGTTACTTGCCCAGGCTGCTCCAACAGCACCTCTCAAACCCACAGCCTCCACCGCAAAGGACGACAAGATACAAGGAAGATTGTCCATTCACCCTTACCTCATCTGCCTCTCTCAGGTGAGGGCATCTGCATAGTGATCCTCCTCTGTTCTCTTGTTCATGACATCTCCTCCAACTGTCTCTCCCCCAACATGTGTGAAGCCACGTGCTTACATTGCCTGCTCCTCTCTGCCTAGAGAGAAGGAACTAGAAACCCTCTCCCACGGCAGATAAGAGAGCCTTTGACACCTCACCTCACTCACCACCCACCACACGTTGGGAGGAATTAGTGACATCTGCACTTCTGCCAAGAAGGAGCTGGATGTAAAAGAGTTAAGGACCATGGTGACCTGTCATTGGCACTGGCAGAGTGGTCCAGGCATGGCACTGTGGCTGCAGCTCTGCCCACAGCCCGTGACCCATCTCTGCGCCCAGCTCCTCGGAGAACTCTGCTGGCATTGCTGCTCAGGAAGGTGGGCTCCTGACATCTGCTCCTGGGTCACTCTGGCAGGGTCGGCCCTCCTGGACACAGACTTTCTCCCCCTCTTCCTCCTGCCTCTTCTGGCAGCTTGGAATCATCTTTGGGCCCCCTTCCTCCTCCTCCTTCCTGGAATGAAGATGAGTCCTTCTGACTTGCTCTACTGAACAGCAATACAGAAGAGCCCACAGAGGCTACGCTGACAGAGAGTTGCTGCCTGAGGAAGCAGTGAGTCAGTGATCAAGTGTGAGGTATGGCAGATATTGGTATTGGTATTGTTATTGGTTTATTATTGTCATTTGTACCGAGATACAGTGAAAAACTTGTCCTGCATACCGATCGTACAGGTCAATTCATTACACAGTGCAGTTACATTGGGTTAGTACAGAGTGCATTGATGCAGTACATGTAAGGCAATAACAGAACAAAGTACAGAGTAAAGTGTCACAGCTTTCGTTGTGTCACAGTCTCACAGTTGGTGAGAGTCAAATGGGATTACCCGAATTTCTTTAGCCTCCTGAGGAAGTACAGACGCTGGTGAGCTTTCTTGGCCATGGCATCTACGTGATTTGACCAGGACAGGCTGTTGGTGATGTTTACTCCCAGGAACTTGAAGCTGTCAACCCTCTCGACCTCAGCCCGTTGATGTAGACAGGTGCATGTACACCACCCCCTTTCCTGAAGTCAATGACCAGCTCTTTTGTTTTGTTGACATCGTGGGAAAGGTTGTTGTCATGACATCATTCTACTAAGCTCTCTATCTCCTTCCTCTACTCCGACTCATCGTTGTTTGAGATACGGCCTACAACGGTGGTACCATCTGCAAACTTGTAGATGGAGTTAGAGCACAATCTGGCCACACAGTCATGAGTGTATAGGGAGTAGAGTAGAAGGCTGAGGACGCAGCCTGGTGGGGCACCAGTGTTGAGAATAATCATCCTGGAGGTATTGCTGCCTATCCTCACTGATTGTGGTCTGTTGGTTAGAAAGTCAAGGATCCAGTTACAGAAGGAGGTGTTGAATCCTAGGTCTCTGAGTTTGGTGACAAGTTTGCTTGGGATTATTGTACGGAAGGCAGAGCTGTAATCAATAAACAATAGTCTAATGTAAGTGTCTTTACTGTGCAGATGCTCCAGAGCTGAGTGTCGGGCCAGGCAGATGGCGTCCGCTGTAGACCTGTTTCGGCGAAAGGCGGATTGCAGTGGGTCAAGATCGTATGGGAGGCTGGAGTTGATGCGTGCCATGACCAGCCTCTCAAAGCACTTCATGATGGTGGATGTAGTAGGGACAGAGGCACACAACACACCAGGGAGTTCAGTAATGCCAGGAACCACAGACTAAGTCTCCTACAAGGAAATTGTGAAAAACCTGAAAGGACATTTTCATCCATTGCTGGCTGAGGTTTTCCAGATGTAGTAGAGACAGAGGTTTCCACGTTTGGCTCATTTACCCAGGGAGCAGAAGAGAGGGTTGGAGAATCCATTGTCAGGTTCAGGACACTGGGTAAAAAGTGCCATTTTCAGGCCTTCTCAGATCAGTCACTGCCCAACCGTTTCATGTACAGGATGGCAACAAGTGGGTCACGACACTAAGATAGGCGGTGTTGTGGATAGTGTGGAGGGCTGTCGGAGCTTACAGAGGGATATTGATAGGATGCAGAGCTGGGCTGACAAGTGGCAGATGGAGTTCAATCCGGAGAAGTGTGAGGTGGTACACTTTGGAAGGACAAACTCCAGGGCAGAGTACAGGGTAAACGGCAAGGTACTTGGCAGTGTGGAGGAGCAGAGGGATCTGGGGGTTCATCTTCACAGTTCGTTGAAAGTTGCCTCACAGGTGAAAAGAGCAGTTAAGAAGGCCAATGGGATGTTGGCTTTCATAAGTCGCGGGATTGAGTTTAAGAGCCGCGAGGTTATGATGCAGCTTTACAAAACTCTAGTTAGGCCACATTTAGAGTACTGTGTTCAGTTCTGGTCGCCTCATTATAGGAAGGATGTGGAGGCATTGGAGAGGGTGCAGAGGAGATTTACCAGGATGCTGCCTGGATTGGAGGGTATTGAATATGAGGAGAGGCTTAAGGTGCTAGGGCTTTATTCACTGGAAAGGAGGAGGACGAGAGGAGACATGATAGAGGTATATAAAATATTGAGAGGAATAGATAGAGTAGACAGTCAGCGCCTCCTTCCCAGGGCACCAATGCTCAAGACGAGAGGTCATGGCTTTAAGGTTATGGGTGGGAGGTTCAGGGGAGATGTCAGAGGGAGGTTTTTCACCCAGAGAGTGGTTGGTGCATGGAATGCACTGCCTGGGGTGGTGGTGGAGGCAGATACATTGAACAGGTTCAAGAGCTTGTTGGATAGGCATATGGAGGAACGTGAGATAGAGGGATATGCGGGAGGAAGGGGTTAGGTAGTGTGAGGGTGGTCTGATGGACGGCACGACACGGTGGGCCAAAGGTCCTGTTTTGTGCTGTATGGTTCTATGGTTCTATGGTTCAAACCTGTCTGAGGTGCTGGATCCACAGGGATCCTGCCTGAGCTCCAATCTTTACAAAATCCTCTGTTGTTATGGGATTACCCAGTGCCAGGATGGACCAAGGTCTTTACCAGTGGGCTTTGTTTGATGTGGTGACTGTTGCGATGGGATGAGATCTGGCAGCCAATTCCAACAGACAGCAATGGGATCAGGACCAGCTTCAGATCAGTGCATCACTTCACCAGGTTGGTCTCACTGAACTTGGTGGTCACTCTCTGAGTCACCTAAAAGGTGGATCCCACAAACCCTGTGCTGGTCCGATTGCTAGGTTGGGAACCTTTTTCCTTCTTTTTACGGAACATTTGTACAATATTTCAGAGTCACCAGCAGACGTATTTCTCGCTGATCTCCCCGACATCCTTATGATGATCTCAGCAGCACCTGGATCAATGACAGTCAGTGTGCACACTGTAGTACTTACCACAGGCAGCAAACAACCCAATACAGCTGCCTCTGTTATGATGCACACCAGCCTTGGCTAACATGGCATGGGCCTCGTAGTCATACAGTCACACAGCACAGGAACAGACCCTTCGGCCCACCAAATCCATATTGACCATGAGTCCCAACTCTATACAGTATCCGTCCTATCCTAATTTGACCTTCCAGAATGCATCACCATGCACTTGTCAGGTCCCCAATCTCTCATTTCCTCAAGGCTGCACAGTTATAGACAACAGTAACCAGCATGGGTTTGCGCGGACCTTGCGACCATTATACACCCTAAACACAGGCCCAACACAGGCCCTTTCCTCTCCCCTTTATTCCACCAACTATCATGGTGAAGGGAAAGAATGTGTTCTTCACAAATGTTCCCTGCTTCCTGTAATGAGGGAGATTAATGTTCAAATTACCGGGAAGTAAATGACTGAGGTCTATTGAATGTGGGTCCAAAATATCTTTTGAAAGCATATTCTGTGATGGAATCAGTGGTGGGATGAATACAGCTTGAACTTCTCGTGTTCAGCCGACAGTAACTAAAATCTGCAAAGTCGATCTGTTCCTATGTGACCAATGTTAATTACAGTCATTGAACAAACAGGAGGAATGAATTGCTTCATCCCAGGGAAGTTGTTATGAAAATTCAACAAAACAACAGGTTGGGAAATCCACGAAATCCCACAAAAAATCTGAAACATGCAGTCTTCCAATGCTGAGGAAGAGTAAGATCCCAGAAGTTGTTTCTGGGATACAAATTAATGTCTAGGCAATTAGTTGCCACAACAGAGGGCGAGTTTCCACCCCAGTGTCTCATGATGGACTCTCATTGCTGTCAACACCACGGCCAAATCTCCCTTCAGCTTCTCTGATCCAAGGAGAGAGGCCACACACCTTCTATATTTTGATATTTCCATTCCCATCAGTAAGTCTCTGCTGCCAGCCATTCTGAGCTTTTCCTGCCATTCTGGAGGGGCTCAGAACCAGGCACCATTTCCTAGCTGGTGCTGATCCAGAGTCTGACATTGTTCGGGATTCCTGCCTGCCTGTTAATCCCTGTGCCACCACTTCTAAAGCCCAGGATCCATAAGCACAAGAACACAAGGAAGCAGGAGCAGGAGTCGTCCCCTGGTCCCTCACGCCTGCCCTCCGCCCCCCATTCAATGTGACCATGGCCGGTCTACCCTGGCCTCAACCCCACCGCGGTACCAGTTTCAGACTAAACTGGAATTACGGACGGACATTCGACAGCTGTGGCAGGGCTTGCACAATATTACTCCTGACAAGGTGAGATTGGTCAGCATAAGTGGCAATGACCCATCACTCCTGGATGAACTCAGTGCCTTTCATATGCGCTTTGATCAGGAGAAGTATGACACACCCACGCGAGCCTCCACATCTCTGGATGACCCTGTAATGTCAGTCTCTGAGCTGATGGCTGGACATTCTTCAAGGGTCTGAACCCACAAAAGGCGTCCTGTGCAGGCGGCGTACATGACTGAGTACTAAAGATCTGTGCGGTCCAACTGGCTGGAGTATTTACGGACACATTAACCTCTCACTTCCGCGGTCTGAGGTTCCCACCTGCTTCAAAAAGGCATCTATTATACCCGTGCCCAAGAAGAACGTGATGACCTGCCTCAATGACAACCATCTGATCAACCGTAATGAAGTGCTTCGAGAGCTTGGTTATGGCACGTGTCACCTTCTGCCTCAGAAATGACCTGGATCCACTTCAATTTGCCTCCCGCTACAACAGGTCATCAGCAGATGCGATTTCTCTGGCTTCTCACTCTGCTCTGGACCATCTGGACAAAGGAAAATAAGCCCCAGGCTGCTGTTCATCGACACGATCATCCCATCCAAACTTATCATCAAGCTTCAAGACCTGGGCCTCTGTACTTCCCTCTGCAACTGAACCCTTGACGGCTTCATCGGCAGACCTGAATCAGTGGAGATTGGTAACAACATCTCCTCCTCACTGACCATCAACACGGGTGCACCTCAAGGCTTTGTGCTCAGCTCCCTGCTCTACCCCCGATACACATGTGACTGTGTGGCTCCAATGCCAGACTCAAGTTTGGCAACAATACCATTTTTTATTTCAAAATTAGACTTTATTCATAATAAATAATATATACAAAGGAAGAAACAGTGCAGAACACACCTTAACATTCATGGTCGTTACATTCAGTCGTGTGAACCTTAAAATAAACAGGAACAAACATGGCACCATTGCCCATCACCTGGCTCCCTGAAGTGATACCCCTTTCATTGTTTGAGGGGCTTCCCCACCCAACTCGGGCCCTTCATGTGCGGCAGCAGAAGGACCCAAGACTGTGGTCTTTCTCCACAGAGCTTTAGCATTGGTTGCACCGAGCTTCAGTGAATCCCTCAGCACATACACCTGCAGCCTGGACTGTGCCAGTGGACTCTGGCCCCGGATGCCAACTCGAACTGGTCTCAGATGCTGATCAATCTCGGAACTGACCATGGGTCTGAGCAGAAGATGGTGACATTGTCCACGTACAGGGAGGTTTTCACTTGTGTGCCTCCACTACCTGACAACGTCACCCCTCTTGTTCTCTCGTCCTTCCTGATGGATTCGGCAAAGGGTTCTATGCAGCACACAGACAAGACGGGGGAGAGTGGACAACCCTGCCTGACCCCAGACTTGACGGGGAAACTATCTGTCTCCCACCCATTGGTTTGAACTGCATTCTGGATATCTGTGTGGAGCAGCTGGATCCAATTCCTGATTCCCTCCCCAAATCCTATTTCAGAGAGCACGTCCATCCTGTACGTGTGGGATATCCTGTTGAAGACATTCTCCTGGCCTAAGCTGACCAAGCAGGTGTCCACCCTTCTGTCCTGCACGTAGGTAGTGGTATCCCTGAGTAGCAGAAGGTTGTCAGGGATCGTCCTGCCAGGTACAGCACAGGTTTGGTCTGGGTGGGTGACCTGTCCCAGAGCAGAATTGACCAGGTTGGCCATGGCCTTGGACAGGATCTTATAGTCCACATTCAAAAGTGAAATGGGTCTCCAATTCCTGATGTCCTCCCTCTCCCCCTTCTGCTTGTTGATGAGGGTGATGATGCCTTTCCTCATGGAGTCTGACCTGCTGCCAGCCAGAAGCAGCGTGTTCTACACTTCCAGCAGGTCCGGGCCCATCCAAACCCACAGAGCCCAGTACAACTCCGCCGGTAAACCATCGCTTCCGGGGCTTTTATTCATGCCAAGAGAAGGGATGGAGCCAGTCAGCTCCTACAGGGTCAGTGGCTGATCCAGACTCGTGTACTGTTGAAAGTATCCTGACTGGTTGCATTATGGTCTGGTACGGCAATTCGAATGCGCAGGAACAGAAGAAGCTGCAGAGAGTAGTGGACTCAGCCCAATACATCACGGGCACATACCTCCTCACTGATGAAAGTACCTTCATGAGGTGCTGATTCAAGAAGGCAACATCTATCATCAAAGATCGCCACCATCTGGGCCATGCCATCTTCTCACAGCTACCATCAGCCAAGAGGTACAGAAGCCTGAAGTCCCACACCACCAGGTTCAAGAACAGCTCCTTCCCTTCAACCATCAGGTTCTTGAACCAACTTGCACAACCCTAATCACTACCTCAGTCCAGCAACACTATGACCACTTTGCACTCCAATGGACTTTGTTTTTGTTTTGTTCTAATTGTGATGTTTCTTGTACAATTTTGTACAAATGATGTTAAGTTTATGTTTTTCTTGTGAATGCTGTGTCTCTCGTGCTGTTGCCTGTGATGCTGCTATAAGTAAGTTTATCATTGCACCTGTGCAGACGTGTTGTGCATATGACAATAAACTCGACTTTGACTTTGACCTTGACAGTTGTGCTTCTCATTCTATGGCCTTGAGTTTCCATCCCAGTGATTGTACACCACGTATATCTGACCAGATTCTGCTGTTCATTTGCTAATTAATGTTTCAGACATGGTGTTAATGTGGTAATGTGTTTATTCTGATCCTGGTAACTAACAATGATCACATCACACGTTGATCCCTGTGGATGCCACCTGCCTGTATAAATAAAGGCCTTTCACTGAGCGAGTGGACTCAGAGTGTCAACAAAGTCACTTCCCTGCTGAAGGATGTCGTAGTTTGCTGCAAAAATGAGATCCATCGATCTACTACGTCTGCTCATTCTCATCGGATTTTATTACTACCGGATCCTTGCAGTCGTTGGAGTTCTCTGTAAGTTATTCTAATCATTGCCACCTTGGTGTTGGATCTGTTCAGCTTTGTTTATTTATGACTGTTATTCCAGCTCTGATTGACCACTGATATTCCTCTCTTCCCTGATTTCACTTGCTGCCTCTCCGTCACATCTGCCAGGCTTCAGACTTATTGGATCAGCCTCCTTCATCCCACACCCTCGGGTTTGCACTGAACGGACGCTGGATCCCAACTAACAACGTATTTATTGATTCCAGGTCCTGCTGGTTTATTTCCAATGTACTCAGAGGATACAATGTATTATATGTAAATCAACCCAGATTGGTCAATATCTCTGTTTGCAATGTGAGATGATCCATCCAATGCCTTTCCAGGGATGCCCAGATGTTGAGAATGAACAGAAACAAAAGGTGTCTCCAGTGGATCTCGGTCACTGTCCCGTCCCTAGAAATGGAGATAGAAAAGACAGAAAGTGAGGAGCTGGAGACTGACCGTGTTGGTGAGGGACGGCTGGAAATGGCAGCAAAGTTGATATAGCTACCTGTAATTTAAGGATCATCATCCAATGCCTTCAATGATGTTAAAATGAGTTCATAAGTAATGTACAAAAAATTCTGAATGTGCATTTATGTCGCTCCTGCAACCAACTTAGGATTCACCCAGCACATTACAACCAATGAAGTTCTTTAGAAATGTGGCCACAGTTGAAACTAACCCATCATCTTGAACTGCCCATCAGGTGCCCTTGTCCATGTCTGGAACCCACACATTTCCCCAGCTTCCCTCCCCTTTGCTAACTTGCTTTCTCCAAACTCGTCTTGTCCACAACAACAGGCTGCCACTCAGTGGATCCTGGTCCCAACAGACACCAACCCCCAACGACCTCACCTCTCTCACTCCACAAAGAACCCACCCTGACCACACTCCCCTTCCACATTCCCGTCCCATGTCCGAGCTGCCTCTCCTCCATGAATTTCCCCACCGTGAGCACATCACTGCGCTCCTGAGAGGCCCGCAGTCGTTGAAATGTTTAACCATGCATCTGTTGTCTAGCTGGGAGCGACGATGTGCTGCTGCTTCCATTCTCAGCCAATCAGTTGGAGGCTGAGAATCAGATGCAATGACTTCCCTTCCTCCTCCGTGACCCCACTCCACACCCCCAAACCCCACACTCACACTCCCCCATCTACGTGCTGCCTCCTCGGTATCATCAGCTGCAACACAACCTCAGGTTCCACATGTGAGCTGATGACATCCAGTTCCGCTGCCCCACGATGTCCCTCACACTCCCCACAGTCTCTGAGCCGGCATAATTAGGGAGGGGCAATTCAGTCAAAAATGTGAGGGGCAGAGAGAGGAACAAGACTTGTGTGAGGCTGGAACAAAGAATGTTCCAGAAATTCCAGCCTGAGGTGGACACAACTGGGAATGGTATGGGTTCACCTGGCAACACTTCTCATTCAGAACAGGTGAGTGAACAAGATGTTCCCTGTGAGGACGAGTTCAACCAGATGGATGTCCAACTCCTCAACTTATCCAAGTGGTTCCCAGTGTCAGCCATGTCGGCAGCTCCTATGGGTGACTGACTGGAGCCTCACTGCCTCTTTGATCCCATTACCAGCCCATCCCTGAGGTAAAATATGGAAACCCCATTGCCACACTGCTGAGGCTGTACTGAAGAATTTCACTGCACCAGTTAATCCAATTCCAAACTCATTACATCTTGACAATTTATCTGTTGTCCCATTTGGCCTCCCCATTTACTTCAAGTCACCTGTTAAACCTGCATCACTGAACGATGACTCCACTTGCTCCCCTTCACTTGACATATTTATCTTGTTTGTTTTTCTAAAATTCACAGCTAACGTGGTCGCAATTGTAACACTATCGCGGGGGCAGTGCGGTCTCTCCAAAGGTGTCACTTGGTATCTTGTGGCAATGGCTGTAGCAGATCTACTGGTCGTCGTGTTTCGTATCATTCTCAATCAGATTTTTCACTATTTTTACTCTCCTAAGTGCAAGATGATAGACACCATGGGTTACGTGTCCGTGGCCTGCTCTGTCTGGCTCACTGTTGCCTTCACCTTGGACCGTACAGTGGCCATTTGCTTCCAGAAGCTGAAGAGCAGATACTGCACTGAGAAAGGTGCAGCCACCGTTATTGCAGTGGTGAGTGTGCTGAGTGTGTTAACCAACATCCCGTGGTACTTCAGGTACCAGCCATATTCGTGCATGGTGTCATTTGAGTTCATCAATTCTGCGGTGTGGGCCACATTTGACTGGGGACACCGCTTTTTAACCCCAGTCGTCCCCTTCGTGTTTATCCTGCTGCTCAATGCCGTCACTGTCAGGCACATCCTGATGGCCAGTGTAGTCCGCAGGAAACTGAGGGGACAGCGGAACGGGGAGGGGAAGGACGACCCAGAGATGAAGAATCGAAGAAGATCCATCATTTTGCTCTTCGCCATATCGGCCAGTTTTATCCTGTTGTGGATGACACAGGTGATCATTCTCGCAGTTCAGCGAATTAGTGGACTGTATATAGTGATGAGAGATTATTTATCTGTGCCAAGCACCATGGGAGAAATGCTTCAGTTATTCAGCTCCTGCACCAACATGTTTATTTATGCTGTCACTCAGAGGAAGTTCCGGGAGGAGGTGGTAAATACTGTGAAGTGTCCTCTTACGGCCATTCTGAAGCTCGCTGGAAAATCCAAGCCAGGACTGGTGGGAATATTATCATTAAAAACCAGCAAAACCCTGGATGAAAAAATTTGTAAATGAGAATCAGAACTTCCACGTTATCGTCAGGTGGAGGATTCACCAGCCTCTCATGTCTGTTCCAGTCCAGAGAGAATTCTCCAGCCAATCCCCACCTTCCAGTCCTTGCTCCATATCCCTGCAGGTCACGGCTCTTCAGTGCACATTCAAAGACGGTTTCAATGTGAGAAGAATTTCCGCCCCTTCCATCCCTTCATTAGTAATCTTCCTCTGTCTGCTTGTCCCATCTGATATCTCACTCATTCACCTGAACTGAAACACTGGCCTCACCCCTTCTTTTCTGACACAGGAAATTCATTTGTAATTTTATCCACATGCTCCGACCCACACACAGCTTGTCCATTGGTCACTGATAGGCCACTCAGTTTATGTGCTTGGAAAACAAATTGTTTGATTCCACTTGCTAATATTTCCCACCCTCTCCCTTTGCTTTCTGAACCTCCCCTTCCATTTCACTCCAACTCCTTCTATTCTCTTCCAGACTTTTTGCTACATGAAGCTGTTGACGTCTGATATGTGCCCCCTCTGCATCTGGGGGCTCTAAATTGACAGTCCCACCCTTTGCCTTTGCAGGACCATGCTCACCCTGAACACCTTGGATCTCCTTCTCAAGTGCCTCCCACTGCCATGAGACTGAATCATCTCCAAGCAGATGTTTCCAGTCCAGTTTTACAAAATCACTTCTCAGAAAGTAAAATTGGTCTCACCCCAATTTAGAGCCATTACTGCAATTTTTATTTTGTCCATTTCCAAGCTTAACACCAAATCTAAACTGATTTAGTTTCACTACGACAAAGATGCCCTGATAAACCAGGACAACAGGAAAAGCAGAAAAGCTACAGCACTGAAGAAGCACATTCAGCCCATCCAGGTCAGGCAATCCCACAAGGAAACAGCCTCATCTCCTGTGGTTTCTTCCCACTGAACTCATTTCTTTCCCTCCCACTGATTCCATTCTTCTGTGTTAGTTGTAGCCATCTGTCAACTGGATGGAAGTTCACTGCTGAGGTGGAAAGTTCTGAGTTCAAGTCCCCCTCCAGAGATTTGAGCACATTCTCCAGTCACACATGCTGGTCGAGTACTGTGGGTGTGCTGCTCTGTCACAGCTCCTGTCTTCTCACTGAACAAATGTTGCTATTTATCACTACTTACATTATTCTGTTGTATCCTTACTGTGATCATATAGAGAATATGATATAAATAAACTAGTTATAGAAATAAAGATATTGTTGATTTCTTGCCGTGTAAGGAGATCTCTCTCTCTGCACCTCTTCTAATTTGGTTCATTGCAATTCTTCATAAAATATTCCTGATTCTAGTCATGTGACCTTGCTTGTGGAACAAATATTTTCCCTTCCACTGAACCATATTCTTTTACTGTGTTACTGTTTTCTATTACAGGACACAACCACGTCATTGGACCCCACAGATATTTGCCAGCACTAATACTCGGCAGAAACATCCTCCAAGCTTACTTCACCCGGGCAGCTCATCCTTCTCTTCCACCCTCCCTTATACATTTAGATAACTTCCCTTTAATGCTTAGATTGTAGTCGCTCCTTCTGAGGAGAGCCCCGAATGAACACAACCATTGGATCTACTTCCCTGCTTACTGTTTCATTCAATGTGTCTCTCTCCTTACAGACGTATGGACAATTGTTCAAAGAAGGAATCCAGCACACGTGTAATTGAGGTCTTATCTCTGTAGCGACTCTGTCCCATCCCAGTCAATCAGTGGATCTTTAAAAGCGCTTGGAACAACAATTTCACCATCTCCTCATTTCCCCATTCTGACAACAGATTTCCTCTTCCAATTTCTCACCATGAGTTAAGAGCCCCTTTTGCATCAGGGAAGGTGCAGTTGTTGCAGATCAATGCTCTCTGCCCCAGGACATCACTGGGCAATGTCCTAAGCACAAACATCTTCTGCTGCTTCATCAATGACCTTCTCTCCGTGGCGATGGCAGAAGTGGGGATGTTCACTGATGTTGCACAATGTTCAATTCCATTCACAACTCCTGTGATTATGCAGCAGCCTTTCATTTAAATAATAATTTGATCTTCTATTTTACCTTCCAATGTGGATGACCTTGCATTTCCCAACGTTGTACCCCATCTGCCAGACCTTGCCCACTCACTTATCTATATCTTTCTGCAAACTCTCCATACTCTGCTCAATTTGCTTATCCACTCAATTTAGTGTCATCAGCAAACTTAGATATGCTGCACTCATTCTGATCTTCCAAATCGTTAACGTATATCGTGAGCAGTTACGGGCGCAGCACCGACCCCTGCGGCACCCCGATCACCATTGATTGCCAACCAGAGAAACACCCATTTATCCCAACTCTCTGCCTTCTGTTGTTTAACAAATCCTCTGTCCATGCTGATACATTACCCCCACCTCCATGCATCCTTATCATATGGGCAAGTCTTTTATGCAGCATCTTATCGAGTGCCCTCTGGAAATCCAAGTATACAATATCCACCTATTCCCCTCTATCCACTGTGCTCATTATATCCTCACAGAACTCCAATAAATTTGTCAAACCGGACCTGCCCTTCCTGAATCCACGCTGTGTCTGCCTGATGGAACTATTTCTATCCACATGTCTCACTATTTCTTCCTTACTGATAGCTTCAAGCAATTTCCTGACTACAGATGTTAAGCTAACTGGCCAATAGTTACCTGCCAGTTGCCTACATCCTCATTTAAACAGTGACGTGACATTCGCTGTCTTCCAATCCGCCAGGACCTGCCCAGAGTCCAGAGAATTTTGGTAAATTATCACAAACGCCTCGACTATAATTTCCGCCATTTCTTTCAGTCCCCTGGGATGCATCCCATCAGGACCAGGGGACTTGTCTACCTTCAGGCCCAATAGTTTTCTCAGCACTACCTCTTTAGCGACAGCAATTGTATCGAGGTCTTCACCTCCCATTGCATCCATAACATCTCTCTTTGGCATGTTAGACGTGCCCTCCACCATGAAGACAGACACAAAATAGTCATTCAAAGCCCCAACCATTTCCGTATTACCCAATATTAATTCCCCCCTTCTCGTCTTCCCAGGACCTATGCATCAGATATTTCTTGGTTTATTGCATGTGCCACTGGAATGTTATTATTTGGTGACTCACAGACAACTCCCACCAGCAATTTCTTTCCCTTTACAATTACTAATCTCTACCCAGATGGATTCAACATTCTGCTCCTTATTGGTTTGGTTTTGGTTTGTTTTATTATTGTCACTTGTAACAAGCTACAGTGAAAAACTTGTCTTGCATAACAATCAGTCATTCCACAGTGCATTTACATTGAGTTAGTACAGAGTGCATTGAGGTGGTACAGAGTAATAACAGTGCAGAGTAAAGTGTAAAAGCTACAGAGGAAGTGCGGTGCAGGTAGATGATAAGGTGCAAGGTCACAACAAGGTAGATTGTGAGGTCAGAGTCCATCTCATCGAAGAAGGGAACCGTTCAATAGTCTTATCACAGTGGGATAGAAGCTGTCCTTGAGCCTGGTGGTATGTGCCCTCAGGATCCTTTATCTTTTGCCTAATGGGAGAGGAGAGAAGAGAGAATGATCCGAGTGGGTGGGGACTTTGATTATGCTGGCTGCTTCACCAAGGTAGCGAGAGGTAAAGACAGAGTCTAAGGAGGGGAGGCCGGCGTCCATGATGCGCCGGGCTGTGTCCACAACTCTCTGCAGTTTCTTGCGGTCCTGGGCAGAGCAGTTTCCATACCAAGCCGTGATCCATCCAGATAGGATGCTTTCTATGGTGCATCGATAAAAGTTGGTGAGTATCAAAGGGGACATACCGGATTTCTTTAGCCTCCTGAGGAAGTATAGGTGCTCTGAACAATCTTGGCCGTGGCACCTCCATGATTTGACCAGGACAGGCTATTGGTGATGTTCACTCCCTGGAACTTGAAGCTCTCAACCCTCTCGACCTCAGCACTGTTGATGTAGACAGGTGCATGTGCACTGACCCCTTTCCTGAAGTCAATGACCAGCTCTTTTGTTTTGTTGAGATTGATGGAAAGGCTGTTGTCGTGACACCATGCCACTCAGCTCTGTACCTCCTTCCTGTAGCCCGACTCATCGTTATTTGAGATACAGCCTACTGTGGTGGTATCATCTGCAAACTTGTAGATGGAGTTAGAGCAGAATCTGGCCACACAGTCATGAGTATATAGAGAGGAGAGTAGAGGACTGAGGACGCAGCCTTGTGGGGCACCAGTGTTGGGAATAGATCTTATATCATCTCTCACAATCACCCTGATAACATCTTTAGTTACGAGCACCACCCCACCTCCCTTCCCTCCTGCCGATCCTTCCATATGACCTGATACCCTTGGGTACTTAATTCCCAATCATCTCCACCCTGCAACCACATTTCTGTAATGGGCACTAAATCACACCCCTTTGTACTGATTTGTGCCACAAGTTCACTGACCTTGTTTTGAATACTATGGGCATTCAGTCAAAGTGCCCTTACACTCATTGTCCTTTTACAATCTAGTCCAGTCTAGTTTCTATTTCAGTTTTACTAAATTGCTTCTCAGACAAGTAAAATTGGTCTTACCCCAATTTAGAACCATTACTCCTACTTTATCTTTATCTCATTCTGTAATGCCAAATCATGTCTGAATCCCCTGAACTTAAGACGGTGCAGGAGATTGGATGGGAAGTGGTCCAAAGGTAGCACTCTGAACTCTGCGTCTGAAGGTCATGAGTTTAAGTCTAAGATTTGAGTTAGAAGATAAGATATCTTTATTAGTCACATGTACATCGAAACACACAGCGAAATGCATCTTTTGCGTAGAGTGTTCTGGGGGCAGTCTGCAAGTGTCGCCACGCTTCCGGTGCCAACATAGCATGCCCAGAACTTCCTAACATGTACGTCTTTCAAATGTTGGAGGAAACCAGAGCACACGGAGGAAACCCACGCAAACACATGGGGAGAACATACAAACGCCATACAGACAGCGGCCGGAATTGAACCCGGGTCACTGGCGCTGTAATAGCGTTAAGCTAACTGCTACACTACTGTGCCTGCCCAGCATCCCTGAAAGAGGAGTGGAGGCGAACATGTGTCTGATGGCGGACTCTTGTTGAAGCTGATCATGTGCAGAATGGTCATCTGTTTAATGTGGAGGCTGTTGGGGTGTAAGGTATGGACCAGGGCAACTCAGGTTCTTGCTCTGCCTGGGAGAAGAATGACTGAAGAGACGAGATCTCATCCGGATCTCGCTCCTCTGTTCTCACCACCTCTTCTCCTGGCTTGTGGGAGGAACCCGGGGCACCCGGAGGAAACCCACCTGGTCACAGAGAGAACGCGGAAACTTCACACAGACCACAGCGGAGGTCAGGATTGAACCCGGGTCTCTGGTGTTCTACTTGCTGCCACACTTCCACTGAATACGATCCTTGATATTAAAAATGCAACACACCGGGTGTCCAGTGATGATCTGATTTTATTTGCCCCCTAGCCCAGTTATCTGAGCTGAGCTATCAGCAGGTACAATCCACGCCTGTGAGAGTGAACCCGGTTCAACGCTCGACAACAGCGAGAATCCAACCTCTACAGTCACTTGTGGACCCGCTGGTGCTTGCGCAGGTTGGAGGAACTGCACAATCCCTTCCTGCACATGGAGCAGATTAAAGGCCTCTCCCCAGTGTGCAGTCGTTGGTGAGTGAGGAGGCTGGATGACTGAGTGAGTCACTTCCCACACACAGAGTAGGTGATAGTTTCTCCACAAAGTGAACCTGATAGTGCCTGGGCAAGTGGCTTAACTGAGTGAATCCCTTCCCACACACCGAGCAGGTGAACAGCACTTCCCGGTGTGACTCCACCGGTGCATCTCCAGCTGGGAAGGGTAACTGAACCCCTTCCCGCAGTCCCCACATTTCCACGGTTTGTCCCCGGTTTGACTGCACTGGTGTCTCAACAGTCTGGGAGCCCGACTGAAGCCTCGTCCACCTTCAGCGCACTGAAACCATTTCTCCTCTCCGTGAATGGAATTTTTTGCTTCCATGCTCAAAGCTCGATGATGCTCAGAGCCCGGCAGATCGAGTGACTCCGGCTGATCATGGTACATTTTTTCGTTTGAGCTTGCCGTCTGTGAAGCCTCCATCACTGACATCCTGTGGTCCCGGGATGGAAGTCGCAATCTCCACAGGACAGCCCGCGGCCTCAGGTCAGAGAGGCCGCATTTCAGATAAGGTATTAAATTGAGGCTACATGCACTCTGAGGTGGACACATAAGATCCCGAGACATTCGTCTGAAGAAAAGTAAAACAGTTGTCCTTCCCATCCTGGGCAATATTTGACCTTCAACTAACATCAGCTGAAATGGATTTTATGATTTTTTTTATTATTGTTCAATAAATCTTGCTGCCTACATATTTGCCATAATGCATCTTACACTGATAATAGTGACCACTGTCAAAAAGCATTTCATTGGTTATGAACTGTTTTGGCATGTGCTGATATTGTTAATCATGCTAAATGAATGTAAGCTGACTTGTTCTATATATTTAAGTCGACTTTACAAATAAATATCTGTATTATTTGAAGTTATTTTTAATGTGTTATGAAACTAAGCATATTAGCAACTGATATTTTCAAATGCAACGAATGACTGACTCTGTAAACATTGTTATTAATAAATTCAGTGACAGAAGACATAACTGCATGGAGGGAAAGTGCACAAGTTTCTATTTTCTGTTCTTAGTTTCTGTATCTGTCCATGTTATGACCTTATGGGGGATAAATGATACTGTCATGTCCAAAGTTTCTCAACATATTTTTCCTATTCCTTCTCTCTACTTGAGATTTCTCCTGTTTACATATAACCAGAAATATTCCCAATGTAGTTTTGAAATAACACTGCACAGTCCAACCTTTTGTTCCATGAACTGGTAACCTGTGGGTTTGGCTTTTTTAGTTCAATATCCCATTGGATTCATTCAATGATGCCCTGCATTGGCTCGGGATATTTAGCATCAAGTTGATTAAAATTCTGGGTCTTTATCGTTTGAATTTTGCACATTGATATTGTATTTTCTAAATTTCCTTCCCACCTCTGACTCTTGATACTTCTTTCTATCAAATTTCACTCACCATTGTTTTGCTGACTGACCTGTTCTACTCCTTCTGCAAATCAAGGTGCACTGAAGTCCCAACAGTGAGAGTTTGATCTGTTTTGAACACAATGACACACTGCAGCAGCTGCCAGCCAGCTGAATGGCTTTGAGCTGCTCTTTGGTAGAGTCACTATCTGCCCAAAATTGGACCAGGTGTGTTATATTCTCAATAATGGGAGGTTGGCCACATTGTCCTAAATTGCCAGTGGAAGTAGCGGCAAGATGTGCTTTATTCCCAAGAATGGGAATTTAGACAAGGTGTTCTGAATTATCTTTATTGCAAGTTTGGGAAAATAGATTGTTGGTTAACTAACTAATGATGCACACGGTACTGCTCTTTCCCAAGAAGTTTGGGATTCTGTTCCCTGCAAGTATTTATTTCATTCTTTTTTGAATGTCTAATTCCAACCACATCCGCCACCCTCTCGGGCAGTACATTCCAAATGTCAACAACTCAATGCACAAGAATTATTCTTGTATTTTGCCTCTTGTTGCTCTGCTGACCAGCTTAAGTCTGTGACCTCCAGCCACCTACCTCTGTGTCTCTTGGAAAGTGAAACAGGAAATCAGAGAATAGGCCCTGTAACCGTTCACCATTTGGTAAATCTGAGATGAACGTTTGGAGCACATCTATTTTCTTGCTTTATTCACATATTCCTTGATCCCATTTGTCCCCAAAACTCTACCCATCTCAAACACATTCTAACCTACCATCTGACTCTGAGGTAGAAAATAACAAAGATTCAAAATATTCTGAAGGAAAAAGTATCTCAACTGAGGGCTGATCCCTTATCCTGAAACCATAAACCCTAGTTCTTTACTCTCCAGCCTGGAGAACCATGTTTTCAACATCTATCTGGTGAGGAACAGTTAAGAATTTCATATATTTCAATGATATCACATCACAGGCTTCTAACCTGCAGAGAATATAATCCAACACTATTTACAGGACTGCCCTCTCATCCCAGGAGTCAATCAAGTGAACTTTTATTCCACCACCTCAAATGTATGTAAATCTTCTTTTGGTGAGGAGACAAAAGATGGACATTGCACTGCTAGTCTGGTATCACCCCAATCACTCTTTAATTACAACAAGGCTTCCTTACTTACTCTTGTACTCTTGAATACAAAAACGTTATTCAACATTTTTGCAATAAAGATAAAATATACTCTGTTTTCCTTCCTGTTTGTAAAAGCTACATGTTAATTCTCTCTCATTCAGCTGTCAGAATTCCAAAATTCCTGCAAATACTCACATTTAACACCCTCTCAATTTCTGAAACACAAAATCAGCTTTACCGTTCTTGTATCAAAGTGAATAATTTCGTCTTTCCCTGAATTATACTCGATCTGACACTTTCTTCCCCAATCTCACATTATTTTATCACCTTGAAACTTCTCTGTGCCTCCTCCCCTCACAAGAACTTTCCCACTTTCTGTCAGCGGCAGACTTGGACGTCACACCCTGAGACTTGGGTTCATTAACTTCAGCTGCATCCACCCTGAAATGTGATGCCCAGAACTGAATTCAAAACTTCAGCTAAGTTCTAACCAGCCTTCGATAAGGATTTAGCTTTGCCCTTGTCTGTGTAGAACAGAGAACATTACAGCACAGTACAGGCCCTTTGGCCAACGATGTTGTGCTGACATTTTATCCTGCTCTAAGATCTACCTAACTCTTCCCTCCCACATAGCCTTCCATCTTTGTATCATTCATGTGCCTAAGAGTCTCTTAAATGTCCCCAATGCACCTTTCTCAACACCTCTGTCGAAAGTGCATTGCACATACCCACCACTCTCTGTGTAAAAAACCTACCCGACATCCCCACTATACCTTCTTCCAATCACCTTAAAATAATGGCCCCACGCGTCAGCCACTTTTGCCCTGGGACAAAGTCTCTGACTGTCCACTCGATCTATGCCTCTTATCATGTCGTCAGTTCCTCTGTGAAAAAAGTGATCCAAGTGCTTTGTTAACAGCCTTTTATCAGCTTGAAAGATTTGTGTGGGTAAAATAAAAGTCTGTCTGTTCCTGCTGCCTTTTAAAATTGTGCCATTTTATTTATATTTCCATTTCTCACTTTATCAGTCCAAATGCATCACTTCACACTTTTCTGCATATAACTCATCTGCCCGGTGACTGATCACTTTGCCCGTCTGTCCATGTCCACCTTCAGTCCATTAATCCCCTCACTCTTTATACATGGGAGTTGTATCATCTGGAACTTTTGAATGATTCACTTACTCTTGGCTCTCCATCTCTTAACCTATTCCGTATCCATACTCCCACTGTCCCTTTAATCCCATGGGGTTCAATTTTGGTAACAAGGCTGTTGTGCTTCCAGATGAAGGGTCTTGACCCAAAACGTTGACTGTCCATGTCCCTCCACAGATGCTGCCTGACCCGCTGAGTTCTTCCAGCAGTTTGTTTTTGCTCCAGATTCCAGAATCTGCAGTCTCTTGTGTCTCTACGATGTGGTACCTTGTCCATAAATACAACATCAGGTGTGTTAACCTTATCAATCCTCTTCAATACTTCGTCAAAGATCTCAATTGATTTAGTCAAGAATGGTTTGCCTTTAATAAATCTACATCAGCTTTTATTTATTGTCACACATTATTCCAAATGACAATTCATTTGCTCCCAGATTATTGTCTCTGAAGGTTTTCTGAACACTCTGTCACCATTGCCCTCCTTCACATTGGGGTGTAACGTTTGCAATCCTCTCATCTTCTGGCACCATCCCCACCTCTGAGGAGGATTGGAAGATTGTGGCCAGGACCTCTACAGTTTCCATCGTTAGTTGCTCACAACCTCAGAGCATCCTATCCAGACGGAGGAAATGTTCTGCTTCCAAGGTCCAGCAAAATTTAAGTATCTCCACTTTATTTTTATGGTGCACAATATCACTGCTGCCTCCACATTTCCTGTGACATTATCAACATTCTTTTCTCTAAAGACAAACAAGGCAAAATATTCATTTGTACCTCAGCTATAATCCTTGTTGCACAAAATACCTTTTTCTGCTTCCCTCATCAGTCGCATCATCAACTACCCTGATTCATGTGTTTATTTTCGGCTGTTTTGCTCCCTCTCGTTCTCTCCACTGATATTCTTTCTCCGTACCTCTCCTCTTCCCTTTTTAGATCACCTCTCTACTCTATTATGAACTTTAGACTTGCTGTGAGCCTTTTTTCTTGGTTTCATTTTCACCTTGTCTCCAGTCTTTGAGAGAGCTCTGGGGTGGGATGCCCTTCCTACCCATTTTCTAGGAACACAGAGAGTCATGGAGCAATAGAGCAGAGAAACAGGCCATTCGGCCCAACTTGTCCATGCTGACCAAGGTGCCCACTGAGCTCGTCCCATTAGCTCGCGTTTGGCCCATATCCCCCTGAACCTTTCCTATCCATGTGCTTATCCAAATGTTTTTCAGATGTTATAATTGTACCTGTCTCAACTACATTCTCTGGCAGCTCGTTCCATATACTCACCACCCTCTGCGTGAAGAAGTTGCCCCTCAGGTCGCTTTTAAATCTCTCCCCTCTCACTTCAGTCATAGAGTCATAGCATCATAGAGTACAGAAACAGGCCCTTCGGTCCATCACATCTATACTGCCCTGGCACCTCTCTACGCTAATCCCATTTACCCACATTGGTTTCTGCTTCCTGTGCCATGTCCACACCCTCTGCACATTGCCCAGTCCTCTTCCAATCACCCTGCTCTCTCTGCTTCACCCTGCGGCTGATTGCTGTTGTGCATTCCTTGCTTAGTTGCCCATTCGCTGTGTTCATCTCTGCCCGGGTTCACCCTGCATGGTCCTCTGGGCCACCGTCTTTTTGGGTCCTCCTGAGCTCCACCCTGCTTCTCCCTTTCAGTTGAAAGGAAGAGGAGTTGGGAGGTAGCGTTGAACAGAGACATTCATACTAAGAGCTGCTCCAGTTTCCAGGGAAGTACACAAGGATTTCTGGTTCCTAATCCCCAAAACCCATCCACAAACTCAAGTTTCACATTGTTTTATCACACAAATCCTCCAACAGTGATTACACACACTGCAGCCTAGCCTATCAGGATGTATCACGGCTTGGTATTGCAACTGCTCTGCCCAGGACCGCAAGAAGCTGCAGAGAGTTGTGGACATAGCCCAGCGCATCACGGACACCAGCCTCTCCTCTTTGGACTCTGTCTTTACCTCTCGTTGTCTCAGTGTAGCAGCCCGCATAATCAAAGACCCCACCCACCCAGGACATTCTCTCTTCTCTCCTCTGCCATCGGGTAGAAGATACAGGTGTCTGAGGGCACGTACCACCGGACTTAAGGACAGCTTCTACCCCACTGTGATAAGACTATTGAACGGTTCCCTTATACAACGAGATGGACTATGACCTCACGATCTACCTTGTTGTGACCTTGCACCTTATTGCACTGCACTTTCTCTGTAGCTGTGACACTTTACTCTGTACTGTTACTGTTTTTACCTGTACTACATCAATGCACTTTGTACTAACTCAATGTAACTGCACTGTGTAATGAATTGACCTGTATGATCGGTTTGTAAGACAAGCTTTTCACTGTACCTTGGTACAAGTGACAATAATAAACCAATACCAATACCAATAACCTTCCAGCTTTTGTATTGGAGGCTTCCAGCAGCAAGAACCACTGGATCTCCAATTCCCAGAAGTATTCAACCTTAAACCTGGGCCCTCTCATTTTTGGTTCTCTTGTCCTTGGAAAAAAGTCTATGTGTTTTCATCCTATCTGTGCCCCTCATGATTTTATACACATCTATAAAGTCACTCCTCACTCTCCTACACTCGAAGGAACAAAGTCCTAGCCTGCACAATTTTTCCCAATGACTCAGGCCCTCATGTACTGGCAAATTTCTGATGAATCTTCTTTGCATTCTTTCCAGCTGAAAGGCAACCTTCCTATCATAGGGTGACCAAAACTGTACACAATACTCCAGGTGCAACTTCACCAACGTCTTATACAACTACAACATAATGTCCCAACTCCTATACTTAATGCCCTGACTGATGAAGGCCAGCATGCCAAACACCTTCTTCACCACCATGTCTATCTGTGATGCCACTTTCAGCAGACTCTGCACCTGTACTCCTTTCTCCCTCTGTTCCACAACACTTCCCAGGGCCCTACCATTCACTGTACAAGTCCTACCCTCAGTTAACTTGCCAAAATGCAACATTTCACACTTATCTGAACTGAAATCGATTTGCCATTCCTCGTCCCACTTACTGAGCTGATCAAGGTCCCCCTGTAACGTTTGATTACTTTCTTTGCTGTCTAAGATACCAACTATTTTGGTATCATCCGCTATCTTACTAACTATGCCTTGTACATCCTCATCCAAATCACTTATATAAATAACAAACAACAAAGGTCCCAACACTGACCCCTGTGGTACACCACCACCTGTCACAGGCCTCTAGTCTGAGAAACAACCTTCTACCATCACCCTTTGCTTCTTACCATCGAGCCAATTATGAATCCAGTGGGCGAGCTCTCCCTGGAACTAACCTTCCAGATTAGCCATCCATGTGGAACCCTGTCAAGGGCCTTTTTAAAGTCCATTTAGGCAACATCCACTGCCCTGCTCGCATCTATCCTCTTGGTCACCTCTTCGAAAAACTCTAACAGATTTGTCCCACACACAAGGCCGTGCTGGCGATCTCCAATCAGACTTTGTCTATCCAAATGCTGGTAGTTCCTGTCCCTCAGAATGCCCCCCAGTAACTCACCCACCACTGATGTCAGACTCACTGGCCTGTTGTTCCCCGGCTTATCTTTGCCGCCCTTCTTAAATAACAGTACAACATTAGCCACCCTCCAGTCTTCCAGAACTTCACCTGTGGCTAAAGATGAAGGAAATATCTCTGCAAAGGCCTCTGCAATTTCCTCCCAAGCTTCCCACTAGGTCCGACGATGCACTCAGTTGGGCCCAAGGGATTTATCCACCTTCATGGTTTAAGGCCTCAGACACCTCCTCCTTGGTAATTTACATGTGGTCCAAGATATCACAACTCATTTCCCTCACTTCCTTAGCATCCATGATCTTTTCCACAGTAAAAAGACTTCCATGAATAAAACCTTCAAAAGAAATGGAAAAACTCTGCACTTATTCATTTAAAAGAACTGATAACATCAATGTTGCATCATTCACACATTAATGTGTCCCACTTGACTTCTCAGGGGTTCCATCTGTCAAAACTTGACAGCGAATCACGTAAAGAGATGTTGGAGAAGTTGGTCAATGTGTTCCCACCTTACCCTATTCCCACCATCTTCCATTCCCTTGACCTCACAATCTACTGTCGACCTGCACTGCAACTTATCTGCACTGTAAAATTTCAGTCTGCACTCTGTTATGATTTAACCTTGTCCTACCTCAATGCTCTGTTGTAATGAATTGATCTGTATGGACGGTATGCAAGACAAGTGTTTCATTGTTCCTTGGTACATGTGACACGAATAAACCAATTTACCAATTCTATCCTCAACACATTCCCAGGTCTGTTCATTCATTCCTTGCTGTATTCCCACCTCACTCTACTCTGATTTTGTTGTATACCCTCCTCCTTCCCTTCACTTTTTGCTTCATTGCCACCTCACTCCTGTCAGGAGAGGAAGTGCAGAATCTCCATGTGGGAGGATGTAACTCCACAGTGACACATTCACACCGGAAGCTTGAATATTGACAGGTTGAATGTTTCTGATATATTGAGTATTTCACTGCTCGCTACACCACGAAAACGTGCCTTGATCTGCCAGAGCTGCTGAGGGGGAGTGGAGAATGATGACAGAGAAGATCAATTTAATTCATCGCCAAGAACTGGAATGCAGAGGCTGGGAGATTGCTCCGTGCGAGTGTGTGTGGGGTTAGGGAGGAGAATCCATTGAATTCATGCCAAGCGGGAAGGATATGGGGACAGGAGAGGGAAGGTGTGAGTGGATCACTGTTACAAGCCCACAGCAGGTAGGATACGTTGAAAAGTCTCTTTTGTGCTCCAGTTCTGTGACCTTGAGTTTCCATCCCAGTGCTTGTACACCAAGTGTATCTGACCAGTTTCGGATGTTCATTCACAAATTGATGTTTCAGACACGGTGCTAATGTGGTAATGTGTTTATTCTGATCCCGGTAACTAACAATGATCACGTCACCCGTTCATCCCTGTGGATGCCACCTGCCTGTATAAATAAAGGCCTTCACTGAGTGAGTGGACTCAGAAGGTCAACAAAATGTCTTCCCCGCCAAAGGACATTGTTGTTTGCTGCAAAACATGAGGATAGACGATGTAATCTACTTCTTCAATGATTTTAGTCCTTATTACTACTGCATCCTTGTAGTCATTGGAGTTCTCTATAAGTCATTCTAACCATTGCCACCTTGACAGATCTGGGAGATTCACCATCTGAGAGTGTGTGGGGTGACGGGGTGTGTCATACCAGCAGGAGGAGAATCCATTGAAGACTTGTCAAGTGGGAAAGATATGGGGACAGGAGAGGGAGGAAGGTGAGAGTGGATCACTGTTACAAGCCCACAGCAGGTAGGATACATTGAACAATCTCTTTTGTGCTCCAGTTCTGTGACCTTGAGTTTCCATCCCAGTGCTTGTACACCACATGTATCTGACCAGTTTCTGTTGTTCATTTGCTAATCGATGTTTCAGACATGGTGCTACTGTGGTAATGTGTTTATTCTGATCCCGGTAACTAACAATGATCACGTCACCCGCTGGTCCCTGTGGATGCCACCTGCCTGTATAAATAAAGGCCTTCACTGAGCAAGTGGACTCAGAGTGTCAACAAAACTCTTCCCTGCTGAAGGACATAGTAGTTTTCTGCAAACGTGAGAACAATCGATCGAAGGGATCTGCTCAATGCCATCAGATCTTATTACCACTGGATCCTTGCAGTCATTGGAGTTCTGTGTAAGTAATTCTCACCGTTGCCATCTTGACAGGTCTTATGTGGAACTTGGTGGTGGATTTGTTCAGCTTTGCTTATTTATGCCTGTTATTCCAGCTCTAACTGACCACTGATATTCCTCTCTTCTTCCCTGATTTTACTTACTGACTCTCCGCCACATCTGCCAGGCTTCAGACTTATTGGGTCAGCCTCCTTCATCCTGCACCTTCGGGTTTGCACTGGTCAGGCGCTGGATCCCAACTAACAACGTATTTATTGATGTCCAGGTCCTGCTGGTTTATTTCCAATGTACCCAGAGGATATGATGTATTATGTTGGTCTTTATCGCTACCTGCAATGTAAGATTATTCATCCAATGCTTTCGTTGTTGTTAAAATGTGCTCATGAATTGTGAAAGAAAACATGGAATGAGCATTTATGTTTACTTTTCTAAAATTCACAGCTAATGTGGTCGCAACTGTAACACTATCGGGGGCAGTGCGGACTCTCCAAAGGTGCTGTCTTGTGGTAATGGCCATAGCGGATCTACTGGTTGTTGTGTCTCATGTCATTCTGAATGAGATATTTTATTTTCTTCACTTTCCTGAGTGCAAGATCACAGACACCATGGGTTATGTGTCCATGGCTTGCTCCATCTGGCTCACTGTTGCCTTCACCTTGGACCATACGGTGGCCATTTGCTTCCAGAAGCTGAAGACCGGATACTGCACCGAGAAAGGTGCAGCCATCGTTATTGCAGTGGTGAGTGTGCTGAGTGTGTTAACCAACATCCCGTGGTACTTCACGTACCAGTCATATTTCTGCATGATATCGTATGAGTTCAAAACTTACCTATCGTGGCAAATCTTTGACCGGGGACACCGCATTTTAACTTCAGTCGTCCCCTTTGTGCTGATCCTGCTGCTCAATGCCATCACTGTCAGGCACATCCTGATGGCCGGTGTAGTCCGCAGGAAACTGAGGGGGCAGCGGAATGGGGAGGGGAAGGACGACCCAGAGATGAAGAATCGAAGAAGATCCATCATTCTGCTCTTCACCATATCGGCCAATTTTATCCTGTTATGGATGACACGGGTGGCGATGCTCGCAGTTCAGTGCACAAATTGTGAGATCTGGGTGTGAGATCTGTCGCAGGACTGAGTGTATGAGGGGGAAATGATTGCGAGGTACATGTCCTTATTGATAGATAATGTGAGGTGAGCAATGAGAGTGTGATGCGGTGAGCATTGTGGAAAGGCATTGTGGAGATATTGGAACTGGGAATGTATTAACCCAATTTGTTCATTGTGGGAGGTTGGCTTGTTCGTGTGTGTGTGTGTGTGTGTGTGTGTGTGTGTGTGTGTGTGTGTGTGTGTGTGTGTGTGTGTGTGTGTGTGTGTGTGTGTGTGTGTGTGTGTGTGTGTGTGTGTGTGTGTGTGTGTGTGGAGGGTGATAACTGTCTGGGTATCCTGGAGAAGTCACACCCGTGTCAGGTATCTTGACAGAAGATGTCAAGGAAGTCAAGGAACTCCAGAGAAGGTTTTTGTTTGATATAAGAACAGGTCATCTTCCATTGTGGAGTCACATTCCCTGCTGAAAGATGGTCGTTGTTCATATCTTGGTTTGGGTTGTAACAAACCTAAGTAACAGGGAACATATCTGTATCAGCACTTGTCAGTTTTGAGGTGCTGAGCATTTGGCATTCTTGAGGGGAACTACCTGAAAGAAAAGCTGATTTCAACCCTTGCTGTGCCAAAAACTGAACCTTCCCACTCCAGAGTGTAAAACTAACACTTAATCATTAGGATAAGGTCACAAATTTTTCCTGCATTAATGTCCACAAACAGATGTTTCTATTTCTATTTCTAACATCACATCTATGCAAAAAATGCATTGCCCAATACCCGCTGAAATTAATTATACTTGTTTGTGTAAATCGCTCAAATGGATTCCACTCCCTCAGCAACCTCATTGAGACACAGAGTGGATTTACTTGCTGCATATAAAGGGGAGCATCATGAAAGAGGAATATCTGGTGCATCAGGATAGTCGTTACAGATTGATGCTGGAATGGCGCTGTCAACAATTCAACAGGCAGCCTTTGTCTTCTACCATTTTCTTGCGACATTTGGAGTTCCTGGTAAGAAGCCGGTACCTGTTGGTTTTTAAATCGCTTCTCAGCTCTACTGCAACCCTGCATGTGTCTGTCACCACTATGACTTCAGAAAATAAGACCTTATACAGTATTTGAATGGTGGTGACAAATGGTAAGTGGGATGAGCAGCTTTCCACAACAACCTCCAGTTATAGAGCATCTCCAGCTGTAAAATGGGGACATAGAATTGGAGGAATGTTTAGCCAGGTTACAGTCATGGCTGGTCTGTAGTTCCATTACAGAACTGCCCACTGGTTGGCCTGCAGTTCCATTACAGAACTGACCACTGGGCCACATAAAGCATTGCCTTGACACGTGATCACCAGTTACTGCCCATTCCATTCCCAGGATGGCTGTGGAACCAAAGTCTCAAGATGGTTGGGAGTTGTACAACTGCAAATGGTTAGTGTGGCCATGGGGTGGCAGAGGTGGTGTGTTGAAATGAGTGTTAACTGGACTGTTATCCAGTCAGCACCAACTGGGGGAAGAGCAGGTATCTCAGGAGAGTATAGAGGTGGAAGAGATCAGGGATGGCAAAGCCATAAGGGTATTTGAAAACAAGGGTGAGCTTTGAAGCACATGAACAGGAATAAAGGTGTTGGGTGAACTGGATATGGAGAGAGTTGGAACAAGGGTTGATGGGTTTTAGATGTCCTTCTTATGGAGGCTGGGATATGGGAGTCAGGCCAGAAGGGCATTGGAAAGATTAAGATTCAAGAAAGGTAAGGTTTCAGCACAGATAAATTCAAACAAGGACCTGAATCAGCCAAAGCTGCAAAGGCATAAATGGGCAGTCCTGTTAACAGCATGGAAATGTGGTTCAAAGTTCATCTTGGGGACCGATATGCATCTTGTGGAGAAGTAGACCTGGGCTTCATCAGCATACATGAAGAAACTGACAATGTGTTACCAGATGGTATTGCTGAAGGCCAGAATGCAGATGAGAAATAAATGGGGACCAAGGATAGACCTTGGAGTTCATTGGAGATAACAAGGTCTGAGAAGAAAGGGAAGTCATTGCAGATGGGTTCCTGGGTGTTCGATTGAATAGAACCAGTTGAGTCACGTCCCACATAAGTGGGCAATGATGGAAAAGAGTGGGAGGAGGATGGTGTGCACAATTATGTCAAAATCTGCAGACAGGTTGAGGCGTTCAAGAAGAGAGACCTTTGTCACCATCATTCAGGGATGTCATTTCTGACTTTCATGAGACCCATTCAATCTGAATGCCTTGAACACAGGATAGCAGAGGAGGTTGGATGGGAAGTGGTGGTGGGCCAATAAGGCATCAAAGGAGATAAGGATGTAATTGGCAGAAATGTTTTGGAGGAACACAGCCTGGGTAATTGAGATTTTAAAAGCACAGTTGGGAAGGTATATTTACCAGGTCTAGTAACAGAATGATGAATGAATGGGAGAGGAACGTGATCAAAGATAGGCCTCTCTGTCAGTGAGACGATGGGAACAGCAAGGCTATTCTTGCTTATAACAGCACCTGCTTCAAAAGGGCAGGCACGGTAGTGTAGCGGTTAGCATAATGCTATTACAGCATCAGCGACCCGGGTTCAATTCCGGCCGCTGTCTGTAAGGAGTTTGTATGTTCTCCTCGTGTCTGCGTGGGTTTCCTCCGGGAGCTCCAGTTTTCTCCCACATTCCAAAGATGTACGGGTTAGGAAGTTGTGGGCATGCTATGTTGGTGCCGGAAGCGTGGCGACACTTGTGGGCTTCTCCCAGAACAGTCCACGCAAAAGATGCATTTCACTGTGTGTTTCAATGTACATGTGACTAATAAAGAAATCTTATCAATCACACCGGTGCCCAATAAGAGCAGGGTGAGCTGCCTCAACGACTATCGCCCAGTAGCCCTCACATCTACTGTGACGAAGTGCTTTGAGAGGTTGGTCATGGTTCGAATTAACTACTGCCTGAGCAAGGAGCTGAACTGCTACAATTTGCCTACTGCCACAGCATCTCTACAGCGGACACAATTTCACTGGCTCTCCACTCGGCTTTTGAGCACCTAGACAACAGTAAAATATATGTCAGGCTGTTGTTTATTGAGTACAGCTTGGCATTCAACACCATCATCCCCTCAGTACTAATCAACAAACTTCAAAACATTGGCCTCTGTACCTGCCTCCATAACTGGGTCCTTGACTTCCTTATCGGAAGACCACAGTCAGTACAGATCGGTAGTAACAACTCCTCCTCGCTGACAATCAACACAGGCACATCTCAAAGATGTGTCCTTAGACCACTGCTCTACTCTCTCTACACTCATGACTTTGTGGCTAGGCACAGCTCAAACGTCATCTATAAATTTGCCGATAACACCACTGTCGTTGATAAAACCTCAGATGATGATGAGAAAGCATACAGGAGTGAGATAGATCAGCTGGTTGAGTGGTGTTGCAACAACAACCTCACGCTCAACGTCAGTAAGAGCAAGAAATTGATTGTGGGCTTTAGGAAGGGAAATCGGTGGAACACACACCAGTTTTCATTGAGGGGTCGGCGGTGGAAAGGGTGAGCAACTTCTAGTTCCTGGGCATCAACATCTCAGAAGATTTACCTTGGGCCCAACACATTGATGCAATCACGAAGAAGGTACGCCAGTGGCTCTACTTCATTAGGAGTTTGAGGAGATTTTGTATGTCATCAAAGACTCTTACAAATTTCTACAGATGTACGGTGGAGAGCATTCTGATGGGTTGCATCACCGCCTGGTATAGAGACTTCAAAATACAGGTTCGCAAGAGGCTGCAGAGGATCGTAGACTCAACCAGCTCCATCATGGGTACAACCCTCCCTACCGTCGAGGACATCTTCAACAGGTGGTGCCTCAAGAAGATGGCATCCATCATTAAGAGCCCTCACCACCCGGGACATTCCCTCTTCACGTTACTACCATTGGGGATGTAGCATAGGAGCCTGAAGACCCACACTCAACATTTCAGGAACAGCTTCTTCCCCTCCGCCATCAGATTTCTGAACGGTCCATGAACACTACCTTGTTATTCCTCTTTTGCACTTTATTTATTTATTTTTGTGACTTATGGTAATTTTTATGTCTTGCTCTGTACTGCTGGCGCCAAACAACAAATTTCACGATATATATCAGTGATAATAAATCTGATTCTGATCCAACATTTCCATTGTTGTTGTAGCATTTAACCAGCAGGAAGTTCGAAGGTGAACTAAATGGATTTTGTTCTTTTTCCAAGCATCAGTTTCAATGTATTCAACATGTAATGGTTTAACAGCGGAATTTTCTTCCTTTCCAGCTCTGGGTCTTCTCACACCCACACATATTCATGGTTCATCGTTTACTGGCACTTGAGGGAAAAAGGAATTGAAAGATCTGCTGATAGGGTGAGATGATGTAATATGGGAGGAAGCACTTTTGGAGCAAAAACCTGTTGCAGTAAATGTCCTGTTCCTGAGCTGAACATTTTGTGTAATTATTGTTGAATTTTCCTCTTTGCTTTATAGCGAACATTCTGACAAGTGCCATTCTTTTACGAGGAGGCTGTGGTCTTTGCAAGGGAATCACGCTTTATCTGGTGGGTATGACAATGACTGATCTACTGGTCATAATTTCCAACGTGATAATCTATTATGTTCTGGGTTACTATTTACCATTTTCATTCATACACTACACTTCTATTGCGAGTGTCAATGAGGTTATCAACTACATAACTATCGACAGCTCGGTCTGGTTGACAGTTGCTTTCACTTTCGATCGCTTTGTCCTCATTTGCTGTCAAGATATCAGAAAGAAGTACTGCAGGTACAAAATGGCAGCCGTGGTTGTAGCAACTGTGTGTGTTGTGTTGTGCTTCAAAAATATCCCCCTGTACTTTGCTTTTCAACCTGTCTTTACATTTAACAATGTGGATTGGGGTGCTTATTTCAAACCAAACTATTACACCTCAGCAGAATGGATCTCATTTGACTGGCTTGATACAATTTTAACCCCACTGTTGCCTTATCTTGTAATTTTATTGCTCAATGCTCTGACTGTGAAGCACATTGTGACAGCTAATCAAACCCGCAGGGCACTGCAAGCTCGACAGAAGCACCAGAACAGCAATGATCCCGAGATGCAGAGTAGAAGGAAGTCCATCATTTTATTATTCTCCATTTCCAGCACCTTTATTGTGCTGTGGATGCCGTATGTTCTGTTTTACCTCATTTCAAGAATTACAGACAATTATTACGAGCCAGACCAATACACAGATCCATTCCTTGTTGTGGAGTACACTGGAGATATGTTTCAACTACTGAGCTCCTGTACAAACACATGCATTTATGCACTGGCCCAGACTAAATTCAGAGAACAGTTGCAAAATATGTTAACGTAACCTTTTTTAAAATTATTAAATCTGTAAATTAATCATGAAAACAGGAATCAAAGTAGCTCAGCAATCACATCATTTTACCAAATCAGACCTTAAAATCTGTCCTTGAAATGTGATACTTACTGTCTCAGACTTGGCCCAAAGGTAGCACTCTCATCTCTCCATCAGGAAGTCACGTGTTTAAGTCTAAGACTTGGGTCAGAGAGGCTGCCTTTCAGATAAGGCATTAAATTGAGGCGCGTACACTCTGTGGTGGACACAAAAGATCCTGAGGCTGTAGTCTGAACAGTTGTCCTTACCATCCTGGGCATTATTTGACCTTCAACTAACATCAACTTTAACGAATTTTACGATCATTTATTTTATTACCATTCATGAAATCTTGCTACGTATAAATTTGCTACCGTGCACCTACATTGATAATAGTGACCATAGTCTAAAAGCATTTCATTGGTTCCGAACTGTTTTGACATGTACTAATTTTCCTAATCATGCTAAATAAATGTAAGGTTACTTATTCTATATATTTAAGTGAACTTTACAAATAAATAGCCATATTAATTAAAGCCATTTTAATTGTGTTATGAAAATAAATTTATTAACAAGTATTTTCTAATGCAAAGAATAATTACTCTGTAAAATATCTTATTGAGAAGTTCTGTAACAGTAGGTACAACTGCAAGTAGAGAAAGTGTACAAGTTTCTATTTTCTGTACTTAGTTTCTATATTTATCCATGTTCTGAGCTTATAGGGATAAATGATACTGTCATATCTCAACATGTGCTTCCCACTCCATCTCTCCGCTTGAGATTTTTGAGAGTCAATCAAGTGAACCACTTTTGTTGGTGAGGAGACCAAAGATATACATGACACTGCTAGTATGGTATCACCCAAGTCCCCATTTAATTACAACAAGGCTTCTGACTTACTGTTATACTTCAACATTTTTGCAATAAAGATAAAATACATTTTGTTTTCCTTCTTGTTTGTTATAGCTGCATGTTAATTCTCCTGATCCAGCTACAAGAGTCCAAAAATTTCCAAGAATACTAACATATAGTTTCTAAAACAAAAAAATCAGCTTTTCTGTTCTTGTATCAAAGTGAAGTATTTCATCTTTCCCTGTATTATTCTCACTCTGACACTTCATTGCCCAATCTCGCATTATTTTATTATTTTGACACTTCTATGTACCCCCTCCCCTCACAGTACTTTCCCACTTTCTGTCAGCGGCAGCCTTGGATGTAACACCCTGAGACCTAAGTCCATAATGTTTTTTCTACACCCACCCTAAAATGTGATACCCAGACCTAAATTCAAAACTAACCAGCCTTCTGTAAAGATTTAGCAGTGCCCTTGCCTATGTTGTTGGTTCCTCTGTGAAAAATAGTGATCCAAGTGCTTTGTTAACAGCCTTCTGTCAATTTGAAAGATTTGTGTGGATACAATATAGGTCGCTCTGTTGCTGCTACCCTTTAAAATTGTGCCATTTAGTTTATTTGTGCATTTGTCACCTTTTTAGTCCAAATGTATCACTTCACACTTTTCTGCATAAAGTTCATTTGCCAGGTGACTGGTCATTTTGCCAGTCTATTGATGTCCTCTTTAAATCAATCAACATCTTCACTCTTTACACACGGGAGTTGGATCATCTGCAACTTTTGAATTGTTCACTTTTTGGCTCTTCATCCCTTAACCCATTCTGTATCCATACTTCCACGGTTCCTTTTGTCCCTCATCAATCCTCTTCATTGCTTTATCAAAGATCTGAATCAATTTAGTCAAGAATGATTTGCCTTTAATAAATCTACACCAGCTTTTATTTATTATCCCACATTATTCCAAATGACAATTCATTTGCTCCCAGATTATTGTCTCCAAAGGTTTTCTAAACTCTGTCGCCATTCCCCTTCTTCACATTGGGGTGTAATGTTTGCAATCCTCTCGTCTTCTGGCACCATCCCCACCTCTGAGGAGGATTGGAAGATTGTGGCCAGGACTTCTACAGTTTCCATCGTTAGTTGCTCACAACCTCAGAGCATCCTATCCAGACGGAGGAAATTTTCTGCTTCCAAGGTCCAGCAAACATTTAAGTAACTCCACTTTATTTTTATGGTGTACAATATCACTGCTGCCTCCACCTTTCCTGTGACATTATCAACATTCTTTTCTCTAAAGACAAACAAGGCAAAATTTTCATTTGTACCTCAGCTATAATCCTTGTTGTACAAAATATCTTCTTCTGCTTCCCTCATCAGTCGCATCATCAATTACCCTGATTCATGTGTTTACATAAGTCTGTTTCGCACCCCCCAATGCTCTCCACTAATACTCTTTCTCTATAGCTCTGCTCTTCCCTTTTGAGATCGCCTCTCAACTCTTTATATTCAGCGTGGTTCTCTACTGTATTATGGACTTTATATTTGCTCTGATCCTTCTTTCTTGGTTTCATTTTCACCTTCTTATCTTTAGTCATTGAGAGAGCTCTGGATTGGATGCCCTTCGTACCCTTCTTCCAGGAACACATAGATTCATGGAGTAATACAGCATGGAAACAAGCCATTTGGCCCAGCTCATCCAGGCTGACCAGGTTCCCACCTAAGCTTGTCTCATTTGCCCACATTTGGCCCATATCCCTCTAAACCTTTCCTATCCATGTACTTATCCAAATTTTTTTTTAAGATGTTGTTATTGTACTTTCCTCAACTAGTTTCTCTGGTAGCTCGTTCCCTATATGCACCACCCTCTGCATGAAGAAGTTGCCCCTCAGGTCGCTTTTAAATCTTTCCCCTCTCAGTTCAGTCATAGAGTCATAGCATCATAGAGTCCAGAAACAGGCCCTTCAGCCCATCATGTCTATGCTGCCCTTGCACTTCTCTATGCTAATCCCATTTACCCACATCAGTTTCTGCTTCACCATGCAACATCCGCACCCTCTACACATTGCCCGGTCCTCTTCCAATCACCCTGCTCTCCCTGCTTCACCCTGCAGCTGATTACTGTTGTACATTCCTTGCTTAGTTGCCCCTTCGCTCTGTTCATCCCTGCCCTGGTTCACCCTGCATGGTCCTCTGGGCCAACGTCCTTTCAGGTCCACCTGAGCTCCTATTATTCACGTGTTTGCATGAGGCTATTTAGTTCCCTTTCCACTAGTACTCTTTAAATACTCTTTCTCTATATCTCTCCTCTTCCCTTTTTAGATCATCTCTCTATACTGTTTACTCAGCTTGGTTCTATACTATATTATGAACTTTATATTTGCTGTGAGCCTTCTTTCTTGCTTTCATTTTCACCTTCTTATGTTTAGTCATTTAGAGAGCTCTGGGTTTGGATGCCCTTCCTACCCTTCTTCTAGGAATGCATACAAGAACTATCTCCACTGAAGGCTTTCTATTGTTCAATTAAGGTTTTACCTACCAATTTGTGATTTCAATCCTCCCAGGCCAGACCCCTTTGTAACTTGCTGAAGTTGGTCCTTTTCCAATGAGGTAATTTTACACTCAACCATCCTTTGTCTTTTTCAACAACTGTTCTAAACCTGATTATATTAAAATCACTACTGTTGTCCAGATGGTCTCCCTCTGAAACATGCTTTGTTCTCTCCAGCCCCAGAACTAGGTCCAACACTGCCTTCATCCTCATTGGGCTAGAAGCACAACGATCACAAAAGATCTACTGAACATATACTTGCATTCCTCTCCCTTTTTGCCCTTCACTTGCTAATATCCCTGCTAATAATAGGATAAATGAAGATCCTGGATTATCAATACTCTGTGGCTCTTTACCTAATTGTCCTGCAAATTTGCTCCTCTTACCTTCCCACTATTTGGGATCTATAATTTATACTTGGTAGCATAATAACTCCTTAATTGAGTGCAATTGAATATTTCAGTGCTGCAACAGCTTCCTGTTTATTCCTTCCCCATCTTTCCTGAATATCTTGTGGCGAGTAAAATATTGTTCACAATCCTTCCCCTTGAGTTCATTGACTTAGAACGAGAGGCACACTTGCTTATTGTTAGTAATAATTGGCTAATCGGCAGCAGCCAATAAAAAGAAGATAAGGTTAAGTAGAGCAGCCATTGTTGGAGTAGTTTAGTGTTAGTGTAGGGGCTGGGCCTTTGGTGAGAAGAGGCTGAGCAAGTGCCCTAGGTGAGGGAAGTGCAAGCAGCCTTTTTTTCTTAAAAAGAAAGGTTTTGGTAAGGCACGGGTAAGGTCTTTATTTTGTTGTCTATAAATCCTTAGTCCTTGATTCAGTGTATGCAGGATGGCAGTCAGGGCAATGGAATATTCCTCCTGTGAGATGTGGGATGTCAGGGAACCTTGCAGTCTCCCTGATGACTACATCTGCAGGAAGTGCATCTAGTTACAGCTCCTGACAGACCAGGTCAAGGAAATGGAAATAGAGATGGAGTTGGATGTACTCCAGGCTATTTGGGAAGCTGAAAACCTCATAGATGAGACTTTTACTGAGGTAGTCACACCCAGGGTAGAGGCTTCAGATAGATGGGTGACCATCAGGAGAAGTAAGGGGAGTAAGCAGTCAGTACAGGGTTCCCCTGTGGCCATATGCTTCAGCAACAAGTATACCCCTTAAGTCCTCCCCTCCCCAGCAGTATCCAATCAGGGCACAGCTGCAGCAGCCAAGTCAGTGGCACTGTGGCTGGCTCTGTGGCTCAGCAGAGAAGGGTAAAGTCAGGCAGAGCAATAGTGATAGGAAACTCAATAGTGAGGGGGACAGACAGGAGATTTTGTGGCTGTGAAAGAGATACCAGGCTGGTGTTTTGCCTCCCAGATGCTAGGGTCAAGGATGTCTCAGAGCAGCTGCAGAATATTCTCGGGGGAGGAGGGTGAGCAGCCAGAGGTCGTGGTGCATGTTGGTACCAATGACATGGGTAGAAAGGGGGAAAAGGTCCTGTGCAGTGAGTATGGGGAGTTAGGAAAAAGACTGAAGAACAGAACCTCCAAAGTAGTAATCTCTAATCTCTGGATTATACCTGGTGCCAAGGGCTAGTCAGGGCAGGAATGGAATGATAGAACAGCAGAATGAGTGGCTGAGGAACTGGTGCAGGGGGGCAGGGTTTCAGGTTCTTGGATCATTGGAACCTCTTCTGGGGCAGCGGTGACCTGTATGAGTAGGATGGGTTGCATGTCAACTGGAGGGGAACCAATATCCTGGTCAGGAGGTTCACTAGGGTACTTGAGAGAGTTTAAACTAGTTTGGCAGGGGGATGGGAACCGAGCACTGGGTCAGAAAGTGGAGGGATTGAGAGGAAGGTAGATGTCAGGGCTAGTAAAATCAGGCAGGTGCAATGTAATAGACAGTTTGAAGTGTGTGTATTTAAATGCTAGGAGTATTATGGGTAAGGGTGATAAATTTAGAGCATGGATCAGTACATGGAACTATGATGTTGTGGCCATAACAGATTCTGTTGAGAAAGGGACAGGAATGGGTGTTTAATGTTCCAGAGTTTTAATATTTTAGAAAAGATAGCGGGAGGTAAAAAGAGGGGGGGGGGGGGAAAGAAAGTTTCACTGCTAATCAGGAACAATATCACAGCAGCACTCAGAGGGGACATAATGGCGGGCTCGTCTACTGAGTCTATAGGGGTAGAACTCAAAAATAAGAAAGGTGCAATCACTCTGATGGGATTACACTACAGATTCCCCCAATAGCCACCAGGACATTGAGGAACAGATATGCAGGCAGATTAGGGAAAGGTTTAAAACTAATAGGATTGTTGTCATGGGAGACTTCAACTTCCCTAATATAAACTGGGACCTCCTTAGTGCAAGAGGTTTACACAGGGCAGAATTTGTTTGGTGCATCCAGGAGGGTTTCTTAAATCAATATGCAAATAGTCCAATGAGAGGAGGGGCTGTACTGGACCTGGTGTTCGGTAATGAGACTGGACAGGTGACTAACCTTTCAGTGGGAGAACATTTAGGGAACAGTGACCACAACTCCTTAAGTTTTAAGATAGCTATAGATAAGGATAAGTATAGACCTTGCAGGAGAGTATTAAATTAGAGAAGGGCAAATTACGAGAGCATTATGCAGGAACTAGGAGAATTAATTGGAAACAGCTGTTTTTGGGCAAGTCTACATCTGACGTGAAGGGTGTTTAAAGACCAACTGCACAGAGTACAGGACAGTTATGTTCCAGTAAGAAGGAAGGACAAGGATGGCAAAGTAAGAGAACCTTGGATGTCGAGAGAGGTGGTGAATATAGTCGAGAAGAAAACGGAAAAGTATGTAAAACTTAGGAAGCTAGGATCAAACAGAGCATTTGAGGATTATAAAGAATTCCAAGGCATTCTATACATGCATCAAGAGCAAGACAATAACTAGGGAGAGGGTAGGACCATTCAAGGATAAAGAAGGGAACATGTGCTTAGAAGCAGAGGATGTGGGGTAAGGTCCTTAATGAGTACTTTGCATCAGTATTTACCAAGGAAAAGGACATGGAGGATAGCGAGATCAGCATGGAGCATGCTATTTGAGATATAGGAGGAGGTCATGTTGGGTCTCTTAGAGCATTAAGGTGGATGTCCCCAGGGCCAGATGGGATATACTCCAGGTTATTGAGAGAGGCAAGAAATGAGATTGCTGGGGCCTTGACCAATATCTTCATGTCCTCTCTCTAGCAACAGGTGAGGTCCTGGAGGACTGGCAAATAGCTAATATTGCATTATTCAAGAAGGAAAACAGGGATAATCCTGGTAACTATAGACTGGTGAGTCTCACATCAGTGGTAGGAAAGTTATTGGAGAGGATTCTTAGGGGTAGGATTTATGAGCATTTAGAAAACCATAGCCTAATTAGGGATAGTCAACATGGCTTTTTACAGGGCAAGTTGTGCCTTACTAACTTGATAAGAGTTTTTTGACGAGGATGATTGATAAAGGTAGAGCTGTGGATGTTGTCGATGTGGATTTTAGTAAGGTGTTTGACAAGGTCCCTCATGGGAGGCTCACCCAGAAGATTAAGATGCATGGAGTCCATGGTGAATTGGGCATTTGGATTCAGATTTAAGAGACCAGAGGGGCAACTTTTTCATGTAGAGAGTAGTAAGTATATGGAATGAGCTGCCAGAATAAGTGATTGAGGCAGGTACAACAGTATCATTTAAAAAGCACTTGGATAGGTACATGGAGGGGAGGATCCTGGAGGGATATGGTCCAAACAAAGGAAATTAGCACTAGCTAGGTGGACAATGTGATCGGTGTGGACTCATTGGGCTGAAGGGCCTGTATCCATGCTGTACTGCTCTGACTCTATATTAAAACTATTATCTATTCATGTTGTTTGGCTGTCCTGATCCTTAATGCACTTTGATTTTCCTCATTGATACTTTATCATGTTGCTTATTTGTTTAAACTCTTCACCACAGCACGAGTTTATCTTCACACAAGGACAATGATCGCAGCTTTGAGGTGCAACTCTTCCAACTTGATCAGGACCTCTACCTCAGGATGGAAAATCAGAAGACTTCCTTCCTGAACCAATTCCACAATTGTCTTAACTAGTTTTATCCTACTGTTCCAATGGTCAGTGGTGTATGGCACTTGCATTAATACAGGGATTACTACCATTGAGGTTGTGCTCTTTATGTTCTTCTGTGCACCTGAAACTCTGACTTCACTAAATCGATCCTGCGTCATCCATTCCCTCATGGACCATGACTTCTGGCTATTCTCATTTCCCCCTCAAAATGCTCTTCAGTCTCTTAATGTCCTTTAAGCTGGCACCAGTGAAATAAGGCATCATGCAGGACTCATTGCTGCATCAGTATGAATGCTTGTTTATCCCTCTGATTGTTGCATTCCCCAATCACTACAGTTATACAGTGCTGGGTCTCTTGTGCATTCCTTTTGCTACATGATGGATGTATTCTAGACTGCAGTTTCCTGGGGTAGCATCATCCATTTTGGTATTCAGCACTGATTATTGAGTGTGCCACACAGGGAATATTCCTTTCAATTCCTGCATTGTAGGATGACTGCCCACTTCCTGTTCTCTAAAACTTCCTGTGGTAACAGATTACCTTTTCCAGGAATATGCATTCTTCAGCCTGCTATATACACGGCTGTGATTTCTGATCTTGAATCTGAGTAACCAGAGGGACTTCTTGCATAGATCATAATTCTGGATGCATGAATGTCCTGGAATCTCCAAACAGGACAGAAATAGTAGGCATACTTATGTAGGTAGCCTCCACTGAGTCAATTTGAACTCTTATGAATTTTAATCAAAATAATTACTTTTTAAAAAAAATACTGTTTTGAGGATTGTGCTATATTCCCAGTATTGGAATTTGGGAATATAATGCTATTTTGACATTCCAAATATTGGGAACTGAGATGAGTACAAGATTCCCAATAAAGGGACTTTGAACTGGGTGTCACATTTTCCAAGTACTTGGATTTTGGACAACTGACTAGGTTTAGAGAAACAAAGGACTACAGATGCTGGAATCTAGATGAAAAACACAATGATGCTGGAGGAACTCAGCAGGCCAGGCAGCATCTGTGGAGAAAAGCAGGCGGTCAACATTTGAAGAAGGGTCCTGACCTGAAACGTTGACCACCTGCTTTTCTCCATGGATGCTGCCTGGCCTGCTGAGTTCCTCCAGCATCGTGTTTTTCAACTGACCAGGTTTCCTACTTTGGGAGGTTGCCCAAGTTGCACTAAAATCCCAGTATTGGGCAAAGGTAGCTTTATGCTCATTATTGTGATTTTTGATTACATTCTGTCCAGTTATTGGAAGGTTTGTGTAGGACAAGGCAGTCATTGAAGTACTGTGAGCGGTGGATTTAGGCAAGCATTAATCTACAGACATTGAGTTATTTCAAAAAGTTAAACAAACACCATAATCTCATCCAATGACTTGCGTTTTAAGTCTGGTACAGTGGCGTCTTTTGCTGGGTACCCAACCGGTAGCAGCAGCAGCAGCTTTTCATTCACTGGGCGTTTAAGGATTTCACGCACACGAGGACCACAGTTCAAAGGAGTTGAGGTGACTGTCACTAGACCAGCATTCTGGATGGGGAGGCGATAAAACAAATGCATTTTTAAAATTTCACATGAATTTTCATCATCAGCTTAGGGCTTAAGATCAACTTTGCATTTCGTTTCAGTAGAATTCACTTCAACAACAGACTGGTATTATTGATGTGGTGTTGCTCTGTATGGTTCCTCACTATGACTCACTGATGTGATATTTTAACTTCTGAGAGAGTCCTATTCCAAATGCAGGAGTATAAAATACAGGTTGCTTTTACAGTAGAGTTTTGAGGTGGTACTGCACTGAAAATCTGCTGTCCTTTAGATGCAAAGCTAAATGGAGGTCTTTTCTGAGATCAATTTCATTGAAGTAAGTGATCTGGCTGTTATTTAATTTGCTATTTGCAGCTTTCTGTGAATGCAGTTGCTACTCTTTCCTTGTGTTACAAGAGTGCAATAGGACAGAGCTCTGAATGACACTGAGATCATCAACTTTGAGCCTGGAATCAAAAATTAAAAGTAGGATTTTGTCTCAATAGTAAAAGTTTGATTACCTGCAGAGCTGCTAGAAGAATTCCACAGGAAATTGAAACACTAATCTCATTGTAATAATGGGTCCTCCTACCAGTGGATAGGATTCCATAAGTTTGCTTAAATATCAATATAAGATAAGGTGCAGTATCCAGGTACTCTTTAATCCAGTTTGTCCTACAACAAAAAAAACAGTAATCGTGCATTTTAAATAGTTTCCTAGTATTATTTGCAGTATTGAAGACATGATTATCTAAAGCCATGGCTTAGGGTTCAAATTTCTATTTATGGATAGAAATTAGGAATAGCAAATAAAAGCAAAGGACTTCCTGCTGAATGGTAGCACCAATAACCACAGGTAGATGCCCTCTAGCAGCAAGCATCATCAGGAAATAAGCAACTTCCCTGATTGATGCCTCTGCTAAGAAACTGAATATACAGTGCCTAAACAACTGGTGCATTGTCTGTAATGTGTATGATGTACAGAATGCATTGTAATAGAGCAGCTCACCAGGATTATTCCAACATTATTTCCCCTGAGGGGGCAGGCTTTAGATTTCTGGGGCAATGGGACCAGTTCTGGGAAAGGTGTGACCTACACAAACCGGATGGGCTATAGTCTGGTAGAACTGAGAGTTATCACCTTGAGCTGATTGCTGGTATTTTGGGGGATTGTGTACCTGGGCAGGGAATTAGAGGGTCGGGGGGGGGGGGGGGGGTGAAAGGATAGAAACAAAAGACAAAATAAAGAAAGCAAAAGGTGGGAGAAAGATGGGTGAGAAGCAAATAGAACCACAACAGAGCTAAACAACAGGATTAATGTAAGGAATGGTGGTAAATAGACAAGATTAGAAGCTCTATATCTAAATGCACATAGTATCTGAAACAAAATCAATGAACTAACAGTGCAGAGAAACAGGGATGAACTGATAGTCATTATGGAGACATGATTACAAGGAGATTAAAGAAATTCGGTATATCCCCTTTGACACTCACCGACTTTTATCGATGCACCATAGAAAGCATCCTATCTGGATCACAGATTGGTATGGCAACTGCTCTGCCCAGGACTGCAAGAAACTGCAGAGAGTTGTGGACGCAGCCCAGCGCATCACAGAAACCAGCCTCCCCTCCGTGGACTCTTTACCTCTCGCTGCCTTGAAGCAGCCAGCGTAATGAAAGGCTCCACCCACCTGGGTCACTCTCTCTTCTCTTCTCTCCCATCAGGCAGAAGATACAGGAGCCTGAGGGCACATATGATCAGGCTCAAGGACAGCTTCTACCCCACTGTGATAAGACTACTGAATGGAACCTTATATGATGAGATGGAGTCTTGACCTCGCAATCTACCTTGTTGTGACCTTGCACCTTATTGTCTACCTGCACTGCACTTCCTCTGTAGCTGTGACATTTTACTGTTATTGTTTTTACCTGTACTATCTCAATGCACTCTGTACTAACTCAGTGTAACTACACTGTGTAATGAATTGACCTGTACGATCGGTATGCAAGACAAGTTTTTCACTGTATTTTGGTACAAGTGACAATAGTAAACCAATACCAATAAAGCAGGAACTCAATACTCAGACATTTGATTTTGAAGGACAGGTCGGGTAGAAGAGGTAGTGAAATGAGTAGTTGTGACAGATGATCTAGTCCTAGAGGTGGAGTCCATTTGAGTAGAAATTTAAAAAAAAAGCAAGGGAAAGATGATATATGTTGGCCCTCAAACAGCAGCCAGGAAAGTGAATAAATGATTTAACACAGACATTGGATTGGCTAATTAGCAAGTTGGGATGAGGGTGTCATTTTCAGGTTGGGGTGTCATGGACATCAGTGTTGGGAATGTAACTGTTTACAGTTTTTATTAATGATTTAGAGGAAGGAACCAAATATACTGCAGCCAAATTTGTGGATGATACAAAAGTGGGCAGGAAGGCACACTGTGAGAAGGATGTAAACAGCATACCAAGAAAATTGATGAGTTAAGTGAGTGGACAAAAGATGGCAAATGGAGTACAATGTGGGAAATTGTGAAGCGAAGGAAGAATGATAAAACAGATTATTATCTCAACAGACAAATATTGCAGAAATCTGAACACAAAAGGATCTGAGCACCCTCGTGCATGAAACAGAAAGCTCGTATACACATGCAGCAAGTAATTAGGAAGGCTTTACGGGGGTTGGAATATTAAGATAGGGAAGTCTTACTACAAACATAAAATGCACTAATGGGTCCACATCTAGAATAGTACGAATAGTTTTGGACTCTTTATTTAAGGAAAGATATCTTTATCACTGGTGGCAGTTCAGAGAAGGTTCACTAGGATAATCCTAGGCATGGAGGGATTGCCTTATGAGGAAAGGTTAAACAGGTTAAGTCTGTAATCATTGAAGTTTAGAAGAATGAGAATTTCTTATTGAAACATAACATTCTTAGGGGGCTTAATGAAATTGAACATCCTTATGATAGAAAGAATGATATAGATGAAGCAGGTGAAGATAGTTGGGTCTAGGACACTGTCCTGAGGAACACCTACAGAGATGTATGGGGCTGGGATGATTCACAACCAACAATTGCAACCATCTTCCTTGGTGTGTGATATGACTCCAGCCATTTCAAAAAAAAGATTACTTCATTTATTTCATTGTTGACCTTGGAAATTTAAGATATGTAAATTAGGTGTCATTTTCCCTGCATTGGAAATGTGACTACACTTTGAAAGCAGTTCACTAATGCAGAGAAATTTGGGGCACCTGAGATCATGAGAAGTGTTATATAAATGCAAGCCTTTTCCTCCCCTTTAACTGGCACCTTAAAGTCAGCCAACAGTTAAAGGTTAAGATCAGTTGAATTTTTATATTAACCCTTGAGTACCTTGTCGTTCTGACCTTAAACATTAACCTTCTCTACAGATGCTTTCTGACTTGATGAGGATTACCCAGCATTTCCTCTTCTATTTCAGATGTCCAGCATCTGTAATATTTTGCTTTTAACTCATCCTCTGATTGAACTTACCTCAATTTCTTTAAGTCAGAGACCCATTTCTTTCCCATTCTCTTCAAATAGTTAATTTCTTCCTCCTCCTCAATTATTTTTCGAATTTCATGCTTCATTTCCTGGTCTTGTATGACTACAAAGGTCCAGGGTTCTGTGTGTGCTCCACTTGGAGCAGTGCCTTTAAGGAAACAGGAAAATAGGTCTTATAATGCAAGGCTACTGTTGACCATATCTGGATTAAGTCATGGAATATTAAAGCAGAAAGGAGGCCAACTATACCCAAAATATCTTTGACCTATCCAATTAGTGCTACTGCTTGCCTTTCCAAAATCTGGAAAAAGTTTCCTTTAAGTATTTTCTGCAACTCCTTCTTCCCCGTTACTGCTGAATTTGCTTTCATCACCCTTTCAGCTGGTACACATTACATCATAACAACTCGCTGTTAAAAAAAAGTTTCCTGTTCTTTTATGTCTCTGTTCTATAGTTCCTGACCCTTTAGCCCATGAAAACATGGTGTCAAATGCTACTTAATGTCTCCTTTGAGGTGTCAGAGGTGTGTTTTTAATATGTGAAACCTGCTACATAAATACAAGCTGTTGTTGTTATTATTGGAAAGAGTTTTCCTGACTTAATGTTTTTCATATTGCCACTAGTTATGTTGTTGCTTTTCCCATAACTCTCATGCTGATTCCCTGCTCCTTAGTTCTGTTCTCTCCACAAATCAGCCAACCCCTGGAAACAGTTCTAGTTTATAAACACTGCCCTTGATTTAAAAGGGTTTCTTTCAGTTTTCTTTCTGGTCTGCAGCTCTGGGCATGTAAACTTTTTTGAAGTGCTCAGCATCCAGTGGTCCCACAGCCTCAAAGAAATTAATTCATTAGTCAGTGCTCCATTCTACTTAAACCTCTTTTGTAAAAAAAAATCACTCTCTACAGTCCTGTTGTTATGTGGAGAGTCTGTTTGAGAGTGGTCAAACATTTATGTTATTGAACATTGCTATGAAACATTCTGAAAAGTGTGTTTTGCCCTGATTCTTGTTCTTAAATGCTTGGTTTGATCTTAAATTAGATTAATAATTCCACAGACATTCAAAGCTCTTGGCATCTGTACAAAGAAAACTGAACTGATATTTTTCACCTCCAATGAGTTTGTCCCTTCAAATGAATCTCCAAATGACCCATTCTACTCTGTCAGCGGAGAAATGTCCATTCTATTCCTGGTTCAGATCGCCAACCTGGGGGTGTAGAGTGTGGGGGTGGGGTTGACCTACAAGTAAATCAGTGTCATCTGGTGATTTGGTAGAGCTGCTTGCCTACCGCTGGCACTATTTTATCAGAAGCTCAGTTCACATACTTGCATCACACTTCTGGCAACTACAAAAAATTCCATATAGTGTCTTTAATATCATTCAAAATCTGACACTGAGCCATATGTTGGGATATTAGAACAGATGACTAAAGCTTCAAGAGGTAATTTTGAGGAGGTGGCTTAGAGACTTGGGGAGCAAATTCCAGAGGTCATGGTTTTAGAAGATGATGGTGAAACCACCAATCGTGGAATGATCAAAATTGGAAGTTTGCAAGAGGCCAGAATCGGAGGAGTGCAAAGTTCCTGAAGGCTTTCAATGGGGAAGGACTTTACAGAGATAGAAACCATGGGGAGACATGAAAACAATGATCATTTTAAAATTAAACTTGTGCTTAACCCAGAGTTGGTGCAGGTCAGCAAACACAGGATGATGGATATCTGGATATGGGCAGAAGAATGAGCTTAAGCTTGTGAAAAATGAAAGGCTGGGCAGAAGTGTGCTGGGCTGGTTCTAACTCACAGTATCAAAGGCAAAGATGATGACTCCACGCCCCAGGTTTGCAGTCTGAACCAGGAATAGGATGAACAATTCCCTGCTGACAGAATAGAATAAGCAGCAGATAAGCTGAAATAGGCCATGGTGTTACAAAATGGAAATAAATGGCCCATGTGATAGAACAGATATGTTTCTAAGCTCATTTGAGGGTTAAGAATGGCAAAGATTGCTGCAACAGGTCAAAGAGAATGATGTGGGGGGGGGGGTTATGATAATCACAATCTTATGGGATGCAATTTATATCTTTGAATTAAACCATTTTGATACCATGGCAAAGGAAAAAATCTGATGGGAAACAAAGAACTCCGGGAAAGATGAGCACAGTTTCAGGACATGCCACCTGGTTCAAGAACTGGAACGGGAAGGGATGTTGGACAGAATACAGCAACAACGTTCAAGAGTTGGTTTTACAACAGCTGACCTAAAAAGGAGTGGATGGTGTATCAGGAGGGAGGAGGAAGAAATGTTAATATTATCAGCTAACCCTGAAAGCCAGGAAGGGAACTCAGGAGGTCACAATGTAGTCTTCACTATACTGGAGACACCAAATAGTTTTCAGAACATCTCCATTCCATAAGCAATCGGGTCCTCAAACTGCCAATCATTTGTTAGTTTAACCTTCCATCTCCTTTCCACACTGACTCCTGTGTCCTCAGCATCCCATTTAATCCAATGAAACTTAAGAACAACTTATCCTCTGACTGAGTACATTATAGTCTTCCATACTCAACAACGAGTTCAAAAATTTCTAACAAGCAGCATTGTTTATTGTCGATTTCCAAGTCCTGATGAAGGGTCTCGACCTGAAACGTCGACTATTTATTTCCCGCCATAGATGCTGCCTGACCTGCTGAGTTCCTCCAGCACTTTCTGTGTGTTGCTCCAGATTCCAGCATTTGCAGGATCCCTTGTATTTCTAGGGTGCTCTGGTTTCCTCCCACATTCCAAAGACGTACAGGTTAGGAAGTTGTGGGCATGCTATGTTGGCGCCGGAAGTGTGGTGACACTTGGGGGCTGACCCCAGAACATACTTCCCCAAATGATGTATTTCACTGTGTGTTTCGATGTACATGTGACTAATAAAGGTATCTTATCTTAATTCCTTTGGTAATTTCAGATAATCATTTTACTTTTTCAGCTACTCTGGATTTTTGTTTCCTTCCACATTCACTCCTATTTTTAATTATACTCTTCTGCCTATCACCCTATCCCAAACCTTTCCTTTACGTCCCTTGTCCCCTCCCAATTTCACAATGTTTTTAAACCATTTCCTCCATATTTTCTCAATTCTTGGCTCTAATGAAAGATCCATGCCTGAAACATTAATTTGATTTCTCTCTCAATAGATGTGGCCTGGCTTCTTGTGTATTTTTGGCACTTTCATCTGCTCTGGTTTTTATTACCTTCCACATTATTTCCTGTATTCATTCTGTCTTCCACCCTATCTCAGGCCTTTCCATTTTATCTTTTGTCCTCTCCACTTTACTCTGCATTCTTAAATGGTTTTCCTGAGTTTTTCTCAATTCTAATGAAAGGTCTTTGCCCGAAACATTAACTCTGTTAGAGAGAGAGCAAAACCTGATCAAAGAATTCCTATCAATGTTAATTCATTCAACTCCAGAGTTCTGCTGATTTTCCTACTCCTATAAGAGATGAAAGTAAAATGACCTGTTTGCTACCTGCTGTCCTGATGATGCTCTCAATCACCTCCCTTGGTACCATTTCCTTGCTGAAGAAGCGGACACTCCTCCTCTTATTCATCAGTTGATAAAACTCATTGGCTCTGCGAATCATTTCCTTCTCTGGATAATGCTTCATAGAAAATGGGATATGTTGTACTTCAACATCTGTTTCAATATGTTCTTCAGCTGGAAAGTAAAGAACACAAGAACAAAGAATTGTTTAGCAGGTTAAATGGAATCACATTAAATTATGCATTTATTTGGGGACTGGTACATAAACAAAAATCAGATGTGTTTAAAACACTGAGCATTACACATCAATTAAATTTCAGTCCAGGGCATACTTACTTCAGAATCACTGGCCACTCCAATTAGAGGATCTTCCATCTCTTATGATCCAGAATGCAGAAAATTTATGTCAATAAAAATAAAAATCTGTACCAATGTAAAATGGATAACTGACTCGCATTCAAAAACTTTCACACAAATTTAAGATCAACCACAAATCTGTTAAGCTAACTGCACTGTAATCACGTGCATTTACCATATTGCCTTTTTGAAAAGGAGGTCCTATGTTGACTGCTCTCCATCCCCTGGTAAACATCCATGTTAACACAGCCCTGAGATTAGGGCTGACTCTTAAGATGTAAGAGTATGTGGGTTCAGGAGGGAATGGGAGGATAAATGAAGTGAAAGCAGCAGCTGTCAGGAAATTGGCTTCAATTTAATTTCTGGGCATTAGGACATGTGCTTGCAACTTCCTCGATCACTTTGATATTAATAGGCTTTCATATTTAACTGTTGACACCACATTGGATGTACAAAGACAAGCAAGGTACTATTGTCTACATGCATGTGGCAAATAATGTAACACCCATTACTGACCAAGATTCCCCAGAATGTCTTTATTATTGCAAAGTCCATTCAAGTTACAGAACTGCACTAATCTGGCATCCAGATAACAAAACCCACTTTGATCATTCTGCATATGACAGCACAAAGTTGTCCTGGATTTTGGTAAAATGGATATCAGGATATAGGTGAACGTATCCAGTAAATTCATCTTTCTTGATCTGGGTAGGTCATTAATTAGGAGCATGGCAGAAAACTGCTACAGTTGATCCCATGGACAATTTGAGGAGAGAGTAGGGAAGAGCAGCACCTTGTGTGACCATGGAGCAGACCAACATGTCCAATGAGGAATCACAAAGCCCAGGGTTGTCTTTGAACATTTGCATTCCATTATTTCACTTCCTAGTTTTCTCCTCCCAACTCTAGACTCCATCGAATTTCATGCTTACAACATTACCTTAAGTTCCAGAAATCAATTCACACAGATCATCATGCTGGCTTATGGGAATGTGTCAGAAAACTTGGAAATGATTGGATAACGATAAGGCCCTTGATAATAAATTCAAATAAGTTCATGGTGTCAGAAACTTGTAATTCAGCCCACATTTCTGGGGCCTCAAAAACTTACTTCCCTAATCATACAAACCAAGCAGTTTCAGTGGGATTGGTTCTTTCTGTTGGCCAAGCCAAGGCACAAGCCAAATTCAGCTTCAGACAGCATTTTGAATGTCAGCAGCCAGTTACAAGAAGCAAACAGGTGTCTCACTGCAATTTGCAGGCTTGGACCTGTTGAATCTGTCAGTTCCAAGCTCAGCAGGTCCATAGGTGATCCTGAGGTGAGGGGAGGCAGACGTACTGTATGGGTGGTGGAGTTTGGGGGGTGAAGATGGGATGGTGGTGGTAGTGACAATAGTGTTATAACAGGTCAACTCCAAATATATTGTGGAAGCAGAAAGTACCTGGTTCACCCATTTATGACCCTTAGTTTTAATAGAGCAAATAAGGAAAACTGGCTTCCAGTGACAAAAGTGTCAGTAATTAAGAATCAATTAACGTAACTAGTAAGAAAACTCGAGGCAGGAAAGAAGGGGAGATTAGTATTTTTTTTTCCAAGCATTGAAATGCTCTATCTGAAAAGATGATGGAAGGCGAATCAATAATAATTTCAACAAGGGAGCTGAATATAAAATTAAAAGACAACAAAATGTTGGACTATGGGGACTGGAATTAATTGGATGGGTCTAACTAAGATTCAGCACAATGGGATGAATGGCCTGCTAAGCTGTATCATTGTAACTATGATTCTGCAGAAGTTTCTGCTGAGACAACCAGCTCAGCTCTGGTCAGTTCTCATCTTCCCCACAAAACTAAGTGTTCAGCTCTCTAGAAGTTAAGTGCCCATTATAATCTTTAGGGATAATGGCTTGGGAGACAGAGTGCTCTTCACATTGAACAATGCTGAGTTATGAGGAAAGAGCTGCCTGGCACAAGTCTGAACTATGCGATAAAGTCAACTTCAAGAAACCATGCAGCAAGTTCTTCAAAGTGAACCTTAGCAGAAGAAACCACTTGAAAGCAGTGAAGCATACATTAAAATACATTTGTAAGTCTTGAACTTGATGCCAAGTGATTGAAATGTGGAACTTCTTACCATTTTGAGTGGTTGAGGTGAATAGCATAGATCCACTTAAGGGCAACATAGCTAAATGTAGGAGAGAGAAAGGAATGGGAGGGTGTGCTGATGGAGTTAAATGAAGAGAATGAGAGGATATATAAATATTGGCATAGACTAGATGGGCTGAATGACTTCCTTTTTTGTTGCAAATTCAACATATAAAAGGCTTACTGCAATCACTCTATCCACTATGCACAAAAAAGCCAGAAGACTATTCTTTAATATTAATTTTATTTATTTACCCTTACAAATTATAACAAACATACAGAGGCATTCTAAATGTACAGTATATAAAACATTTAGAAGAATTATATCAGGACAAAGAGATATAAATATTAGGAAATATTGAATTGGGGGTCCTTTCCTCTGCAAGGTGACTTAGTGGCAGCCCGATATAGATCTTTAAGATTATCAAAGTGTTTGACAGGATATATGTGGAAAGGATGATTTTACTGGCGGGGATGATCAAGTTAAGATGTTCTAAGTAAGAGATATGAACAATAAATCCAAAATGGAATTCAAGAGAAGTTTCTCTATCCAGGGATTGTTAGAATTCACTTATTACTCTGACACAGAAGGTCATTCTACCCATCAGGTCCGTGTCAGCTCACAGCAGAGCAATCTCATCAATCCAATTTTCTCTTTTCATTTTCCTGTAGTCCTGCAACTTATTTTCTTACATGATCATCAACTCCACCACAATTCTTTTACCAGATTAAATCACGTTAAATTGTTAAATTTGATGAGGCTCCTGTGAAGTTCTTACGAGGTTTACTATGGTAAAGATACTGTCTTAATCCAAGGTTGCTATTGCCTGCTTATAAAGTAGTTATTCCTCAACCAACATGACTGGAACACCACATAATTACAAGCTTTTTACTTTACAGACATTAAACAGTGATACATCTTTAGAGGAACCCTATTTCTGAGATAAGGAGCATGAAATTGCTTTACTACCCAGTGTTATGGCTCACCCTAATACTGTTTGTGAAAACTGCATGAACATTGAGATTTTCAGTTGTGAGGAATACAAGACAGCATTACTGGGCTTCGCTGTGTAACACCGTGTTAATGCCCACAGTATAGGTTTCAGCATGGCATTCCCTACTCATATACTGCAAGTTCTCTCAAGCTGTCAGCATTTAGAACAGCACTTGTTATCTCTGCAGACAGCTCTTAAAGGGACACCAGCAAAAAGGCGCTGAGACAAATAAAATCCAACCTGAGGGTTAGGAGTTGAGTTTCCCAATGGATGCTAAATCATCCAGAAATGGGCACAATATTGTTAAACTCTGAAGCAGGCCAATTTTAAACTGCATTGTTTGTTTTCAAGTTGTGTAGATGATTTTTAGGCCAAGAGATCCAAGGAGAATTCCATATTCGTACAGTCTACCAATAAAAGAACTTAAGATAGTACATTCAAGTTCAGAGAAAGTTCATTGCAGATTAATTGAATAGACGAAATAGCTTTAAATAGCACCCAGGAATTACATTTTTCTCCCCCCTTGGAAGGACCACGGTAAAATTCAAAAGAATGACACTGGGGTAGAGGAGTTAAATTATAAGTTTTACATGGTACAGAAAAAGCTCATATTGCCTTGAATATAGAAGATTAAGAGGTCAGCTAATTTATATGTTTAAGGTCACCAAAGGAGTTGACAGTATAGGTAGACAAATACTATTTACTCTGGTGAGTCTCAGTAATAAAAGCTGAGCTGACCTATTCAGTGATGTAATCAGAAAGTACATCTTCAAACAAACAGTTGAGGGCCTTTGAAATCCACTTCCCCAAAAACCTGCTGAGACTGCGTCAAAAAAAAATCCTTGTTTTTAATTTTTTTAAGGATTGAATCATGGCATTTGTGTGGATTTGAGATGATGATTGCCATAATCTAACTGGTCCACCAGTGTTCCACCTCTTCAAAGACCAATTTCAGCATCAGTATCATGATAAAATTGGCACTCAAACATTCCTTTTACCTTACCGCTCTCTTCCATGCTGGGCTCTGTCTCATCTTGCAAGTCTTCATCTGCCCAGCGGATGGAGCTGGTTCTCCCTTCACTAGCAATATTTCTTTCTCTCTTCATTTTCCCCATATTCCACCTCCAAGCAACGACACAAATGCAAACCACTGCAATGATGACAGGAGTCAGGGGAGAAAAGAGAGACATGGTGAACAACACGCTGCCAGGAACTCAACAAATCATTGAAATGTTGCCCAACTCTGTCGCAACACCAGTTAAGCAGGTACTGGCAACAGAACATATTTTCAACCAATTAGAAACTAGTTATGGATCCAACTGCCTACATCTCTTAAAGGGGCAAAGTACATGAAGAATATTTGGCAAATCTATTTTCCTATAAAGCAAAGGTGCTCTCAAAGTTCATGCACTTTTTAATTCACTGAATCACAACATAAAATAGGATGGATCATCGAAGCTACCATTCACCTGCTATCTTCTAGGTACTTACAGCCATAAAACAATCTGGTCCTTCACTGCTCATTATCCCTTGTGAACTCCCAATGGAGTTTGACATTCAATTCCAAGGCATTTGCAGTGTGGTGCAGACATCATGGGCGAGTGTTGAAAACTGCTGTTAGGGAGAAATAAGACATAGTCAGAGGCTATATAGTTATAGTAACAATTGATTTAATTAATACAAGCAAGAACCAATCTTCAAACTACTTCTAGTTTACATGTAGTAACTGGTTTCAAAGCTACAAGAAGAGCTGCATAAACAAACAGCATTGTCTGTGAAGGAAGCAGGCTATGTGCTCGCAGGCCACTTAAGAGATATGCTTTGGAGACTGATAAGACAATAATGTGGCAAAGCAAATGAAACATTCTCATATACATTGGCCCCTGGTACCGACAACAGGGCAAGATTAATTGAATCACATTGAAACCCAACCATGACTACACTGAGAGTGAAATGTGACATCCATTGATTCTAAGAAACAAGAGATGAAGTTCTACGCATTGGAACCAGGGCATTAGAAATTGAGAAAGATACTTTGCACCACCATGACGGAGACAAACTCCAGAGTGTCTCCAACTCCAGAGTGTGATCAAGGGAGGTTCCTGATTGGTTATCTTGTCACTTAGCACATCAAACGTGGTCATGACTATATTTGTTCTGTCAATCAATACTTGGGGGTGTTTATGTATCCAAAGAGCCATCCCTCACAATACTTTAGTAAAATGATGTTGTGAGCCTAGATTTTGTCCTTATAAGCTTTTAGAATATTGAAATGAACTACCTAGTCTCAACACAAGTATTTGCAGGTCTTCTCACTTAGGATGTGCTCCCATTGTAAATGTATAATTCTATGGAATCACTTGTTCACTCCCAAGATACTTAAGTAAACAATGTTTTATAACTACTGAATAAAGCATTTTCTTTGCATCTAAAAGATATAAAGACTCAGTGCATTTTGAGTTTGAGGTGATTCTTCTGCCTAGTCTCCCTTTTGCATTCGCTTGTGCTATTATATCTACAGCTCCAGACTCCTTCCGGCTCTTTTAAAGTCACAACTGGTCTTTGTGTGGACTGCTAACATCTTTAAGGGCACCAAGCCAACTGTGACATCAGCAGCACCAACACAAAAGCAAGTATAAGGGTAAGCTGGCCGAATTTCAGAGCTGAGCCAATAACAAAGGACACACTAGGGAGCATGTGACCTGTTTTCACAAATGTTTAACCCCCTTTTGATGCATAATGCAGTGAGAAAATGTGTAAGATACGAGGGATCTTCACACATGCTCCAAGGCCCTCCAAGGCAGCAATGTGTTGCCTCCACCCATTTAAGGGCAGGCACGGTAGTGTAGCGGTTAACGTAACGCTTTACCATGCCAGCAACCTGTGTTCAATTACAGCCACTGTCTGTAAGGAGTTTGTACGTTCTCCCTGCGTCTGCGTGGGTTTCCTCTGGGTACTCCAGTTTCCTCCCACATTCCAAAGACGTACAGGTTAGGAAGTTGTGGGCATGCTATGTTGGCGCCGGAAGCGTGGTGACACTTGCAGGCTACCCCCAGAACACTATGCAAAAAGATGCATTTCACCGTGTGTTTCGATGTACATGTGACTAATAAAGATATCTTATCTGCCTCACCAATTTATATTTCGCTGGAGGGAGATTATTGTAAAGATTGAAATTGGGGTATCTAAACCTGAAGTACAGACAAGAGGATCGTCATGGCCTCCAATTATTTCATTATCAACTCACTAGTGTGTTATTTCTGTGGTTACATTTAAATGAACCATATTGTCCACAGTTTTAACATCAATTTTACTTCTCTATGTACATGGTTTGCCATATTCTTCTTTGGTTACTTCTTCCCCACCTCCCCTAAATATCTGGTACCTTTCCTCAGAAGTATCAGACAGTGAAGTCAATTTAGACACACCAAGTCAGTGACAGCATATTCAAATTCAGACAAGGGAGTGCTCTGGAGATGGTACTGTCTCATACATTTGACAGTGGAACTTGGTACTGACCCTAAAAGCATAGCAACAGCATATGTAAGACATATGTCTCATTTAACCCACTCTCAGGCATTATTTTGCTGCACTTGCAGCATTATATAAAGAAATGAAGGTCTAGCTTTCTGCAGTTAGTATGTAAGTACATGGGCTAAGGGAATAAAAAAAATGAAGTGTTCATCAGGATTTTTTTCATATATAGATCACTGGACAAGAAGAGATATTAAAGCCTTCCAGATTTTTAAAGGAACTAATAGGGAAGGCAAACTATCTCAGCTGATTGAGGAGTAAAGGACTGGAAGAGCAATGTCTTCTCCATTGAGTCTGTCTACACTTTCCACTGCCTCGGGAAAACAGCCAACATAATCAAAGACCCCTCCCACCCCAGTCATTCTCTCTTCTCCCCCCTTCCATCAGGCAAAAGATACAAAAGCTTGAAAATGCGCAGCATTAAGCTCAAGGACAGCTTCTATCCTGCTATTATAAGACTTGTGAGTGGACCTCTTGTACAATAAAGATGAAAATCTCTCAATCTACCTCATCATGGCCTTTGCACCTTATTTGTCTACCTGCACTGCACTTTGTAACAGTAACTGTAACACTATATTCTGCATTTTGTTATTGCCTTTCCCTTTGTATTACCTTGATGTACTTATGTTTTGGATTGATCTGTATGGATGGCATGCAAAACTAAGTTTTTCATTATATCTCAGTACATGTGACAATAATAAACCAACTATCAATTAAAGGTTAGAGCCAGGCCTTTCAGGACTACCACATACACAAAGTGTTAGAAATTTAGAACTCTTCCGCAAATGGTAATTTATACTTAGTCAGTTATTAACTTCAAATTTAAAATTAATACATCTTTGTTTACCAAAGATTTAAATGGATGGGGGAAAGGGTATGGAAGTAGGTCACAGATCAGTTTTAATCCCTTTGAACGGTGACAAGCCCTGAGAGGTGAAATAGCATCCACACATTCCTATGTCCTCATTGCAGTGTATGATTATTAGAGTTTACTTATCATTAAATAATAATCTTTAATGATGTATGTCACTATAAACAGCACCCACCATGACTAACTTCATTCCTTTGAATTATTAACTCCAGATTGCAAAAGAAAATGGACGAAGGCAAAGCCAAAATAGTTAATTGTAATGCTTTATTCCTCAACTTGTTAGGCACAAGGCTGTAAGTAGAGGGTGAAATAAAAATTGGCAGGGTGGTAAAGAAGGTGTATGGCATGCTTGCCTTTATTAGTCGAGGCATTGAGTTCAAGAGTCAGGAAGTTACATTGTAGCTTTATAAAACTCTGGTTGGGCCGCAACTGGAGTATCACATTCAATTCTGGTTTCCCCATTATAGGAAGGAAGTGGAGGCCCTGGAGAGGGTGCAGAAGAGTTTACCAGTATGCTGCCTGGATTAGAAGGTATGTGCTGTACGGAGAGATAGGACAAACTAGTGTTGTTTTCTCTGGAGTGGTGGAAGCTAAGGGGAGACCTTATAGAAGTTTATAAAGTTATGAGAGGCAATAGACAGAGTAGACAGCCGGTATCTTTTCCTAAGGTCGAGATGTCCAATACTAGAGGGCATGCATTTAAGGTGAGGGGGGAACCTTCAAAGGAGATGTGCGGGGCAGTGGTGGATGCTTGGAATGCACTGCCAGGGGTGATGGTGCAGGCAGGTATGATAGAGGCGTTTCAGAGGCTCTAGATAGGCATATGAATATGCAGAGAAGGGAGGGATATGGACCATGTGCAGGCAGAAGGGATTAGGTGTCATTAGCTTAAATAGTTCAACACAACATCGTGGGCTGAAGGGCCAGTTCCTGTGCTGTATCTATGTTCTATGTCTAGTGTTGCAGTTAGTGTAACGCTATTACAGCACCAGTGATCAGGGTTCAATTCCCGCCGCTGTCTGTAAGGAGTTTGTACATTCTCCCCATAACTGTGTGGGATTCCTCCAGCTGCTCAAGTTTCCTCACACGTTCCAAAGACATACGGGTTAGTAGGTTAACATGGGTGTAATTGGACAGCGCGGGCTCGTTGGGCCAGAAGGGTCTGTTCCCGTGCTGTATAAATAATGTTTTAAAGTTTAAAAGCAAATAACTGCAGGTACTGGAAATCTGAAATAAAACAGAAAATGTTGGAGATACTCAGCAGGTCAAGAAGTAATGTAATGAAAAAAGATGAGCCTGAGTAGGACTGACACAAACAGGAAAGGCTGGTTATCTGAGTCCTGAGGGTTGCAGCATGGAAGAAAGATGAGGTGCCATTTTTCAAGCTGAGTTTTGTTGGAAATGTGAAGGAGGCCAAAGTCAGAGAGATCAGATTTGGCCTGAGATGGAGAATTGAAGTGCTAGGTAACTGGTAGCTCAGGGTTACTCTTGTAGACTGAATAGAAGTGTTCTGTAAAGCAGTCACCCGATATGCATTTGGTTCTCCAATAAGAGAAGACCACATCACAGACACCAAATGTAATACACTGAAGAAGTGCAAGTGAATTTCTGCTTCATCAAGAGGGACCATTTGGTCCCTGGAAGATCAGCAGGGAAGAGGTAAAAGGACAGGTGCTGCATCTCCTGCTGTTGCTTGGGAAAGTACAATGAGAAGGGGAATGTTTATTGGTGGGGATGGAAGGGCAAACCAGGAACTTGCAGAGAGAATAGTGGCTTTGGAATGCAGAGGGGAAGTGAAGATGTGTCTGGCATTGGCATCTTTTTAAAGGTGGGTAAAATTACAGTGAATGATCCATTGAACGCTAAAGCTGACGTGGTGGAAGATGAGGACAAAGGAAACCCTATTCTTGTTCTGGGTGAAAGGAGAGAGGGTGAAAGGAAAGGTTCAAGAAATGTTGCAGAAATAGTTGAGAGTCCTTTCAACTATGGTAGAGAGGAAGCCCCATGTTTAAGGAAAAAGGAAAACATCTCAGAAGCACTGATCTGGAAAGTCTTTTCATCAGAACAAATACCATAGAGAAACTGGGAAAATGGAATGGAGTCCCCATGGGAAGCAGGATGGGATTGCTGCACCTTTGGCGATGATCTTTGAATCCTCACTGGCCACAGGAGTAGTGCCAGGTGATTGGAGGATGGCGAATGTGGTTCCTTTGTTTAAGAAAGGGAGTAGGGATAACCCTGGGAATTTCAGACCAGTGAGCCTTACTTCAGTGGTGGGAAAATTACTGGAGAAGATTCTTAGTGACAGGATTTATGGGCATTTAGAGAAGCATAGGCTGATTAGGGACAGTCAGCACGGCTTTGTGAGGGGGAGGTCGTGCCTCTCGAGCCTGATTGAATTCTTTGAGGATGTGACAAAGCATATTGATGAAGGTAGAGCAGTGGATGTGGTGTACATGGATTTTAGTCAGGCATTTGATAAGGTTCCTCATGGAAGGCTCATTCAGAAAGTCAGGAGGCATGGGATCGAGGAAAACTTGGCTGGGTGGATTCAGAATTGGCTCGCCCATAGAAGACAGAGAGTGGTGGTAGATGGAGCGTATTCTGCCTGGAGGTCGGTGACCAGTGGTGTTCCGCAGGGATCTGTTCTGGGACGCCTGCTCTTTGTGATTTTCATAAATGACTTGGATGAGGATGTGGAAAGGTGGGTTAGTAAGTTTGCAGATGACAGGAAGGTTGGTGGTGTTGTGGCTAGTGAGAAGGTTAAAACAGGACATTGATAGGATGCAGAGCTGGGCTGAGAAGTGGCAGATGGAGTTCAACCCGGAAAAGTGTGAAGTGATAAACTTTAGAAGATCACATTTGAAGGCAGAATACAAGGTTAATGACAGGACTCTTAGCAGTGTGGAGGAACAAAGGGATCTTGGGGTCCACATCCATAGATCCCTCAAGGTTGCCACGCAAGTTGGTAGGGTTGTTAAGAAGACACATGGTGTGTTGGCCTTCATTAGTCGGGGTATTGAGTTCAAGAGCCACGAGCTAATGTTGCAGCTCTATAGAGTTCTGGTTAGACCACACTTGGAGTATTGTGTTCAGTTCTGGTTGCCTCATTATGGGAAGGATGTGGAAGTTTTAGAGAGGGTGCAGAGGAGATTTACCAGGATGCTGCCTGAATTGGAGAGTATATCTTATGAGGTTAGGTTGAGTGAGCTAGGGCTTTTCTCTTTGGAGAGGAAGATGATGAGAGGTGACTGTTATTGTTATTACCTGTTACTGTTATTGTTTTTACCTGTACTAATTCAACGTAACTGCACTGTGTAATGAATTGACCTGTAGTATCTGTATGCAAGACAAGTTCTTCACTGTACCTCGGTACAAGTGACAATAATACACCAATACCAATACTTGATAGAGGTTTACAAGATGATAAGAGGCATAGATCGAGTGGACAGGTCAGAGACATTTTTCCAGGGGGAAAATGGCGAATACAAGGGGGCATAATTTTAAGGTGATTGGAGGAAGGTATAGCGGGGATGTCAGAGGTAAGTTTTTTTACTCAGAGATTTCTGGGTGAGTGGAATGCACTGCTGGCAGAGGTTGTGGGGGCAAATACATTAGGGACATTTAAGAGACTCTTAGATAGCCCTTCATTTTTTCTATCATTCATGTGACTATGTGGGAGGGAAGGGTGAGATAGATATTAGAGCACAATAAAATGTTGGCACAACATCGTGAGTCGAAGGGCCTGTACTGTGCTGTAATGCTCTATGTTCTATAAGTTCATTGCACTTGTCTTTCCATATATTTCTACTTAAAGCACAGGAGTCCATCTGTGCTTCAGACCCACTCTTCCACTGCTTCCATAGCCCCACAATTTTTCCCTCCCTTCTGCGAACTCTGATCCTTTTTTCTAATCCCTTTCCCCATCCCCACCCTCTCTTCTGCTCTGATCTGTTCAATATCTCTCTCACTCCACCAACTACACCCCTCTCCCAAATCTTCTCCTTTGTGTTTCTCTCTATTCCCTCATTTCCAGTACAGCGCAAGACATAAAGACATAAAAATTGCTATAAGTTACAAAAATAAATATAGTGCAAAAGAAAAACAATGAGGTAGTGTTCATGGACCATTCAGAAATCTGATGGTGGAGGGGAAGAAGCTGTTCCTGAAACATTGAGTGTGGGTCGGCTCATGTATCTCCTCCCCGATGGTAATAACATGAAGAGGCACATCCTGCGTGCTGAAGGTCCTAGATTTCCGAACGGTCCATGAGCCCATGAACACTATGTCGTTATTACTCTTTTGCAATATTTAGTTTTGTAACTTATGGTAATTTTTATGTCATTATGCCTTGCTCTGTACTGCTGCCCCAAAACAACAAATTTCACAACATATGTCAGTGATAATAAACCTGATTCTATTCTAGTTTCCTTAGCCTGATCTCTCCCTATTATTTTTTATCTCCAGACTCATCGCAAACCCTAGTACTTCTTTCCCTCTCTGGTTTGCCCTTCATCTTTCCTTAGTTTCAGAAATCCCCCTACTCTTGCCCACTCATATTTCATCTAATTCATATTTCCTCAGGTCACAGTAGGAGGCCATTCATCCCATCCAGTCTAGGTTGACTGAATGCCCTCAAACCCAATCCCCACATTTCCCTGTAACCCAGTCTCTCACATATGCCCATTAATACTCCACTGATTATTCCACCAGTCACCTGCACCAGAGATAATTTACACAGCTAAAAATCTACTAACCAAAACATCTTTCAGATGTGGGAGGAAACCAGAGCGCCCAGTGGAAACCCACAGTCACAGGGAGAACATGCAAACTCCGTACAGTACCGGAAGACAGGATCAAGCCCAGTCACTGGAGCTGTGTGACAGCTGCATTACCCACTGTGTATCACCCTCTGAATCCTGCCTCCTTCTTCCTTTACACCCCATCACACCGCACTGCAGTCTGGTCCTACTGTTCAATCAATTGGTATTGGTATTGGTTTATTATTGTCACTTGTACTGTGGTACAGTGAAAAGCTTGTCTTACAAACCGATCGTACAAGTCAATTCATTACACAATGCAGTTACACTCCCCCTTACTGCAATGCTGCTTGTGAAGATAGTGGAGGAAATTACTCTCATGACATTTCAAAAGCATCTGGATGAGCACTTGAATCGCCAAGGGATGGCAAGCTCTACACAGAGTGCCAGTGAATGGGATTAGTACAGATGGTTGACATAGACATGGTGACTACTTCTGTACTGTATGGCTCCGTGACACTTTCTCTGTGCTCTGTACTCCCTCCCTTCTTCCATCTGATCACTCCCCCCAACCCTTTAATCTCTGATCCTTTCCGCTCCCTCCCTCTTTCCATCTGCCCACTCTCCTCTCTGCTCTATCCTTCAATCTCTGATCCCTTCATCCTAAATTCAATCTCTCCCTATCACACTCCATCCTTCCATCTTCTCTTCCTCCCTCCCAGTGTGAACCCACCCTCCTTCCATCTGCTTACTCTCTCCTTCCTACCCCATTCTTCAATCTCTGATCCCTCCCTCTTTCCAGAATTACTGGTACCTCCCTCTCCATTACACTCCCATCTCCTCTCCTTCCCTGTCTGAACCCTCCCTCCATCTGCTAACTCTTTCCTCACTACCCTATCCACTCTTTGATCCTTCCCAGAACTACTACCTCGCTCATTATTTCTTACACTCCCACCCTCCATCTCCTCTCCCTCAGTCAGTCTGCTCTTCCCTCCTTCCATCTGCCCACTCTTCTCTCCCTGCCCTATCCCTCAACTCTCCAGAATTAATGCAACCTTCCTCTCTCTTGCTATTATACTCCCTCCATCTCCCCTGCCTCCCTTTTTGATCCCTCAGTCCTTCCATCTGCTCACTCTCTCCTCCCTGTCCCACCCTTCAATCACTAGTACCTCCCTCTCTCTTTCTATTACACTCCCTCCCTCTCTGATCCCTCCCTTCCATCTGCTAACTCTCTCCTCCTTGCCCCATCACTCTCTGATCCCTCCTTCTTTCCAGGATCACTGCCACCTCCCTCCCCCTTTCCATTACATTCCCTCCCCAATCATCACTCGCAGTCCCGGGGGAGGAGGGAGAGTTTTTGTCGCCGCCGGGACCCATCTCCTTTCCCCATTCGAGCTCGGCAGCTGGCGGGCTATGAGCCGCTGAGACCGCCGCCCGTTCCCTGCCCACCATGCCCGGAGCAGCGGTGCTGGCCTGCCGGCTCCTGGCGGTCGGCGTGTGGCTGCGGACCGCGGCGGTGGAGGCGGCGGCAGCAGGGACGGGGGCGCTGATCCTCGACGAGTTTCGCCAGCAGCTACACGAAGCCTGGCGGCCCGAGGCCTCCGGCGCCTGCGACGCGGCCTTCGGCCTGATGCAGGACTACATCATCCGGACCCGGGACTCGCTGACGGCCGGCGCCGCCTTCCTGCGCGCCCCGGCCGGCGTCAGCAGCCCCGAGCAGTGCCTGCGGGCCTGCTGCTCCCTGCATGGCTGCACGGCAGCCGTGGTCGAGCGAGTCCCCGCCAGCGGCGGCGTCGTCGTTCCGGGCTGGGAGCGGGGGCTAAAGGCCAGATCCCGAGGCTCGGCCGCCCTCAGCTGCTACCTCTTCAACTGCACCTACCGGGGCCGCGACGTCTGCCGCTTCTCTCCGCACCGCGGCTACAGCAGCTTCTCACGGACGCTCAACGACAGCCGGCCCCCGGAGCCGCGTCGCCATGGCAACCGTAAGGGCCCGCCGCGCACCGCCGCCGTCGTTACCGCGGGCTCTCCGACCGACGGCAAACCCTGGCCCCCAGCCGGTGTGGTGGGGCAGCTGTGCTCAAACCGTGGGCACTGAGGTCGGCACAGGGAGACAGCAGGGCTTGGATCAGGAGGGTCGTCTGGAGCTTTCAGCCCTGCGCAGCCGGCCTGTGGTGGTGGGGTGGTTTGCAAATGGCACACGTTTACATTGGTAGACCCCTGGGGAATGAACGTAGAACAGAGGGACCCAGGGGGTGCAGGGGCATTAGCAACAATGTGCCCACTCTCTCCTCCCTGCTCTGTCCCTTCATCCTAACTTCGATCTCTGCACCCTTCCTCTTTCCATCTGCCCACTCCTTTGTGCCTGCATCTTTCAATCTCTGATCCCTCCCTCTGTCTAGAAACACTGCCACCTCCCTCTCTCATTGTGTTATAATCCCTCCATCTCCTCACCCTCCCTTTTTCTCCAGGGTTGGGGAATGAAGAACTAGAGGGCATAGGTTTAAGGGAGATTTAATCAGAACCCGAGGGGCAAATTTTTCCATCCAGAGGGTGATCCGTATGGAATGAGCTGTCAGAGGAAGAGGTTGAGGCAAGTACAACACTTTAAAGGCACTTGGATAGGAAAGGTTTACAGGGATATAGGCCAAACACGGGGAAATGGGACTAGCTCAAGTAGACAGCTTGGTTGACGTGGAAACGTTGGGCCCAGGGTTCAGTTTCCGTGCTGTATAACTCTTGTGACTCTATTTAAAAATTTTGGGCTGATTTTGGAGAAGAGTCGATTCAATGCAGGGTTACAGGGCTGGAGAAGATATTGGGGCAAGGCCTGTAGAGGTTTTGTAAACACAGTGGTGAGATTTTTTTTAAATGCCTAATATGAGTGATGCAGGTGGTGGTTGAACAGGTTGTATTTCACCCAATCTGCATCGAACTGCCTGACCTGCTGAGTGTTTGCAGCATTTTCTCTTTTTATTTCAGATTTCCAGTTCCATACAGTTTTAACTTTTCATTTACTACATTGCATAAGATCATATTTAGAGGGAGCAGCAAATGACTGGCCTCTGAATAAAAACGGAAAATGATGGAAACAGCAGGTCAGGCAGCATCTGTGGAAAGAGAAACAGATTTAATATTTCAGGTTGAAGACCCTTCATCAGAACTCAGATAAAATCATGTTACAAAGATAGAAATAGCTGATCTTGGTGACCGTGCAGGCATGTGGACTGATTGGTGAGTGTCACAGCGCTGATCTAGGTCTCCTGTGTGTCTGAAAATCAAAACAAAAATGCTGATGCTGGGAATCTGACAAAGAAAAACACACAATATTGATCAGGCAGCATCTGAGGAAAGAACTAACAAAGGTCTTTAATCTGAAACAACCCCGTTTCTCTTGGTAATGGGTTTATTATTGTCACATGTACCAAGATACAGCGAAAAAATGTGTTTTACATGCCATCCATATAGATCATTTCAAAACATTATGAGGTAGTACAAAGAGAAAAGCAATAACAGAATGCAGAATATAGTGTTATAATTACAAAGAAAGTTACTTTCTGTAGATGCTGCCTGACTTGCTGAGTGTTTGCAGTGCTTTTTCTTTTATTCTGCATGTATTGAATCACCCCAGTGGGCTGACTTCTGGAAGATGTTATCTTGAGCACAGACGTGTTCAGAATGATGCCAGGAAGGTGGAGGTTTAATGGAGGGGTGGTGGTGGTGTATTGTGGACTACTCTTGTACCTTTGGAGAGCTTCTGAGCAGGTTTCTATTGTTCTGGTATTCGCATAATATCGTCAAAATGATCAAAAAGCCTATGGTGGAACTGGTTTAAGGTATAGGGAAGAATATTATGTTGGTTGTGTATGATAAAAGAATGAAATAATTAAGAGTTTCTATTATACTAATTTTGTCTTCCCTTGAACATGTAATTGATACCATATTTGACCAGAGCTGAGCTTCCAACCAAGTCTATGCTCCATTCTTGTGCTTACTTTCACCTCTACACCTCTGCCCAACTTTTACTGCTCAGCTGATTTTCTGAACTAGATATCTTGGCTTTATTCCTATAATTGACTACATCTTGCAAGGTAATTCCATACACATGCCCCTATCCTTTAATTTCTTCCTTGAACTGCCCTCTTCCTACCCCTGTTGGCATATTTTCCCCTCATTGGCACCATTCTGAATCATGCCATACTCAACTTAATGTCTTCCAGGAGTCAGCCCATTGCAACAATTCAATGCAGATTGACATAGTCGATCTGGATCAGAGCTGTATCACTCAGTAATCAATACCGTACAACTGCGGCATCACTGTCAGCTATTTCCATCTCTGTAATAGTTCTTGATTATATCCCTACCATTTGCTTTTGCTATCTGCAGATTTGACTATTCCATATCCCTCTTGGCCAGCCTCTCTAGTCTGAGGATGCCCATTAGATCACTTCTTCATTGATGCTTAAAATCTACCTTTTTGATTAAATATTTGGATAGCTAACTAAATATCTCCTTGCATGTTGAATTCTGTTTATTGCTCTAAAAAGTGCTTTGGGATGTTTTTCTTCAATGAAGGTGCTACGTTATTGTTGGGGTTTTTTAAGATGAATCGAAGTGTTGAAAACCTAGTAGCTATTTTCTTTGTTGGAGGAATCCTGAGGGTCATAGTTAGAACTAGATTGTGCTTCACGAGGCATCCTTTGTTTTTTACACACAAGGTACTGAAAGTCTCAAACTCTCTTCAACCCCCTTCTGTCTTTTTTAAAATGTTGTTTAAGTCATGCAATTGGAAAATTCAAAACTTAAATTGATAATTTTTTTTGTTAGACAGTGCGCATTAAGGAACCAATGCAGCTAAATGGAGTTGAGTATAGTTCAGCTGTAATCCAATTGAATGGCAGAACAGACTTGTGTGGACTGAATGGGCTACTCCTGTTCTTCATCCAAGTTCAAGAGGATTCTATTCTCTTCAAAAAGTTAAATGCTCAGTTCTGTGACCCGTATACAGGTTTCAACTCGCATTTGGGTTTCTTTTTCAACTTAAGTATACTCATATTCTTGATCATCAATTCTTTCAGGATATCTGAATGATCAGTAAATGGAGGGAAAATGACACATTTATCCCAACTCTGTTTTCTCTCCATTGACCAATCCCCAGTTACTGTAATGGCACTGTAATTTTGTTTAATAACCTCTTGTATGGTACCTTATCAAAAACCAAATACACCATGTGAACAGGTTCATCATTATCTCTTTCACAGATTACAGATTTGTCAAATGTGATTCCCCTTTCATTAATCCACATTGACTCTGCCCATTCCTATTATTATTTTCCAAGTGCCCTTTAAAAACATATTTCATGATTCTCAACAAAATATAGTCCTTGAGAAATGAAGACTCTAAGAGAAGGAACCCAATATTGATATCAAATTGAAAGAAAAGGTCTGTACCATTGCAAACCTTAGTGGCAGGTCAGAAGGATGGGGAAATCTTAGAAACCAGCTATAGATGACTAATGAAACAGGGAGGAAATAGATTGTGAGAATAAGCTAGCAAGAAATATTAAAAAAAAAACAGTGGGAGCTGTTAGAAATACATATAAAAAACAGTGGCAGAGATAAGTAGTGATACCTTAAAGGATGGGTCTAGAGAATAATGGGAAGTTTGGAAATAGGGAAAACCTTGGTCTCTCTGTATTCATGGTAAATAACACTAAAAACATCTCGGTAACAATAGAACATTTGGGAGCAAAATGGAGGGAAGAATTTAAGATTATCAGAATTGCTAGAGAAAGGATACTAGGCAAACCAATGGGACTAAAGGCTGACTGTTTTCCTGAACCCGATGCCCTGCATCAGAGAGTGTTAAATGTGGTGGCTACGGGGATAGTAATGCAATGGTTGTGATTTCTTAAAATCTCCAAGAACCTTGAAGGGTCGCTTCAGATCTCAAGTCTTCCTATTTAATGACCCTATTCAATAAAGGAAGGAAACAAAAATAAGAATCAATGAGCCATGTAACCTACTATCTGTTATTGGGAACATGCTGCAATTTATAATGGAAAAAAATAAGAACATATAGGCAATTATACAATTAAGCCAAATCAACAAAGCTTTTTCAAAGGGAGATCACATTTGACAAATTTATTTGGGCTCTTCAAGGACATGAGAAGAAGGGGAAATAAAGGAGAGCCAGTAGATCTAATGTACTTGGATTTCAGAAGGCTTTTGATAAGGTGCCACATAAAAGCTTACTATAAAAGATAGGAGCTCATGGTTTTAGGAGAATGGAGTCAGGAGGCAGTGGATAAAACATAATTAAGATAAGTGGATCAGTTCTAGGGTATCAAACATTTACAAACTATATTAATAGCTTTAATGAAAGGGCTGAGTGCATTGTGGCTCAACTTACTGGCAATACAAGGATAATGAGAAAGTAAGTTGCAAACAGTTTGCAAAGAGATAAAGATATTAAGTTATGGGATAAAAATTTGACACATGGAGTATAATGTGAAGAAATATAATTCTATTAATTTGGTAGGAATAGAAAAGCAAAATATTGTTTAAATGGAGGGAGAATATTGAATGCCCTGTCCAAAGACATCTGTTTGTCCAGAGGCATGAAATGCTGAAAGCTAGCAGGCAGGTACAGCAGGTAATTAGGAAGGCGCATGAAATATGACTTCTATTGTAAAGGAGTTTGGAGTATAGAAGTAAGAACATCTTGCTACAACTGCAGAGAGCATTCAGACCTGAAGTACAGTGAAACTCTGATAATCTGGCACACTCGGGACTTGCTGATGCCAATTGACAGATTTTCTGGACTATTAGATGTTATTTACATTTATTCCCCAGCACACTTTCAATTAGTTTTTTTTTAATGATGTCACACGGTATTATAATAAATTCTCCAATGAACTTGGTAAGTTTTAGCAGAGCGCAGGAATGAGGCCCCGGTGAATCTTGGGGAATGCAGCAAACATTTCCTGGTGAGCCGGTTGCTGAATTTTGGGATTTTTGAATGTTCAGATAGCGATTTATTAGAATTGCAATGCAGTTTTGGCGTCCTTACTTACGGAGGGATATATTAGCATTGGAGGAAGTTCAAAGAAGTTTTATAGCGTGATTCTTGGGATGGAGGGGGCTGAATTATGAAAAAAAGTTGAGTTTGTAAGAATGAGAGGGATATTTTGAAAACAAATGAGAAGAGACTTAACAGAGTAGATGATAAAAGAATGTGCCCCTTTGTGGGGGAATGTATAGGTCATAGGGGTTTCTGAATAATGGGTTGTTCATTTAAGACAGCGTTGAAGAAGAATTTATTTTCTGAGGGTTGTGAATCTTTGAAATTCTCTACTCTTGAGAGTTTTGGAGAGTGCATCATTGAATATATTCAAAGCTGAGATAAGCAGATTGTTCATCTTTGGGAGGAGGGGTGTCAAGGGTAATGGGACAGTGGAATGAGGCCAAGGGCCAGATCACCTACGATCTTACTTAATGTTGAAAAAGGCTTGAGGAACTACATGGCCTACTCCTGCTCCTACTTCTTATTAACAGTCTCTATTAATGACTAGGATAAATGAATGAGTCTAAGGCATCCATGTTTTTCAAAGGTACAAAGCCCGGTGGGAAAGTGAGCTGTGAGGAAGACCCAGGCTGTAAAAGGATGTAGACAAGTAAAAGGAGTGGATAAGAAGATGGCAAATGGAGAACAATGTGGGGAAGATGATGTCACGTGTGTTGGTAGGAAGCATAGCAGAACAATAGAAATGTTGGTATACAGAGGATCTGGAACAAAATGCTATGTAAAACACAAAGTTAACACACAGGTACAGCAAGCATTAAGAAAGGCAAATAGTACATTGGCTTTCATTGTAAGGGAATTAGAATATAAGAGTAATAAAGAACACAGTACAATTTGTATAGGAGTTTGCCACAGCTGGTGTACTGCTTTTGTGTTTTGTACTGGAGGAAGGATGTATGTAAATTTGAGGTGGTGCTGATTGGAATTTGCAGAGATTGTTTTGGATAAATCGTTAGTTTAGAAGAATGAGAGGTGATCTTTTTCTGAAGAGGGATTTACAGGGTAGGTGCTGAGAATCTGTTTTCTCTGGCTGGAAGTGGGGCATGGTCATTCAAAGCTTAGTCCAACAGGACGAACAAAAAAAATCTTTACTCTCATGGCTGTGAATCCCTGAAATTCTTGACCATACAGGGCTATGGATACTTAATTGCTGGGTATATTTAGCGTTACATTTATGAAAACCAAAAGAGCTGGAATTTGGGCAGGAAGCTGGACAAGAACACAAGAATTGGGACCATCAAGGTCATGGCTGATCTTGCTCAATGCCATTTTCCTGCAATTTCCCATATTCTTTGATTTCCTCAATATCCAGAAATCTATTCATCTCTATTTTGAATAAAATCAATGGCCGAGAATTCCAAAGATTCACCCCCTTCTGAGTGAAGAAACTTTCTCTCATTTCAGTCCAAAGTAGCCCACCCCTTATCCTGAGACTGTGACCCCTGGTTCTAGACTCCTCAGCTAGGGAAACATTCTCTATCCTGTCAAGCCTTGTATGAATTTTGTAGGTTTCTGTGTGATCACGTCTCATTCTTTTCAACTCTGGAAGATACACACCTGGTTCACTCAATCACCCCTCATGCAGCAAACTCACCATCCCAGGAACCACTCTGGTAAATCTTTGTTGCATTTGCTCTGTGGGAAATGTATCCTATTTGGGTATCCTACTTGGACAAGACTGTATGCAATACTCTAGGTGTAGGCTCACCAAGGCTGTGTGATTGTGGTAAGGTACCTTTACTCCTCCACTCAAATTCTTTTGTAATGACAGCCAACATACCATTTGTCTTCCTAATTGCCTATTGTATCTGCATGTTGGCTTTCAGTGACTTGTATGCAAGGACACCTCGTTCCCTTTGAACATGAACATTTAACAATATGTCACCATTTTAAAAAATCTCCGCTGCTCTGTGCACTGAAGTGAACAACCTCACACGTTTCCACATTGTATTCCCTCTGCCATGCTCTTATCCACTCCTTTAATTTGTTTATATCCCCTTTAAGCCCTTTTACATCCTCCTCCCTATTCACGATCCCACTTAGGATGGTATCATCAGCAAAAGATCTTGAGGCAGAGAATCAGCCTTGCTTGTGGTAGGCTTTGGGACTTTCTGGCCTACCCTTCTGCCTGCCATGATCAAAGCTCTTCACAGCCAAAAAATATACAGTCATTTTTAATATAGGGAAACACAACAGCTAATTTGCAGAGTATATTCCTATAATAGCAATGAGATAATTTTTTTAGTAATATTGGTTGAGGGATATGTGTTATCCTGGACACTGAGGACCTCATGTCCCCTGATATTCTTTGAAATGGTGACATGTGATCTTTAAAGTACTTTATTTTAACAATTCATCAGAAAATTGTCACCTCCCATAGATATGGTGCTCCCTTCAGTGCTGCACCAGCGTGTTGACCTAGAGCATACTTGGGTTTCTGAATGTGACTTAAACCTTGAGTTCTGGCTCAGGATTGAGAATGCTTCAAACTGAATCATGGCTGATCCGTCTTGTTTTCAGAGTCCTTCACAATCCACCCCATTTTGGTGCACTGCTCATCCAAATCACTGAATAATTTTTTTTCAGCCAAGGTGATTTCTTTACTTTGCTCTTCTTCTATAGGGAATGATGAAGCCCCTCACTGTGATGCAGGGCAGGATGTGAACTTGCTACTTCCTACTGATTGGGTCCTGCTGGACGGAAGAGGCAAGTACTGACGATCGGGGATTGTCCGTTATGAGTGGACCTTATTGGAAGGTGATCCATTGGTCAATATGAAGGTATTTTACTTTCTTAAGAAACAATTCATCTTGTTTTCCCAATCCATCTCTGCTGCATTCTCTCCACAAATCTTTCAAACGAGAGGGTCAAGTGATTGAAATCTAAGTCCTGGTTGAGAACATTTCCATGGGAATAGCTATACTATAGACTTTGGAAGACCACATTAAATCTCCTTAAAGTAAACCATTGTGGTCTGAATAAGAAACCAAGAAACTCCCAGAAACCCAGAGGAACCCAGAGGACCATAGTGTCCTGCAGCCTGTGCTGGAATATACATTTTTGTCCGTACCTCATTATTAGTTGTGACTACTGCTGTAGGCCTGTTTGGCAATGGTATCATTTGCTTTTGAACTGGACACTAACATGGCTTTGCAAGTGCATGTACTCCAACTCCTCCCTGTTGCTTATCACTGTAACACTGCAGAACATATTCAAATGGAATGTGAAAGTCAAATAAGCCGACATTGAAACAGTAGGTTCAATTAATGACCTGCTGATATCTGCTATGTGCAATTAAACTCCAGCATGCTCCCTTGCGATTGTTGACCAGTAAAGATTTTCCTTTTCCCTAAGTAAATACTTGAGACTAACACACCCCAATTTAAAGACACAAACTGAGGTAGAACACATTAATGGCTGGAACTCAATGCGAGGCAATGGTAGCTTATCCTTGGTCATACACCTCTTTTGAGTCTCAAGTACCTTTCCTGTAATGGCTTCATCCACCCATCTCACCTGATCATAGCCAGCTCTCCTATATCTCTTTTGCCAGACAAACTAATTTTGTCCCTTTGTTGACTTTTCAACAAACATTTCTAGATTGCCATGAAGATTATCCAGCAGTTTGTTACTGCTTTAGTATTAGGGCGGGATACAGGGTGAAGAATGCATTGTCTAGGTAGTTTGAAGGTCCAGCCTCTCCACCTGTCCCAACATATAGTCCAGATGAAGGGTCTTGACCCAACATGTTGACTGTCCATTTCCCTGCAATAGATGCTGCCTGACCTGCTGAGTCAGGCCAGCATTGTGTTTTTTGCTCCACATTCCAGCATCAGCAGTCTCTTGTTTCTCTATAGTCTATTCATCACTGCTGTGGTCAGTGCTCCTCTCAACGTTATTTTCTATCTTTCCCCACTGAGCTCCAATTTACCAGCATTACTATCATTCTCTTTGTATAAGAGCTCCTATGTCCCTATGCTGTTCTCATTGACTTGCACTTAGATAGGCCATGTTCATGTATTAGTGATACGACATGAATATAAAAACTGCTGTTGGTTCTTAATGTGGAGTATATATCCCGGTTGCCTACTATGTTCAGAAAATCCTACAGTAATTCATGACTGTCCCCTGAATTGTTAGCAATTACAAAACTGTTGGGGAAACATTTTGCCAACTTCAGTTGAACTGTTTAATCATTAAATAAAACATATACACTCTGTGGTGAGATTATCAGAACAAAATCTGAAATGCAAACTTAGTAAGCACATGCTGCAGTCTCACAAAAGTAATAGTAAATAACAAAAGAATATTAAAGGAGAAACCCATGCACCATAATGTGTAAAATGAAGTAGAATTGATCTGTCTTACTTACCATTTCTGGCAGCTGGGTGGCTCTCTCAACTGAGTAAGAAAGTCCTGTGTTCAAGTTCCACTTCATTCACCAGAGAAGAAATTCTAGGGTAACACTCAAGTACTCGAGGAGTGCTGCAAGGTCAGAGCTACCATCATTTGGATTTTGCCGTGAAACCAAGATACCTTCTATTTCAGATGAACATTAAAGATCCATGGCACTGTTTAGAAGCAGGCAGGTGAATTCTCCTTTGTGGTCCAACCATTATTTATCCCTTTAGATTAGGAACCATGAGATTACAAAAGCACTCTCAATACTTTGTCTCTTAACCCACGCACATTGTTAGTACTGGTGATAACACTGAAACTGTGGTTAAATTTCCTTGCCTCTGCTGTTGAATTGACTCCCTTCTCCACTTGCAGCCATGTATCATGGCAACTAAAACTGCCACCTTCATACACCATCTACGACATTTCAGTCTGTATGGTTGACAACCCATCCATCAGCTCAAATGGCACCCCCAGCCTGCCCCACCCCACCCCCCATCCCATCCCGTCCATTACTGGACCATGGCTGCAGGTGTATGGGAACATCATCACTCTAAGTTAAAGACCATTCCAATCTAGACAAACATTACTGGCCCCACCTTGTGCTAAGGCTGTGATTGCTGAGTTCTAATCATCCTTGTGGCAGGATATCTTCCTGAAGGCTGCAACCTGGGCTGAACCATCTTCTCCTGTTTCATCAATACTTCCTGTCTTGGACATTGGTTGTAAAGTGTTCACTTCTATTTGTAGGCATTCAGCTAATGCAACAGCCCCTTGCTGGTATCTAACAATCAGATGGGGACCAACAAGTGGCAAGTAACAGCCACTTCCCCTTAAAATTACTGTCTTCAGATCTACACCATCAACATTCTTAGGATAAACATCAACCGGAAACTTAACTGGATCATCATTTAAAAGATTGTGGCTTACAAGCCAGTCAGGAACTTGAATGTTTTGTGATGAGTGACTACCTGTTGACACTCTGGAACCTTTTCACTATGTACAAGTAACTGTTCCTGGATGACTGCAACTCCCACAACATTCAGGAAACGATATACATCTGGGAAAAGAGCAGCTTGCTTAATTGGCAGACCATTCACCTCAAACATCCATGGGCATGTTAACCACCTGAACAATGTACTTCAGCAAATTGCCAAGGTTTCTTTTACAGGACCTCCCAAACCTGTGACCTCTATCAGCTAAATGTACATTACCATCTCCATCTCCACATTCTCCAGTTACTTGCCATCCTGATTTGGAAATATGTTACCATTCTTTCATAGTCACAAGGCCTGGAATTTGCTTTCTAACTGCAGTGGGAATACCTTCAGAAGGACTGTAACTATTCAAGAAGTTGACCCACTACCAACTTTTCAAGCAGTTAAGGATAGACAATGAATGTTAACCTTGTCAACCACATAGCATTCTGAGAATGAGTTAAAAGAAAAATGCTGTTCACCGTGCACTCGTAATTCACTCTTGCAAGCAGCTATATAAAGCTTAGTATCTATTCCTTGAGCTTCATACACAGTTATTTACAGAAAACTGGGTTTAAGTAAAGATGCTATTACATATTCTTGACAAAACAACAGATAAAATATCTTGTAAATAAAAATATTAATTTGCTATTTAAAAAGAATATTAGTTCTTGAAGTCATCCAAAACTCAGCAATGTCTTAGTTCACAGCAGGCCCTTTTCACCCTTGTGCTTGCTGGTCTATATTAATTCTTGAGTAGGTATCACCTTGATTTTAAAGTTCTTGTTCTTTGTTTGCACATCCCTCCATCATTTCACCCCTCCCTATCTCTGTAATCTCTCCCAGCCCTATAAACCATATATATCTCCTCTCTTCTAATTGTTGTCTCCCCTTCATCCCTAAATTTAATCATGTCACCATTGGCAACCCCCATGGCCCTCAGCTCTGGAAGTTGCTCTCTGTGCCTATCTATCTCACTTTGCTATTTAAGATGGTCTTTAAAACCTACCTCTTTATCTAAACATTTCTCTTATGCTTGCTTAAGTGGCTTACTGCCAATATTTAAAATCTCTTATGAATTGCATTGTTTTTGCTACATCAAAAGTACAACTGCAAATGGAAATTATTGCTATAAGATTATTCATACACCATCCAACAATCTGCAGGATTTCCTGTAATGAACTTTAGACCTGAATTAATTTCTTCCTGTATAGAGCTCAGTGTTGATTTTGGAACCAACCATGTCTCAAGAATATGCCAGAAAGCTAACTAAAATTATTCCTGGTAGTCAATTGTGTTTAACCTGCCAAATAAATTCACTCTATCTACAAACCCTGCACCAGTATTGCACTGGATTGTCAGCCTGGGGTTCCTGGAGTGGACCAGCCAATCTGCACACAGGGAAACAATGTAAATGAATAATCTAATTCTTCTTGGAGGTGCTGGATGAAGATTGGGTGGGATTCTGGGAGAATTTCCTGAGCCACCTTCCATACCCCTGAGGAGAGACGGGGAATTGTCTTAACATCCCTGTTTGACAGAAGCAGTTTAATCTTGTGACTATATATTTTGATTGGCTTTCAGTCTCCGCAGCCTGGGATGTTGAAGTTGAGTGGTTTACGAGAGGGAGTGTATGTGATTCAATTGTCGGTCACTGACACCATTGGACAAAAGAGTAACGACAACGTCACTGTGACTGTGATGCCGCCAAAGCAGCAAACAACAGGTCAGTTGACCCATGGGTAAATGCAGGCCTTGTCCCTTGGGTGACACATCACCCCCTTCCCTGTTGCTCTGTACATGCACAGGAGCAGGAGTAGACTAGCCCATCAAGCTTGATAATGTTAGATAATGATTGATCCTTTACTTAAATGACCCCGCTTTTCTTGCCACCCATTGGAGTAAATCATTCCATTTACTATATCAGCTCCTTTAAATATGCATATTAGCTTATGCCTTAAACTTCTATACACAAGGAGTTGCAGACTGTCCTGTTTAATTCTTTTTAACTCCAGTATCATTCTGGGAACTTTGCACTGTGTCCCCTCCAGAGGTACACCGTCCCTCCCTGAAGCTGTACTCTGAAAGGTCTAACCAGAGCTTTGGCCAACTTCAGTACAGCTTCCACTGCTTTGTATTCTTGACCCCTGGCAGCATTCCATTAGACTTTTTGTTTATTTTGGCATCTTGACAGGTACTTCTGGGTGGTTTAATCTGGCATATGGAATTCACAAATAGGAACCAGCTGAATTCCCACAAATATAATTTGAAGGTTCCTGACATCCAGACTACTAGCAGCCCACTAGCGAGGTAGTCTACACGCCCTCTACGGTTGCAGTATACTGCTGTGCCTGGATGCTGGATGTACTCTGTATACCTCGCCATGTAGCAAGTGTTTGGTCAGGCACTCCCACCGGACTGGAGCTTGCAGAGAGAAGCTGGGTAAAACCAGAGGGTGGAACAAAAATCTCACAGCTATCTGCTTCTACATTCATGACCAGTTAGATGCTGTGCTGGAAGCATAGAAGGAACTGTGAATATGGGGGGAGCTCCTGGTGTGATGGTGAAAGACCCCTAATAATTCAACATAAATGATAGGTACTTGGCTTGTGGGAATTTGGGAATTTCTGGTAGTTATTTCATTGATTCTTGTACTTAACTCCACTGAAGACATTATCACCTTTCCCCAGTTAGAGTCACAAATCCACAGTGATTATATCTGGGAGTTAAAAGAGTAACCTAGAGAGAAAAATCAAGGGGGTATCATTTGGAGGAAAAAAAAATCAAGGTGAAGACAAAAGAAGAATAAGTCGATCAGATAACTTCTCTGCCCACTTTCTGATGAGCCAGGGAAAGCAAGGAATCAGGTGATCAAAGGCAAAATGTGTGGTGGTAGGTCTTGTGACTTCCCGAGTTGATCCCCCTCTCGTTAGACACCTGTGCCCCCCACCCCCACCCCAAGGATTCAGTTAGGCTTTCTAGAACTGCTGCAGTCTCTTATGGTGATGGTTTCAGGAACAGAGGTGGACCTGGCCATATGTAGTCTATATTTAGTGGTGAGCTAAGCACAGAATTAATGCTCGGGTTGTCTTACAGTTTACCCTCAAATTGAAGAATTCGTTACTCTGAACTTTTTGAGTTCATCAAGAAGAGTTCAGGCATCAGGAAATTCAGTGTTGATAAAGTTTAGGTGTTGGATTTCAGAGTTTTGCTGCCCCTCTCGCGCATAGTGTGGGTGAGCATAAGTATAACTTGTCAAAGGCTGTGGAATAGTTGTTTATTAAACATTTTCTCCTAGCCTAAGGTTTTCGATGTAAGTAAAAGGATTATAAATTATGTACTCACATGTATACCAGAAATTGAAATCCATCCTTCTGTGTGATCAGCTCTGCAGTGAGCATTGCCACATTTGTGTTTTTTTGTGCTGTATGTATGTCTGTGTGTTTATTCAACTGACATAAAAACAGAAAATGCTGAAAACACTCAGCAGGTCAGGCAGCATCTGCGGAAAGAGAAACAGTTAACGTTTCAAATCCAGGACCCTTCATGAGTTGAATGATGCAGTTTGCAAGCTTTTTGTAAGATGCAATGTTTGCATGTTGGTATGCAGTGTGAGTAGGTGGGTACATTTGTGTTGTTCTGTGTGTATTTAATGTGCTGATGTGTACATATTTACATGTTTCACTGTGCATTTGGATTTTGTGGTGTTTCTGTGACCAGCAGTTTGCATAGTTCATTGCCTTTTAGTTTTTTTTTGCAGCTTTATCATTAATCAGATCCAGTTCCCCAGATACTGCTGATTCACTCAGGCACAGCAAACCTGGGAAAATGAACTACAAACTAACTGAATGAGCCGAGCCCATGCTAAACAGTTGTCTTGTATTGCATGGCAAAGTCTCAACCTAATCTCAGGGTGGCACACTGGCACTGTTAGTAGAGTGCTGCCTCACAGCCCAGGTGACCCAATTTTAGTCCTGATCTCTGGTGTTGGCAGTATGGAGCTTGCACGTTCTCCCTGTGACCGTGTGGGTTTACCCTGGGTGCTCTGATTTCTTCCCATATCCCAAAAATGCGCAGGTTGGTAGGTTAATTAGCCGCTGTAAATTGCCCCTAATGTGTAGGTGAGTGGTAGAATCTGGAGGGAGTTGAGGGGAATGTGGGGAGAATAAAGTGGGTTAGGGTAGGATTAGTGTAAAAATGGGTGCATGATGTTTGGTGCACACTTAGCGGGCCGAAGGGCCTGTTTCTGTGCTGTATCACTCTACAGTTCTCTCAAACTGACTCACATGCAGTCGTCAGCAGCTCTCTGACATGTTCTTCTCATACCCCCCCACACTCTCAGAAGCAGCTACACCTTTATACACACAACCTCTCTTCATGCTCACTCTCTTTCACACAGGAACACCCTCCTCACACACACAAACTTGTCACTCCTCACTTCTATAAATAATCACACTCCCTCCTGTTCTCACACACTTTCATTTGCTTTCTCACCGCCCCTCATTCCTACGCTCCTTCAAACACTCTCTCCGTCCCTTTTAGTTTCTCACACACACAGATTTGTAAAGACACCTTTTAACTGTTAACCCTGTGTATTAGACTGAGTTTAACCCAGGCAAGTTTCTGCTGTCGGTGCAACTCTTCTCCACCATCCTTCCCCTTAACCCAGCTGTGATCTGGCTATATTAGACCTTGGTGATGATCTGATTACAGTACAGTAGATAGCAATTACACAGACACCCAATGTTTAGCAGGTTTTCATGTAGGAGCTGCTTATCTGCCACAGCTGAAAATGAGCCCAGTCCTTCTACATCTATCAGCACACAGACTGCAGTAGTTCAAGGAGAAAATGATTAGGGATTGAAACAGATTCTGAGATTGCCAAAGAAGCTAGAAGCTGGCCGCGCAGCCACCCGAGGTTTGTTAGGTAAAGCTTTGGGACAAAGACCATAGAATCATATATTACACATTCAGCACACTGTGCCTGTACAGGCTCTTTGAAAGAGTTATCCAGTTAGTCTCTGATTTATTCCTACCCATAACCTGCAATCTTTTCCTTTTCAACTATATACCCAGTTTTCCCTTTGGAAGTTATTAAATCTATCCCCCGGTGCCCCACCAGGCAGGATATCCTCTGGCACCCTACCAGGCGGGGTATTGCTGTATGACAAAAGTCTCCTCATTTTCACCCCATCATTCCACCACCTCCCCCCCACCAGTTATTTTACCAGTCGTTTGGTGACTGACCCTCCTGCCAATGGCGAAGGTTTCTCTTTATTTACTGTTTACAAACTGTAATCTGCCCTACTCTAAGGCCAACAATCCCAGTTGCTCTGCATAAGAAAATACTTCATCCCTGGTGTCATTCTGGTGAGATTCTGCACCCTATCTGTGGCCTTGACCTTCCTAAAGTGTGAGTGCACCACCTTCACAATAGTCACAGTTACAGTTCCTCTCCAACATCTTTGTTTATTCCTGTATCTGGTTGATTGGGGCAGGTTTCCACTACAGCTCCCACTGTCGGGCTGTGCAGTGGGTATCCCTAGGGATCTTCCCCTATATTTTTCTTTGGAGAAAGGAGAGGAGCAAAGACTGGAAGCCAGTTCAGGTCCACCGTCTCTGGAGATATTTGGTGTCCACTCACCAGTGACCCCAGACAAGAATGGAGAAGACAGGACACATACCTACATTTGGTTGAAGACCAGTGCTTGACAAGCCTTCAGATTACAAGGCGAGTTACATCTAGACACTTGAAAATAAGAGACAAGAGGAGATTTCCAGTCCATTAAGTCTGGCCTCTGCCCCACATGGTTATGCTGTCCTAAGCAACAAAATAGAGATATTTTCAATCCCATCCAGAACCACATAATCTGCTGGAAAAGATGAAAAGCCAGTTAAGAACACAGGTCAATGAAGGGAAAAGGACCTATTTAGCCAATCAAACCAGTCCAGAAGACCACTTTGTCTGTGATTAACATGATGCTACAGCTTGTACAGGGTGGTCTTCAGATTTCTGGAGACACCCAGCTCTTGCTTGAAGGAACTTGACCAGAAAGCATTCACCCCACAAGTCACACAGGTCCACTATTCTCCGGGATTACAAGAACTGCTTACTCTTACAGAGCCATCTCTGGCATTAACCATCAACAAATGCAACAAAGTGCAGGAAGCACTCAACGAGTCAGGCAGCATTTATGTCAAGTGAAATAGTTAACATTTCAGTTAAGTGATCATGCATCAGAAGTGGGAAAAATTGGAAATCGAGTAGCCTTTAAGCAACAGTAGAGGTGGAGGGGAAAGGGGAGGAGAAATGAGGAATATTGGATAAGGTCTGTGACTGGCTGGAGGGCAAGAGTGATTGAAGTGCCCCTGATGGTACAAGGCAAAAAGGGTGGTGATAGGGAAGGAACCAATGATGGTTATATCAGAATTATTACCAGTGCCCGGTGTCCGAGAAATGGGAGTAGTGACAATCATTCAAAGTAGTTCAGTTTATTGTTGATGCAAGAAAGGAATAAATTGCTTAATCAAGTGGGGCTCTTCCTCAAAGTTCCCTTGTGCTTTGTTGGGTCAGTGCAGAAAGCTGAGGAAAGAATAGTCATTCTCCTTTATTTCACATTCCTGGCATCTTGATTTTTTCTAGTTTTTTTTCCAACATAAGCACATGAGTTGTGTCCAGTATCTTAAAGTGAGTTACATACCAGCTACGTGTTGGACAGCCAATTTCATGTCCTTTCAAATAACAGCAGCATTAAGCCATATAAATGTGAATTTAAAATTTAAACCTTTTCCCACCTCCAACTTCTCCTAGCTTAACACTGTTTCATTTTGGCATCAGCAACACCAGTCAGTAGAGCTCAAGTTATGGTTATCTGGTAATGTACTATGGTGATGTACTGTTTATGTTGCTGAATCTGTAACCCAGAGCTCTGGACTAATTAAAACTTGAGTTCAAATCACGCTATTGAGAATTTAAATCTGTCTTTTAAGATGTCTGGAAATAAAAAAAATGGTCTCAGTTAAAATGACCATGAATCAAACCTGGAAACCAGCTGGCTCAGCGATGTCCTTTGGGTAAGAAAGCCGGCATCTATACCCAATCTAGTCTCCAGATGAATTGGGTTGACATTAATTAGCCTCTGATGTGGCCTAGCAAGCTATTCAGCACTTCCAGTTGCTATAATGGTTCAGGAAAACTGGAGATTTACATTAATTGGTATAAGATATCTTTATTAGTCACACATACATCGAAACGCACAGTGAAATGCATCTTTTGCGTAGAGTGTTCAGGGGGCAGCCCTCAAGTGTCGCCACGATTCCGGCACCAACGTAGCATGCCCACAACTTCCTAACCCATACGTCTTTGGAATGTGGGAGGAAACCGGAGCACCCGGAGGAAACCTACGCAGACACGGGGAGAACGTACAAACTCCTTACAGACAGTGGCCGGAATTGAACCCAGGTCGCTGGCGCTGTAAAGCATTATGCTAACCGCTACACTACGATGTATCAGGCACGCTATCAGCACCCTATTTGAGAATGAGAAAAAAAATCCCATTCACTTTAATGAACAGAAAAAGTTGGGAGACCTATCAAGACAAGTGGAAAACACAGTGCAATTAGTTAGCAGTTTGTACTCATTATCTCTCTTTAACTTCAAACATTGCTCTTGGAATGTGCAGAGGTATTAAAATAGTAAGTTAATGTGGAACTAATTCTCCCCACCCCAGCAGTAGTTGAGAAATCAGCCTATTTATTATTTCAGTGCTGATTTCTCTGTGGCACAACAATTAGTGCTGCTGCCTCATAGCTCCAGGGACCCAGATTTGGTTGTGACCTTGAGTGCTGTCTATGTAGAGTTTGCATATTCTCTCCATGACCGTGTGGATCTCATCAAGATGCTCTGGTTTCCTTCCACGTCCCAAAGATTTGCTGATAGGTCAATTGGCTGTTGGGAATTACCCTCAGTGTAGGGGCAAAAAGAATCAAAGAGATTTCTGAATGGACATGTGTGAGGGGGAGTAGGGAAGTAAAAGAGAGGGGTAATAGGACTATTGGGATTGCTTCCTGGGGAGCTGGCATGGATCTGACAGGCAGAATGGCTGTCCCCTGTGTCATTATAAGATAAGGAGCATTGACGTACAGTGGGATCTCAGGGTGTAAGTCCATAGCTCCCTGAAAGTGGCAACACCAGTAGGATAGGGTGGTAAAGAGGGCGAATGACATGCTTGCCTTCATTGTTTGCAGTGTTGAGCAATAAAGTTGGAAAGGCACATGGCAGCTGTGCAAAGCTTTGGTTAGGCCACATTTCAAGTGCTGTGTTCAATTCTAGTTGCCCCATTACAGGAACGATGTCGAGGCTTTAGAGAGGATGCAGAAGAGGTTCACCAGGATACTGCCTGGATTAGAGAGTATTGGCTATAAGGAAAGGTTGGACAAACTTGGATTGTTTTCTCTGGAGTGTTGGAGGCTGAGCAGAGACATGATAGAAGTATGAGAGGCATAGATTGGGTAGAGAGGCATAGATAGAGTAGGTAGTCAGCCTTTTTCCCAAGGTGGAAGTGTCAAATGCTGGAGGCCATACCTTTAAGGCGAGACAGGGAAAGTTTAAAGGAGATTTATTCCAAGTTTTTTCCACAGAGCATTGAACGCACCACCAGCTGAAGTGGTGAAAGCAAATACAATAGCACTGTTTAATAGGCATTAGACAGGCACATAACCAGGCAGGGAATGGAGGGATACAGACTATGTGCAAGCAGATGAGATTAGTTTGGATTGGTATCATGGTCAGCATAGATATTGTGGGCCGAAGGACCTGTTCCTGTGTTGTACTATTCTGTGTTTTATGTCCTATGTTAAGATGTTGTTGGGTCTACTGATATGTCATTGTTTTTGCAGACTGTACAGGAGTTTGCTCACGATACCAGTTCATCTGTGATGATGGCTGTTGCATTGATATCACTTTGGCTTGTGATGGGATTCCCCAGTGCCCTGACAAATCTGATGAAACCTTCTGCCAGAGCTGTAAGTACAACCTTGAGCACGTGAATCGAGGTGCTTTTGCCTTGAGTTCATTAACTGGAGCAAAAAAAGAGCAAACAATTATTAACATAACTGCTGTTTTTTTTTTGCTGAAGTTAATGTAGGTCATAAGACAGTGACCCATACAACCCTTGCTGCTGCCTCAGAGCAAGATGGTACTGTGTGGCCCTTTGGGGACAGCTTGCAGAAGGATTCAGTCGAAAGCCAAAAACCAGTGGAGCATCTCGAGTCTGAAATGACACAGTCATCCAAAGCAGAAGGAAGAGGCAACCTCAGCACTGGCCAACTTCCAGGTACGAGTAAAAAAAGCCATCAGAGTCAGAATCATACAGCATGGGAAGAAGCCATTCAGCCCGACTCGTCCACGCTGACCAGTGGGCACCCTTCCATATTAATCCCATCACCCAGCACTTAGTTCATAGCCCTCTGTGCCTAGGCGATTCAAGTGCTCAACTTGCACCTCCTAAATGCTGTCAGTGACCCAGCTTCATCCACTCTCTCAAGCAGTGCATTCCAGGCACTTACCACTCTCTGGGTGAAGGAGGTCTCCATTGTATCCCCTCTACACCTCTTCCTCATTACCCTTAACTTGTGTCCTCTAATTTTATCCACCTCTGATTTGGGGAAAACAATTAGAGCAACAATGTGTGTAGCATCATAGGACACAGAGGAAGACCATTCAGCTTTTCAGAAGACGTTACTTGCATCCCCTACCCATTCCCCAAATTCTTTTATATTTGCACCCTGTGAGAAGCTGCTCAATTTCTATACAAAAATAAGAGGCCTCATAACTAAATAGAATGTTTTGCGGCATTAACACTGTTATAACGCTATAAATCAGGAAATAAGAGATGCATGTAACAAGGACAATTCAGGAATCACAGAGGATTTTGCATATAGAATGGGCAAACCAAATCAGCAGTAATTGTGTGGAGAATGAATTCGCAGAGTGTATGAGAGGTGGTTTTCTAAATCAGTATGTTGCAGAATTAAAGAGGGAACAGACTATTTTAGATCTAGTATTATGCAATGAGAGTTAGTTTTGAGACCATTACAGGAAGAGCGATCATAATACGATAGTATTTTCTATAAAGGTTGAGAGTGATTTAGTTCAACCTCAAACCCGCTTTAAATCTACATTAAAAGGTTTTATTGTAAACATGAACGTGAATGGCAACCATTTAAAATTAATAGTAGTTTACAACGAATATATATCCTAAATGGGCACAGAAAAAAACAACAGGAAAAATGGTCCAATGGAGACACAAGAGACTGCAGGTGCTGGAGTCTGAAGCAGTGGTCCAAGAAAAGTGGTGCAGCCCTGGCAGACAAGAAGTTCAGGAGAGTATAAAATCAAAGGAAAAGCCTTATTATGTCGCTAAAAAGAACAGTCAGAGTAAGCATTGGGAAGACCAACACACTGATAAAGGGTAAGTAGAACCTAAGAGTAAACTAGCCAGAAATATGAAAACAAAATGTAAAAAGGAAAGGATTAGGTGAAGTTAATGGGGATCCCTTATAGACAGGAGAAATTGTGTTGGGGATTAGGATATAATAGGAATGAAACTAATACTTTGTTTCTATCTTCATGGAACAACCTACAGAAAACCTCCTGGAAATAGTGAAGAAGAACAAGTCTAGAGTGGATGAGGAGCTGAGTAGCATTAGCAAGTACTGGAGAAATTAATGGGACTTAAATCCCTGGGACCTGAAGACCTGCATCCCAAGGTTTGAAAGAGATGGCTCTGAAGATAGTGGACACCCTTGTCGTGTTGTAAAACACAATAGGTTCTAGAATGGTTCCCATAGATTGGAAGATAACCAAAGTAACTCCACTATTTAAGAAAGAAGAGAGAGGGAAAATGGGGAGCTGCAGGCAGGATGGCCTGGCATCAGTTGAGGGATAAATGCTAGAATCTACTATTAAAGGAATGGCAGTGGGGCAGATAGAAAATAATTACAGGACTGGGCAGAGTCGATGTGGATTTATTGAAAAGGAAATCATGTTTAACAAATCTTGTGGAGTTTTTTATCTGAAGTTGCAACTAGGGTTGTAGGCTTTCAGAAGGGTTTCAATTGAATTGCTGCACAAATGGTTATTCAGCAAAATTGGAATATGTGGGATTGGGAATAATATAGTGGTGCGGATTAATGATTGTTAACAGAAGAGACATAGAGCTCAGAAACAGACCCTTCAGCCCACCACATCCATGCCAACCCCTTTGCCCATCTACACTATTCCCATTTGTCCGCATTAGGACCATGTACTTCTGTGCCTTGCACGTTTAAGTGTCTATCTAATTGCCTCTTAAACATAATAATTGTATCTGATTCCACCACCTCCTCTGGCAGCGAGTCTCAGATATGAACTACTCTCAGTATTAAAAAAAAACTTACCCCTCAGGTCCCCCTTAAAACTCCTTCCTTTCACCTTAAACTTATGTCTTCTTGTTTTTGATATCCCTATCATGGGGGAAAAAGTGATTTTGACTACCTACCCTATCTATGCCTGTTATACTCTCATATACTTCTGTCGGGTCACCCCTCCGCCTCCTTCACTCCAGGGTAAACAAACCCAGCCTATTCAATCCCTCCCCATATTTAAAGTCCTCCAATCCAGGCAACAACCTGGTAAATCTTCTCTGCACTCTCTCCAGCACAATCACATCCTTCATGTAGCATGGCGACCAAAAGTATACACAACACTTCAAGTGCGGCCTTACCAGTGTTTTGCAAAGTTGCAATATAACATCCCAACTGTTGTATTCTTTGGCCTGACCTGTGAAGGCAAGCACATGATATGTCTTCTTCACCACCCTATCTACCTGTGTTACCACTTTTGGGGAACAATGGATTTGAACACCAAGGTATCTCTGTTCATCAACATTCCTTAACACCCTACCATTTACTGTATATGTCCTACTCATGTCTGACTTCCCAAAATGCATCACCAAGCACTTGTCGGGATTAAGTTCCATCTGCCAGTGCTCTGCCAACTTTCCATCTGATCTGTGTCCTGCTGTACCTTACACAATCTTCCTCATTATCCACACCACCAGCAACTTTCATATCAGCTGTAAACTTATGAATCATATCCCCAACATTCATATCCAGATTGTTAATATATATCACAAACAGCAAGGCCTCAGCACCAATCCTTGCAGTAAACTACTAGCCACAGACTTCCAATCAGAAGTGCTACCCTCTGCTACCACTCCACCATTATTACCCTCTGTCTCCTATAACCAAGCCAGTGTTGGATCCAATTAGCCAGCTCGCCTTGGATCCTATGTGCCCATGACCAGCCCACCATGCAGGATCTTGTCAAGTACCTTACTAATGTCCATATAGACAACATCTACTGCAAGGCTTCCTAGTCAGCTCCTCGGGAAAACTCAAATCAAATTACTGAGACAGGATTTCCCATGCACAAACTCGTACTGACTATCCCTGATCAGCCCTTGCCCTTTCCAAATGTACATAAATCCTATCCTTAGAATTTTCTCCGGTAATATCCAGACCACTGACGAAAGGCTTACCAGCCTGTAGCTACCTGGTAATTGGGTAATTGAGTATGGATGGGTAATTTTTGGGTTTGGAGACAGTGACTAGAGGGACATCCCAGAGACTGGTGCTGAAGCCTCAGCTGATTACAATCTATATCAATGATTTGGATGATACAAAGCTGTGTAGCATTGTGAGGAGGATAAAGAGAGGCTTCCAGGGGATATAGACAGGCTGAATGAGTTGGGGGTGGTGGGGGGAACATGGCAAAAGAAATGTAATGTGGAACAATCATGCACAAAATAAAAAGCTGTGTATTTTTAAATGATGAGAGGCTGAAAGGTGATGGTGTTCAGAGGAACTTTGTACACAAACCACTGAAAGTTTACGTGGAGTGCAGCAAGCAATTAGGAACACAAAGCCTTTATTGCACTAGGTTTTGCATAAAAGTATAAAGGTGTCTAAATGTAGTTATAGAGGGTCTTGGTGAGACAACACTGAGGTTATTGTGCTGAGGTCTGGACTCCCTGTCTGAGGAAGAACATACCTGTGAAAGAGGAAGTGTAATGAGGCTTCACCTGCCCCATCCTAGGAATCAGTGAAGAGAGATTAAACAGACCAGTTCTTCATTCTCTAGAGCTCAGAAAAATGAAATGTGATTGCACTGAAACATAGAAAAATCTTATGGGGCTTCACAGGATCGTGGGGTAAGAATTCTGGAATTTCTTGCCTAACAGCGCCGTCCCTGCATAGTTCAGGATAGTTCACTGTCATCTTGTCAAAGGGAAGATGAGAATGGGCTTTCAACATCTCTCATGTTATCAAGGATGAGTGGAAAAAAAAGGGAGCAGGGATTAATGACAGAACACTTCTGGGTGTGCTAGTTTGTTGCTGGAACCCTCGTATGTATGAGCATTTTTTTTCACATCCAAAATCACCTCCGGAGATCTCTTCCCCACAGCCTCCAACTTCATTATTCCCCAACCCCACATGACTCGTTTTTATCTCCTACCCAAGATTCACAAACCAAACTGCCCTGGAATGCCCATTGTTTCTGCCTGCTCCAGCCCCACTGAACTCATCTCCTTGTAAACTGTGAGACCCTTCTTTTTCACATCCAAACTTGACCTTTTTGGCCAATTTTGCACTTTACATAAATTTGAACTCATCCCAAACTGTGCCACCCACGTTCCATCTAGCCCAAAGTCCCATTCCCTTTTCACTCCTTAGATACACTGGCCTAAGGTAACTCTCAGTCTGTTAACACCTCACTTTTAAAATCACAGCCTCACTGCCCCCTATGTTTGTCAGTCCTCCAGCTGTACATCCCATCATTCCTTCAGTGGTCTCTTCTGCTCCCCCAATTTTCTTTGCCCTCTCCAATGGCATTCAACTCTCTCCCTAAACCTCTCATTTCCTTTAAAATGCTCTATTAACCCTCTTCTTTATCCAGGTTGACCCAATTACTACTTAAGGCTCCATGTTTGTATGAAACACCTTAGTACCTTTTAGGACATTAAATGTGCTGCATAAAAGCAAGCTGTTTATTTCTGTTTGCAGACTATTGCTTGGCTCCTCCTACTACGGGTCCCTGTGAAGGCAATTTCCTACGCTGGTATTTTGATAGCACCTCAGGTACCTGCAATCATTTCACCTATGGTGGGTGCAAGGGCAATCGGAATAACTTTCTACAGGAGCTGGACTGCAAGACTCATTGTGCAGAATCACAAGGTAAATACTCCCCTCGATGTGCATTAGAGTATAGCACAGAAATAGGACCTTTGGCCCAACTAGTCCATGCTGACCAAGTTACCTAACTGAGCTAGTCCCATTTGTCTGATTTGACCCATAACCCTCTAAACCTTTCCTATCCATGTACCTGTCCAAATACCTTTAAAATGCCATAATTATACCCACCTCTACCACTTCCTCTGGCAGCTCGTTCCATATACCCACCAACCTCTGTGTGAAGAAGTTGCCCCATGGTTCCCTGTTGAATCTTTCCCCTATTACCTTAAACCCATGCCCTTTAGTTTTGGACTCTTCTACCCTGGGAAAAAGACTGTGACCATTCACTTTATCTATACCCCTCATGATTTTGTACACCTCGATAAGGTCACCCTTCAACCTTCTCCACTTCAGGGAAAAACTTAAATACAAAGGGGGTACAGTGAATAAGGCAGAGATGAGCTGATTGACACATGGAAGTGTGACATTATGGCCATCGCAGGAATGTGGATGATAGGGGCAGGACTGACAACTCAATGTTACTGCTCATGGTTTTATCAGATAAAGAGCAGATAAAAGGGGTGACGTGTTATATGTGACATTAGCACAAGGTAAACATTCCTCCCCCCCCCCCCCCCAAAACCTCATTTCCAGTGCATTACTACTGCTGTATAAATTTCTGGGTGTGCTGCATATTTCTCCCTGTTCACATTTCATTACCTCTGCTATATCAGTTTTTGGCTGTCTTTCCGCATTCTCATTGCATCATCTCTGTACGTCCCCAATCCGTAAGCTGTTTTATTGTGTAGAGGCACAAACCTACTACTGAACTTGTTTTCCAATGTTTGTTCAGAAAATGGCACTCCAGTGACGAGCTCAGCTCAGACAGGTAAAGATGACGTCATGATAGACCACAGGAAAGGAGGTCATCCGCTCCCAGAGTCAGGTCAGTCACACATCTGTGTCTGTGTGTGCATGTGTCTGTCTGAAATTAAAAACAGAAAATGCTGAAAATACTCAACAGGCCAGGCCACATCTGTGGGAAGAGAAACACAGGTGAAGGGTCTTCAACCTGAAACATTAGTTCAGTTTCTCTTCCCATAGATGCTGCTGGATCTGCTGATTTGTTTATAGCATTTTCTGTTTTTATTTAGATTTCCAGTTTCTGCCATTTTTTGTGTGCATGTGTGTGTGCCAGAGAGTGTGTAATCCTTATCACTAGACACAAATTTCCACAGAATCATGGAATTCCTCAACCCAGATGTGAATAAGACACCAATTTGGACTCGGGGGCATTGGGACTTACTGCAGTTCTGTGAGTTTTGCTTAGAGGGCGATGTTGAGTACTGTTGGTTGGAGGGCGCACTATTTGCCTAGTTACTGAATTATGGGACTATAGTTAGGAATCAGAAGAGGATCATACATCAAATGAAGGAGCTGTGCATTTGCTCCCACTCATTTCCTCTTTTAATGTAGCTCTACAAAATTTTTCTTTTTTTATAACAATACCCCAGCCTTTGGAAGCTATTGAATCAGCTTCCACCACTACCTGAAAACAGTCAAAATAATTGATCAGCAGTGTGTCCGAGTGTTTTGGGGCAGTTGTTGTGTGGGGTAGGGGTAGGGGTGGGGGGTGGGGAGAATTACTGAGGCCACACGGGGGAGCAGAAGCTCTGTGGGGTGGGCAGGGGTCTGGTTTTGATGTGGAAGTGTGGCATCTGCCACATGTATGATGGAGAAGAAACTGTGTTTGTTGGGGAATGTGAGAGGGGTGGAGAGGGTCTCCTGTAAACTCCACGTAGAACACACCTGCCTATCATCTCCATAACACAAGGACATGACATTCCCCCTCACCCAATGAACCCTCTCCCCACAAATTTCTACCTTTGCTGAAATCTGGCTCACCTGAAATCCCCATTCTTCCCCCAATACATTTCCTTCCAACCCCTTCCACTTCCCATTATAACCCCTTCCCTGCTCTGCCTGGTGAGAGACTCTTCTCCCTTCCCCCTCCCAACCTTTGTTACATCAAAGGGTGTGCAGGAACCTGACTGTGACTGAACTTGCCTTGCAGGAGCAGTGCTGCCTTTGGCCCTGGGACTTGCCATCACTGCCCTGCTCTTGCTGATGATCATCTGCCGGTTGCAGCTGGTGAAACGCAAGCTGAAGAAGGTTCGGCCCATCACGTCTGAGGAGTCGGACTATCTGATCAATGGCATGTACCTGTGACACCGAATGGTACAAGTGTAACTCCTCCTCCTTCTCCTCATGATCATCGTGGCAATGTGAAACAATTCAATCTCTGTGTGTATGTGTTTATTTAAATGGTTATGTGGATCAGTGTAGAACTCTTCAATTTTATTCCTTCCTATTCACACTGGCAAATCTGACATGTTGGGCCTTATGTCAAAGCCAGTTTGAGACCAAACTAGCTCTGTTGCTACAGTGATGTACTTCTAAGCAGCCTTGTCGGTAAGATATTTCTTACTCATTGCCTTGTACTGAAACTCTTAAATTCCTCCTGTCGTTCAGAAGAGGTTTGCTCCTTTTAATAAGAAGCTCCACCCATTCCATCCCATTGCCCAAAAGGTTCCCTGCCACCATGAAGCATCATTGGGTTTCCCCATGTCCATTGCATCTTCAGCCTGGGGACACACATCTCTGCTTCCCCTATTGCCAATGCTGCCAGCAGTTTGCTCCATCCCTTCCCATGTTTTAAGGTAGATTTGTGCAAGTGTTAGTATCACCAGCTGCTCTACTTCTTCCCTGGGATTACTTGGCAGCATTTGGGAAATCCGTGGCAGGAATGTGGAAAATTGAGGGATTTGCAATTAAAATACTATTCTGCAAACTGCACAAAATTTAGGTAGTTGTTGTTTGGCTGGCAGGTGCATTAGTTTATGCTGTGCACAAACTGTTGAACTTGGTAATATCAGAAGGGCTTCCTCTTTAAAGATTCCACTGATATCAACAGTCCTGGGCTCCTAAATAAATGGCATTTGCCCAGTGTGACTCTAGTTCTGAATATCTAATGTTATTTGCTTCACATCACAGCTGAAACCACTGCATTTGAGTATCTTTTAAAAAGATATTCTGGTTGTCTTGGGAAGTGATGGTTAACCAGCACACTGCTAGTATGTAGGGCATAGATAAAGTCATGGAGCAAAGAAACAGCCCCTTTAGCTTACCATGTCAGTAGCACCCACTGTACTTATCTACACTACTCCCATTTACTCACATTGGGTCTCAAGTCTTGTCTAAAGCCCACTCCTGAGTTGTTCTTTACGTGGTGGAATAGCCATCGAGTTGCAGAGTGAGGCAGCTGCTGCAACACATATAGTCTCTGACCTTCTGGTAGCCTGGTAACACAAGTTCAGAATACCACAATGGTGTGAGCCTTTGTGTCAGCTTCAAAGCAACAATTTAACATAAAGTCAGAATGTAAACATTGAACCAAGCACTTTTAAGTTGAGGCTCCTTGCACAGTTGGGTGACTAGAAACAATTACTACAATCTTGGCACATTGCTTAGCATGGTAGTGGAATATGGACTGCAGGGGCCAAGAAAATAGAATCAGCTTCTGCCTTTATCGCCCATGGTGCATTCTTGACATCGCATGGAAGGGAAACAGCTCCAGCATAATCATCCCTCTGATTTTGCTGGCTTTGACATGTGTATGGGATGAAAGATGATTATATCCCCAGAGGCATACCTTATGGGGTGAGGGAATAAAGAGTTAAAGTGAGGGGGGAAAGATTTAAAAGGGAACTGAGAGGCAGATGGTGGTAGGCATACAGAATGAGCTGCCAGAGGAAGTGGTAGATGCAGGTACACTGACAACGTTTAAAAGCCATTTGGACAGGTACATGGATAGGAAAGTTTTAGAGGGAAATAGGCAAACTGGACTAGCTGAGTTGGCCAAATTGGTCAGTGTAGAGGAGTTGGGCTAAAGGGCCTGCATTCTGTGCTGTATAACTCCGACCTGCAAGCTGCTCAAAGTGCCCTTTTAAGGAGGTTGGAAAGAGGTATATGAAACACTATGATATCCGGGGAAACTGGTTGACGTCAGAAGAAAATGTCAACTGTGGGTAGGGATGCCCACTCTTATCAATCAGTGGCTTTCACAGCTCCATCATAAACAGCAGTGCCATAAGCAAAGCCGCAGAAATAAAGATCACCCTACATCTGCTGATGACACTTTCAGTTTGGCACACATAGCAGATACCTACCTTTTCTGGAATAGGTTTAGTGAGGCATTAGTGGAAATGCAGCCTGCAATTGGGTCTTGCCCAGGTTCAAAAGCTGCCTTTCCAATATCTTGCATCACTGGAAGGATGCCATTGCTTTAGGTGCAAGGTAGGGGAGTTTTAAAAATGAGTTTGCATAGGTGGGGGTGTTGGCCAGAGGTGATTTGGAACAACTAGATCACAAAAAAGCAGAGGCAGATGGACAATGTCAGAGTTGGAAGTAGACTGCAATGGAGAATCTTATCACATTTAAGAAAATGTCTGAGCTGAGTTCCATTTGAACACTGGTTACACAACCCAGTTGTGCAAATTAGCAGAGTTGGCGTGAGCAGCTGGCAAAATGTAGTCTCCCCCCCCCCCCCGGGTGAAATGTCAATACTGGAGGGCATAGGTTTAAGGTGAGGGGGAAAGTTTTCTACAGAGTGGTAGGTGCCTGGAACAAGCTGATAGGGGAGGTGGTAGAAGCAGATATGATAGCAACATTTAAGAGGCATTCAAAACAGGCAGATGGGATTAGATTGGCATCATGGTCAGCACAGACATGGTGGGCCAAAGGGCCTGTTCCTGGGCTGTACTATGAAGGATTCAAGTTCCATACTTGGAAATTAGTGACAGCTTTCCAAGTGTATACTCTGACTAGTTCTTCAGGTGTTGGAAATGTCTCCAAGACTAGTGAGCCCTGGAACTAGAGTGCACTTTTGAGACCCATAAAGTAATCTGAGCTATTGTTGCTTTGAAATTTCTGCCTAATGAATGGGAATTGTATTGTACAAGAGGCACAAGAGCTTTGGTGACTACCTTCCATGTAGCTTGTGGCTGAAACCTACCTTGTACAAAACTGCTACTATATGACCATGCTTCCTGCCAGAAGATTGAACTAAGTGCTAAATACCATCAGCTTGCTCAGCCTTGTGATTGGAAAATCAATTCAGAAGATTTAGCAGTTGAGAAAAGCTGTCCAGATTTCCATTGGCACCTTCTTTTAGCCTTGGTCATCAGCATACACCCCTGAATTTGATGATGATCCAGGACAAAAATTAATCATTATGGCAAGACTTGAAAATGTGAAGAGTGCCAGATCTTTCAAAAGCCCATGGGTTATTATTAGATTCAAGGGTCACTACCTGCAGTGCACAATGTGACAGTGCAACATTTCAGAAGCAAGCTTTAATGACAAAGCCACTATTCAGGGAAATCTGGAATAGGTACAATAAACTTGGGCCCAGGCACTGGGAGAGCTGCCCTTCTGTTTTGAAAAGAAAAAAAAGATATTCACAACCAGCAGAGGGCAGAGAAGGCATCAGTTAAATCTCTCATCCAGAAAAAACAGTACCACAGTGCAATAAACACATATTCCAAGCAGGTAAGTGTCTAGATTGGAAATCCAGAGAAACCAAAAAACTTTGAACACCAACTGAGGGTAAGATACTGAGTACCACGAATAAAACAAGGACTTAAACAGTTAGGAAGTGTCCTGCTCCATGTACAGTCCTAACACTTCCAATTCTCTTGACTTTTTTTTTAAAAAGCCAACTGTGAACTCCTTGTTTGAGGTAATTTGCAGGCTCAAGGGCCCTCGTGTTTTTTTTAAAAAAAAGCAACTGCGAAAGATCAGGGAGCCTCAACATCTTGTAATTACTTCTCTGTTGACAGACAACAACATGGACTTGGCAAAATGAGAAAAAAAGATGGGAAACTGGTTAAAAGGACTGTAAGATGGAGGCAAATGAGCCCACCAGGGTCATCCATTTGTTTAGAATGAATAGTTAAGGGTTGGTGAATGTGAGAGTTGGGAACAGCAGGGAATACTGACAAAGGAGCATTTGTTGTCAAGTGGCAGAAAACCAAATTTGGCAGTTCTGTAATGTATACTGTTTTAACCCCCCTTTCTCATCTTCCCTCCTCCCCCCATAATGCATTTTCAAAAAAAAAATACAAATCAATCCATCCACTAAAATTTATTTGGCAAAGCAATAAATGCATACATTGAGGAAATTTAACTGCAATTCATAATGTCAAGAGCTCCTACAGCAAGGGTTATATTTTCACTACATTCAACCGTGAAGCAATAAAATTGTGGAATAGCAGCACAGAACTTAAAACTATGTTTGAAAGCATCAATATGTCCAAATCCAATTTTACAGTCAACAGTGTAGTAGCTGCCATCAGCATGTAGTGCTTGGGAGGCTTGATTTCAGGAACATGAAACATGGTTATCTTGACAGCAACTCACAGTGCACTACAATCTTAAGGGTTTAGTGCTTGGTTATGACTGCATACAGAAAGCTCTTGCATATGCAGCATCATGAGTGCACACAGCATGTTGTAATAGTGCTAGATTTGAACACACATCAATTGGGGGCGGGGGGGTGGAGAAGAAACTAGCTACACCACACATCCGCTGGCCGTCCTTGCTGCAGCTTCACTCTTGCCAGTTAAAAAAGTAAGCCAAGCCTCGGAAAACTTCTTCCAGTGCTGGATGTATTTTTGATTAAACTCTTTACTGCAGCTCTTTTCCCAGGCAAGTTTGTTGAACTATTAAATGAACACTGCTCCACACCAATCATTAAGTATGAGTGTGTGTGTTTGTGTGTGTGTGTACAAGTCCAAAACAAGCTGCAATGCTGTCATTTTTCAAAGCATTTAGAACAGGAGGTATCCACTCCACATTAATATCAGGTTCTGAGCACACAGATGAAGCTTCACATTTCATCCCTGTGGATTTAAAACAACAAGAGTTAAATTGGAGCACAATCAACTCATCCAAGAGTGCCTACATTTTAAAATAAAAAAGGGATTGCACTGATTTAGCAAAATGTACTTTTGTTTTTTTTTTGGAGCAGAGGGTGAAAGAAAGCAGCGATAGTGGTGCTCAAAATCAGAGGCTCTGGCATTGTGGGGGAGAGGAACTTTCCTAGCTTAACAACTCAAAACAAGTTCAAGGGGAAGACAATCATGTTGGCCCAATAGTTTGAGATTAAGATATTATTGTGGTTTTAGTCAGGGATCTACTCAAGGGATTGCACTTTATCTGAACATAGCCATCACTCTGCAATAGTTGCCCAGATGGATAAAAATGTTTGCTAGCACGGAGCTGATCCATTTTAGTCCTGGAATCTTGCAACTCAAATGTACTAATGATTTGAAAGAAAGAATCCAACTATTCATAAGCTGTACAGAACTGATTCGGGCAATTTCATCTGGACTTCACTTATCCATAGGTGACTGAGATGGGATCACAATACCTTCAAACAGGAAGATGCACAAAACTACCATCCTGACCATTTCCCAAATTAGCTTCAGGTTCACTTACCTTTGCCCCTCCGCAAAGATTGCAGCAGCTTGCATGTGCCCGATGGCCAGCTGCTCCTTAAGACCAAATCTACCTAGATCTAACTGCAGAGATAAAAGCACAGGATACATGGGCAAACTTGGCAACAGATTTAAAGCTAATGGGATTAAAGGGCAGCATGGATACAAAACTGTCTAAGGGAAAGAAATTACAGTATTGGTGAACAGCTGTTTTCAGACTAAAACGTGCACACCTTGGAGTCTATACAAGGCCCACAATTTTTGGTAAAAGTACCCCGGACTTCAGTAATACAAGACAGACTTTCAGATGATAAAACTCAGTCAACAATCCATGCATTTAAATCAACGGCAGGAAGATAGGAACTTGTGAAATGAATGACAAAAAGGCAAATGAAAGGGAGTGCACAACAATTGTGAAGTGATACATTTTGGTAGGAAGAATGAGAGAGAAGACAACAAACTAGAGGGAGTGCAGAAACAGTGATGGGGTTATCTGTACAAAAAATTTTGAAGTTTATTGGGACTCAGATTAACAGACGAGTGAAGGGAAAAAAAAGCAAAGAAATTGTACAAGGCCATACTATACAAAAAAAAGCTAGATCTCGATGTGTTGAATTCTAGGCACCCACACTAAAGACATACAGGCATAAATGCAGGAATTTTATAGAATAACATTAGGGAGGGAGAATCTCCAGGACACCTTACAGCAGAAGAGATCAAGAGGTAGTTCTTGTGAAGTTCAAAATCATGAAGTGGTTTTTCTTTGGTTACTCTTTCAAAGCATTTCCCGTGGCAGAAGGCTTATTGAACAAGGGTCAAAGATTCCAGGCAACTGGCAAAATAACTAGCAGAGCCATAGGAAACTTTAAAAAACACTTGCAATTTAATCTGGAATTCACCATCATAAATGTTATTACTGCTTCCGGTAATAACATCGAGAATTACAGAAACTTGAAAGGAAAACAATTAGATGGCTGAGGGGAAATGCAGAAGATTGGGACTAATTTGCTTAGATTTAAGAATAAAGAATAGGCACTGGCCTTCTGTGCTGAATCATTCTTCGAAGATATTCACTTCTCAATCACAATTAGTGTGACAAAAACAATTTCACATCATTAACCATTACATATCAAAAGCACAATCACCCATTTCTAAATTTGAGTGCTTGGTTGCTTTTGTTGTGTTGTCAAAGAGGAAACATGCAGCCAATTTACACAGCAGACTTCCATGAGATATTGGAGCTGACAAATGAAGAAAGGTTGTGCCTACAGCCAGTGGTATTTAGAAGATTTTATTAAAGCACACCAGATTCTGAGGGAGCTTAACAAGTTAGATGCGAACAAGATGTTTCACCTCATGAGGGAATATAGGCTTTTTGGGGGGGGGAGCACAGGGGGAGAAGAGTGAGTGTAAAGGTCAGAATAAGGGGTCACCCTTTTAAGACGGAGGTGGGAGGAGTTTTCCCCGAGAACATAGAAATACTACAGCACAATTCAGGCCCTTCAGCCCACAAAGCTGTGCCTGAGGGTCATGAATTTTCTACCACAGAGAGCTGTGCGGAGCAAATTATATTCAAGGCCAATAGAAAAAAGGTGCATTTGATTTCTAGTGTGTAGAATTGCGACAGAGTCATACAGCACAGAAACGGGCCCTTTGGCCCACCACATCCATACTGACCTTTCTGCCCATCTACTCTAATCCCATTCGCCTGCACTAGGTCCACAACATTTTATGCCTTGCCCATTCAAGTGCCTGTCCAAACATCTCTTAAATGAAGTGATGGTATCCAACTCCACCTGCTTTTGCAAAAAGCTCCAGATATCAACCTCACTGTGTAAACAAACTTTTCCCTCAAATGGCATGGCTGACTTTCATAACAGGCGTGGTCTTATGTTTGCCAAAAGCTGAAAGACATTGGTGATATTCAAAAGAGGCAATTCAGTTTTACGTGGCAAACTCAACTGCAGTGTATAGCTCCATTGTTGGACATTGAGATTCACAAAGTGTTCTTCACTGTACATAGAATATCTTTGTACAATAAAGCAGGAAGTTAGATGGGCATGTATTGAGTGGTGAAACAGTTCAAAAGTTTATTGCCCAAATGAGCAAAGACATACAACACAGCAGAAAACAGTACACTAGGAATAACATGCTGGGAGTGGGAAGAAACCCTGATGCTTAGATGTGTATTTGCCCATGGAAAATTTACAGGGTGGAAAGAAGTGGGTTCCAATTTCAGGTTATAAATAACCGGTAATCTGCAGATACATGGGGAAGTGTTGGAACAGACTGACGACTTAAAGTGGGACTTGTATTCAAATGAAATTCGATCAAACTAGTGGCTAGTGCCATTAATAATTTACAATCAAGTGCAAGGTAAAGAAATTGTCTGAAGATCTCTCTTGCTCAGATTTTAGAAAAATGGCTTTAGCACTTTTGCTTAATTTAAGCTGCTCATTTACTCTTAGCACTGGTTGGAGGCAAAGATCATGGTGGACAGCTCAAGGTAACCAGAGAAGTGAGCCGAGAACACAAGGCTTGGAGGTATTTGATGATGGATTTCCTTCTGTATTAATAAACAGACTGCTGGAGGGAGTCAAGTCAGGCAGCATCTGTGGAGGCAAAGGGATGGTCAACGTTTCAGGTCATGACCACCCCTCTGCCTCCACAGATGCTGCTGCTTGACCTGCTGAGTTGCTGCAGCAGAGTCTTTTTCCTCCAGATCTCAGCATCTACAGTCTCTTGTGTCTTCCTACTGTATTAACTGGGTTTGTGGGTGGTATCTAGTACAGGGAGAATTCCACACCCACCCCCACTTAGCACTAGCAGCCTAAACACTTGCTTTAGGATAATAGTACTACATAGGCATTTATACAACTTCAGTTAAACTGTTTTTATTACATTCAGCAGCAAGCCATCAGACCTACTTCCAAAACGTCCAATAAAGCCTCAACACCCAAAACAGGCCAACAGAAAGACTAAGCATTCCCTTCCAGCCTTTCCCCAACCTGTCTGTATACACAGATTTTTTTTCTTAAATTTCCAAAGCATGCAACATTAGTATCTTATTTTCTACCTATGATTCACAGATAAAAGATCTGAATTAGTCCATTTATTACATGGACATAATGGAGTTACAAAAATAAAGCAAATCAAAGCAGCTTGCTCCAGTCCACACACTTCACCTTGTTTCTGAGGAAGATGGGTTGCGCAGAATCACTTCCACCTTGGCACCTGCTTTTCTTGATCTGTTAAAGGCACATAGATCACTCCCATCAGAGGTTTCTTATTGATGCTGCCATTCGCTAGTTTATCATACTGCTCCAACATCTGGTTTCCACCTGGAGGGCCGACTGGTAAAATCATCCTCCCACCTGGCTTTAACTGGTCTAGTAGCTGGACCAAGGGAGAAGGAAAACGTGGTTGGGGGGGGGGTGGGTGCGGTGTCAAAGAATGTGAGAGAGGTTGATGTGGAAGGAAAAAGGAGAGAAAATGTACAAAATAATTTAATATCACAAAAGCACTTTTTCTCAACAGATTAAAAAAGACAAGCGAGCCATTGAATCTACAAAGCTGAACACCAGTTATTAGTTTAATTCAGTATGTACATTTAAGATTACTTTGTAAGTCAATGTACACATGACACTCAAACTATGAGTGCCAATTGGGTTACTCTCATTTCATCCAGTTCGCTGCATCCACATCAACTAGCAAAATAGAGTCAAAAAGTGAAGATTAGAGTTAAAACAACATCTATCAAAGACATTTGGTGCTTTAAAAAAAAACATCTGCAACAAATCAATCACATACCCTAGATTAAATTTATTCTGACTGAGCAAGGATTTCAAGTTGAAGGTTTAAGTGCAGGATTGGATTCACCTTTCTAAAAAGATGGCCAAAATCTGCACCATATACAATCCTTCCTTGCTTTAAAGATCCATGGTATTGAAGAGTTACTGAAATTATTTACTCTGCAGTCTCATATGCAAGGAAGTTTCAAGTTTAAGAGCACAACAATGATTCTCACAAGGAGACTCCTCATACATCTGAATGTTTTTGTTCTAAAGATGAGGAAAAACTTAGACATTGCAGTTTGCTACATTTACTCTGGTCCACCTACAGCCACATTACCAGTTTTGTCTAGCCTTTGGCTACAAGGATAAATAAGGTCCCATAATCAAATACTAGAAACTCATCCGGGGAATTCAGAGGTCAACTCAGAAGCTCTTGTCAAAACAGATGACATTTATTCTACATTAATGACTATTTGCAAATCCCCAAGGATCCAAACCCAAAAAAATCCAATACCTTCAATGGTTTGGCACTTGCAAATGGTATTGATGATACTTGGGCTGTGCATTCGAAATGGGTTCCCTTTCTGAAACTGTTGTGCTATACTCACTGCATTCTGTGGGTATAACTCTAAGGACTGATAGAATCTGAGTGTGCAATAAATGTACATTTTCTAGCTCTGATGGAATAGTTTGAAGAGAACTTACTGCCTGCGGTACTGTACTTGCAGCAGCTCCCACGTGGATGGCATCATATGGAGCTTCCTCTGGGTACCCTTGTCTCCCATCACCCACTGTGGGAGGCGGAATTAAAAATTTCAATTAGAGGGAAATTTTTCACTATTTAAATATAGAGAAAGCAAATTTTACACAAGGTGGTATTCAAGTAATTGTTATTTGTGTTGTTTTATAAGACTTTGAAAAGTCTTTAAATGCATAAAAATTTAGAGTACTCAGCCCCTTAAGCCTACCTTGCTGATGTGATTTTAACCTCAACTCCACTTTCCCACATACTCCCTATGACCTTTCACCCTTTGCTTATCAATAACCAGTCTACCTCTGCCTTAATAATATTCAAAGACTTCCACAAACTCATGACCCTCTGGGGGAAAAAAAAAGTCTAATCTCTCATAAAGCAACCTCTTATTTTTAAAGAGCAACCCCTAGTTCTAGATTCTCCCACAAAATGAAACAGCCTCTCTGTATCCATCCTGTCACGATCTCTCAGCAGGATCTCATGTATCAATGAAATCACCTCTTCTAATCTCCAGCAGATACACCTAGCCTATCCAACCCTTCTTCATTCCAGCCATGTTCAGTAAACCTCAGAAGTGCTTCCAACACATCTTTATTTAAATAAGACTACCAACAGTATGCATGTTACTCCAGATATGTTCTCACCAAGGACTAACAAAAGCATAACTTCCTTACTTTTGTATTTAATTCCCCTCACAACAACATTGTTAACTTTCCTTACTGCCAACACATCAGCCTTTTGCAAATCACACACTAGGGCATCCAGATTCCTCTCCATCTTGGAGCTCTGCAATCACCCACTATTCAGAATATACACTTTATTTTTCTTATCACAATGGACAATTTTACATTTCCCTCTTCAGCAGACCATTGCCCACTCACATAACCTATCTATACCCTTCTGTTGCCTCTAACTTGCTTTCCTACCCATTTTTGTATCACCAAATTTGGCACCTATGCCTTTGGGACTTTCATCCCAACCACTTGCATAAATTGTACGAAGTTGCAACCACAGCTCCGATTCCTGTGGCGCACTACTAATTACATCTTTCCAAGAACCATTTATGGTGCGCACCATTTCCCATCAGCTAGCCAATCTTCTATCTATGCCAGAATGTTATCGCTTTTTATTTCTACAATAACCTTCGACAACGTAACAAGTGCCTTCTGAAAATCCAAGAACAGTGCATCTATTGGCTCCCCATTATCCACAGCACGTTACTTCTTTAAACGATTGGTTAAATATTCTTTTCATTAAACTATGAAGACTTTGCTGAAGATTAAGTGCTCTAACATTTCCCCCATGACAGTTGTTGTTAACTGGCCTGTAGTTTCTTCCTTTCTCTCTCCCTCTCATTTTGAGGAAGGGAGTTTACATTTGTTACTTCCCCATCTAATATAACCTTCCCCAAAAGCAGCAAATTTTCAAAAAAAATTAAAGCTAATGCATTTGCTGTCTCACTACCCTCGTCTTTCAAGACCCTAAGATGACGTCCAAACCTGGGGCCTATCAGCCTGAAGCTCCAAGCATTTTGCTCAGTGTCACTGCCCTGATCATTGCAATTTTCCCCAAATGCAACAATTCTATCATTGCACAATTCCAGGTCTAGTTTAGTCTGCTCTCCAGTTGGCTTCACATCTGCTGGAAGTATCCTGAAAGCACCACGAGTAGCTCATCTTAGCTACCTTTGCTTATCTAACTTTTCTACTCTATACTTAGATCAAAATCCCCCATAATTATTGCCATACCTTTCTGACAAGCTCCTACATGTGTTTACTGTTAGGGCCCATACACTATCCCCAGAAATGAATTCTTGCATTTTGTTTCATCTCCACCCAAACTGCTTCTACATCCTGGTTTTCTGGATTCCTCCCCCACCCCCCCATAGCACTAAGACCATCTTAATTAATACAGCCATTCCACCAACATTTTCTAGCTTCCTGTCCATTTAAATACCATGTATCCCCTTCAATAATTCAGGTTCCAATCTGTTATGTTGCCACATCTTTGTGATGACTGTCAAACTTATTTCTATTTGCATTCCCAGGTCATTTGTTTCATTTCAAACTCTTCTCTGCATTCCGATATCAATTACTATTACTGAAATGCTGCCTTGTGTAGAAGGATAAATTTTCCACAATTTTGGATTAAGCAAAAAGCAAGAAACAGGTGGAGGTGCTTATCACCCGAAACAGAAGTAGAGAACACCATTTTAATGAAGTATCATCAACTTAATGTTGTGTAGATAGACCAAAAGCTCACTCACCTACAAATTTTACTCTTCCTGACGAAAGCAAAGATGGATCATCTTTCTTTACGTTAGCTGTGGAGTCATTTACCAGTTCCTTAATATGTTCAATTCCTACCACTTTTCCACTTGGACCAACCTGGGTAAAAGATGGTTTTGCATAACTTCAGAACATTTTCCCTTCTCAGTGTTAATACAATTCTCAGTAGTATTCTGTTCTTAGCCTTCATACTCTGAAGTCATGCCCTATAAACTATTTCCCCTCTGGAAGGGAAACAGCAATGAGTAACATTCCACTGAAAAGGGGAGAAGTCCAGCGGAAGAGGGATGCTGCTTACCTAGCCCTGTTCCATCTAGAATCCAACATCATTCCCACAATGGAAACCAACCTCTTCACCACTCTAATGAAGGTAATGAAGAGTGCCAGATACACTTGAAAGTGATTCCACTTAGTCCAGATGAAAGGTCAACCCAAAACATCAACTGTCTATTTCCCTCCACAGATGCTGCCTGACCCAGTGAGTTCCTTCAGTGCTTTTTGTGTTGCTCTACTTATCCAGGACCCATGACCCACCAGATCTCAAGGAATTACAATGTCCACTGGTGTAGAGGTGTGTGAACGTCACCTACTTATGGCATATTCCAGACTGCAGGAGTACGTGCTGAGGGATGCCCTGTCCTCCCACTAGAGGACATTGAGGGGCCAATTTTGGCAGGGAAACCTCTCAAGCAACAGAAGGGTACATCACCCCAGGGGGCCACGTGGGTGGCAGTGGTGCTATGTACAAAATTAAAGATGTGCTAACACTACTATTTATAGAACCAGCAACAATGAATATATTGACCAAACAATACTATGTAAAAGGGGTTTGCACTGTTCTTTTTTTTATACATTTTATGAAAAGTTTATTTTTGAAATAAAAAATATTATTTGACAGGGTGGAATTTGGGAGAGAATGTAGAGCAGGGAGAAGGACAGGGCACAGAGGGAAGAGTAGGCAGGTTCTTTCTCCAGAGATGATATCCAGAGTTTCGCTATGCCACTCCCCCTGCTAATATTGACTCAGCGCACTGAGCAGCATTCAGGAATTCTGCAAGATTAGTGCTTACAATCTCCACACACTGAACTACTTACCATCCGTGCAAAACAAGACGTGAGGATTCCACTGCCAGAACCTACATCAAGTGCTTTAGCTCCTTCAGACAAATGATCGTGCAGCAGTTCCAGGGCATATGCATGCTGGGGGAGACAACAGGTCAGATTATATACATTGAGAGCAAGTATAAATACCTAATGACCTTGCAAATATCAAATAAAAGTGATGGCTACTTAAAACAAGTTAAACTATTCCCTTCCACAAAATAATGACTTGGTAAGGGTGGTGGTAAAGGAGTCATCATTTCAGAAGGCATACCAGTTTCATTTTACATAGAACTGCAATCCAACTCGGGCAAACAGTGCATCATGTTCAGTGTCCATGCACACACACCCATCCCTCTCGGCATGTAACCTTCTGAATGACTAGTGCTGATAATGACATTTCGTCTGACCATATTTTTAAAAAAAAAACATTGTTCCAAGGTTAAATTGTTTAAGTCCAAAATGTAAACAAATACAGCTGACAGAAATTGTAACCCAGCAATGAGGTCACCAAGTTGAAGAGATATTTGTCAAGTCCCAAGAGTCAGCTGCATCCATCTTGGTCTTAGTGGAAGACAGGCACCAGTGAACCCACCACCACATTCTGCAACAAAGGACACATACAAAAGGGTCTCCTGTGACAAAGACAAGAGATCTAGAGAATAAAAGCACTATGTATTCACACATTAGTTCTTATGGCAAGTTATAATATAGACACTATTCAATAAAGAATTTTTTTTCCACAACAAACGTCTATATCCACACACAACCACCAATCTAATCAACATATAATTTTCTTCCTCTTATTTATTTTCCCAGGAAATATTATTCCCTTTAAGTGGCAGGCCATTCCTCATTCTCACCGTAAAGTGAAAAGGATTATTCATCAGACTTAAGTGGCTACACTTATAGTCAGTAGTTCTTGGCTCAGTAGCCTCCATAGTAGTCAGTCTTAGAGTTGTAAGCCATGGTAAGTGTTATTAATGCAACATTACAAACAAATGCGTTCTCAGGCCTGGTATGCAACAAATGCATGTGTTTGGTAACTTTGCCAAAAGCAAAGATCTTGACTACTTGTTCTAATATGCCCAGTGTTTAGCCTTGTCACCTCTGAAGAGCATGCTATGCAACAAGCTAGCAAATATACAGTGGCATGCAAAAGTTTGGGCACCCCTAGTCAAAATTTCTGTTACTGTGATAGCTAAGTGAGTAAAACACGACCTGATTTCCAAAAGGCATAAAGTTAACGATGACACATTTCTTTAACATTTTAAGCAAGATTACTTTATTTCCATCTTTTACAGTTTCAAAATAACAAAAAAGGAAAAGGGCCGAAAGCAAAAGTTTGGGCACCCTGCATGGTCAGTTTGGTCACCCTGCATGGTCAGTACTTAGTAACACCCCCTTTGGCAAGTATCACAGTTTGTAAATGCTTTCTGCAGCCAGCTAAGAGTCTTTCAATTCTTGTTTGGGGGATTTTTGCCCATTCTTCCTTGCAAAAGGCTTATAGTTCTGAGAGATTCTTGGGCCGTCTTACATGCACTGCTCTTTTGAGGTCTATCCACAGATTTTTGATAATGTTTAGGTCATGGGACTGTGAGGGCCATGGAAAAACCTTTAGCTTGTGCCTCTTGAGGTGGTCCATTGTGGATTTTGAGGTGTGTACAGACAGTATGATGTTTGCTTCCAGAATTTGCCGGTATTTAATTGAATTCATTCCTCCCTCTACTAGGGAAATGTTCCCCGTGCCACTGGCTGCAATACAAGCCCAAAGCATGATCGATCCACCACTGTGCTTAACAGTTGGAGAGGTGTTCTTTTCAAGAAATTCTGCACCCTTTTTTCTCCAAACGTTCCTGTGTCCTCACCACAAAATTCAGCATCAGAAGTTTGCAAAGGAACATCTAAACAAGCCTGATGCATTTTGGAAACAAGTCCTGTAGTATGGTGAAGTTAAAATAGAACTTTTTGGCTGCAATGAGTAAAGGTATGTTTGGAGAAAAAAGGGTGCAGAATTTCATGAAAAGAACACCTCTCCAACTGTTAAGCTCAGGGGTGGATCGATCAAGTTTTGGGCTTGTGTTGCAGCCAGTGGCACGGGGAATATTTCACTGGTAGAAGGAAGAATGAATTCAATTAAATACTGGCAAATTCTGGAAGCAAACATCACGCTGTCTGTAAAAAAGCTGAAGATGAAAAGAGGATGGCTTCTACAACAAAATAAAAATCCTAAACACACCTCAAAATCCACAATGGACTACCTCAAGAGGCACAAGCCGAAGGTTTTGCCATGACCCTCACAGTCCCATGACCCAAACATAATTGAAAATCTGTGGATGGACCTCAAAAGAGCAGTGCATGCAAGACAGCCCAAGAATCTCACAGAACTAGAAGACTTTTGCAAGGAAGAATGGGCAAAAATCCCCCAAATAAGAATTGAAAGACTCTTAGCTGGTTGCAGCAAGAGTTTACAAGCTGTGATACTTGCCAAAGGGGGTGTTACTAAGTACTGACCATGCAGGGTGCTCAAACTTTTGCTTCAGGCCCTTTTCCTTTTTTGTTATTTTGAAACTGTAAAAGATGGAAATAAAAAAGTAATCTTGCTTAAAATATTAAAGAAATGTGTCATCTTTAACTTTATGCCTTCTGGAAATCAGGTCATCTTTTACTCGCTTAACTATTCACAGTAACAGAAATTTTGACCAGGGGTGCCCAAACTTTTGCATGCCACTGTAGCTGATGGTTCTGAACTCCTCCAGCAAAAATGGTTTTCATCTATTCCATCAACTTTTTAAATACCTCACTGGATCACCCCTTAATCTAAATAAGCCTTCACCATGGAGGCTGTCAATGGATAATACTACAGAGCCAATTATAGCTTGAGAAGACTAATATCTCCTTCCCAGGTACCCAGTATTCCAGATGAGGTCTAGCCACAGCTTCATGTAGCTTAATGTGATTTAGTTTTCCACCTTCTCACTGTAAAACCTCCAAGTGATCAAATCAACCAACAAATATGGGTCCCAGCAAAGTGACAAACTTGCAGAGTAAAAATAGTTGGCTTTGTGCAAATGACACATGGATCAAAGCTGTTGCACAATATTTTGCTTGCCGCATTGACTGCTTTTTATGATTTCAATGAACACTACACCAGAAACTGCCAGAAATATTCAGATCAGGCCACATCTGTGGGAAGAAATACAGAGTTAAATGTTTCAGTTCAGAGTATTTCCAGTATTTTCTATTTTTATTTTAGGTGTCCAGCATCTTCAGCTTTTTTAATTTTCACTACATGTCCAGACCAAGGAAATGAATCAATAAAGTTGCATACTAGACTTCCAGTTAAGATCTACTGGGAAACCTGTATTAAAAATTAAAAGGCCTATTAAGAAATATTTCTCCCTCCTACCAACTGCTTCCCACACTCACGGGAATAGTAATTTACAATAGGCATATGCAACTCCAAAAGGTCACTTCTGATGAAGAGAACATGTACACAAGACGTTTTATTAATTGATTTTCTATGGTGTGCCCCTCGTGGAATGAATGCCAAGTACTTCTAAGATGGCCGGACAAAAACACCGAGATCAGTCACCATTTTAACGGCCTCCCTGTATTACAATGACCTCTGTCTGTATAAACTGGTCACATCGAAGGAACACTCTCCTGCGATTGTGGCAAGCAGCATCTCAGTTGGCAGAAAGATACAAATACAGAATTGGCAAATATGTAAACAAACAAATGCATACAAAAAAAAAAGCTGGTTTCAATAAAGGTAACCATGAAGCTGGTGAACTGTCATTAAAAATGCCCAGTTTACTCTAAACCAAGTTTTAAAACAGGAAGACACTCATATCAAACAAGGACCATCACCAAAAGATGCTGAATGTGCGTTATTTCAGATTTCTAGCATCTCCTGTTCTTGCCGGTTTCTCACAGATCCTAGGAACGGAGACAAGAGAGACTTCAGATGCTGAAATCTGGAGCATAAAACAAACTGCTGGAGGAACTCAATGGGTCGGACAGCATCCGTAGAGATAGAGGATTAGTCAATGTTTCAGGTCCTGATGCAGAATCTCAACCTGAAGTATCAACTATCCTTCTGCCTCCATAGTTGCTGCCCGACCCTCAATTCTTCCAGCAGCTTGGTTTTTTTTAGGTCCTAGGAACCAAAAGGGTATCCTTACATGTAATGGATAGTTCATAGTTGAAAAACATGAGGTATAAAATTTAAATAAGCCAAGGAAATGGTCAATCAAGTAGTCATCTATAATTACTCTTTACCTTTTTATAAAGGAACTTTAAAAAAAAAATCAAATCCTTTTAAGAACTTCATGCCACATATTTCTTTTGGCACATAGCGTCCTGACCCCACTTCTAGGCCTCAGTTCATCCTTTCCTGCAGGCAAGAGTGTGGAGACCATGTTACATGGTCTTATCACAGGTACTTCTTTCAAACTGATGGTGTAAGAGGCCTGAATATCTGGCACTTCGTGTCTGCAGTGCCAGATATCCAACTATACAATGGAGCAGCCCAGGGTCCAACTAGAGCAAGTAGGACTGGATATTTATTTTTTATGCATGTATTGATTCAAGGCGTTTTCTTTGTCTGTCTGTAAATCATCTATCTCCACCCCCCCCCCCCCCCCACACACAGATCTATCCAATTCCTCCTACACACACCCCAGCCCTGTCACCCAGTTTCTTTCCCCTCCACCACCCACTCCATCTGTCCATCACTCCTACACTCCTCCCACTGGGTCTCCTCTCGCATCTTCCCCATCTCCCTCACTTGGTTCCATCCTCCACCTTCCTTTCCTATCAGATTCCACCTGCAGCCCTCTGTTGCCTCCACTTATCACCACCTCCTTCAGCCCTTTGCTTCTTGCACCTATCACTTCCCAGCTTCTCATCACTCCCTTTCATCCCCCACCCACCTGGACTCAACCATCAGCTGCCAGCTTGTGCTCCTCACCTCCCCCCCCCATCCCCCTTTTATTCTGACTTCTGCCCTCTTCCTTTCTAGTGCTGATGAAAGGTCTCGACCCAAAACGTCAACTGTTTATTTCCCTCCATAGATACTGCCTGACCTGCTGAGTTCCTCCAGCATTGTGTTGCTCCAAATTCCAGCATCTGCAAAATCTCTTGTACCTCCCAACCTATCACTATTTCCCTCTGCCTATCACCCCTCCTCACTTGGATCCACCTACCTCGTCAGTTTTTGCCCCACCCCTTCCCCTCACCTCTTTATATTGGCTGTCACTCCCTTTATCTTTCAGTCCAAATGAATGTCTCAACCTGAAACATTAACTGTCCATTTCCCTCCATAGAGGCTGCCTGACCCACTGAGTTCCTCCAGCACTTCGTTTGCTGCTCCAGATTCCAGCATCTGCAGTCTCGAGTCTCCAAATCATTGTTGCTTCGTTTACAAGTGCAGAAGTTTGATCAGATCCACTTTAATCAGAACTTGAAATAATGAATCTGCCACACCAAAGCAGGGGTCATCTTGAAAAACAAAACTCCTAACTGACCTCCTGAGCCTCAGCCAGCCTTGGCCTTGCAGTTCCTCTCTAAAGCTGCGATCAAATATATTACAGCTTCAATAGCCAGTAGGCATGGCACTTGGACCAGAGAGCAGCCAACATAATGGCTTGATATCAATGTTTAAAAATTGACAAGTATCCCTTTTATTATGAAACTGGCGCAGTGACAAAGTCAGAAGTTTGAACAGGTGAGAAGTTCTTAGACCAGGACAGATGGCCGTTTCTTCCAAGCTCCCGGATAGCTTTCAAATAGCACCGGCACTTTCCATCAGGTGGAACACACACGCAGGCTCAGGGGCACCTGTTGAGGTGACAGAAGCCAATATCCATTTATTCAGAATCTCAGGCACATACAATTTATAATGAAAGCCATATATCTCCTCTCCTAAATGACACACAAATCCACTTGGTGCACGCACATACATACACAGATAAATACCAATTCCAGCAACAGTTCCATTGATTTCTTTGCAGCAGCATGGTGGAGAAACAATATTTTTAATAATCATTTGTATAGACTAAAACCTGTTACGTTGATTTAATGCTTTTTACCATGTGTACAGAAAACAGCTTGGGCAGTAATACTGTATTTATCCATTAAAGGGTGGGCTCACATTTTCTTCTGATAGTTGCAGCAAACAATACACAAACTATCCCTAATATCCTCTACCTCTATGCAGTTTTACAAAAACACATTGAACTGACGACAGCATACAATTCAAAAGAGGTATCCTAACAGTGATAGGGTGGAGATTTTAATATATAAATGTATGAAAAGTGATGCCCATTACTGATACAGATATTCTACAATAGTTAATCAATAACTGGAGGTAAACTGGTGCAGAAAAACATCTTTAGCAGTGCCGTCAATATGTAATTTCATTAAGTGTTTTTAAAAACTTCGATTAAGTGAGGAATCAAAAATAAACACTTTTGGAGACACAAGAGACTGCAGATGCTGGAATCTGGAGCCACAAAGAAGCTGGAGGAACTCAGCCAGTCAAGCAGCACCCGTGGGTGGTGGGGGGGGAGGGGAGAAGAGGAACTGTCAACATTTCAAGTTGAAACCCTGCATCACCCCTTACTTGGGGCTCACCTAGACAAGTACAAATCTATAATCACTAAAGGAAACCAAAAAAGCTATAAATACATTCACCTACAAATTCCTTTTGAGGTTGGTCTGCATAAAGTGGCTGCCACATTTCCTACAACAATGTGTTCACTTTAAAAGTACTGTGGAGCACTTTGGAACATTAAAATTGTTAGAAGATACACATTACATGCAAACTTCACTTTCACAATGTGAAAGCTAAAGATCTATTTTCCATATTTCTTTATGCCATTAAAAAGGACATTTGGCCAGGATCTATGCTAATATACAGAGCAATCCCATTCCCCCACTATTTTTTGCTGCAACCTATTCTCCCCACAATGCTACTCCCCACCTCCACTAGGGGCAATTTACAGTGACGTTATATTAATCTACAAATCCACATCTTTGGCACAGATGAGGAAACCCACAGTCACAGAGAAGACTTAAAACTCCAAATAGCACTGGTGGTCAGGATTAAACCTGGGTTGAAGCTACAAGGCAGCAGCTTGATTAGTTGGGCAACTAAAAGTTTGGAGTGCATATTAATATTTGAAATGCCAATAATTTTCTTATCTATTATTCTTGGATGTGGCTGATGGTGGCATGACCATAAACATAAGCTTTGGGTAGGCTTCTTAAACACTGCAATCTTTGTGTTGTTTGGTATAGAGCTCCATGTTCACCCATTGTCAAGGGAGAGATCAAGATACTTATCCCATAACATTGTTTTTCCTTTCTTCCTAATCAAATGTGGCAATGATTCACTCTCATCCTATGGGGGGGGGGGGGGGGGGGGGGGGGGGGCAAGAAAAGTTCTCCCTCCCTAACTGAGCCAGGTATATGTGCCCATGATCCAGACTTGCATCAATCTCCTTAATTGCCTTCAAATAAGCAAGCAAGCCACTCTGACAAATGAATCTGCTACAAAAGAGTCATTGGCATCAGCTTAAGAAAGAACATGATAAAGGCACATTGAAGTCAACTGATCCTTTAAAAGGTACACCACCCAAACTTGCGCCCAAATTAAAGGCTCCAACCTCAGATCATTATCCAATACCTTGCACACTAATACATGCGAACCAACTTTTCAGGATCTTCGACTACTCTCTCTGGGCATCTTCTGTCCTACCAGTTGGTCAGACCCAAAACAAGTGACAGTACAAAGCTATAAAATAGGAAGGATGTCCTCAATATAGACAACAGACTCCATTAAGTCCACTGGGTTCAGGCCAAACAAGAGCAAGGGCACCTCTTGCAATGCCACTTCTCACTCTCCCTTAGCTGATGAACAGTAATCTTATGTTGAATGCTACATGAAACCAGAGTGGCAAGGACACCTTCTATCACATTGAGTGACACTGCTAAATTGGAAAGATTCACAACAAGTTCAGCGACTCAAAAGCAATTCAAGATCTAATGGATCAGCAACAGTGACAGAATTGAATCTCACCATGATCCATTACATGACCTGGCACAGCCCTCATATCATATAGTTGAATAGCTAACAAGAAAAGGCAGCTCCCTTCACATGCTTAATGATGGTGAAGCTCAAAAAGACACAGCTGAAGTGCCCGCAACTATCTTCAGCAATCCAGGGAAGCCTCCTTCTGAGATTTAAACTACTATAGAAGTCATTTTCACCAGGTTGACTTTGATTCCACTCAAGATACCAAGAAATATCTGAGCACAATAGATACAGAAAAGGCTTCAAGTCCCAATGACGCCTTGGCTATTAGCAAAGACTTCTCTTCATGACATCAAGAACAGCTACAATACTGACATCTACCAATGTCAAAACTGCCCCAAAATGCCACACAGAAAAAATAACATTAGAGACAAGACTGCAGATGCTAGAATCTGGAGCAGAAAACGAACTACAGCAGGAACTAAGCAGATCACGCAGCATCTGAGGCAGCAAAGGGATGATCAATGTTTCAGGTTGAAACCCCGTGTCAGGACCCAGTGTGAAGGAGGAAGATAGCCAGTATAAAGAGGTGAGGGGAAGGTGGGGAGACTGGCTGCTAGATGATAGGTGGAACCAGGTGAGGTTGGGAGAATGGTGAGATGGAGCCAGGTGGGGGGTGGAGGGAAAGTATAGAGACAGAGGCTAGTGAGCACTGACAGAGACCCAAATGGTTTTTAATCTTCCATCACTCGGTTAGCTGTGGGGGCTTTTACTGATTGCAATGTTCAATTCCATTTATAATTCCTTAGATAATAAAGAAGCCCAAATGGAACTCAGCCTGGATTAGGATCAGGCAAAGGCTGGTAAATAGCCAGTAATATTCACACCACCTGCCAATCAATAACCATCTCCAGCAAGCCTATCTAATCACCTCTCCTTGACATTCAACAGCATACTAAGTACTATGAATGCAAGAGTAGGTCAGAGACTGGGTATTCCAAGTGATTAATCTCCCAAATTCCTTTGACCATCTACAAAACACCAATCAGCACAGAGGAAATAACTTTCATCCAGGCAAGTGAAGAGTAAATCAAACTCCATTTGAGAAGTTTATTGTCCAGGATCCAAGCAACTTACTTAACTGACACCTTTTCCCACAATAATACATGGTACATTCTGCAGGCACAATCTGCAACATGGGCTGGGACAATTCACCACAGCTGTCCCTACAGCAACTTCTAAACATACAAAACATCACCCCCTGAAAACTCCCCTCCAAGTCATGCACCATTTTGATTTGGTAATGTTACCATTCTTTCATCACTGCCTTGCCAAATCCTGGAACTCCCAGAAAACACCGAGTACCTTCAACATACAAATAGAGTGATTTAAAGCAACAGCTTGCTATTACACCCTACAGACAAGCAGGGAAAATAGATAGCTATACTAAGGTCACACAGCTATACAGGCAGTTTTTTGCAAATTCATTCTATAACTCTTTCTATCACTGCTCCCTCTGTGAAACAAGCCTTAAAATCTACCATCCTAATCTCTCCCATTTGGCTTGGACTATCTCTGCTGATATGCTTGTCAAGTGCTCAGGAACAGCCAACAGAAGAGGAGACAATGCAAGTCGTTTGGCTGTAGAGGGCTTGCAGGTAACCTTTGAGAGTTGCTGCACTTGTAGATCAACGTTCAGCTAATGCACTGATGATGGAGAAGGATACAAAATCCAGTAGCACAGTTGCCAAGTTAACTGCTTTGTTGCATATAGTGAACTTGCACTGTTCTAGCTCCAAATCCATGCAGCAAAGTGGCAAGTACTCCCCCACACTTTTGACATCTGTCTTGCATGTTATGGGTCAGCTTTAGGTTGGGGAGGGGTGGGTTTGTTGAGTCAGCAGTCAAGAAGCTTTTACGTATATTAACTGCTATTTGAATTATCAGCAAATAGTCTCATTCACAATACTATGATGGAGTGAAGGTCCTGGCTTCCTTGAATCACAGTCTCAGTCATACAGAATGCCACACCAACCAGTGGGCACCCTTCGGTATTAATCCCAACTTCCAGCACTTGTCCTGTAGCCTTCCATGCCTAGGCGATTCAAATGCTCATCTAGACACTCCTTAAATGCTGTCAGTGACTCTGCTTCTACCACTCTCTCAGGTTGTGCATTCCAGGTACTCACCACCATCAGGTGAAAAAGGTCCCCCCCCACAGATCCCCTCCAAATCTCTTACCCCTTACCCTAAATCCATGTTCTCTAGTTTTAGTCACCTTTGATAAAGGGTAAAAGTTTCCTGCAGTCAACCTCATCCATATACCTCAATCATGTCCCCTCTTACCTGCTTCACCTGACTGTGACATACTTCTCAATTCATTGAATGGACCATACAGCATCCTCGGGCAAAGTTAGAGGCAGAGGGGTCTGCTTCTTAATCAATAACTCATGCTGCTCAGACATGACGGTCCTGGCGAGTTCCTACTCACCCAGCCTGGAAATGTCCAACAGTGAAGTGCCACCCATACTACCTGTCACGGGAGTTCACTTCAGCTATCCTGATGGCAGTCTACATCCCACCACAGATGGACATAAAACCTGCACTCAATGAACCATACTCTGTGGTCAACAGCCTTGGAAACAGGATACCGAGGCCCTCTTCATCATTGCAGGCGACTTCAACCAGGCCAATTTCAAGAGTGTGTTACCAAACTACTACCAGAAAGTCTCTTGTCCCACTAGAGGCCTGAACACCCTTGACCATTGCTATACAACCAAAAATACCTACCAAGCCACCCACCCCCCACAGGTAAATCAGACCACCAGGCTGTGCTCCTTCTCCCTGCATACAAACAGAAGCTGAAACAGGAGGATCCAGTACATACAGTGCTGGTCTGAGGAAATAGATGAGATTCTAAGTGACTGCTTTGAGTCAGTGGACTGGTCCATGTTCAAAGACTCAGCTGCCAGTCCAGATGAGTATGTCACCACCATCACGGGTTTTATCAGCAAGTCTGTTGAGGACTGTGTACAAAAGAGGACAGTCAAGGTGTTCCCAAACCAGAAATCATGGATGAACCAGGAGATCCATGCCCTACTAAAGTCTAGGATTGCAGCATTCAAATCAGTGACCCTGACCTTTACAAGAAATTGAGATACGACCTCCGTAAAGCTAGAGATGCCGAGATACAATATCAGTCCAAAATAGAGTCCCAGATCAGCCACCAGTTGTGGGAGAGCTTACATTCTATATAACGGGCTACAAAATGAAGTCGGGCAGCATCGCTGACAACAGCGCATCCCTTCCTGATGAGCTTAACACATTCTATGGATGTTTTGAACAGAAGGGAATTAGTATGTCACCACCCACCCTGGCAGCCTCCAATGGAACTGAACCCACAGTCACCGTTGAGGAAGCATGATCAGTCTTATGGAGAGTGAACCCACTGAAAGCATCTGACCCGGATGGTGTCCCTGGCAGTGTCCTCAGATCCTGTGCAGATTAGCTGGCGGGGGTATTTACAGACATTTTTAACCTCTGCCTACTTCAATCTGAGGTTCTGGCATCTGCCATTATGAAGTGCTTCGAGGCTGGTCATGGCACACATCAACTCCAGCCTCCCAGAAAATCTTGACCCACACCAATTCGCCTACGGTCGAAACAGGTCTACAGTGGACACCACCTCCCTGGCCCTATGCTCAGCTCTGGAGCATCTGGACAGTAAGACACCTACATTAGACTGTTGCTTATTAATTATAGCTCCACCTTCAATACTATCATTTCAAACAAACTCATCACCAAACTCAGACCTGGGACTCAACATTTCCGTCTGCAACTAGATCCTTGACTTCCTGACCAAAAGACCACGATCAATAAGGATAGGCAGCAACACCTCCAGCACGATTATTCTCAACACTGGTTCCCCACAAGCCTCTGTACTCAACCCCCTACTCTACTCCCTATACACTCATGACTGCATGGCCAAATTCTGCTCTAACTCCAACTGCAAGTTTGCAGATGATACCACCATAGTGGACCGTATCTCAAACAACAATGAGCCGGAATACAGAAAGAAGACAGAGAGCTTAGTGGAATGGTGTCATGACAACAATCTCTCCCTCGATGTCAGCAAACCAAAAGAGCTGGTCATTGACTTCAGGAAGGGGTGCAGTGCACATGCGCCTGTCTACATCAATGGTGCTGAGGTCAAAAGGGTTGACAGCTTCAAGTTCCTAGGAATAAACATCACCAATAGCCTGTCCTAGTCCAACCACGTAGACACCATGGCCAAGAAAGCTCACTAGAGCTTCTACTTCTTTCAGGAGGCTAAAGAAATTTGACATGCCCCCTATGACACTCACCAACTTTTATCGATGCACCACAGAAAGCTTGGTATGGCAACTGATCTGCCCAGGACTGCAAGAAACTGCAGAGAGTTGTGAACCCAGCTCAACACATCACAGAAACCAGCTTCCCCTCCATGGACTCTGAATATGCTGGCTGCTTTACTGAGGCAGCAGTAAGTATAAGACAAAGACCCCACCCACCCCAGACATTCTCTTCTCCCCTCTCCCATCAGGGGAAAGATACAAAAGCCTGAAAGCACATCCCACCAAACTCAAGGAAGCTTCTATCCCACTGTTATAAGACTATTGAATGGTTCCCAAGTACTCGTGACCTCACAATCTACCTCATTATGACCTTGCACCTTATTGTCTACCTGCACTGCACTTTCTCTGCAGCTGTGACACTTTATTCTGCATTCTGTATTGTTTTACCTTGTACTACCTCAATGCACAGTGTAATGAATTGATCTGCATGAATGGTATGCAAGACAAATTTTCACTGTACCTCGGTACAAGTGACAATAAACCAATTCTACCCTTAACCTCCTCAGGGATGACAGACCTGGTCTCTCATAACTGAAACTAGGTAACATCCCAGTGAATCTCTTCTGCATCTTCTCCAGAACTATCATTTATCTTATAGTGTGGTGACCAGAATTGTATGGAGTACTTCAGCTGAGGTCTGACCAATATTTTATAAAGTTGGAGCACAACCTCCCCATTTTTGTATTCAATACCTCAACTGAAAGTCAGCATCCCATATCCTTCTTAACCACTTTGTCTACCTGCGCCACCACCTTCAAGAATCTTATGACTTGCACACCAACGTGCCCGTTCCTCAATGGGGCCCTACCATTCAAGGTGCATGTCCTTGCCTCATTAGTACTCCCAAAATGCGTCACCTCACATTTATCAGGATTAGACTCCTCCTGCCACTTTTCAAGCCATTCCACCAACACATCGATATGGTTTTGTAGCCCAAGACTCCCCTCCATGCCATCAACAACTCCACCAGTTTTTGCATCATCTGAATTTACTGATCATGCCTCCTATGTCCATATCCGAATCAATGGCATATATTACAAACACCAAGTGTCCCAACACCAGTCCCTGTGACTTGTGATGTTCCACAGGAACCCAATCACAAAAATAACCTTCTACCATCACCTGTCTTCTATTGCCTAGCCAAATTTGGATCCAATTTGCTCTACATCCCATAGGCCCTAACCTTTAGGACCAGTCTCCATTGGACCTTGAATGCCTTACTGAGGTCCACATAGATCATACCTACTGCACTGCTCTCAATACACTTAGTTACCTCCTCGTAATTCAGATTGGTCAGACAAGATTTTCACTTGGAAAAACCATGCACTTGAATTGCCTAGGCAAGGAAGGCAACAGGCCATCTCTGATTAGCTCCTGCCTTTCCAAGTGATCATTGATCCTGTTCTTCAGTAATTTTCCAATGACATCACTACTAGTGACGTCAAGCTCAATGTCTACAACTGCCAGGCTTTCCCCTGCTGCCCTTCTTGAAAAGCAGCACTGCATTTGCCGTCCTCCAGTCATCTGTGGCCAGCAAAGATTTAAAAATATCAGCCAGAACTGCAGCAATCCCTTCCCTCTCATAGCATCCTAGGATAAATCTCATCCAGCCCTGGGATTTATCCACCTTTAAGCCTGCTTAGGCATCGAGTACCTCTATTTATGGAAACTTGCACTAGAATTTCACTTTCCCCCTTCGCTGAGTTCTTCAACTACAAAGTCAGTTTCCTTGTGAACACCGATGATTCATTTAGAACCTTACCTATAGCTTCTGCTCCATGCACAGACTGCCCATGTTGTCCCTACTCTTGAAGTGAAGCTTCTGACTCTAACCATCTTTTGATTCTTATGTGACTCAGCTACTGGGAATTTTCTGTCTGACCCCACTGCCTTTAGCTTTAGCAGAGTTTCCTGCCACCATACTCGGTTGAAATGAAGGCAACAAAGCTTGGCTCCCTTCTAGCATTCCTCTCATGCCACATCCAGATTAAAAAAAACAATGAGGCCAAGAGCCTAAACTGTAGTAATTGTTACTTATCTTACTGGCACACAAAACTGCAAGTACAAAGGTAAAACCAAACCAGGAAATAATTTACACCTACCATATGTGGGGCACTGATTGTAGCTTGGAAACCTGTAATACAAGAAAAACAAATGACATTCATGGGCAAATACTGCACAAATATAAACCTCCAGACAAACTGCTGCAACTTACAAATCCCGAGGCACTGTTTTTCAATAATTTTTAAACGTGTAAAATCAGTGCAACAACCTAGCTGCACAAGTGAAACATGAACAGAAATAGTCCAATCATCCCCTTGAGACAGTTCTGCCATTCAATTAGATTTATGCATGATTAACACAATCCTACCTAACATTTTTAGAACAGTTACAATTCTTAAGAGAATACTATCCATCTCAATACCAAAAGCATTTCTAAGTTTACTTACACCATAAAATGTTTCAACCAAATTACATATTGAAACACGAGGAAACTGTATACCTACATTATTAACTTTAACTCTTCGAGGGGGTGAGTGGTGGAAGAATAAAGATTGGTATGAGGGGCTGTAACCCTTTCCCAAACCACATGCCTTTGTACATTTGTTTTACTTCACTTGAGCAACAAATTGGTTAGATTTGTCTTCTTGTATAAAGTTCCTCCAGCTTCTTTATTTCTGTATTTTTCTATGGTTCTTTCCCACAGGACTACTTGGGAGGGCAAGGATTAAAGATCAGGTAAACAATGCGACTGCAGCTTGAAACACTAAGAGTAAATCAATTAGAAGGCTGATAGGCAAACATAGCATGGAATCAGGAAGATGTTGGCAAGTGGTCCACAGGTATACATCTGACTTAGTTGGCCGTTATTGGCGTTGATCACTATAAAGACTAAGTCAGTCAAAGAGAAATAAGGAGACAAAGAGGAATGGAAAGACCATGGAATAGAGGGACAATCAGCTGAAAAGGAGAAAATCTAGTTGCAAAAAAATTGCAAAAAGATTTGAACCTGAAACTGCAAATCTGGGACACAAATCTTCAGACAATTCAGCAAGGTGTACATACACATGAATCAATGTATGTGATTTTATAAACACTGCATGCAAAACATGGCCAAGTGATAAATAGCTACATGCAAGAGCCTTCATTCAAGAATGCCATCAGAAAATGTGGCCTGGATCTTGCAGCAACAAGGTGGGTGAAAAAAAACTGGTCATTCTAAGTTATTACTCTGTTAAACTAACGGCATCAAGATTGCCATACAAACACATTCTAATGTGGGCCATTTCCACATTACCCAAGGCCAAGAGTTAATTGCATTTGTGTAGACAACTAACCCAAAGATGCTGCACCAGAAAGAGTACTTGCCTCAAAGCTGGAGAAAACTTTATTGAAAATAATGGCTGCTAATGCTCCAGGTACCAGACCTTAATGAGCTTATAATATTTTTGCTATTATTCCGAGACTTGGAAAAAAAGTTTCTAACAGCTTGTTAGTGTGCGTGTGTGCGCTTAAATTTAAGTTTCTCAAATGTTTCTAAAAAGTTTGAACATGAAGCAGTTTAGTGTAGGTCTGATCTTACTGTCCTTTTCTGAGTTTGTGGGTTGATATAATCTTAAACACCCTATCCATACTCATTCTTACACCCAAACAATTTAACAGTGTTAAGCGCAGGCTGTGGAATGGAATGTACACACTGAGGATCTCCGAAGGCATGAAATGCAGTTTCTAAAACACTAACTCAGTTTCAAGCAAACATCTCACTGCTAACTGCAGATTCTAGGCAACTGATTTGCTAACATCACTATAGTTGGGGAAAATGAATTGGAAGCCAATGGAATTCAATTTATCAACACAGGATACTGTGAAAAGGCAGTAGGCTCATTAGCTGCTGCTTCATTTTTGAACAGTAGACCACTAGTCATGAGTAAATAGCAAGCTTTGAGAAAAAAAGCATATCTCACATCACCTGCAGCCATAATAAACTCTGAAGATAAATGTTGCACGTTATAAATATTTCACATATAAGAACTAATTTTTGAAAACATTTCAATTCAATGGAAGCACCTGTCTAATGCGTGAGGAAAAGGGAATATTAGCTGCAATGAAAATAAGTATTAAAGTGTGGATAGGTAAATAATTTAGGCAAAAACAAACCTCTTCCAATCAAATATTTTGCTTCAGCACAGCCAGCTTAATATGGTCCTAATTTTGTACTAAGCCAGCAAAACCTCCCACTCAACAAAAGGACCAGATTGTTAAAATCAAGCTTACATTATTGAAGGATAAGCTGCAAGTGTTCCATGGAATAGCATATCATTGAATTAAAAAGCACAGAAAAAGGCCCTTCAGCCCAACTCGTCCATGCTGATACATTTGCCTGTGTTTGGCCCATATCCCTCTAAACCTTTCCTATCCATGTAACTGTTTAAATGTCTTTTAATCCCTTTCTTATTTCCACCCATATAGCCTCATGGACGATCCCTCAAGAATATCCTCCCCAAGTATTGCAGTGATATTCTCCCCGATCAAAAACGCAACTCCCCCTCCTCTCTCACCCCCATCTCTATCATGCCTGTAGCGTGTGTAAACTTGGAACACTGAGCTGCAGTCCTACCTCTTCCTCAACCATGTTTCTGTTATGGCTACAATATCCCAGCCCTATGCCCCAAGTCCTCTGCCTTACTGATCAGGCTTCTTATATTAAAATAAATGCAATTTATTCTATCAATCCATCCTCACTGTCCAGCCCGCCTGTGAGATGTACTTTATTCAAGTAAGTCAAATAAGATGCAAACACATCACTTTTAGTAGAAGTCCTAAACAAACGTTGCCATTTGTTTGCTGAGTTACTCCTTGGAGAGACTGCTTAGCATTTATACTTTTGCAAGGCAGACCTCAGAAAGGGTTGTGTCATGTAATATGTGAAATGAGGGCTGAAACTGTTTCATTTTTAATAAGTGTGCACTTGGGACAGTGAAAGAAAAGTAGCTTTTGTGGATACATGTATCTATGTAAATTGTTTTTAAAAACTGGTGAACACTCACATTTTCTAGGTTTTCAAAATGAAACGTTCCACGATTTCTGAAACACAAGGCATAGTGAAGAGTGGGAAGTATTAGGACCAATCAAGAATGTGCACAAGGGGATGTGCTGGCAAGACCCAGTTTATTATACACAGAAGAGAAAGTCCTTTGGAAATCCTTACCTATAGACTGGGGGGAATCTGTGTAGGGATTACTCTTTACATAGTGGCAACGGTCTGTGGCCAACATTACTTGATAAACCTGCTCTGTCTTGATTATTCCATTTTCTGTAAAAAGGAAAGAAAGAATTAATAGAATCAATTGCTTCCCCCCCCCCCCCCCCCAATAATGGAGCAACTGCGCAGTCACTATCAGGTTCTACTTCAAACATCCAAAAGAAACAAAAGTAGATCTTAATGTGTTCGAATATTGTTTAAGGCAGGAACACTGCCCATTGAAATAATGCAAGCCATCTCTAGCAAAATCCTAAGTGCCTGAAATTATAACTTGATTAAAATCATACACTACTGAATTGTTAATCAACATTTAAAGTTCAATTATACAGAGGAAATAATATTACATTAGTTGAATAGTTACGAAATGGGTTTTGATACCAGAGTAAGAGCTCTTGCCACCTCCATACCCATAACATAGTTTTGCTAGCTGTGTCACACATTTGATTTGCACACTCTTTGATTACCTGGTCACACTTTGATTACTTGATATATGAGAGCAGCTTAATCTGGCCAGCACCTTATATACGACTTCACAAGTTGGAGTCAAAGGCCTCTGTCCTTGCAGTTTTGAATGCATAGAAGAAAACATTATGATTGAAGTTACTCGAAGAGCTACATGCAGTTCTTTGTGCCTGCTTCACCATTCAACATGATGGTTGATGTTTTATCTCAGTGTCAACAGAAGCCTCAACCAATAACTACAGTTCAGCTTAAAATCACAACACTCCAACCCACAAGGGTTTCTTTTTGTCTCACTAACCCATTTCATTTGTCACGCAAGATACTCTACGACATAGCTGTTGGAACAAATAAATGAAATAATACAAGCGTTGTTGCCATATGATCTTTCCTTCATTCCTATTGCTGTACTCATTCAGTTCATATATATTTTTTATATAGACAGTTTTAAAAAGATAGTTTTGATCAACAGCATTAGCTAAACGCACAATTGAATCACAAAATTAAAAGGGAATTTCAAAGAATCCCAGATTACAATGAGAAGAGGTAAACTGTGCAAGATTCCAGTGGAGAAATACCACTTCTGCAACAATATAATACTACTCCCGTTTTTAAAAGTCAACGTCCACCAACTGGACTTAGCTATCGGTAGCATTCACAGGACCTAAAGCAATGGTTCCCAATCCACAGCCCACTGGCTACATGCAGCCCATGTCACACTGGATGCAAAGCTTCTTTCTAAAATGGATACACAGGAAGTTAGGCTAAACCCACCTAACCTACAAAGGATTAGGAATAGCAAACATGACCAACTAAGACAAACAGTTTGAGAACCAGCAGTTTAAAGGTTTGCACTGGGCTGAGTGCCATATACTCACTGAAAAACCATTCAGTAAAATCAGTGGTTTGTACAAGCATCCCTATTCACATGACAAACATATCTGAAATTCAATTTTCCCAAAAGAATCAAGGCTTTCCAACTAACTGTTTCAAACAAAGAAAGATCAAACTGGAAAATTTAAGATACTAATCCCAGCTATAATTATTGTATCAAGTCCAAGAAAAGTTCTAATGAAATCTAGACATCACTGGATCTTTATTAATCAATATTCCCACGGAAACACACAATAATCACAGTTAATTGCAACATAAGCATCAGTAAGATGAGGCAAAGCTCAAGCAACAATTATTAACTTGAGTAAAAGGATATCTTATACAGCAGATTCTAAAAATAGACAAAGTAGATGGATCAATCATTCCTTGATTGAGCTAGCTGGAGGGATCAAGCACAAAATCAACTGAAGGCTCAACAACTTACTGAGAACCCTGAAAATTCAAGCATAAGAGATTCAAGAGCCACCCAATCAACATCCAATAGAACAAGGGAGAACGTGGTATCTATTTTTGAGGAGCACATTTAAGAGGTGAAGTCCTCAAGTGCAAAGCAGCTAGGAAAAGATCAAAAGAATTTTCAGATGTGGCCAATCTTCACAACCTGCCAGAAAACAGGTTACAGATTTAGTTGAATTTAGGTTAATACACTTTGTAACTGTCCAAATACAAACCAGTTGCACTTGACACCAACATTTGCAATGTAATGGAGACCTGAATTTAAAAATCAGGTCAAATTTAACAGCTGAATAAATGCATGGTTTACATAAGAAATACAATCAGGAGCAGGTCACATAGCCCTTTGAGCCTGCTCCACCATTCATCAAAATCAAAGCTGTTCTGCCCCAGTATTTTCCTGCACTACTCCCACGTCCCTCAACTCACTTAAAATTCAAAATTCACTTTGGGATAGCGAACTCTGAAGATTTACCACCCTTTACATGAAGAAATTTCTCCTTGTCTCAGTCCTAAATGGTCTACCCCTTATTCAGAGACCATGACCCCTGATTCTAGACTCCTTAGCCAGAGGAAACATCCTCCCTGCTGTGACCCAAAAGAAATTTCTAAATTTCAATGAGATCTCTGACAATTCTTCTAAACTCTAGTGAATACAGGCCTAGTCTACTCAATCTCTCTTCACATGGCAAACCTGCCACTCCTGGAATCAGTCCAGTAAATCTTGACTACACAAATAGCAAGAATATTTTTTTTAAAAAACACAAGGTGTCACATAATAGTTCACGAGCAGTATCGCCAAGGCCTTTAATAACTGTACCAACCATTCAGATATCTAATGATTTGCTGCACCTGCACGTTGGCTTTCAGTGACTTGTTTCAAGTGATGTTGTGTACTTATAAACATCAATGTTACCCAAATTCCCATATTTAAAAAATGCCCCACTTTTGGATTTGTGCAACAAACTAGATAAGACCACATTTTCCCCACATTGTATTTCATCCACCATGGGGTCACTCAGTCATTCAGCTTGTTGTTATCCCCTTGAAGCCTCCTTACATCTCCTCCCCACTCAGATCAGCAGTTCTGGAAATATGGCATTTGATCCCCTTGGTCAAATCATCAAAATAGATAATGAATATCTGAGGCCCAAGCAGCAATCACTGCTGTAACCCACTAGTTACAACCGGCCCATCCGAGAAAGATCTATTTACTCCCACTCTTTGCTTTCCGACTGATGACAAATTCTTAGTCCATGTCAATACATCACCCCTAATTCTGTGCGCTCCAACCTTGTTGGCCACCTCCTGTATGGGACCTAATCAAAAGCTTCCCGAAAATCCAAATGTAATAAAACAATGATAATCCAGCACCCTAGGATTTGAATACTGCTGGACTGAGATTTTTCAAAATATTGGATGTTATTCCCATCAATGCAGCAGTTTTTCTTTAAAAACAAGATTTTACACGGTTGTATAATACATTTTCCCATGCACCCAGTGAGTTTAAAAGGCGCACAGAAAACAGTTTCCAATGAGTTTAAGGGAACTCAGGAAATTGAACTAGACTAGCCAGATACCAAACTATCAGAATTATCAGATAGTGGATTATCAGTTATACACACCCACTGGTTCCTGCTCATCTATTTCAATAGTCATATGCTTAAAGCATTCCCGAAAGAATCAGTGTCACTAGTTCCAGTGTCACTGTTCCACAAAGTCAGCTTGAGCCCTAATCCCCAATATGCATGCGCAAAGATGCTTCAGCTTTACATCGAGTTCTGCACAGTAAGAGAGCCCAGTTAAAATATTTATTGCAAGGTAAAAGGTACCAAGAATTACTTTACAAGAATGATTACATCTATGAATATTCAAAGCAACAAGTGATGCTCTGGTTAGTAAATTTAGAAGCTCCAAAAATAGAGTAGTTGCAACTGAGGACCTCCAACATAATATGATACTCAAATATTATGACCTAAATAGAGAAGTTATATACCACTTGCCTCTTTGGTAGTGGAGAAACACTGCCGAGTTGAAGAACTGATTAAAAACATTGAAAATTTCCAAAAGATAAATCTAATCTCTTCTGTTGCAACAGAAGTAGTGAGTTATCAGTACTAGAGTGAATTTAGCAATTTTGCATAGTAATAGAAAGAAACAATTGCTAAAATCTTACATAATGTTGCACCAGCAATTACTGGAGTTCAACAGACATTATACAAATTGAAAGCAAACACTGGGCAAGAATAATTTAGACAGCTATTCAAAGTTCATGGATAAAACTTCCTGTACTAGCTGCAGACCAACAGAATTTGGTATACCTCACTGGAAAAGATCTTGCATTTTGTTGAATGAACAACTAGGATGCAATGCAGGCATGAAGTCATTAATGAAAAGTTATTTTAAAACCTGTACATCCTGGTTAAAGATTTTGTTTGTTGGTGGAGAGAGTGGGAATGGAGAGAGGTGGATGGGAATGGCACCTAAAACTAGAGGATAGGTACAATTGGATATAATAAGGAATTCCAGAGAAATTTTTCTCTGGAGTAGAACTCACTATTAAATGCAGCAGATGAGCCAAATAGTTTACCCGTAAATGCACCTATGCTAAGTGCATGAGAGAGAAAGGAATGGGAGGGTACACTACTCTGGTCAGATGAAATAACATGTAAAGAAGCTTGATGCAGTATCAACAGTGGCACAACTGACGAGCTCCAAATCACTGAAGTGCACAAGTTGACAACAACCTGGAAATTGGCTTCCAAACAAAAGTAAGTACAAGCATCTTGTGTACTGCAGCTCAACGGAAGAAGTTGGGGTGGCTAGGTTCTGCAGCAGAACAGCTAATGGAGGCTCCAATTAGACATGCTAGGCTCTATTGGGAAGGCACGTTCTCCACATGCCCACTCCTGGAAACCCCTGGCCCATGACCATTCAAAGTGGAAAAGGAATATTCCGGATGGCACTGAGAACCACGAGTCCCTGTGTAAGCAGCACTCAAGTCAGTGCAAAGAGCAAAAGCAGCACACCATCTGACTGTTCTGTCAGCCACTGCCTGCCCTAGCTATGCTTGAGTCTTAGGGTTCCACAATGGCCTCAGTCACCTCAGACCTGATGTGGAAACAAGTCATCCTCAATCCCAAGGACCACCCAAGGTGAAGAGCTGGCACTGTATACAATTCCAACATTATCTCCCTTTCTTACACTCTATACTTCAGCTAATAAAGGAAACTATTCCATCTGCCTTTTATTCACCTTATCTATTCTTCAACCTTTAATACCAGATGTTGTTAAAGCAATATATTCTAAAGAACTTTCAAGCCTATTAAATATAGTGAGTTACTGTTATAATATACAATACATGACAAATTTGTATAGAGAAACAGCAATTAATAAATAACCCTGAACAAATTTGTAAGAGTTTATTCAGTTAAGTAGTGGGTGGAACACTGAACAACCCGTTTTCTTTCAAAGATGACATGGCATCCTTAACGTCCACCTGCCGGCAGGAAGGGCCCAGTTTTTAGGTCAAAAATACTGCTTCCAAAAATTCAGCACACCTTCAGCATTGTGGTAGAGTACAATCTAAACTCCCTGCCCAGATCTACAAAATGAAAGCTCAGAGTTAAGTGCCACCATGGAGATACAGCCGATATTTAATGAACTTTCTGAAGTTCTGAATAATGAGTTGCATGATCCCTGTCAAAGCAACAATGCTATGAAAAATAAGCCTTCTAATACCAACACAACTATTCCTAACAACACAGCAGGCAGTTTGAACCATTTCAAAGATATTCTGACCAAGTTGGTGCATTTAACTGTCAATCTGTACAGTAGAAATGGTTGCAAATATTGCATTATCCATCAACCCAAAGATGCAGTGCCCTGCTTAAGTAAAGTGTACATTAGGACAAAGTCCTATTGATGTAGATTTACTTAACCAAAATGCTCTTACACGATGACTGACCTAGTAATTTTCTGAGCAGTTAATGCATTCACTTGAGAGAGAGAAGACACAAGAGACTGCAATCTGGAGCAAAAAAAAACTGCTGGAAGGACTCAGCAGGTCAAGCAGCATCTGTGAAGGCAATGAGATGGTCAATGTTTTGGATCGAGACCCTGCATCAGGTCTGAGTGTAGAAAGCAGGTAGCCACTACATAGAACTGAAATGGAGGGGTGAGATAAAGGCTGTTAGATGATAGGTGAAATCAGATGAAGGGCAATGATGGGCAAATGGAGTCAGGTATGGGAGGGTGGGAAGAGACGGTAGTGTTAAGACAAAAGCTGGTAGGTGATAGGTGAGGGATGATGGGCAGATTGAACCAGATGGGGGAGGGTGAAGAGTGGGAAAGGAACACAGGATGTGGGTTACCTAAAAATGTAAAATTCAGACATTCATACTATTTGGTTGTAGGCTGCCCAAGCAGAATACAAGGTGTTTTTCTAGTTTGCGTTTGGCCTCACTGTAGCAGTGGAAAAGGCAGAGAACAGACAGGTCAGTTTGTGAATGGGAAGGGGAAGTGGAATGACCTGCAACCAGAAGCTCAAGCTTGCCATTGCAGACAGCGCACTGTATATTCATTCGAGGTTCTGCACCAAATCCAGTCAGACTAGATTACATTTTTCACCTACTTCAATCTGGATTTAATCACATTTTTGAGGAAACATCTGCAGTACATTGATCCTAGATATTACACACAATCTATAGAAAAGTTCAAAGAGAATTCACTTGCTACTTCGTAACATTCAACATTTTTAGAGTTTCTTTCATTGCCTTGAATGGATTTTATTTTAATTTTCCAGCTTGTACATATTCACCAGAATAATGGAAGAATTCCCAGAGATTTTCTCTATGGGGAACTAATCTCAATGAAGAGGCCATTTGGGCATCCACAGCTGCACCTCAAAGACACATACAAGGAAAACCTTAAGGTCATGGGAAAGCAGCACGGACAAGTGGGATGCAGCTGCTCGAGATCGCAGTCAATGGAACCACAACTCTGTAAAGGCTTCCAAAACAAAAACAATAACCCAATACTACACAAGAGAGCATGCAGGAAGGACAACATACAGACAAGCCAAGTCCACATCCAAATGCAGCAGTTGCAGTAGGGATTACCACACTTGTATGTGTCTCTATAGCCATAGCAAACTGAGAGGACTTACTAGGGTGCAAAGCCATAATCTCAAACCTGAAGAAGCCTATGAATGTATTATGATTTTGCTATGCAGGACCAATTCTGCTTAAATATTAACAATTTAACTTAATTAAAATGATTTATAACAGTACAAATATAACTTAGGTGGGAAAACATATATATCACCCTCGTAGATGCACAAAATTCCACAGAACTATTTTATAGCTGGGGTAAATGTTGAGGATCACCCCTACAGTCTTGGCACATAACTTTCCCCTAACCAGCATCATTAAAAAAAGTGATCTTGTCATTATTGCACTTTGTTTGTGACATGCACAGTTCCTACAACAGTGCCCCATTAGCTACAAATTATTAATATATCCTGAATGGGAGGAAGGTACTAAATAAATGGAAACCTTTCCTTCTTTGAAAGGATAAAGTTTTCAATATTTAACCCCTTTATGCTAAAATTCTTTTCTTACAATGTGTCCAAAAGGAACCTGGATAAACACAGCATGGAGCTTCCACATCAAGTTGAAAGTATTTCATTCAAGTCAGTAATATTGATGCATGGATCAGAAACTGTGTCTTCTCTTGTACTTTCAATAGGAAATAAACATCAGATCCAATCACACACTGCTCAACTTGTTAGTACTAAATGGTGCCAAGTGGTCCTTAAACCATATCAATCGTTTAAACACCCCTCGCCATCCCTTTGCACATTTTAAGTGAACCAAGTTTGGCAGACTCAACCCAGATTTCACACCAACATCCTCTGGGAACTCAGTTTATACAACAACCCTTCAAGCTGAGAGACAAGTCTTCCACACCTCACTTAGTCAAGTCCCAAAGGCATGAGATAGCTGCAAAACAACATAGCTGTTCTGCTTATATTGAGCACTGCATCCTTCCTTGTTGTACAGCCATACTGATTGGGTCCCATTCTCACATTAACTATAAACTTAATTATTCGAGTATACTTTAGGATAAACAGAATGTCTAAAAATATTTTGGATACTTTGTACCTATCAATGGCAAAAGTTAACATCATGGAAGGATATTTAAGACTTAATGCTTTAAAGGTAACAAAATATTTGATATCAAAAGTAAGAGCATTAAAATGCTCTAACACACCCGCACACTACCTGAATGAATCATCAGAAAAGTCACATTGCTTCCTCTGGCTGAAATAACTGTTCTGAATTATCACTACTTCACTTTGGCTAAATTAGCTTCGCTATGCACTACCATTCTAACCTTTGCCCCAACAAAATTTAAATCACTCTGTTGTTCATGTAGTTAAATCTATTTTGCTTACAAACACTGCAACTAGGTCATAATCTTCCAAACCATTTTTATCTAACCAATGCAAACCATTTAATCCTACCCTTTAATTTATGATTTGATGGTAGCACTCTTGGTTAAGAGAAAGGAGGTTGAATACCATGTCTAGACTGACAATCCAATGTCATACTGGGGGAGAACGACACTGTCAGAGATACTATCTTTTGCAGGAGATGTTAAACCAAGATCCCCATCCGCCATTTCACTTGGACCAAGAAAATCCCACGCTACTATTTCAAAAATAGCAGGGGAACATACCCCTGTAACCTGGCCAATATACAGTATATTCCTCAAACACCACAAATAGATGATCAGACTATTACCACAATGCTACTCGTGACAGCTCATTGTACATAAGGCTGTGTTTCCTCCATTACTACAGTTCTACACTAATTGCTCGTGACTCTCAGAATTCAAGAAAAATATCTAAATGCTCAGCTTTCCTCCGAGGATCACTTCAGAACACCATGCCTTTTTACACTTCCCTGTTCTGCACAATCCATTGCTTCGCTTGCTTTCCTTGGCTTCTGGAAAAAAAAGCAACATCTCTCTTAAGAAGTGTCAAATAAATAAAGGTAAACAGTAACTGTGGGGATTCCATCATATTTTCTCACAATCATTATTGTGGGTCTGTTTAACAGATATTCAAAACTATATGCCAACACCTTCCCTCTCAGTTGGTGTTCATCTTTCAGATACCTCACTAGCCCTCATCAGCTGTCAATTCATTAGGATACAATAAAGAATCTCTCTTCATCATTAGAGGCAATGTCTGAAAACAGCCTAGTCAGTGAACACAAGAATGTAAGAAATACAAGAATAGACTCTTCAGTCCCTCACACCTTCAACGTTCAATAAGATTATGGCTGATGTTTTTTTTTACCTCAGTACCACTTTCTTGTATTAACCCCAAACCCCTTAATTCCCTTCATATCCACAAATCAAGCCAGTCAACCCATTGGCAAGTATGTAACCTAACATGTCCCAGAACATCCAGCATTATGGTCCAGAAAATCCTGAATCAGCAGCAGAGTCCTGGCTAAAGATCTGGATACCCAAGGTCAAATCCAATTATGACAGTTGCGGAATTCATTTTAAAATTAATTTGAAATTGAAAGCTAGTATTAGTAGTGGTACCCATGCCAGGTATGATCAGTAGCTCGTATCTGTATGTATATGTATGCATAGAATGGATTGCTTAGTTGTAGATAGATGACACGTCTAAAGGATAACTTTTATCACCTGCGCCAGTCACCATGACAGTGGGTGGGTGTTGCGCCAACACGACAGTAACCAACAGATTCGGACTGGTCTCGTCTCACTGCACCAGAGACTCGCAGGACATCACTGCAAAACCGCAGCGTCGCAGTCCACCGCAATATCGTCGCTTAGCCTGACATTAAGCGGACTGAGACGAAACGGTCTTCCAATTAAAACGTTAACGCTCCTCCTCCTTCCACAGAGGCTGCCTGACCTGCTGAGTGTCTCCAGCATTTGCGGCGGATATCCTGCACCTGTAGTCGATTTCTGTCACTGCCTGCAGTTAGTTGCAGCCAGATAAGTGGCGTGTCAGGGCTGCTCCGGCCGGCTGTGGGCTCTGCCCTGCCCGCAGAACTGCGCCAGCAGCCTGACCCCCGGCGCGCAGGCCGATCAGAGCCGGGGAGGAGGTGAGGGGTGTGGTCGAACACTCTCCCCTGACAGCCCGACCCATCCACATCGGCAGCCTCTTGTGCCTCCCCCCACTAACTGCAACCGGGCGAGGAAGCCCCAGCACTGCCACACCCCCCCCCCCTCCTTCCACCGGGTGCCCGGGGAGGGGGAGGAACACACGGAGCCCCCCCAAGCCGCAACTCCCGTAAGCACCGAGATGCCGCCGCCGCCCCGGCCTGATTACCTGGGGTGGGGGAGAGGAACAGCGCGGCGGCCGGCTTGCACACCCCACCTCCCCAAGCTTGCGGTGGCCCACCCCGCCCTGCCCTGACTCACTGCGCAGGTTGTTGACGAGCTCCGCTTGGCTGTCTCCGCCGCACTTCCACGCCATGCTTTGACACAGAGAGCGCAGCAGGTACAAGGCCGCCGTCAGGACCACGCCTGCGCACACCGCCCTACCCACAATGCTAATCACTTCCAGCGCCGACGCCCCCTCCGCGTCACCGCCCGCCTCCATGACGTCGCGCCGGCCGCCGGGGCCCCGCCCCCTGGACGCGACCGGGCTGGTGGGCGGCCGGGAATGCCGGCCCGAGAAGCTGCTATTCCTCGCTCAGCGGCACTGCCTGCGTCCTCGATCCCTTCCCCCCCCCCCTTCACTCCTCCCCACACACACACACGGCAGCAGGTGCACGGTGCAAGTTGCCTGTAGGCGTTGCGTGGGGCTGAGGGGAAAGATAAGCAGGTTACCGGGCAGCGCCCGGCTCGGGGGTCACGTGGTGTGTGTGGCCTGGTGACGTTGGGGGGGGGTCCACCGGCGGGGAGGGGGCGGTGCCGCCAGCTGTCGTGACGTGTGGCCGTTCCACGGGCCAACGACGGGACAGTGAGTCGACCTCGCCCAGCGTTGCTCCATGTGTCAATGACCTGCACCCAGTGTCCTGCCAATAACAGTGGGGGCCGACCTTCTTTTGCAGTGCCCCACGTGTCAGTGAATCCTGTATCCAACGCACTGCCAGTGATACTGGGGGTCGACCTCCCTCTGCATTGCTCGAAGGGAGTGTTGATACCTGAAAAGCAAAATATTGCAGATGCTAGAAAATGAAATGCAAAGTAGAAAGTGCAGGGAATACTCAGCAGGTCAGGGAGCATGAGGAGTGAGAGAATAAGTGATAGGTCAATGACCTCTCTGATGAAATGTTAATTCTGTTACCCACCATAAATGCTGCCTGACCTGCTGAACATTCGATCATGTTTTTATTTCATTGCACTAGTATGTAACTGACTTCCTGCAACATGTGGACTGTAAGACAAAGCTGCAAAAAGCTTGGAGTGGAACAGGTGCAGTGGCACCCCCAGCTCTGAAACAATTGCTGTCAATCAAAGATGACATAATGAGAAATGGTTCTCAGCGCCCCACGATAAAAAGTGGTTCCAGTGGCCCTACTAAAATGATTATTAATATGTGCTTATCTGTTGTGTCATTGCACATGGAGAATAATATTGGAGCAAATCTTTTATTAGTCCCAGATCACTGGAGGCCTACCCCTAAGACATGTTGTTTAATGCCAAATGATAGAGGTTTCTGGTGGGAGCACTGCTTCCAGCATGTCAACATGGCTGAGGTTGGTATGGGGGCTATCTCAGCAGAAACAGCTGCCTGCATTCACCAGATAGCTTTGGTAGCCAATGGGGCCCTACCTGCCGGGCTTACCAGCCCTCAAAGTTGTTACTGTTATCAGGAGACACAAAAAATTCTGCAATGCTGGAATCTGGAGCAATACACAAGAAGTATTGGAGGAACTCAGCAGGTCAAGCAGCATCCATGGAGGGAAATAAACAGTCGACGTTTCAGGCCGAGACCCTTCATCAGGGTCATTTTGTTTGTGAATGTATGTAAAAAGATTTTTCTTAATTTAAATACTAATTTTTTTAACATATAATACAAGAAAAAATACACACCATCTAAAAAGGCAACTATTAACTGAAAATATATAGTAACTAATAACTTCTTGCCTTTCACTCAACATCAGATTTCTCCTGTTCATTTGAACAGGGGCTGCTGTGCTTGTGCATGGGGACCAGGGATTCTGCGGAACCTCACACTGCCCTACTGGATTCTATGACAGGTGCATCAGTACAGCACAGGGTTGGCCACAGCTGGCATCAACAGAACAGAGAAGTGCCAGTGCTGAACACACAGGCTTGTGCAGAGAAATGTGGGAAGGTCTTGATATAAGCATTGGTATCAGGTAAAAGATAGGTGCCATTAGTTTTGTTTTTCCAAAAATATACCTTACTCAGAACATATACAGTGAATACAATCAGAATGAGTCAGCATCTACATTCGGTTTGCAAGCAGTTCAATGCAACATCACCACTAATGTTTCTTCCTTAAACATTGCATCAGCGCAGTGTTTTGAGAGGCTGTGATCTGCCCCTCTTCTCTGCTATGGCATTGTATATGGAAATTAATTTTAATACTGGCTAAGGTCCAGCAGCATTGGACGCATCCTAACCGGCTGCATCACTGTCTGGTATGGCAACTGCTCTGCCCGAGACCACAAGAAACTTCAGAGTTGTAGACACAGCTCAGCACATCACTAAAACCAGCCTCCCCTCCGTAGACTCTGTCTGCACTTCAGTGAAGCATGGACTATGCTTCCATAAAGCAGCCAACATAATCAAAGACCTCACCCACTCCGAGCATTCTCTCTTCTCCCCCCCCCCCACCCCCCTCCATCGGGAAGAAGATACAAAAGCCTGAGAGCATGTACCACCAGGCTCAAGGACAGCTTCTATCCCGCTGTTATAAGACTATTGAATGGTCCCAGTACGATAAGAGGGACTCTTGACCTCACAATCTACCTCATTGTAGCCTTGCAATTTATTGTCTACCTGCACTGCACTTTCTCTGTGTCTGTAACACTACATACTGCTTTTCCCTTGTACTACCTCCATGTACTAAGGTGATGAAATGATCTGTATGGATGGCGTGCAAAACAAAGTTTTACACTGTAGCTCGGTACATGTAACAATAATAAACCAACCAACCACTGGTCACAGGGCATAACATTAACACCAATTGAACCCCTGTGGCATTGTTCCAGCCAGCTAATATCAACGTCAGCTGATTTATTGGAGTCTTGCACCAAGCAAGTAATATCCATGTCCAATGACTGACCGTTATGTGCATTGAGCAAAGAAATAAAAATCCAAAAAATGAATGTCTGACAAAGCATCTTCAACCTGACTCATTAACTCCGAGTCTCTTTCCACAGATGCTGTCAGACCTGCAGAGTATTTCCAGATCTTCTGGTTTTATTTGCGTATTGAGTCAAAACTTACTATAACTCCTGCAAACTGTTAGCTAGACTTGCCTTTGGATTTTTAATTTCCACAGCTTTTTGCATTGAAAATTATGATAAATTGGAGATCCAAATGTCATGACAGAGTCTCCAGCACTGTACTGATGGACTCCAGAATTTAAATGTTCCAGCTACTGCTGTGGGTTTGAACTTGTGCCACTGGATCATCAATCCAGGGCTTCTGGATTCTAGGCCAATAGCAAGCACTGTATTGATGAACTCCGGAATGAACCGAAATAGAAAAAAGCAAGGTTGGATGAGAAAGAGAGAGGACGTATTAAGTAACTTAACTTTTAAGTCAACAAAATTAATTAAAATCTGAAGGAGTGGGACTCGACATTATTTCATTTCTTCAGGAAGAAGGAAGTGTGGAGTCATGGAGTAATACAGCGCAGAACCAGGTCCTTTGGCCTCCCAATTCCATGCCGGCAATATGTAACTTGTATACTAATCCCATTTTATTCTCCCCACATTCCAATCAACTCCACTCCCCTCCCCACCCCAGATTCTACCACTCACCCACTCACTAGCAGCAATTTACAATGGCCAACTTTCACATCTTTGGGTTGTGGGAGGAAACCGGAGCACCCAGAAGAAAGTCATGTGGTCACAGGGAGAACGTGTAAACTCCACACAGGCAGCACTGGAAGTCAGGACTGAACCCAGATCACTGGGGCTGTGAGGCAGCAGCTCTACTAGCTGTGTACTTGAAATGAAATAAACAAGCCCATCTTCCAGTTCTTAATTTAGTCTATAATTTTCATGTAAATACCTTTCAATATTTCTGAATGGAGACCCAATTTTGCAGCTAAGTAGATCATTGCATCTCTGCTATTAACTTCAAATTGTTGCATTTAATTGCCTGTCCATGTTTCCATTCAAATTTATGCATGTTCAATTGTTAATTTTACAATAAATTCCATCCAGTTTTAATCTGCCATTGCTATATCGTTACATTGTGGACCAAGAGTCCTACTAATGGCAGACAATAGCATGTGATATATAACAAATATCAAAAGACTTCACAGCAATGTGCACATGAGAAGTATGAATATTATTTGATTTGCTGGGGCATTGTGATAGTAGTATTAATGTTAACAGATATTCAATAGACCTTATTATGCCAAAGACAGGAACACTACTTTAGAATTAAAGCTCAGATCTACATTTATCTGAGTAAACTGAATAAAAAAGAATTTGCATTTGTATGACTCCTTTCAAATTTTAGATGCTTATCTGAAGCATTTTTCAACCTTTGCGGTATTTTAGAAATAACAGATTAATGCCAATTTTCACACAGCACGGTCACACAGAGAAATGAATAACCACCTGCCAGTTACAGCTTCTTGGTCATGATTATAACCGGCAGGAAGGATATTGGCCAGAATTCCAGAGGACTCCTGCTTCCAAACATATCACAAGGGAGACTGAATTGCACAACATATGGAGGTGTTGGCTGACAGAGATCGGATTGGCTGAGATAATCCCTCACAGATGATCCACTCTCTCTCACCTGGCACCATCACCTTTTGTATCATTCAGCCTCTTTTGGTCTCCATCCAGTAGTAGACATTCCTTTGGCTACTCCACTCGTCTCCCTTCTGAAATCATAGAATCGTACTGCACAGAAACCGACCCTTTTGGCCCACCTTGTCCATGTGAGCATGATGCCTACCTACGGTAATACAATTTGTCCAATGGTTTGACCTATGAAGACAAGCATAGAAAATGCCTTTTTTACTACCCTATCCACCTATGTGAGAATTTTCTGGGAGCTATAGGCTTGCACCCCAAGATGTCTCTGTATATCAATGGTCCTAAAGTCCCTGACATTTTATCTATATGTTCTACCAGAATTTGACTTCCCAAATTGCAATACCTCACACTCGTCTGAATTAAATTCCACCTGCCACCACTCCGCCCAACTTTCCAGTTGATCTATGTCCCCATGTATCCTTAGTTGCTATTTATGACTCCACTAATTTGCCTGTCATCTGTAAACTTACTAATCAGACCACCTGCATTCTCATCCAAGTCATTTATATAACGAACCGCAAAGGTTCAGCATCGATCCCTGCTGTACACCACTAATAACAGACTTTTAGTTATAAAAACACCCATCCACCACTACCCTCTGCCTCCTTTCACCAAGCCAATTTTGGCTCCAGTTTGCCAACATGCCTGGGATCCCTTGTGCCTTAACTTCTGCATTAGCCTACAATCGGGGACCTTGTCAAAAGCCTTCCTGAAGTCCACGTAAGCCATGTTTACCACGCTTCCTTCATCAGCTTTCTTTGTTACCTCCTCAAAAGACTCAGTCTCTACAACATAAAACAAGTATGATTTCTAACATTGCCCAAGCCTAATGAAAGATCATCTATCTGAAACATTACTCTGTTTCTCTCTCCACAGATGATGCATGACTTGCTGAGATTTTTTTCAGCATGTTTTTATTCCAGGTTTCCAGCGTCTGCAGTTTTTTTTCCTTACTGGTGATAACTGGAGTATTATTTGCTGACAGGACCTGACTTCCTTATTAAAAATATTTTAAAAATCCTTATTACCCAAATCAGGTGAGAGTTGAAGACCACCCAGCAGTAACCTCAATAGTCAGAGGACAAGAGTGGTAACAATCAGGCTCCAAGCTCATTGTTGAGAACAACATCAGCCCATTGCCATCAGGGACAGTGAGCCAAAATGCCTTGTGGAGTTTCCGTCAAGGTCCCATGCTCATAATTGCCAAGAAGGTGGCTGTTTGTAGCCCTTTTGTGCAGCCCATGGGCCAGGGCTCCTGTAGCTGCGGGAACCTGTTTCAGTTACAGAATATGAATTATGCAGAATACTATTGTTGAATATGTCAATTCTGAAACTAGGAATTATCAAACCAAAAGCAAATCAATTGAGTCGGTAAACCAAAAGGAAGAAAATTACATTGAATGGTTATTTTAAAATGATTTGTACTACGGCGCAGGGATATAATTGAAGGAATCCAATAGATGGTGCTGTGGTATAAACTCCAGTTCATGAAGTTATCTTGGACTGTTTGAATGGGGCAAAGAGAACTTACTACAGGACTGTCTTAAACTGGTGTAGGAGTCATAGAGTCACAGAAACAGGCCTTTTGGCCCAACTGGTCCATGCTGACCAAGATCCCCCTCCGAGCTAGTCCCATTTGCTAGTGTTTAGCCCATCACCTTCTGAACCTTTCTTTTCCATGTACCTCTCCAACTGTCTTTTAAAAGGAGCTCCACTTTTGTGACGATTGAACTGACTCATGAGTTGCAAAGTGCCCTATCGCCCTGTTTGCTGCTTTGAAGTAAGCAAAGGAAAATAAGGAGAAAGGCTTTAGTGATCCTGAGAGAATGTAGGACCTTTGGAAAACATCCTAGATCACAGGCTTGGCACTTCTTTACCGGGCTGGACAGCATGTAAAGTCATAGAACGAAAGATCTGAAGAATCCCTTCAAACCCCATGCCCTCAATGAGCTGTCATTCGCTAAAGGCTCTGTTCCTGCTGAAACAAAGTAAATCCTGTTCACAGAATGCAGCAAAGAAATCTGACTGAAATCCATGAAGAAGCAGTTTCTCAATGACTGCCGGTTCCTAAGGAAGAGAGCGCATGGAGACCAGATCTGTATGAACACATGCATGGACCCATTGGTTTTGCATATGTTATTCTGGTAAATGAAAGCATTCCATGACTGGGACACTATTGAATTCTGCTGATTGTAAATTATTGAACCCTGTCTACACTATGCAAAGAAATAAAATGGATTCATAAAGCAACTTTTTTGATTTTGGGTTATCCCAAAGTTCACTGCAGCAAGCAAAGTGCAGACAGTGAAAGACAGTAACAAAAACCACAGATGCTGAAAATCTGAGATAAAAACAGAAAATGCTGAAAACACTCAGCAGGCCAGCCAGCATCTGTGGAAAGAGAAACATAGAGTTAACGTCTGACTTAAGGTGGAGTGCCCACTTTTTCTCTCTTTCCCAGATCTGTCTAGGGGTCTCAGACCTGAAATATTAACTCTTCTTCTCTCCACAGATGCTGCCTGACTTATGTGTTTCCAGCATTTTCTGTTGTTATTTTAAAGTGTAGTCAGTGTTACAATGCTGGAAATGCAGCAAACTAACTTATTTTCAGCAGTAAGTTAATGACCTGTTTTGGTGATGTTTGTTAAGGGATAAACTCAGGACATGAGGAAAATATATCTATCTCTGTTATTAGCATCATGAAATCATTTACGTTCACTTGAAGGAACAAAAGCAGCTTCAGTTTAAGATCTCATTGAAAAACCCAATGAGATCTAAAGCGCTGCTTTAGAGTGCTGAACTTACAGTCCATTCTCTGGAGTGCAGTCTTGAAGGTCCAATCTTCTGACTCTGGAGAGCCACCAACTGAGCCACAGCTGACATAACAGGTCTTTCAATTAATCAGAACTAATACATTCTGATAAAGATAAGTAATGAATTCTACAAGCAGTAGAAAACAGAATTAAAAAACCAGATTTCATTTATTCTTCACAAATAAATATTCTCCTTGGGCTATCTTGGCCCGCAACATCTGGAGCAGAATAATCCATGCATCCTCAAAGCTGCATCTTGTCATCCACAATCTCTTATCAGTTAGGAGTCCTCAAATCTATTGTGTCAGTGGGCCTCTTATTGTGCTGTGAATGTTGCACCACCAGCATGCTGGCCACTGTTACACGTCTGCTCCCATCTTACCTCACTCACGTCTCACTCACGACACAGGTAGACAAGTTGGTGAAGAATGAGTTTGGCATGCTTACCTTCATCAGTCAGAGCATTGAGTACAAGAGTAGGGACGTCATGCTGCAACTGTACAAGCCATGGGTGAAACCACACTTGCAGTATTGTGCGCAGTTCTGGTCACCCAGCTGTAGGAACGATGCCACTACACTGGAAAGTGTGCAGAAAAGATTCACGAGGATGTTACTGAGACTGGAGAGCTTGAGTTATAAGGAGAGGTTGGTTAGACTTGGATTTTTTTTCCCCGGAGCAAAAGAGGCTGAGGAGTGACCTTATAGAGAGGTATATAAAATCATGAAGGGTATAGATAAAATGAATGGTTGCAATCTCTTTCCCGGGGGGGGGGGGGGGGGGGGGGGGGGGGGGGTGGAGTCTAGAACTAGAGGGCACAGATTTAGGTTGAGAGCGGAAAGATTTAAAAGGGACCTGAGGAGAAACTTTTACACACAGAGGGTGGTGGGTATATGCCAGAGGAAGCTGTAGAGGTGGGTACAATTACAACATTTAAAAGACATTTAGATAGGTACATGGATAGGAAAGGTTTAGAGGGATATGGCAAATGGCACTAGCTCAGCAATACACAAAAAGTGCTGGAGGAGCTCAGCTGGTCAGGCAGCATCTATGGAGGGAAATAAACAACTGATGTTTCGGGCTGAGACCCTTCATCAGGACTGGAAAGGAAGAGGGCAGAAGCCAGAATAAGAAGTTGGGGGGAGGGGGGAGGAGCACAGGCAGGCAGGTGACAGGTGAGAGGGTGAGCAAGTGGTCGAAGAGCTGGAAAGCAGCACAGAAGGGGAGCAATGAGAGAGGGTCGAAGAGAGGAGGAAAACTTCTTCAGGGTAGGCATAGCTGGAAGAGACTTCACAGTGGAGCAGCAAAACGGAGATACAAGAAATTCTGCAGATGCTGGAATCTGGAGCAATGCACAAAAAGTGCTGGAGGATAGCTCAGATAGACATCTTGGTCAGCATGAACGAGTTGGGCCGAAGGGTCTGTTTCTGAGCTGTATGACTCTATTTTACATTGTTGTCGGTTATAGATTAAGACAGCAACTGAATTAATTTATGGCACTAGTTTACATGTTAGTATATTTACAACTTGAGCTTGGATCCTTCCATGCATGGGTCACTCATGCCAGAAATCTTTGAGCTAAAAATCTTTAACATACTCTGGGTGGGGTCTTCAATGTCCGTCACCAAGGGAGATTTGATAGCAGCACCACTGAATGCATTGAAGGACAAGGCTATTAGACAGGCTACAACTGGAAGGGTGTGAACCAACAATTTTAAACCTGATTGGCCTCACCTTCGCCTATCCACCTGTGGCAGATGAATCTGTCCATGATAACATTGGTAGAAGTGACCACTGCACAGTCCTTGTGCAGACTGAGGACACTCTCCATCATAGTAATCACATCCAATCCATTTTCAGCCTTCTGTCCTGCATGCATTTCATACTTACTGTTTCCACATCAGTCATATCTGTATTAATAACTATCAAATATGTAATAAAATTAAAATGGTCTCAAGGACTCAGTGATATCAAATCAACACATGGCATTTTACACACGTGACTGACTGTTTATAAAGAGGTAAGATCCAATATTATGTGAAGGATGTAAAGAGAAGATACCAAATAGAAGATACACATGGCAGTGTCTGAGGAAGATCACTCTACACTAAAAGCCTTCTATCAATTATAAAGGCTTTGGAACTGAGCCCACACCCAGGGCAATAGGCTTTTGGTCCTTAAACCCAGTTCACATGAGCAGAATCTTTCTCTCGAGCAAAATTTCTGACCTCTACCTACTCTGCCTCTTTGAGCAAACTTTCTGCATGCTTCTACCCAACAAGCTTCTGCCTCTGCAGCCCACACAGTGAATGATAACATGTAAAATAAAAGCAGAAAATGCTGGAAATATTCAACAGGTCAGGCCAGATCTGAGGGAAGCAAAATAGTTAATGTTTCAGGTCAAAGACCCTTCGTCAGAACTGGGAAGGAGACAGAAGAAGATGTTAAGCTTCAGAGAGGATGGGGAGGTCTCTGCTAGGATAAAACCATGACCATGGGGAGAAGCTGTAAACAAGGTTATCTGGTCAATGAGTGAATGGGAGCAGTTAGAGAGCGAGAACATAGACAGTAAAAGGATCTTCAATCTGAAACATTAACTCTGTTCCTCTTCCCACAGATGTGGCCTGATCTGCTGAGTATTTCCAGCATTTTCTGTTTTTATTATAGACTAAAGAATGTAGGAATTGTGAAATGCAGAGCAGGAAGACATGCCCGGCAAGTCAGGCTGGGTTTGTTCTCCACTCCCAGAGAGAAATAAAAAGAAAAAAAACTGAACTAATATCATAGATTTTAAAAAATGCCCTCAACTCCCCCACCTCATCAGATAAGCAAAATACTAAACTCTGTACCGTGCAGCACTTCTGAATGTAATCCACTCCTCACCTCATCTGGCTTCTCCACCGTCAATATACCCACCAGCTATCAAGCCCCTCGTCTCAGCCACCCAACAGCTGTGGGTGTACTCCAGAGGCTTATCTCTGCTCTGTTCCACTTTGTCATTTTAATAATAGGCAATTCCTCCCCCTTCACCCCACACCCCTCAGCCCAATGAATTTCTGATTTACAGCCTCACCACTTGCTCCTCAGCACAGCCAAACTCTTCCCTTCCCCTCTCCCGCTACAGGGAGCTGAAAACAAAATCTGGGTTTTGACTGGTGCAGCACCGAGAGAGTACTGCATGGTTAATACTTGCCATTTTTGACGCAGGGCCTTATCTGACCTCAAAGACGGGCTTGAACCATCCCATGACATGATCATAAAGAACAGTAAGAAAACTCTACCCAGTCTCCTAGTTGAAGCATTCTGTAAACAACATCAATACAGCTGCTTATCTGCTCATTTGTTCCCCTTGCCTTTTGTGCCACTTTGCTATACAAAATGGGTTGTCATATTTCCTACACTACAATTATACTTTCAAGAACTTTATTGGCTTTAAAACCTTTTGAGGTTTTAAACCTGAGGTTGTAAAAGACATGATTTAAATACATCCTTTTTTTCCCATGACTTCTTCCTCCTTTCACACAGACTCCCCACCCTCTTTCCATTCATAATCTCTACCTTCTCCCGATCCCACCTCCCTTCTTCCTGCTCCTTATCCCATCTTTCCCATTCCCAGAACCCCACAGAGATAATCTAGTAATGATTGTGCACACCTTCTCTGAACTCTTTCCATTATAAGTTCTTTTGTCAATATTTTATGAGAAATTGCTATGCTATTTTATACCAATATCACAGCACAACCACAGAACCACTTCAGCATCAATGCTATTGGGACAGTTTTATTGCATCTTTAGAATTTGCGAGTGTGATTCATTTTAAAAATGGGAATTGGAACTTACAATGAAAATTAAAATGATTGAGTTATTTTAAATTGGGGACTGAATTGCATCTGCATGTAGCCATCTAATTATCTCAGCTTCACCCAAGAAATACACTGGTCTTCAGCATCCATATCCAACACCATAAAAGTGACTCTCACATCTCTGTCATTTCCTGTCTGCACCATTTGACTTTTTCTAATGCTTATTTCATATATGTGTTTTTTTTAAATTTAATTTTGCTTGTTCACAGTTATAATTAAAAAATTGCCCGTGCAAACTTATGGGTCTGATTTGACCACTCAGTTCCCTTATTTAGCAAAACTAATTATCATTTGCATAATGTGTCTAACAGAGAAAAAAACAACCCAAGGTTTTAAAGATTGTCAGCTGTGGCTCAGTGTACTTTTGCTTTGGAGTTGGAAGATAGGGGGTTTAAGCCCTAGTATAAACAACTGAGTATAATTTGTTGACACTCATGTGAAATACTGAAAGGGCATTGTGCTGACTTTTGGATGAGATGATAAACCAGGTATCCATTTGCCTTCTCAGGTGGATGTAGTTCTGAGCCAGACCATTGCACTTTTTGAGTTTGTAGGATGGGGAAAAGATCAAGGATTTCTTTCAGAGATTGGCAGGAAAACTGGCTATTCATGCAATGCATCAAGTTGTTGCTTGTAAGTCCCACCCCAACTCCATTTCTGGAAGGACTAAAAATCCTAAAATTGTAGGAAGCCAATGGATGCATCAGTGATAATAGCTAAATAACAATTTAATGGTTTAAAGAGAATCAAACAGAAAACGAGTAACTAATGTATTCAGCATGGAAAGCAATTACTATGTACAAAGGGATGTAATATAATAAACAGCTGTAGTTGTATAATACATATAGTCATAGAGTCATAGAATAATACAACACAGACACAGGCCCTTAGGCCCATTGAGTCCATGCTGACCACACTGCCCACCCAGCTAGTCCCAATTTCCTGCGTTCGGCCCATATCCCTCTAAGCACTGCCCCTCCCTGTACCTACCTTAAATGGTACTACTGTACCTGCCTCAACCACTTCCTGTGGCAGCTCGTTCCTTATATTCACCACCCTCCACGTGAAAAAGTTGCCCCTCAGATCCCGTTAAATCTTTCCTGTCTCACCTTAAATCTATGCCCCCTAGTTTTGGACTCCCCTACCATGGGGAAAAGACTGTTACCGTCCACCTTATGTATGCCTCTCATAATTTTAAACATTTCTATGAGGTCGGCCCTCATTCTCCTACTTTCCAAGGAATAAAGACCTAGCCTGGCCAACTTCTCCTTATAACTCAGGCCCTCTAGTCCTGGCAATATCCTCATAAATCTTTTCTGCACTCTTTCCACTTTAACCGCGTCTTTCCTATAACAAGGTGACCAAAACTGTACACAGTGCTCCAAGTGCAGACTCAGCCATGACTTACACAACTCCAAAATAATGTCCCAGCTCCTATACTCAATGCCCTGACTGACGAAGGCCAGCATGCTAAACGCATTTTTCACCCCCCGCCCCCCCCCCCGTCTGCCTGTGATGCTGCTTTCAGTGAACTATGCACTTGTACTCCTAGGGCCCTCTGTTCCATTACACTCTCTAGTGGCCTACCATTCATAGTGTAAGTCCTACACTGGTTTGCCTTTCCAAAATGCACCATCTCACACTTATCTGTATTGAAATCCATTTGCCATTCCTCGGACCACTTCCCTAACTGATCAAGATCCCCCTGTAATCTCTGATAACCTTCTTCACTATCAACACCACCTCCTAGTTCCGTGGCATCTGCAAACTTACTGATCAAGCCTTTGGCATGTGCATCCAAATCATTTGTATAAGTAACAAATAGCAAGGGCCCCAACACCGACCCCTGCAGTACACCACTCGTCACCGGCCTCCATTCCAAGAAACAACCTTCAACCACCACCCTCTACTTTCTACCTCTGAGCCAATTTTGAATTCACCTAACTAGCTCTCCCTGGATTCCATGGGACCTAACCTTCCAGACCAGCCTACCATGTGGGACCTTGTCAAAGGCTTTGCTAAAGTCCAAATAGACAACATCCACTGCCCTACCCTCGTCCACTTTTTTGGTTAGTTCAAAAAACTCTAAAGGGTTTGCCAAGCATGACTTTCCATGCACAAAGCCATGCTGACTCCTCCTAATCAGACTCTGTCTATCCAAACGCTGGTAGATCCTGTCCCTCAGAATTCCATCCAGTAATTTCCCCACCAGTCTGTAGTTCCCTGGCTTATGCTTGCTCCCCTTCTTAAACAACAGAGCAACATTAGCCACCTTCCAATCTTCGGGAACTTCACCAGTGGCTAACGATGAAGCAAATATCTCCGCAAGGGCCTCTGCAATTTCTTCTCCAGCTTCCCACAAAGTCCGAGGATGCACTCAGTCAGGCCCTGGGGATTTATCCACCTGAATGTGCTGTAAGTCTGCAAATACCTCCTCCCTGGTAATACCAATGTCCTCCAAAGCATCACTATTTGTTTCCTTTATCTCTTGAGCAACCATGATTTTCTCCTCAATAAACACTGAGGAGAAATATTCATTAAAAATCCCACCCATCTCCTGCAGGTCAAGACAGAGGCAGCCCTGCTGCTCTCTATGGGTACCTACTCTCTCCTTAGCCATCCTTTTACTCTTAATATAGCTATAGATCCTCTTGGGATTTTCCTTAACCTTACCTGCCAGATCCACCTCATACCCTCTCTTTGCCCTCCTGATTTCCCTCCTAAGAGTATTCTTAATCTTTTTATAGTCATAAAGGGATTCACTCATCCCCAACCTCCTAAACCCAATGTATGCTTCCTTATTTTTCTTGACCAGAGCCTTAATATCCCTCATCAGCCAAGGTTCCCTAAACTTTCCAGGTTTACCCTTCACCCTAATAGGAACATGGTGTATGTATAGGATTTATTCTTTCAGTCTCCCAACACTCTGAGTATATACGGTATCTTTGGCTTCAGCCCAAGGTCTCTCTTTTCTTCATGCAGACAACTTTGCTAAATGAAAGTACTTTTTCTGTGGACTTACTCCTGCTTCCCCACTGCTCCAGCTCATAGCTTTCCCAACTCTCCTACTAACCAAAATACGAACTGCTGGAGGGACTCAGTGGGTCGAGCAGCATCTTTGGGGGCAAAGGAACTGTTGACATTTCACGTTGAAATCCTACATCAGGACTGGTACATCAGGACTGCGGATTCCAGCATCTATTCTGTCCTACTTACCGAGCCTTGTGCTGCACCCCATAGACAAGTGCTCTGCATTTTCTTCTCTCTATTATTCTAAGACCCCTGACTTGTCCTAAGGACAAGTGCAATCCCATGGGGTGGTCATATGGTTCTACCTTCTAGCTTTGCTAACCTCCAGACTTTGACTATTCTAATACAGTCTTCCCAGCTGCAACCTTCCATGAACTCAAACAAATCCAAGACCTTGCTGCCATTATCCCAGCTACAAGCACGTCCTGGTCTGCCTTCATCCTTGTGCTTTCTGACCTTGTGTGGGCACCAAATCCATCAAAGATTCAATTTACAAATCCTCATCCTTGTGTTCCAACCTCTCCATGATCCCACCTATTCCGACAACTGTGACCTGGTCCAACCCTACAAGTAGTTCAGCAACTCTGACCTTTCACCGTTTCCGTCCCCCCACCACTGGAGCCATGAGCACCTGCTTAGTCCCCAAGCCCTGCCTCTAGCTCCCCTCTACAACTCCTGCTCTCCTCTTAAGATTTCCCCTGAAACCTAAGTGCCTGTCCAAGCATTTGGCTACTTATCCTTAAAACATCTTCCTTGGCCTGGGGTAATTTTATGTCAGCAACTCTTCAGTGTGGGGCTCTAGGATGTTTCACTGTATTTAAGGCATTATGTATCCACTAACTGCTATTGTTGCTGCATAAGATAAGATATCTTTATTAGTCACATGTACATTGAAACACATGGTGAAATGCATCTTTTGCATAGAGTGTTCTGGGGGCAGCCCGCAAGTGTGGCTACACTTTTGGCGCCAACGTAGCATGCCCACAACTTCCTAACCTGTACGTCTTTGGAATGTGGGAGGAAAGCGGATCACCCGGGGGAAACCCACACAGACACATCTAAGACCCTCCATTTTTGTTGCATGTGTTCCTGTCCAGTTTTATTGCTGTGCTTTTGCTTCAACTTAAAAATAATCGTGTCAACAGGTATGCTTTCTGAAACAGACTGAGCTAAATTTTGAGCTACATGTTGTAGTGGGAATACCTTACTTGCATGCAGCAGAATCAAATGCTGCTTCGAGACTCCCATTGGCTTTCCAATTAAACTAACAATTGCACATTGCATTAAGGATATTAACTGCCACATTTTCCATGTGTGTTTTCGTAAATACACATTGCTTTCCAACACTGTGCTTTAGTGTATGGAAATCAATTACAGAAATGGGTTTTAAATATATTCTTCAGAGATGAGTGGTATGGACAGATAGATCTCCTGGGGTGTTTCACCTGAGTGCTCAGCAGATGGACTGGTTTAATATGTCAGTTACCTGCTGCTGGTCAGTGCTTAACAGATTGCAATTAGTGTTCTCATCTATAACCATGCAATGTTATTGTAATAAATGACCCTATAGCACCACAGTAATATGGCAAGCAGCCACATCTATTTGCATATACACACCTGTACTTTCTATGCAAACACATACATGTGAGCACGCAAAAACAAACATATACTCATGTTCGATCATGGCAGTCTGACTTAGAGCTGACCTTGAGCTAGAGGATTTCTGGGCCAGCCAGGATCCGTTGGCAGAACTTCACAGGAAGTTGGCATGGAACGATAATGGCAGACCGCAGGGATGGAAGAAGAAGGTTCTGACTGGCATGTAGTGGGGACGCTGCTGGATGTGGTGGAGAGGAGTCCAGCAGGACAAAGGAGGATGGAAACACTGGGTGGAAGTCCCTGCAGGAGGATGCAGGCAGAGTGAACAGCACCAAGGTTACAGGTGCGGTATGACCAAAAATGCAACATCTCTATCAGGAGTGGCAGTGAAATCAAGGGCCAATGGTACTGGTATCACCAGGGTCATGGAGAGACACAGCATGGAAACAGCCTGTTCAGCCCAACTCATCTATGCCAACCAAGACACACATCTAAGCCAGTCTCATTTACCCACATTTGGCCCATATCCCTCTAAACCTTTCCTCTCCATGTACCTGTCCAAGTGTCTTTTAAATGTTGTTATTGTACCTGCCTCAACCACTTCCTCTGGCAGCTTGTTCCATACACTCTTCACCCTCTGCGTGAAGAAGTTGCCCCTCAGGTCCCGTTTAAATCTTTCTCTGGCCTTAAACCTTTAGTTTTTGATTCCCTTTCCCTGGGGAAAAGACTGTGTATTCACCTTATCAATGCCCCTCATGGTTTTATACTCCTCTATAAGGTCACCCCTCAGTCGCCTATGGTCCATGAAATGAAGTCCTAGCTTGCCTAACGTCTCCCTATAACTCAGGCCCTCGAGTCCTGGCAACATTCTTGTAAATCTTCTTTGCACTGTTTCCAGCTGAATGTCATCTTTACAATAACAGGGTAAACAAAACTGTACACAATACTCCAGGTGTGGCCTCACTGATGTCTTGTACAACTGCAACATAATGTCCCGCCTCCTAGTGTCTGTCCAAGCTCTGTTTTAATATTAATGAGGGGTATTCCATGGTTTTTCTCAACTCTAATTCCATATGCATTGGGGTGTTCTGATTTACTAAAGGAAATTACAAATGTTTTATAAACTCTAATTTAAGTCTTGCAACCTCACAACATCCTGCAACATACAAATAGATATAAAATATCAAAAAAGGCTTCAATAGCAAAATTTTGATATTTGTTATTTTACACTTTCTGTGTCACAAGTTGGTGCCTTTTTTTTGACTGAAGAAAACAAATGAGAATTCTGTAGCATTGTCAAGAGGTGCAAATCCAGTAAGTTTAAAATGCTCATGTGAAATTTCAGAGATAGTAGAATGTAGCCCAGATGCTCATCATGACAGATAAATGACACTGATTGGAACTTGTGGCTTCTCTTGTTTTACATACCTAGAATTCTAAAGCAATCCATATGGTATTTAAATATGCAATGGTCATAGCTACATCCAGGGCTGAATCACACATCAAGATTATTCATAATTAGAAAAAAGATATAAGCTGCTGAAAAATTAAAAATGGTTTCGATTTTATGAACTAAGGTATTAAATTGATAGTAAGGGGGATCTTACTTGGGAACCATTTTCTCCTCATTATATCATCTAATCATTGAATCACACACCATTGAAGCAGAGCACTCAGCCATTTTATGTAAGTGCTATCTAATTATTCCACTCAGCTTTTCGATAGCCATGTATTGAATCTTTAAATATTCAAAACACACAGAAATAAGCCATTTACTATTGTGCGTGGTCTTGCTTGCTTCAAAGAGCTATTAGATTAGTACATGCCTCTGCTTCTTTCCATTCACTCTTGTAAACTGCCTTTCAGCCTTGTTAATGTTTCCCTTTTGAAAGTTACCATTGCCTAACATTCTATCAGGCAATGAATTTCAGCCAATGGCAACTCAATTGCCTTTGAGTACCATTGGCCAATTTATCAATGGATTGGCAAGAGGTTCTTCTGATATTCTTCCTTTCCTTGACTGCACAGAAACTTCAACACTAGTGCAGGCATTGTAAAGTCCAATTTGAAAAATTGTTTCACTGAATTCACGTCACCTCTGGTTGACTTGCCTTAAATCTGTGTTGTCTACCAATGGAAACCATTTCTCCTTAGTTTCTACATCAAAACCCTTCATGAATTTGGAACATCTCAAGTCCATCTAGTTTCTTTCTCCTTCCCCACCCAACCCATCTGCCCATCGCCCACACACTCCTCCCACCAGGTCCACTCCCCCCCCCCCCCACTGTTCCCATGTACCCGCCCTACCTCCCTTATTTGGTTCCATGTTCCACCTTCCTTCCATCATCTGCAGCCCTTCACCTTCACCTATCGCCTCCCAGCCTCTGTCACTATTTCCACTCTCCCCTCTTCCATCTGCCTATCACCCCTCTTCACCTGGATCTACCTGCCACTTGCCAGCTTTATCCCCACCTCTGCCCCTCACCTCCTTATAGTCTATCTTCCCTCTACTCTTTCAGTCCAGATGAAGGGGTTCAACTGGAATGTCGACTGTCCATTTCCCTCCACAGATGCTGCCTGACCCATTAAGTTCCTTTTGCTCCAGATTCCAGCACCTGCAGTCTCAATGAATTCTAACATTACCTTCTCTGATTCATGGAAAAGAATAACATCAATAGATGGGCTCCTCTTGCTCCTGAGCCCATCAACCCCTTTGACCCTGCTCTTCCACTCATGAAAATCATGGCTGCTCTTCTCCTTCGGCTCCATTTCCCAGCCACCACAGCACTAGGTTTCATCAAGTTCATGCTCAAAAGTAGCTGGCTGGAAATGTAGTGAGCAACAAAGTGTCACCTATACCAGCTGAGACAGCCTGCCCGGATCCTAATGCATGGTTTCTGAGAGTGAAGGTAACCCTGACTTTGACTTTGAGAGCAGTGCAGGCACATGAAGTGTAGATCATTAGTATATATCAAAAAGAGCAATGAGTCTCATACTTCCCCTGGGAGACACCACAGTAAACTTCCCTCTAAGCTAAAAAAAAACCATTCACCACTACTGTCTGCTTTCTGTCCCTTAGCCAATTTTCTATCTATGCTAACAAATGTATTAGATGATAATTTATCAATACCCTTGATAAGTCGATGCACACAGTATCATGGGTAATATCCTCATCATCCTTTTTCATTACTTCATCAAATAACTCCATAAAGTCAGTCAAACATGATTTGCCATCAACAAATCCCTGCTGGTTTTCATTTATTAATACTTCCAAATGCCAATTAATTTTGTCTCAGGTTATTGTCTCGAAAAATGTTCCCAGTGCCAATATTTGCCTTATTGGCTTGTAGTGTGTTTTAAAGGGAGGTGTAACATTTGCAATCTTCTAATCCTCTTGGCACCTTTCCCACATCTCGATGGAAGACTGGGACTGGAACCTCCACTCTTCTCACCCCAGCTGACCCAAGAACCGAGCATCCATTCCCCTTCGACCATTTTCCGAGACAGTACCTATTTCCCTTCAAAGTTACTGTGCCATATACTGTCACCCCCTTTCAGACATGCACTCCAGGCCATTATTTATTGCATGAACATTTCTCCATATCTTTCCTCTGACTCTTTCAGCCACGACATTAAAAATAAACGCTGTGCTCTGGTCAATGACCCTACTGTTACCAGAAACACTCTCTCACTATCCGTCACAATTTTGAGCACGTCGATTAAATCTCCCCTTAATCTTCTGTGTTCTAGTATAAGTATCCCAGCTCCTCCAAGGTTACAACGTGACATAGATAGGAAAGGTTGAGAGGGATATGGGCCAAACGCGGGCAAATGGGACTAGCTTAGATGCGCATCTTGGTTGGCATGGACCAGTTGGGCTGAAGGGCCTGTTTCTGTGCTGTGACTATGACGAGGTCTCTCATGGAGGCACCATTCGAATAAATCTCGTCTGTTCCCTCTCCAGGACCTTGGCACCCTCCCGGGACGCCAGTGCCCAGAACTGGAAGCAATGCTCCAGCTGAGAACTAGCCAATGGCTCATAAACGGAATTCGGCACAATAGCAGACTTTACATTAAGATTTTATTTTAAATTGGACGTGTTTAAATTATTTTATTAGTTTTGCCCCACGGAAACTCTGTATAGTGTATTTTATTTTTCTATTGACGACAAGGCATCGTTGTTACTGATTGAATAGACGTTGAGACTTCAAGGATATTAGACCTTCGGACATTGAGTTCTGCACTATCGCGTTAAGAGTGCATTGAGAAATTGGGACATTTCTAACCATCGGGAATAGTTGCTATTGGAGACCAGGTTATTCAGTCTCCGGTTTTACTTTAACGGGAGCCTGTTGTGGCCCATTCGACTTACTCGATACAAAGCATCATTTCCCGGTGCAAGTTTGCAAAAGGATTAAATTGGCGGCGAAGTTTCGCATGTGCAAATAACAAATGTGTTTATTTTTTTATGAACAAAATAATGATTACTATTCACCCGGTATCAGAAGACGGGAGGTGCGATGCTCGGGCCCCTTCGGGTACACGAGTTCCTACAGTGAGCGACGTCCCTCTGTTGAGAGCTGTGTGTGATTCGGTACAATCGAACGATGTCGGCGGAGATGACCTGATTTCAGCTCTGTAATGAAGTGGAGTGTAAGACAGGGGGCAGAAGTGTTGAAGCAAAGCAGCTTCGTGCGATAGACCTGCCCTAATGCGATTGAGAGCTAGCAGAAGGCAGGGTACTCCTGGTTCGCAAGGCGTGTGGATATTGCAACGATCGCAGGTAGGTCTCCAACCTCATTCACTAATTCCGGGCTGCTTTATTATGGGGAGCCAGCTCTGGGTTGAGTCTTTGTGATAGAGTTGCGCTGACCTTGGTGCTGATGTATCCAAAAGATGTCCAGTAAGAACCAATACAATAGAGTGCATGGGAACCTGTATCCATCATTACCGCCACGTCCAAAAGTACAGTTAACGGGATCATGCATTCAAACGAGGAAAACTAGGGTCAAAATCTGCGTTTTCTAAATTCGGTAAATGCGGCTCCATTAGCAGATCTGTTGGAGGGATTTGTAAGGAGAGCCAAGATATTAATGGCATTATCTTGGTGTAACTAGGTTACAGTGCGCGATTTTGCCCAAAATCCCCTCGCTCCGTTCTGTGTTATACTTGGAATAGTTAAAAAATATCTCTTGTAATCACTTAAATGAATCTTGGATGACTTTTGTTTTTTGCAAATCCGCGGTTTTAGAAAGTGTTAATGATTCTAAATATCTTTGGACAATACAGTTGTTGGACTCCGCAATTGATTGCACTGACAATGGTGTAGTTGCTCCTTCTAATGTGCGCTGGCCCACGTTTAAATGTAAATCGGCGATGGCTGTGCTATGGTGAACACTGGTCTGGCCCAATTGTACTCAACCCGCCGCTTGATTAGACATCTTCACTATGCAGATACTTCTGTGTCTGGAGCCCGACTTGCTATTCGATCGTGTTTTAACTATTAATCTACAACCTCCATTCCCTATGTTTGAGCAGGCTAATCTTAAAAAAAAACTTGACCTGACGTTTTAGAAGCACTTTTTTTGTTGTAGATCACCTTATGCCCGGGCGCCAGAAATAAGACTTCGTTAATTAGCGATTCCCCGACAAAGGCTGCAACCGAGAGTTTCAGTTACTCAGCATCCGTGTGGAAAATGAAACGGTTAAGGTTTCAGATCTGCGACCCTTCATCAGGACTGATGGAGAGCTCCCTCATGTTACCGAGAGCCTTAGTCAGTCTAGTTCTCCCTGATGTCCTGTCGAATAAATACCAAAGAACATGCATTTAAGGCGAGGTGGGGGGGGGGGAGTTCAAAGGAGATGTGCGGGACAACTTTTTATACACAGAGTGGTAGGTTCCTGGAACGGGCTGCCAGGGGTGGTTGGGGGAAACCAGATACGATGGTGGCGTTTAAGAGATTTGTAGACAGGCACATGAATATGCAGGGATGGAAGGATAGGAATCATGTGCAGGCAAAAGAGATTTAGTTAAATTTGGCATTGTGTTCGGCACAGACATGGTGGGCCGAAGGGCCTGTTCCTCTTCTATGTGTGTTCTAATATCACTTTGATGGCTTCTTTTCCAGCCTTAATGGCGCGTTTCCACCGACTGAAAGCCCTTTGCAAGTGTTAAACGTTTGGTCTCAATGTGTCTGGTGAGCTGATAGCCATGAAGAGCGACCTGGGCAACAGCAGGTGTCCTTGCTTTGAAATCGTGGCCCTTTGGCTGTTCTTTATCCCGCTGACCCCCAGCGCCAAGGAACATGAAGTGGGGAAGAGAGTTCTGCTGTCCATGAACACGGCGCAGCGCTCGGTGGCTCGGAAGGACGGCGATGTGATCATCGGCGCTCTATTCTCGGTGCACCACCAGCCCCCGGCAGAGAAAGTGCCCGAGAGGAAGTGTGGAGAGATTCGGGAGCAGTATGGGATCCAGAGGGTAGAAGCCATGTTCCACACTCTGGACAAGATCAACGCCAACCACAACATCCTGCCCAACATCACCCTGGGCTGTGAGATCAGGGACTCGTGCTGGCATTCCTCAGTTGCCCTGGAGCAGAGCATCGAGTTCATCCGCGACTCGCTCATCTCCATGAGGAACGAGAGGGATGGGCTGACCCAGTGTCTGGAAGGACCAGTCGACGGTGCAAAAGCCAAAACTCCCATAGCCGGGGTGATTGGGCCGGGTTCCAGTTCTGTGGCCATTCAGGTGCAGAACCTGCTGCAGCTCTTCAACATTCCCCAGATCGCCTACTCCGCCACGAGCATCGACCTGAGCGACAAGACACTGTTCCAGTACTTCCTGCGAGTTGTACCTTCAGATACCCTTCAGGCCCGGGCAATGCTCGACATTGTACAGAGGTACAATTGGACCTACGTGTCGGCTGTTCACACTGAAGGTAAAGCGGAGTCGGTCGGTGTGTTGCTTGTGTGCGCTCTAGTTTCACACAGGTGTCAGACTAACTTGTTGTATCGTTGCAAGAACCGCAGTATAGCTTGGTAACTGGCGCACTCAGTTCTGGCAAGGTTTGGAGATGGCCTTTCAATTCTTGCAGGATAAACAGAAACAGAAGGAACTTTCCTCATGTGTTGTGTTGCCTTCCCAGTTTTAACTGGTATACTTGGAGGAGATATGGCTCCGTGCATTATGCGCAAAGATCACATTGCCCGTGATCTGACTGTTCTACAGAGCACAGCCAGCAGTATAACTGCGCGCTGGTGACTTGTAACTGTTCTTATTTAGGTCTTGAATCCACCACGCATAAGTTCGTTCCAGTCTGGTTGTTAAGAATGTATTCCAAATGAAAAGTACAAAGAAATAAAAAAACATGCAGATGCTAGAAATCTGAAATAGAGTCATAGAGTTATGAGCATAAAAACTGGCCCTTCGGCCCAACACGTTCATGCCGACCTTTTTGCCCATCTGTACTCATCCCATTTGCCAGCCTTTTCCTTCCAGATACTACTGGAAGTACCCAGCAGGTCGGGCAGCATCTGTGGAAGGAGAAGTACTTAAGGTTTCATGTCAGGGACCCGACGTCAGAACTTTGGTTAAAATGTATTCTAGCCTGAATCCCCCATGTAACAAAGTGCTGTTATGTAAACTGAGGTGCCTTGTGTCAGTGCTGGCACCAGGATAAAATGGCAGGGACTTCTGACACTGACAAAAGGTTGCCAAGTACAGTGGGTATACTACAGGCTGCACTACCACAGACCTGTCCTCACCCCAGGTGAGTTTCTACTGGAGGGCCAGGTGGGCTCCTGACTGGATTCCAACCTTTCCTCAAGCAGAGGTCACCTTCCAAGCCTTCTGCAAAACCTCAGACATGGACACGTGTTGGTTTCATTAATTTTAAACCCTTGAGCTGCATAAATTTTTTGACAGTTTAAAAAAAATCTGACAACCTCTTGAGCTGACCTCGATTGCCATGACTAGAATCCTACCCCATCTCATCAAAAAATTATGGAGTTGAGGGTATTTCTGGCAAGGTTACATTTTAATGTCTATCCCCAGTTGCTCCTGAGAAGGTGGAGGTAAACCTTTACTTTGAGCTGCTGTGTTCATGTGAAGGTGCTCCATGGCGCAGTTAAGTAGCAGACTATAGGATGTGGGCTCAGTACCGCTGAAGGAGTATGTCCCATGTCAGAACGGTGCGTGACTTGGAGGGAATGTGGAGCTGCTGGTTATTCCATGCACCCACTTCTTGTGTGGGTTTGCAAAGTGCTCCCTGTTGGATAAAAGGCTTGAATACACCCAAGTAGCGTAGCTCCCCTTGCAAAGGGAAATCCCCAGGGTTGGGGTCAGGGCTGGGCCAGGGAACTGCAGAATACCTGCTGTGTGACTAATATTCCAGGATTCTGCTAGAATAGGAAATCCCAGCCATTGTATCTGCATAGCTTAATAGACATTGGCTCATCCTTCATAAAACTGATTGAGAAGTGTCTGCTTTATCCCACTACCCCCACCCCAGTATCAGCACATGCACAATTTTCACATAAACATATTGCACTCCACTTAGTTTCTCAATTACCTCACTCACCCCATGCTCATCTCCCCATGTCACACAGCTTAAAGTAATAGACTTGTCAGCTGTCTGCACTTTTTGCACTAAACTGAGCTTGGGTCTGTGTCCCTCACTTGCAAAGCTTATGATCCCATAGTTTGTCTGTAGCCTTTAGGATTTTCAGTACTTCAATTTACTCGCAGGTCTGTACTTTGTTGTCTTATGGGTACTGTTGGCACCCCTGGCATTTATTGCACATCCCAAGTTGTCCATAAGCAGGTGGAAGATGGTGATTTTGTTGTTTGCTAAATGTTAAAGAAATATCATGTTATTATCCTACTGTCTGGTCGAAAATTGAATGCAGAATATTAAAAACAATTCAGTGATGTCTTCCTGTAGTTTTCATTCATCACCGAGTGAATTTTCCATCAGTTATACAAACATTGATGCAAGGAGCACAATCAGATGTGGGCCTAGGAATAAGTATCGTGATATTAGTAGTGAGATGTTCTCCATATTCTCTGTGCACTACTGAAACAAGAGTGCACACCCATTTAAAGCTATTTAAAACCACAAAGGAATGTGATGGGAGTGAGGTAAGGTCTAAATTCTAATGACCCTGGTTCTCAAGTGCTTTTCTTCAAATGTCCAAATCCAATAAGGAGTCTCAGCCACTTTCAATTTGTACCTGCAACCAAGGAAACTCACCATTCATTTTAAAAACATTAATAAATGGAAAATCACGGGAATGAACTGTGATCTCCAACTGATGAGCTTTTCAGAGTGATATGAAATGCCTGGTGCTAGAATTTTTAAATAAGTTCTAATGTATCGACAATAATCACCTGTTATCCAATATACGTAGTAGCAATCTCTGACTACAATGACACTGAAACATTGAAATACCCCTGGTCCTTAATTCAGAGACCAATCTAAAAAAAAACCTTATGTAATTGAAAAAAAAATGAGCATGTATTCAACATCAGATGATATATTGTTCAATCTATTTCTCTTAATAAGAAATGGGGTACCTTGCTCAATATTGTACCTTGACAGGCAGCCCACACAGGCTACTTGACTGATCTCAGTGCACCAAATCATTATTCTAATTACCATCAAATATTTTTTGAAAATCATTTGTTATTGCATAATGGGGAATAAATATTCACATTAGAAGCAGTAAAATTGTGGTTTAATTCATATTACATTTCTCATACAAATATGTGCAATAAAGATTAAGGTTTCCAATATATTTAATCTCACCAGATAATTAAATACCCAAAGATGGATTGGAATTTTCATGGGTCCCCTTGAGGATAAATGGGACCCTCCCACTAATCTGATCCCACCCCATGTGGAATGGACGATCCATGGAATAACTGGCTCGTCCATGCCACATGGGATGGAATCAGATTGGTGGTAAATTCCTTCGAACTTTGCGCTTGTAATGCAAGAAAGCTTTTCATGAATTGCATGAAACAGGGGATTTATTAAAATGCGATTGCTTCCATGGGTATGGTGATGGCTCGCTGATTAAATTACCAGACCAGTAATCTAGAGGCCCAGACTAACAGTTCAGAGTTCAAATCCCACCATGGCAGCCGAAGAATTTAAACTCACCTACTATTCCGGAATTTAGAGGCGAAAAGAAACTAGGTATTAATACTGGCGAACATGTGGTTTAAAAGGCCATCTGGTTCATTGATGCCTTTCATACCCACCTGGTCCATCCTATTTATGACTCCAGACCCAATATGGATGACTATTAAATGGTCCTGCCAGCCACTAGGTTCAAGGTCAATTGGGGATGGACAGTAAGTGTTGGACCTGCCAATAACAATGATATTCTGAAAAATGAATGTCAAAAGGGTATCTCAATCAAGGTAACAGCATAAGTGATTGACAGTTTGGCAAAGCAATCATTTGTTGGAGAACTGAGGAAGACATCAGGTTAGCTTTACCCCCCTTATCTCCTTCCCATGAATAACAGTCTTGATTAGCTGTGCCTGAATAGTCTGGGAGAGATATTCTCAAGTTAGGTTTGATGTTATTGAGTTCTATTAGGACCACATTAAAACCACATATTTGTGTGCTTTAATTTTCCAACTGACTAGAACTTGTAAGAAATTGTTTGCATTTTAATGAAAATACAGTCGGTTCAGTCATGTGAAGTGAAGCAGTGTGTTATCTTACTGTTAACTTCTCACCGTCGAACTTTTCAGCCTTCCTCCTGAAGGATTATAGAATACACACCCAAAAGCAAAATGTTGCAGATGCTAAAAAGCTGAAATAGAAACAAAAAATAGTACATATCCTCAGCAGATCAGACAGCATCTTAGAGAAAGAAAAAACAAATTCAACATTTCGAATTGATGATAGGTTCTGATGAAAGGTAATCAACCGGAAATGATAACCCCATTGCTTTTTTCACAGATGCTCTCTGACCTGCTGAGCATTTCCAGCCTTTTCTGTTTCTGTTATCAGAGAGTACATGTACTAGGTCACAGTGCACTATACTCAGAAGAAGGCATCCCACTGCCAGAATCCCCAGATCACACCGTTTAACTAAATAATTGGACAATTGTTCAACTCTGAACAATCCATCTCAGAATGGTTCAGCTGGAGTTTCAAGGTGTGTGGTGTAGACTCATGGAATGTCTTCTGAGCCAAAAGGTTAATTATGAGAGATTGTAAAGGCTGAGCTTCTATTTCCTGGAGCAAAAACCTGCTGGAGTAACTCAATGTGTCAGGCAGCATCTGTGGAGAGAAATGGATAGTCGACATTTTGGGTCAACGCTTGTCATCCGGACTGAAAGATAGATGGGAGATAATCAGTACAAAGAGGTGAGGGGAAGGGATGGAGCAAGAACTGGCAAGTGACAGGTGGATCCAGGTGAGGAAGGGTGATAGGCAGATGGAGGGGGGGGAGAGCGGAAATAGCGACAGAGGCTGGGAGGTGGAGGCAACAAAGGGCTGCCGATGGTGGAATCTGATAAGCAAGGAAGATGGAGCATGAAACCAGGTACGGGAGGAGAGATCAGCAGATGGGACAGTGGGGGGAGGGGAGCCGGTGGGAGGAGTGTGTGGGTGATGGGCAAATGGAGAGAGTTGAGGGGAAAGAAGCACGACGATGGGGGCTGAGGGTGTAGTGGTGGGGTGGGTGTTGGAGGAACTGGGTAGATCAGGAGGAAAGAGGAAATATTCCCCAGAGGAAGTATTCCCCAAACCAGGGCAATCAACCCATTCTCAAACAACTCTTTAACATGCAGTTTGCATCTATTCAAGACCTCCAATTTATGGATTAGAGTATGCAATCATCCTATAGAAGACTACCGTAATTACAAAATGTTTCCCATTATTTTCTGCTAACACCAGGGCACAATTAGAGTTCTTTGAACAATCACCTGTATTACTCCAGTGGACCATCGTTTCATTTGCTGTGAGATCAAAACCAAGGCAAAAGCAATGAAAAATCCAGGAAGACAAATACAGATCCTTTAGAGAGAGATGGAACATGATTTCTTCTTTGTGCCTGGTAGTGGAGGTAAATGAGTCTACATAACATGCCACAATTTGATTGCCCATTTTGAGTCAATGATTAAAAGCAACAGGCAAAGTCAACTTACTCTCCAACAAATAAGAGTCCTTTTGAATTATTATCTCCTGTGTAGAAACCAATGTCATGGAGCTTGTGTTCCAGAGGGCTAGCCATACATCAGCTGACAGCCAGGTAGTTAAGTACATACAAAAGGTAGACTCCTAGAGTCACACAGCAAGGAAACAGGACCTTCAGCCCATTGAGTCCATGCTGACCATCAAGCACCCATTTACATTTACCTCTACACTAATCCCATTTGATTCTTCCCCTCAACTCCACACCCCCCGCTTCCCCCCCCCCCAGATTCAACCACTCACCTACATACCAGGGGCAATTTACAGTAACCAATTAAGAGAGAGAGAGATTTCTTTATTAGTCACATGTACATCGAAATACACAGTGAAATGTGTCTTTGCATAGTGTTCTGGGGGCAGCCCGCAAGTGTCGCCACACTTCCGGTGCCAACATAGCATGCCCAGAACTTCCTAACCTGTATGTCTTTGGGATGTGAGAGGAAACCCACGCAGTCACGGGGAGGACCTACAAACTCCTTACAGACAGCGGCTGGAATTGAACCCGGGTCACTGGCGCTGTAATAGCATTACACTAACCGCTATACTACCTGCCTCTACACTACTGTGCCTGCCTCATACCTCCCAACATGCATGTCTTTAAGATGAAGAAGAGAAATGGAGCATCCAGAAGAAAGCCATGAGGTCACAAGGAGAACATGCAAACTCCACACAGACAGCACTGAGGTCAGGATCAATCCTAGATCACTGGAGCTGTGAGGCAGCAGCTTTACTAGCTGCACTACGGTGTCACCCAAATAAGTTAGCTTTGTTGAGTTTTAATTGCATTGGAAATTTATCTGATGAAAATTTTGGAGGACTTGACTATATCTAGAGTTATATATTTACTACAGTTGTACGTGTGTGTGTGTGTGCGTGCGTGCGTGCGTGCGTGCGTGCTTGCGTGCGTGCGTGCGTGCGTGCGTGTGTGTGTGTGTGTGTGTGTGTGCTTGATGGGTGGTGTGTGGGACACACAGTATTGGTTAATGTGATTGGGCAGCACAGTGGCACAGTAAGTAGAGCTGCTGCCTCACAGCACCAGAGACCTGAGTTCGATCCTAACCTCGGGCTCTGTCTCCTGTGACCGTTTAGGTTTCCTCTGAGCACTCTTGATTCCTCCCACATCCCAATGATGTGTGGGTTGGTAGGTTAATTGGCTGCTGCAAAGTTTGTAGATGAGTGGTAGAATCTGGTGGGAGTTGACAAGAATGTGGGGAAAATAAAGAAGGTGATTAATGTAGAATTAGTGTAAATGGGTCATTGATGATCAGGTCAGACCTGGTGGGCTGAAGGGCCTGTCTCCAAGCTGTGTCCCTCTCTATGACATTTTGACTCTATGGTGAGTCTGCTGAATGAGGGCCCTGAACTTTAAAATTAGAACTAGTCTGTTCAGCATTAACATTAGGTGGTTCCTCTTTCAGAAGTAAACAGAGGAAAACCTGGAATTCTATCCCTGAACAAGCTGCTGAGGCTGAGGGGCAATTCAAAATGTCAGAAGTGAGCAATACGTTTTTATTGGGGTTAGATGCTGAATATGCTGATAATCTGGAGTAAAAACATGATAGAAATACTTCAAAGGTCAGGCAGCATCTGGAGACAGGTTCAATTTTGGGTCACTGACCTTTCATCAGATGGATTTTTGTTGGGCAAAGTTACAAATGTTCACGAATGCAAGGTAGGTAGATGGAGTTAATGGTCTACTTGAACTGCAGAACAGCTGTGGGGGACTGAGTGGCCTATTCCTGTTCCTGTATTGGACTGCAACTCATTGGTCTGTAAGACTGACTTACCAATGACATTGATATGTGAGAATATCTGATGTAGTTTTCAAATTAATTATCTTGCAGTTAAGTTTCACACCAAAAGCAGACGGGATGTTTTAGCAAAATTCGTGAGGACACAGCTCAGATGACTGAAACTTTAAACAGTAGGAAACATCCTTTTGGGAAGCCATTTTCAATGTAGCTCATTTCTTATTCAAGACTGGAGCAACATATGCAATTGCTTTGCATGAACGGCTGTATCTCTTTTCAAAGCAAAGTTCTTGAGAACCAAATACAATGCTGTTCAGTGGTAGTCAGAGGGAAGGAAATTATCCACTACATTGGATAGTAGAGGTGTTTTCTAAAAAAAAGATCACATTTAGGTGGATAATAACTGTTGAAGTACCAGACAAGTAATGACAGAATCTCTTTAGTTATATCTTCCAAAAGTCTTTAAGTACTCAAAGGTTGTCATTGGCCCTCTAAGGAGAAATTACATTTACAAATCTATTAATGCATCTTAACAAAGTTGTCTTGGGTAGTGTGCAGCTCGCACCCTTTCGATTGAGAAAGGAAATTTGTATTGAGAGATAATTTTAATTAAGCATGAGTTTAAATGCTCAACCTGTAATCTGGGGTACTTCCTGTCAATAGGTAGATTACTTTCAATTCTTGATAATTCCATTGTGCATGACTCTAATAGACATCTCATTACTTGTAAGCAAACTACATTCGGTACATCTATATCAAAGCTTTGTGGACTGTTTCATTAGTAACAAATGACTTGCTCAGCTGAAATTGCTGGATTTTTGTAAAATTTACCGAGCTCTTGGCTGCGGTCTCGAAATGGGTCAGTGATGGGATCCCCATAATATCTGCACTGAGGGGACACCGAGATATTGGTGGCACAATTATTCCATTGCCCAGCGCAGATCCAGCAAATAGCTTCAGTATGTGGGAGGTGTCAGAGCAGAGCAGAGGGGATCCAGGAAGATCTGAGGCTGTGGACGAGAACCATTGGAACCGGACAGCCAAAGATTGCCCTTTGTTAGTGTGTCTTCTGCAAATATTGGAACTATCTAACCTTGTTGGGATATCTTTTGAGATTGTACTTCACCGGGAAAGTCAGGGGAACGGGACTGAACCTTCTCATGATCTGGGCTGAGTTCAGCTGGGATATCAGCAGGGGACGATGGGAAAATTCAGAAGATGCGGTCTACCTTTGCTGGACTTTTCTTAACATCCACCCCTCCCCCCCGGCCTTCATCTGCAACCAGACTCCTCCTTCCACATGTGTTGCATTTACATGGCACCCAGGCTCTGTGTCACCAGGTTCGTACTCTCTTATTGCTTTTCTTTCCCCTGACAAATGGGAAGTGGCTGTGGCTCCAAAGACCCTGACGCACTCTCTGCATACCTTGGGGGTCCCCTTTTCCCTTATGGCCACTTTCATGGCAATGAGCTTCTCACCAGGCATGGGAGAGAATCAATGCTGCCAGAGCGTAGAGTCACAGAGATACATACAGCACGGAAACAGGCCCTTCAGCCCACCAAATCCATGCCAACAATCAACCACCCGTTTAATCCCATTTTGTCTCTGTGAGAGGAACGTGTCCTCATACAAAGGGACATTTATGCTGCCGCACCAGGGCTGTTAGGAATGGTACTGGGCTCTTATGCCTCACCTCTCTGCCAGAGACTGGCAAAGATCAGCCTGTTTCATAGAGTCATAGAGAGATACAGCATGGAAGCAGGCCCTTCAGCCCATCGTCTGCAATGACTGTCAAACACTACCACTAATCCCATGCTATACTAATCCCATTTGATTCTCCCCTCCTTCTCATCAACTCCCCCAGATTCCACCAGTTACCTACACACTAGGGGCAAATCACAGTGGCCAATTAACAAAGCAACCCTCGCATGTTTGGGCTGTGGGAATAAACCTGTGCAGTTGCAGGCAGAACATGCAATCTCCATACAGACAGCAGCCGAGGTCAGGATTGAACCTGGGTCTCTCGCACTGTGAGGCAGCGGCTCTACCAGCTGTGCCACTGTGCTGCCCATTATGGTGCTGTGTTTCCAACTCACCATTGAATTACTAACACTTCAGGTGCCTCATTTGAATATGGTGTTAACCGCTGTGGATGCAGTGCTGTGATTTTCAAAGTGACACTCTGCAGAGGGAGCAGGGTTTTATGGAAGGTCTGGCTTTACGAGCATTAGCTGCCTCTGTCCAACATTTCAGCGGCAATCCATGCTATCAATAATCAGCAAAAGGATGGCATTCTGTTTTCTGCTTCACAGTCTGTGCCCACTTGGAAATAATTCTGCCAGTCAAAGTCATAATTTTCATAGCATGTCCACAATGTGTATCTTTTGAAGGCTCGTCCTCCGTCTGAAGAGTATGTTGATTACGAAGAAGATGACGCACTGCCTGACCCAAATACTCTCCCCGCCCGTTCTGGAAGCCAGGAGATATAATAGGAACAGAAAATTCTGGGCCAGTCGGGGAAAAATACTCCTGAAATATCTTCATGACTAGAAGAGACAGATTGGAAATTTAAGCCACAATAAAGCCAGCAGGCAGATGAGGAGATATATTTCCGCTCAGCAAGATATGATGATCTGTAATAGGCTGGCTGAAGGGATGGTAGAAGTGGATTCAACAGCAATTTTCAAAATGAAATTGGGTATTTTGCAGAACAACGAGGAAAGAGCTGGGGAGCAGCGCGAATGGAAGAGCCTCTGAGAGAGTGTCGCAGCATGGTGTGATGAATGATCGCCTGTTGTGCCATTTCATTACTTTTCTGCATCATGTGCTTATGCCAGTGACGCAAAAGACATCGACCCGAAAATTCCTTGTTTTTCCGAAGTTGTTAAAGTTCTAAATAAATTCACAGCATTAAGGCTGGGGATTAGTATCTGAAGGAGGATTCTCTGTAATGCTAGTCTTTCGAGTTAGAACCCGACTATCGATCCAGAGCCTGATGGAGCCTGATAAAATGAGTCAGGTTGGGATCAGGTACCAACACATTACAAAGCTCCCAGCTCAGGTGGGGCTTGGTTTGGCTGCAGTCAAGCAGACTTCAGGTCAGTTTTTAATAACCTGCTTATATGTTGCAGCAGGTTTAAATCTCTTTGGTGATTCACCTATGGTGAAGAAGATTTGCATTCATAGGCTGCCTTTCTTGACCACAGGGTCCCAATGTCTTCCACAGCCAATGGAATAGTTTTAGTCACTGTGGTAATAAAGGGAATGTAGCAGAAAGCAACTCCCACAGGCTGTAATGAGGAAAACATGAGAAAACTGTTTCTTAGTGATGAAAGTTGACTGCTCTACCTGTGACCGCAAGAAACTGCAGAGAGTTGTTGACACAACTCAGCGCATCACGGAAACCAGCCTCCCCTCCAATGGACTCTGTCTACACTTCTCTCTGCCTTGGTAAAGCAGCCAGCATAATCAACGACTCCACCTACCCGGGACATTCTCTCTTCTTCCCTCTACCGTCCAGCATAAGATACAAAATCCTGAAAGAACGTACCACCAGGCACAAGGACAGCTTCTCTCCCACTGTTACGACTATTGAACGGTTCTCTAGTACGATAAGATGGACTCTTGACCTCACAATCTACCTCATTATGACCTTGCGTCTTATTGTCTACCTGCACTGCACTTTCTCTGTACCTGTTACACTTTATTCCACATTCTGTTATTATTTTACCTTGTACTACCTCAATGCATAGAGACTGGCACAGTAGTGTAGAGGCAGGCACGGTAGTGTAGCGGCTAGCATAATGCTATTACAGTGCAAGCAACCCAGCTTCAATTTCAGCTGCCATCTGTAAGGAGTTTGTACGTTCTCCCCATATCTGCGTGGGTTTCCTCCGGGTGCTCCGGTTTCTTCCCACTTTCCAAAGATGTGCAGGTTAGGAAATTATGGGCATGCTATGTTGGCGCCAGAAGCGTGGCAACACTTGCAGGCTGCCCCCAGAACATTCTACGCAAAGCTGCATTTCACAGTGTGTTTCAATGTACATGTGACTAATAAAGATATCTTATCTATATGAACCAATCTGTATGAATGGTATGCAAGCCAAGTTTTTCATTGTGAAAATAATAATAAACCAACCAAAGCCAACCAGGGTAAATGTTGACCAGGGTATGGAGGAAGACTCCCAGGATCACCTTCAAGATAATTCCTGAAAGGACACATAAGATTTCAGCTTAACATCTCACCTGAAATATGGCACGTTTAAAAGTGAAGCACTCCCTCAGGAAAGTACTGGAGAGGTCATCCTAGGTTTTGGGCTCAAGTTTAGTTACAATTTCTAACACAGAGGAAAGAGCATTGAAAGGCACTGCCCTAAATGCGCAGTGGAGTTAGCTATTGTCACAGTGTCTAAGTGTCTCGACAACCACTTGGATCACTAAAACATAGATGGCTATACCCTAAGGACTGGCAGATGGGGTTAGTATAGCTGGGTATTTAATAGTCGGCATGGACACAGTGGGCCAAAGGGCCTGTTTCAGTGTTGTATGATTTTACAACTATGCACTGAGCAAAAGCAGCTTTCAGCTGAATATCTGGAAGCATGTAGAAAAGGAGAAGTGCAATGAGTCCTGAAGCGGGTTTCGAACCGAAACATCGACAATTCCTTTCCTCAAACAGATGCTTCTTGACCTGCTGACTTCCTCGAGCACATTGCTTTTTGCTGCAGAAGAAAGTGCAAGTTTGAAAGCTGAACATGATATTATGGGTGTGATTAAAATAGACTCTCCAAAGTCTGTGCATCAAATATTAGACATATGACTCAGGCGGTCCATCAACAAAAGAAAATGGACATAGGAAAACACTTGAACCATAAGCAAATAAAGTATCTCACAGACATGCTTAAAAACAAGGAAGGAAATGACTCAAAACTGACAAACAGGGGACTAGGAACTGACAGGGCACATGCACAGATACAATTACTGTAAGACACATACATAAAATTAATTTCTACAGATCATTATTTCAATGTAAAGCATCTTTGGAGACCGTCTACTTTAATAATTTTATTGTTAAATTGAGTTGGAGCTGATTAATGGGCATTTTAATTTCTAGCACATTGAGATTCATTTCAATGGTGAGTTTCCACATTCCAAATATAGATTGCTGTGTGAGATGTACTTTGCACTCACAGGTTTTTAAGTTCATCACTGCCTTGTCAGAAAATCTCCAACAGTGAGCAAAAGTTGATAGCAAGAAGTGTTCCAGTTTTCAAATGATGTAAATGAAGGATAATTTGCAGCAGCTAAAACAAAAGGGTAAGAGTTCTGAACATTCTAATCGTGCCTGCTCTGATTCATAATACAGTTAACAACGACTCTTGCTTGTAAAGTGTGAGGCAGTAACAAAGGGGAAGATTTCTATGGCTCTCTTCACATCATTCCAAGTGCTCACAACCAACAAAGTATTTTGCACTCTGGTCTGCCTTCTCTTACTCTTCTTTGGCAGTCACTTGGACCGAGGGTGACTTGCTTCCATTCCAGTTCTGTGGGTTCTGAGGTTGCTGATGTGGGACTTGTGGAGACTGCCACAGGGGCGGAGGGCAGGAGGTGATTGACAGCGGATAGGTAAACAGTTCTGCAGGCACCGTGCTCCTTCTGCCATTTTCAGTGCGCTCCCATGTGCTTCCAGCGATGAGACTTGAGGATCTCAAAGCCATCCCATCTGCTTCTTCTCCAGTTGAAGCAGGCCTTAGGTCAGAGGTTGTCAAGAGTCAGCGAGGATGTTACTTTTTTATTCAAGGAGACGCCGAGGACATCCTTGAAGCATCTTTTCTGTCCTGATAAGCTCTTGCCATGGTGGAGTAGACTGCCCTTTCTGGGAATCTGGTGTCAATCAAACAATGTAGCCTGCCATTGGAGCCAAATGAATGTAATAAGGGCCTCAGTGCTAGGGATGTTGGACTGGGAGGGGATGCTCACATTGGTTTACTTTTTCTGCCAACGTATTTGGAAGATGTTGTGGAGACGGTATTGATGGTACTTCCCCAGCGCTTTGAGGTGCCTGCTGTAAAGTGCACAGAAGGCGAGGATCACTGCTGCACCACTGCTAGACCATGAGCGTAGTGCTGAGTTTGAGGTCTTCATCGTGAAACACTCTTCTCCACAGATGGCCAACGGCAGCACTAGCACACGGGAGGTGGGGGTGAGTTTCGTCAAGGGTGCCTGCCTCTGCTGGGAGGGGACTCCAGAGATAGGGAAGTCACTGCTGTAATGCAAGAAGCACACTGCCCAATTTGCAAATGCCATGCTGCCACAGGCATTGCGACAATGACCAGCTCATATGTTTATTTTTAAAAATGTTGATTTTTAAAAATGTTGATTATGTGATAAGCCCTGGCCAAGACTCCATGGGTGGTTCTCCTGCCCTTCCTCCAATGGAATGGGAGCTTCTATGTTCCGCCTGAGGGGCTGGATGGAATTTTGGTTTAACGGTGCATCCAATGGACAGGACTGCCCTGTTGCAGGAATCCCCCAGTCCTGTATCTGAATGTCAGCCGAGATACTATTGTGTTCATGCCGCCAGAGAGACAACTGAATCCAGAACTGACCACTCAGTGGAAAGAAGGACTGCTCACTGAGGCAGTGCAGACACCAGAAGTAAAAGGATTACAAATAGTGAGGCCACATCCACAGAATGAGTGTAGCTTTTCCCTGGTCTCATAGAATCATTGAACTGTTACAGCAGAGAATGAGGCCATTCAGCCTGTTGAGCTCAGGTCTGCTCTTCCTAGAGCAATCCATTTGGTGCCATTTCCCTGTGGCCACCTAAGTGCAAAGTGTTGCATTTTGGGAAGACAAATGAGGATAGGGCTTTCACAGTGAATGAACATAGAACATAGAACACAAAACAGTACAGCACAGTACAGGCCATTCAGCCCACAATGTTGTACCAACATTTTATCCTGCTCTAAGATCTATCTAACCCTTCCCTCCCACATAGCCCTCTATTTTTCTATCATTCATGTATCTATCTAAGAGTCTCTTAAATGTCCCTAATGTATCTGCCCCCACAACCACTGTAGGTAGTACGTTCCACGTACCCACCACTCTCTGTGTAAGAAACTTACCCCTGACACCCCCCTTATACCTTCCTCCAATCACCATAAAATTATGTCCCCTCATGTTAGCCATTGTCGCCCTGGGAAAAAGTCTCTGACTATCCACTTGATCTATGCCTCTTATCATCTTGTACACCTGGGGTCTTGTACATCTTGTACAGGTAGGGCCCTGTGGAGTCTTGTAGAACAGTGGGACCAAAGAGTACAAGTATATGGTTCCCTGAATGTTGTATTGCAGGCAGAGAGGGTGGTGAAGGTGGTGTTTGGCACACTGGCCTTCATCAGTCAGGGCACTGAGTATAGAAGTTGGTATGTTGTGTTGCAGTTATACAAGACGTTGGTGAGGCTGCATTTGGAATATTGTGTTCAGTTTTGGTCACCCTGCTATAGGAAAGATGCCATTAAGCTGGAAAGAGTGCAGAGGAGATTTACTAGGATGTTGCCAGGACTTGAGGAAATGAGTTGTGGAAAGAGGTTGAGCAGGTTGGGACTTGTTTCATTGGAGTGTAGGAGAATGAGGGGTGATCTTATAGCGGTGTATAAAATCATGAGAGGCATAGACAGGGTGAATGCGCACAGTCTTTTTCCTGGAGTTGGGGAATCAAGAACTAGAGGGCATAGGTTTTAACGTGAGAGGGGAGAGATTTAATAGGAACCCGAGGGACAACTTTTTCACCCACTGGGTGGTCAGTATATGGAATGAGCTGCAGAGGAAGTGGTTGAGGCAGGTCCATTAACAACATTTAAAAGACACTTGGACAGGTACATGCATAGAAAAGGTTTAGAGGGATATGGGCCAAACGCATGCAAATGGGACTAGCTTAGATAGGAATCTTGGTCGGCATGGACCAGTTGGGCCGAATGCCCGTTTCCATACTTTAAAGGGCAATGTGTTTGAGATGTCTATGTAAAGGTGTTACTTTTTTACATTCCCTTCCCCCCTCCCCCCTCCCCCCAGTGTATCCATCACCCATGACGCATCAAAGAAAATGCATTTAAATTAGGACTATTTGTCACAGGTTCTTGCCAGTATGTCTCATTAAATGAGGAACAACTTGAATTTCTTAACTTGACAGACCATGGGAAAAGACGGGTGACAAACAGGAGGAAAAAAAGTGGCATCTCAGAAAGTAGGGGAGAGGGTAGAGGCAAAATCATGACAAAGACTGTCTTAACAGCCATTTGAGAGCGGAGGGGATGGAGCCAAGACAGAGGGATTAGAGAAGATCTGTGTGCGGTGTTGATTCAACTTATATATTATGTAATGCAAAGCCTTATGCTTTGAGTCATAAAATCTCACTTTGGAATTTAGAAGCACCTTTGAAGCAAACGATGCTTCAGAATGCTTCAGAGCTATCGTTAAAAAGTACACACCCTTCCCAGGTTACAAACGTCTGACTTATGTACAGCCCGTACATATGAACGAGTTTTTATGAGACCAGCAGGATGGATTTGCCACCTGCTGTGGGGCTGCAGGCATCTTCTGCCATGTGGGAACTTGGTTCGCGGCCGCATTTCTGACTAGCAAGTTGTTTGGGTTATGAACAGCTCACAGGAACGGAGACCAGTCGTAACCTGGGGAGGACCTGTAATGGGGGAGGGTCGAACAGGGTGGACTGAAAGCTTGGTCGAAAAGGGTAGGTTCTAAGGAAGTGTAGAGGATGGGGAGTCTGGGGAAGCAATTCCACAGCTTTCAGGACATAGGTGATTGAAAGCAGGGCTGTCAGCAGTGAAGTAGGAGATGTGAATGCAACAATAACCCAAGTTAGCACCGAAGCCAGGGGAGGCGTCAGATGTGAAGATCAGGGTGAGACCTTGAGATGTGACTTTTAAATGGAAAAAACATGGAGGCTGCAGGAGCTCATCCAGGTCAACAGCCATCAGGACTTGCTGCCGGTCGGGATATAGGCAGCCGAGGTCTGGGTGAGCTTAACTTCACAAAGGTTGTAGGCACAGGAAGAATCCAGAGTGAAGGGATCAAAGGCATGGATATGGATTTCAGCAGCACAGATGCTGATTTTTTTTTATTTTTCAAAAATAAACTTTATTCATAATAAAAAATATATATAAAGGAAGAAAGTGCAAAAAAACAAAAAAACTTTAACATTCATGGTTGTTACATTCAGTCGAGTAAAACTTTAAAGAGAAAACAAAACACACAAACAAACATGGCACTATTGCCACTCACATGTCTCCCTAAGGTGATACCCCTTTCATTGTTTGAGGGGCTTCCCCACCCAACTCGGGCCCTTCATGTGTGGCAGCAGAAGGACCCGAGACTGTGGTCCTTCCCCACAGAGCCTTAGCATTGGTTGCACCCAGCTTCAGTGCATCCCTCACCACGTACTCCTGCAGCCTGGACTGTGCCAGTCAGCAGTGTTCCCCTACGGACATCTCGCTGTGCTGGAAGACCGACCAGTTTTGGGCAGACCAAAGGGCATTTTTCACCGAGCTGATGACCTTCCAGCAGCACTTGATGTCTATCTTGGTGTGTGTCCCTGGGAACAGCCCATAGATCAGAGCGTCCTCTGTAACGCAGCTGCTGGGGATGAATTGGTTCACTGGCCCTTGCATCCGTCTCCACACCCTCTCAGCAAATCCACAGTCTGCAAAGAGGTAGGTGACTGTTTCTTCGCAGCCATCCCGAGGGCAACGTATATTAGGGGTGATATGTCATCTGTAGAGGAAAGCTCTGACTGTGAGGGCACCTCTTACCGCCAGCCAAGCGAGGTCTTGGTGCAGAAGGAGAAGTTGCTGCAAGTCTGTCTGGAGTTGACGCAGTTCCCTCTGACTCTGTCTAACTTTCTGAACACCTTTGAGGATGAAGAACCTCTTGATGTTACCCTTAGTTGCCTCCCACCAGTGAATCAGGGAGTCAAAGAAGGGCTTCCCGGATCTCCAGCCTGTGTACTCCCTCTTTAGTTCCTCGATGTTCTCTGGGGTCAGCAGCTTGACATTCAACTTCCACATTCCCCTGTCTGCCTTCAGGTCCTCTTGCAGGTAACAGGAGGCACGAAGGAGGCAGTGGTCGGAGAAGAACATCAGCGTGACGTCGGTGGACCTGACTGTGACTGCCTTCAATGTGAAGAGGAAGTCTATCCGGGACCATACTGAGCTGTCTGTTCTGGTCCAAGTTATTGTGACTGTGCTCCACCCGCAGGGGTGCTGAAGGCATCGCACAACTTTGCATTTTTAACCGTTTCCATCAGGAGTCTGGAGCTGCTGTCCAGTCTCCTGCTGGCACTGCCGGATTGTCCAGCTGCATCAATGATGCAGTTGAAGTCACCGGCCAGAACGACTGGTAGGGACATCGCCAGCAGCAGTGGGAGCTGCTTGAGGACAGCTAGTCGTTCGCTCAGCACGGGCGAGGCGTACACATTAATTAGCCAAGAGGATTGTTATGGTACTTTACATCAGCCACAAGGAGCTGCCCCCTCCCCACCACCTCTTTGACTTCAGTGATAGAGAAGTTACCTCCCCGCAGCAGAATCCCCAGGGTGGATGCGCAACTATCATTTCCAACCACCCTACCCACCATCCACCCCCTCCCCCCCCACCCAACCATACACACAATCCCTGGGACCACCACTGTGACCACCTCCAATAGTTGCAGAGGTGCAGAGGTGTGGCAGCCCACACTCCTGTAAAAAAGTCACACCTGTCTTGAACTGTTACTTTGACTGACACGTTTAGAGATGCGAGTATTATCTCCATAGTTATTTGAACTCAGGGATCACAAATACTGTCCATTATCAATCAGCCTGAGCTCTCGTGCAAAGAACCTTGGTGAACTGTAGCACTTTTTTTGGGCTCAGGTACTGGGAATGGTCCTCCCCAGGGTGTGGTGATGCTGGTGGTGTCACTGGGGGGAGATTAGTCTCTGTTCCTGTTCTACCCTCTGGATCTGTTTGTTCTGTACCATCCATCTCTCGGATTTGGGATGTACCAGATGTCGTGCTGCTCCTGGTCTCCTGGAGCTGGGGTGTGCTAGATGCTGTGCTGCTCCCGGAGCTGGGGGGCCATTGACCTCTATGCTGCTCCCCAGTCTCCCAGAGCTGGGGTGCGTTGGTCTCCTGGAGTTGAGGGGGGTGCCAACAGGCTGAATTTCTTCCTCACCCGTATCAGTCTGTGGCCTTCCTACCTCCTTGTCCCCTCCATTTTGGCACTTACTCTGCCTGCATCAATGGTTTCCCTTATTTGCTTCATCCTCTGACGAGGAGAGGTTGCTGGCATCTGTCTGTTGCATTGCCCTTTTCTTCCCATTAGTTTTACTCTCTGCAGCCCGTTGTCTCTTAGATTGTGTCTTCTGGGACTTTTTCTTTTTCACCACTTGCCATTCCCCCTCTTGTCCTTCTGCCCTCCCCTCTTCCATTGACTCCTCCTCTTGGGGGGGGGGACCTGGGGGTTTGTGGCTGGGGTCTGGGAGCTCGAGGCAGTTGGCTTTTCCTCAGCCCTGGTCTCAGTCTCTGCTGGGGCCTCGAAACTGGTGGGGTGGGGGGGGGGGGGGGGACGGGGCGTCAACACCCCTCCGGGGATTGTCGGTGCCAGCTCCCCCTCTTATTGCCTGAGCATAGGTACAGGCACGTTTTGGGCAGGGATGGCCTGCCTCCCCGCACAGGTTGCAACTTTTGCTTTCTCTGCAGTCCTTCGTCTGGTGGCCTTCTTGCTTGCAGTTCCTGCAGATGACTGCACTGCATTGGGCCGCCACGTGTCCAGGTTTGTTGCAGTTACTACACAGTCTGGGTTGCCCTGCATATACCATCTACCCATGGTTCCCTCCAGTGGCAAACACTGAGGGAGGGTGGATGATGGCACCATTTGCATCCACCCTTAGCTTGACCTTCACCTGACACTTGCTGGTCCAGATCCCAAACAGGTCTTTGATATCCACACAGCTTCCTGTTCCCTCGAAGTAACGAGCGAGGAAGGTGAGGATGTCCATAACGGGCACATGTGGATTGAACATGTGCACCGTAATCACGCACTCCTTCTGGGTGGGGAGGGTGAAGAGTGGCTGCACCTTCAGCAGTGACAGCAGAGTCCCATTCCCCTTCTCCTGAAAGTCCTGTAGCATCTTCTGCCATCCCACCAGGTACTTGAAGGTAATGTCAAAGTACCCATTACCTGGGAAGTCCTGGAGGCAGTAGATTCCTTCACCTCAAACTTGCAGCACTCCAGTAGGACCCTTTTGATGAAGGGATGATCTCTGGTGAAGGGATTCCCCTCGATAAGGTCCTTCACTGCCACCCTGACAGTGTTTCGGATCCCATGTGCTCCTCCTGAGGCGCTTGTCCCTGCCACAATATTGATGGAGCTGAATGATTATAGCAGGTAATTTGCTGGAAAAGAGTGTTAGGTTGGTTTCCCAATCAGCATTAGGATCCACCCCTACGTCAGCAGGTTAAGCTCTCATCAGGAAGCCACTTGATCGCGAAGAGTCACTGTGGTTTTCTTTCTTCTTCAACATCAATGTTCGCGTTCACCCGCAAATCTATCTCCGTGACTATCATCCTGGCAGAACCGCTGTTCTGATCACGGTCTCTCCCCTGCCAGAAACCACACATCATCTGAGCCAAAAGGCCAAGAAGATTATCTATGTGGATTTGCTTCCATCTGCTTCGGTGGCAGAGTGTGGCAGCTGGTAGAGCTGCCACCTCACAGCGCCAGTGACCAGGGTTCGATCCTGACCTCCGGTGCTGTCTGTGTGGAGTTCGCATGTGCTCCCTGTGACTGCCTGGGTTTCCTCCGGGTGCTCTGGTTTTCTCTCACACCCCAAAGACGGGCAGGTTGGTCGGTTAATTGGATGCTGTAAATTGCCCCTAGTGTGTGGGTGAGTGGTAGAACCTGGGGGATAGTTGATGGGAAGATGGGGAGAATAAAATGGGATTAGTGTGGGATTGGTGCTTGATCGTTGGTAAGGACTTGGTGGGTTAAAGGGTAGTAAGATTCTATGAATAGGTGTCAATGTAATAGGTTCAGACACTTTGATCAAAGGTACCTGAAGAGAGAAGATGGAATCAGAGATAACAGTCTGGGATTCATAGCAGGGCTGTGATCTTTCTAAGATCCAGCTAGAAACTAACACACTGGAGGCCCGATATTGAAGAGCAATCCTACACCACAGAGGTAGTTAGAAGGTAGAGAAAGGAGGTGGAACAAAAGAACTGGGTGTCATCAGTGTTTCAGTTGGTTCCACTAATGTTGATCAAGGCATCTTGTGGAGAATGGGGATGAACATGTACCTTACTCCAACAGCACAGGAGCATTAGTCAGATTCTATAAAGGAGTGGACATGTAGTGCAAATGCTTTAAATGTTCCTGATCATGAGTGGGACACACTGTACAAGCCCGTCAAAGAGGTCCTTCTAAACCTATCCGAGGAAGAGTCTGAAAGGTGCTGTTTAGTACCTTTATTTCAGCATCTTCATGTGTACTTCTGCACACATTTGACAATTTGAGACCTTAACAAGTTTGAATTTGTAGAGCATCTATAACACAGTAAAATGTCACAATGCACATCACAGTAGTGATAACAAACAAAACTTGACATTAAGCCAAAGAACAACCAATTAATATAGTCTTATCAATGACTTGGTCAAAGGGATAGATTTTAATGCATTACTTAAACGAGGATGGAGATGAAGAGCTGTGGAAAGGGTTGTAGAGGCAATCCCAGAGCATGGACCCAGGCCGATGTGGAGTTAGCGAATAAACACTCAGCAGGTCAGGCAGCACCTGTGGAGAGAGAATCAGGTTCAGATCAAAGGCCCTTTGTCAGTAACTTGGGGATGTGAGGAGTGAGCTAGGTGGGGGAGGGAAAGACTGAAGTGGAATTGGAAAACTATGATGGGAATTGAGTTGTTACAAACTGGAGGTGTTGCCCAACCAGAAGCCAATGATGATTAGTGTGAAGAGGGATGAAAGGAGAAAGGGACTCAGTGTTAGGGTACACACTGCAGAAGAAGCTGGCATGATGCACACTAAGGTAAGGCTGCAACAGGACCAAGGTGGACCAGGAGGTGGCAGGTTACGCTTTCTGCAAGGAAGCTTAAATTCAATGCCAAAATTCCTCAAATTCATCTTATTGTCAGAGTGAGTGAAACTGCAGGAAATCTGTCTGAAAGACGGCTAATCCCTGTGTGTTAAATCAGCCAAATTTGCTTTCAGGCATCTTAAATGCTGGAACAAAGACAGTTGCCTCACAGATGATTTATTGGTGGGCAAGCTGTAGATATTCAGGAGCTGATGAACTTCAAAGAGTTCCTGTCGTTTGACTAGAACTGAAAAACCGTTTCAAATAGGACTAAGCTGAACTCTAATGAGCTTTAGTTAAAATCAAATTTGCCAATAGCTAAAGCAGTGCAAAGTAAAGCATAATGGCTTTCTTGTGCATCTGTAATTATTGGTGTTAGCTGTTGTTTAATCAGTGTCACTTTGGCCTCTGAGTCAGAACATATAGGTTCAAGTCCCACCTGAACACATCATCCATTCAGTGCCACAGTGAGAGAGTTGACGCTGTCCCCTCCAAGTCCCACATCATCCTGACTTGGAAATATATTACTGGTCCTTCATCGTCACTGGTTCTAAATCCGGGAACTCCCTCGCCAACAATTTGGTGGGACTATTTCTATCCGGAGTCCCCTGATACAAGAAGATGGCTCACTATCACTTCCTCAAGGGTAATTAAAGATGGGCAATAAACACTATCCCTGCCAGCAAACCTAGGTCCCTAAAAATGAATAAATTAAAGCAAAATTGCTTTCACTGGCAAGAGGTTTGCTTTCTACAAGACAAAGATTTAAAGTAATTGGTAAAAATGTTCTATAGGGAGACGACGAGATTATTTTTAGTACAGAAAGTTTCCATGTTTTCATGATCTTAAGCCAGAAAAGGCACTGGAAGCAAATTCAATAGTAACTTTCAAAAATGAATTGGATAAACTCTCAAAAAGGCAAAGACTAAATTACTATCGGGAAAGAGCAGGGCAGTGGTGCTAACTGGGTTGTACCAACAAAGCATAGGCACAGGTATGATGAATAACTGGCCTCCTGCAATGTATAATTCCATTATTCCATACTGTGGGATGGGGGAATGGGGTGATGGAGATTCTGTGTAATCTGTCCACATTTCAGCTCCTCAGCCCAGCTAGTGATGTTGACTAAGACCTAACAAGTCATCCAACAGGACCTTACAAGTTCAAGTGCTGGATAATTGGGAGGCTGGGACATATAATTCCTCCCTGTGAGCTGTGAAATCAGCTGTGCACTCTGACTGAATACAATTTAGATTCATTTAAAACTCACTTTGACACCTACTAGCTAATGAACAGCCATTTCTCATGTGGCTGTCTGAATTTTATTTTTACACCATCAATTAAATTCTATTTAATTGAAAACTGAAGTTGAACCATTTCTGGCGTGTGAGTCGTCCTCTGATTGTATCCCTGGTGTTTTATGGGTCCAGCTAACGTAATAAAAATTTTAAGACAATCTATCCTTCTTGTCAACATTTTCCGTTATAAATTCATATGTCCTCTTTCCACCAAATTAATACGTAATGCTATAATTACACGCTCCTTCTGGTGGAGGCACTGTGGTGCCTCCTCTGACATGAGGAAGTAATTACAGTTGCCTAGAAACTCAGTGGGATGAATTTCAGAGGTTGGCGCTATGATATAGACAATTCATTGCTACCAACCAGGATGAACTTCCAGATATATGCGACTGGTTTGTTTTGACAATCCATTATTAATGCAGGCATTGTCATAGAAGTAGATAAAATTATGAGAGGCATGGATAGGGTAGACAGTCTAAATCTTTTTGCCGTAGCAGGGTATCGAAAACAACACAGCATAGGTTTAAGGGGAGAGGAAGGAGTTTTAAGGGGGATTTGAGGTGTAAGTTTTTTATACAGAGAGGGGTTGATATCTGGAATGTGCTGCCAAAGGAGGTGGTGGAATTGGATACAATTACTAAGATTAAGAGGCATTTAGACAGATAATTAAACAGGAAAGGTATAGTTAAACACTGTCCTAAAATGGGCAGATGGGATTCGTGTAGATGGGCAAAAAGGTCGGCAGGGATGTGGTGGGCCGAAGGGTCTGTTTCTGTGCTGTATGACTCTATGACTCTGTGACATAGGAATTTACAATGAAGGTATGTGAATAGAATGTATAACTTTAAAATGGGGACTTTTTGGGCATTGTGTGCAAAGCTGGCATTTATTGCCCATCCTTTTGTGCCTTAGAGAAAGTGGTGATGGGACCACTTGTTGGGAGTATTGTAGTTATATACTAAAGGTACACTGAATTACACCTCCATAAATTGGTCCAAATTCCTAGCTCTCTAACACCCTTAATCGAGAGTATAAATTCTTGTTGGTTTCTGAGATTTCACCACTGGCAATGTCACACTTATTGCCCACTGCTGGTTACCATGGGAATGTGGCCTTGTGAGCTGTTGCAGTCCACATGTTGGTGATGATCACATTACAGAGGGTGCTCCCGAATTATAGCCCAGAGATGGTGAACGTTGACTTGGAGTCAATGATGATAATATTCCCACAGTGTTGCTGCTTTTGTTCTACCCGTGGCTGAGGGTGTGGAGCCGGGAAATACTCTTGAAGTAACCTTTGTGAATTACCATGATGTGTTCTGTAGTCCGTACATATTCCAGATGTATGGTGCCTGTGATGGAGAGAGTACATGTCTAGTTCAATGACCAAGACTCTGAACATTAAATATTCTCAACTTGACAATGTCACGCTACTTGATGGCCCTTTATGTCTGTATGTAAGTAGCATTCCTTGATATTTCTGGCCTATTCCTTGTATTTGGCATGGACTTCTCAAAAGGTCTGGAGGTGAGGGACCTGTAGGTTCCCCAGCTTTCTGTTGTTCTTGTTGCCAGTGTTGTCCTAGTTATACCTCTATAGTTAGCAGCCTTCCTAAGATGTTGATGGTGGTGATTGGGTGTGGGGGGGGGGGGGTGGTGGTGGTGGGGGGTGATGTGGAGGAGTAGGGTGTAACTTGGCCGTTGCTGGTTATCTGTATGCCAAGGCATGGATAAGCTCGGCACTCTACAGGTGAGAATGTTAGTGGATAAGCGTCTTTCTGCTCTGCATTTCCTTCTTTTTCCTATGCTCTTCTGTCTATGTTCTTACTCTCTAACTACTCCCATTCACTCATTGACCAGATAACCTTGTTTACAGCTTCTCCCCATGGTCACCCCAGTCTAACCCTATCAGAAACATCCCCCTTGCCCAACCCCCTCTTTACAAGCTTCTATTGTCCCCTTCCTGGCTCTGACAAAGGCTCTTCGACCTGAGGCGTTAGCTCTGCTTCTCTTCCCACAGATGCAGTCTGACCCACTACGTGTTCCCAGCATGTTCTGTACCTACAGTGCTTTAACCCATAACTGTAACTACCACATCCACTCACATGCACTGCTCTCTGGACAGGTGACTAACTCTGTCCATAGTTCTCTTGCAAGCCATCCCTTGACTTCAAACATCACCTACTCTTCAGCTCTAGTTGATTTTGAACAGAAATCACCCTGACGATCACCCAGAATGTGGTACAGCTCTACCCTCATTCCTGAGCTTTCCCTGAACCTCCCTCCTTTTATAATACCCATGATAATATGACACAGACTCTCCTTTGATTGTACCACCTTCATCCTGTTTGCCTGCTACAGGACCCATAAACTGTTCAAAAAGGTAATGTACACTTTTCACAGAGACACAAAAAATTCTGCAGATCCTAGAATCTGGAGCAATACACAAAAAGTGCTGGAGGAACTCAGCAGGTCAGGCAGCATCCATGGAGGGAAATAAACAGTCGACGTTTCAGGCCAAGACCCTTCATCAGGACTGGAAAGGAAGAGGGCAGAAGCCAGAATAAGAAGGTGGGGGGAGGGGAAGGAGCACACGCAGGCAGGGGATAAGTGACTTCAGGTGATAGGTGAGTCCAAGTGAGAGGGGGAAGGTAGGTGGGTGGGGGTGGGGTGTGGAAGATGTAATAAGCTGAAAGGTGATAGATAAGTTGAAGAGGCAAAGGGCTGAAGAAGAAGGAATCCGGTAGGAGAGGATAGTGGAGCATGGAATAAAGAATATTGTTCAACCATTAGCACATGAGAAATGGTTTGATGGGGAAAATGTTTGAGCTTATCAGCATTCAGAAAAGCTGGAGAATGGGTTTTATTCTGGTGATGGCTCTGACATTTACCACTTTCAACATCCTGTTGGGTTTGAATTAATCCCAGCAGCAACAGCATCCTGGTTTCAGACTCTGTTCAACTATTTATATACTTGCCTGATTTCCTATTCACATTTTAGTGTCCAATATACAGAGGTTTCTCTTTCGAGGATTATCAGCTGTAATATGTACTGCCTCCTTTCATGAGATTGGTGTATCAGTTAACCCTTTGCCATCCTTGGAACTTATACGTTGGACTTGTAAATCTTTCGTGACAGCCACACTTGCAGAGGCTCAGAGAAGGTTAATACAAATCAAGGAAACTGCAGATCCTGGATATCTGAATCACAGTGCTGGAAGAACTCAGCAGGTCAGACTGCATCTGTGGAAAGAGAAACAAGTCCACAGTTCAGGTCGAAAATCCTTCTTTAGAACTGGGAGGAAGAGAAAAACAAGTGTGTGTTTTAAGTTGTATAGAAGATAGGGGAAAGGGATCGATAAAACAAAGGGAATATCTGTGATTGGATGAGGGAATAGGTTGTAGAGGTCATCCACTTAGTGGGCTAATGGGAGCAGTTAGAGGGTGATGCTACAAACAACAAAAATGTTGCAAAATGCAGAGTGGTGGGATGAGCCCAGCAGGTTAGTGCCTGACAGAGAAAGAAAAACTGAGCCAATATCACAGATGGATGACTTACAGCAGAGAAGATTTTTATGTTTGTATAAACAGGTCCTGCAGGATTTCCTCTCAGTTTACAACCTGTTTGGAAATTACAACACAACCTTCACACCTTCTCCATTTGGTTCCTAATGATAGATAGAATTTCCAATTGATTTTTAGTCCACGTTGGTTTTCCAAGAGTTTAGTGCACTTGCAGGTTACAACTACATCCATGGTATATCTGCTATTTTTCAAAGACATTGCAAACGAAAGTTGTCAAAATGTGGCATCAAGAGACAGTTCAAGACTCTCAGCTGGACCACACAACAGCCTTGTAGACATGCACCTTAGTCTTCAGAGATGTCCCATGCTCATTCCATTGCTACTTGGTCAAATGCCCAAAAGTAGCACTGGTTTTAGAAAGGTGACCATTGGTCCTAGCATCAATGACAACACTATAATGGAGGATGCTCCCCAGATAGTAAAACTGTATGTGCTTCATGTTCATAAATCCTCAGAGGAGATGAATCATAGATGAGAGGTAGATCTGATTGAAATGTTACTTTGGCTTTCTTCAGACGGTCACAAGGGATCCAATGGTCTTCATGCTTCTACAATTGTGAGCACCATCAAGCTCACTATAACATGCACATGGACTTTCCAAAACCCTGTTGACTCAGAAGTTACTTGCTTTGATTGGAAAATTGGTAATTACACTTCCGCACTTTAAAAGTGTCAGTGAAATAATATCAGACATTAGGTTACTAGTCAAAAATTAATTGCAGGGAGGTTAGTAGAAACCTTTATTAGCAAATTATTGACCAACTATTTGGACAAATATAAATGGGCAGCGTAAACCAGCATTGATTTGCAATGGAGAATTTATAACTAATAAACCAAGTTGAACTTACCGGGGAAGTAACAAGAATCATAGAGTAAAGCAGCATGGAAACAGGCCCTTCAGCCCATCTCTTCCATGCTGACCATAGTGCCCACCAAGCTAGTCCCATTTCCCCATGTTTGGCTCATAGCTCTCTAAACCCCTTCCATCCATGTACATATCCAAATGTCTTTTAATTAATATGATACATATTTTTAAAAATATATATTTTACAGAAGGAATTGCATCTTCATGTAACTTAGAATTCCAATTATACAAGATACCACATAACTGGTTAAAATGGCCAGTTCTGATAACAACAGAGAAAACAAGCTGCATGTAGTTTTATAATTTGATACTGGGTCCATAAGACTGTAATGTGTTTCATATCCCCTGGAGTTTAGAAGAATGAGGGGGACCTGAGGGGTCTTGACAGGGTAGAAATGGAAAGGATGTTTCCTCTTGTGGGGGAATCTAGAACTAGTGGGGATTGTTTAAAAATAACCGAGGTCCATTGAAGACAGAGATGAGGGATTTTTTCTCTCAGGGTTGAGAATCTTTGCATCTCTCTTCCTTCAAAGCTGGTGGAAGTAGTCTGTGAATATTTTTAGAGCAGTGCTGCATAGATTTTTGATAAGCAAGGGGAGAAAGTTTACTGCTGGTCGACAGGAATGCAGAGTTGAGATTACAATCAAATCAGGCACGATTGTATTTAATGGGAGGCAGGTTTGAGAAGCCATGTGACCTACTCCTGCCTCTAAGTTTGTATAACAATTAAACAGCTCTTTGTAAAGAATTGTCATTTACAATCTTCTTTTAAGGAATTTCACAGCATAATTCCTTCCCAGAACCTTCTTGCTTCACCACCACATCGACTCCTTCAGCCAATTGTAGTTCACCACTCCCATCATCTTCAGATTTTGCATCGCATCTATTTTTGACTGATCATGCCCCTGAGAAGTGTCCTCCTTTAAATGTGCTACATAACTAATGATGCTTCTGTAAGATTACAAGTTGCCTTTTTCCATTGGATTTTTTAACCACCTCCTCATTACACTTCCAGTTCTCCTTTCTCACATCAAGGAGAACCTATTCCTATAGGGAGTTACTGTCACTTGCTGGACATTGCACATCTCAGCTCTCTCATTTGAAAGGAACTGTCAGTCACATCTCAGCTGTCGATCAGATGCCAACACAACTAATCACACACTGCTGCTCAAGATCGAATGCTTTCTCTCTTCAGCCTGTAGCTAATGAAGTGTGCAGGACTGTTTTGGTTTGAGCTTGGTACAGGAATCTGACCTATGGTTAGGCCGCTTACGTTATCTGACTGATATAAAAGGACTTGAACAAAACCAAAAAACAAACAAAGGTAATGAATTTCTCTCACAGCCCCATTCACTTAGTGCACAAAGCAGTGTTGCACCAAATAACTGAAGTCTTCACAATAAATGCAATGTTTCTCAGGAATAGCAAAGCGATGAATCAGCATTCGCTCATGAGATGTTAAACACATGGAGATTGTTGATTTGAATTTATACAAAGTTATTCACAACTTCAGGGAGGTTTCATAGATACTTTTGAAATACTGCCACTATTGTTATAAAGAAAACATGACAACTAATTTGTAAACGCAAAAGCCACAAACCAGAGATAAATGACAGAATCAATGTTTGCAAAGTTTGTTGTAAGATGAATATTGGCCAAACTATCAGGAAGATAACACTTGTTCCTTGTCAAAATAGTGGCCTAGGATCTTTTGTGTCCATCTTAGAGATCAGGTTAACCTCAGTTTATCACTTCATCCAAAAGGCTGTACCTCCAACAGTGTAAACTCCCATCTCCTCCGCACAGGAGTAACAGGCTCAACAATGTGTACAAGTGGGACTTGAACCCATAACCTTCTGAAGCAGAGGTGGGAGTACCCATGAAGGACACTGCCTATAGTGGTTATGTCATGATATCACATCATCATCCACGTTGCCTCTTAATCAAAATTGATTTGTCTTTATTTTAGGGAACTATGGAGAGAGTGGGATGGAGGCTTTCAAGGAGTTAGCAGCACAGGAGGGACTCTGCATTGCACACTCGGGTAAAATCTACAGCAACGCCGGGGAGAAAGCCTTCGACCGGCTGCTGAGAAAATTAAGGGAAAGGCTGCCAAAGGCAAGAGTTGTCGTCTGCTTCTGTGAAGGCATGACGGTGAGAGGCCTGCTGATAGCAATGAGAAGACTTGGGGTACTGGGAGAGTTTCTGCTGATTGGCAGGTAAGCAGATTGTTACATGCGCATCTGCTTTCACTGTGTCTTGGAATTATAAACCCCCTCTGGGGTCTGTGATGGAGCTATTATATATCCTCTTGCTTTCACAGTGCTGCAGTGTTACTACTTACCTGCTTGGTATTTCTTTGTAACAAAAATAATATCTATCATCCTGATGTTGTTGTGTGATGGAAGTACTAAAAACTCCTGATTGTTCCAATGTATTACCTTAGCAATCCTTATGGTATGCTAGAAATTTCTTTAGTGTTATTGTCTGCACTGCTGCCAAGACACCTTCTGCTCCTGTAAATTTAGGACATTCTACAAATCAGTGTTCCCACCACATGGAGCTCAAAAATTCAGGGGCAAGGTCAGTCCCTCTTGCGATGTTTCCCAGCCATTTTCCAGTGACCGCACTTTGCAAGAACTACTTCGGCTGCGACTGTTTGAGGACACCCACTAGTCAATGAAGGGCACGAAATAAATCCAAGCTCTTCCGTTGTTGGCTTTCACTAATGGCCTGTCTTCACTCCCATTGTGGGAAGCCTTGTTCCTAGATCCACCAGGCAGCTCCTACTGAGACCGTTCTGTACACAGTCTCTACCTCTTCCAAATATGACAACCCAAGGTGGAAAGAGCAACACTTTGGTCTGCTGATTCACAAAAATTGTGAAACATGGGAGCCAATCTGTGGCTGGAAAGCAAAATCATCAGAATATTCTACTGTGTAATTATTATTCATTAATAATAAGTACAGATCTTGAAGATAGTTACATTTAAAGCTGTTAAATATTACTAGCAATACACAAAGCACTGGAGGAACTCAGTGAATCAGGCAGTTTCTATGGAGGGAAATGGACAGTCGATGTATTGGGTGCAAAGATTGCAGCGCAATCCGAAGTAGTGCAAAGAAATACTAAAGTGACAATAATAGAATAACTGAGAGAGGTAGAATTAAGAATACGAGAACACGGCAGCACCACTGGGAAGGGGAATGTGAAAGAGGTGATTGATTCAGGAGTCTGACAGACCAGGGAAAGATGCTGTTCTTAAGTTTGGACGTCCAGACTTTCAAGCTCCTGTATCTTCCCCCAAAAGGTAGAAGAGAGAAAAGGGAATGGACAGGGTGGCATTCTTTGAAATGTGATGGTAGTACCATCACTGACTGTGAGACCATCAATGTCTTGGGAATCTACATTGACCAGAAAATTAACTAGATTAGTATCATGAATATAAGTGTGATAAAGGGAATCATCTTCTGACTTCTGAAACCTTTCCACCATCTCCAAGCCACAAATCAGGAATGTGATGCTGTCTTTCCGCTAGCCTGGAAGAGTGCAGCTGCTCCAGGCCAGTGGAGAGTTTGCATCAAACTCCTGATAGTATCCAGGACAACACAGCCCAGTTGACTAACATTCCATCCACCATCCGAAAGATTCACACTCTCCACCTCCATGTGGATCATCTACAAAAATGTACTGCACCGAATGACCAAGCCTTGTCAACCCGCAACCTCTATAACTAGGACAGCAGGAGCTTGGGAATACCACCACCTAACATGTTCCCCTCTCATTGCACACCATTCTCATTGAACAGCAGCCACCACAGGGCAAACCTCTGGAGCTCCCTACCCAACAACAATAAAAGTACCTTCACTGTAGCAGCTGTTCACTACCACCTTTTTAGGGCCACTTTGGATAGGGATTAAAAGCTGCTCCTGCCCCATGAGTGAAGAAAAAATTCAGGTGCTTACTGGAAAGAGTCTTAGAGTGTGGAAACAAGCCCTTCAGCCCATCGAGTCTGTACTGACCATCAAGCACCCATTTACACTCATCCCACACTACTTCTATCTGAATTCTCCCCACCTTCCAATCAACTCCCCCCAGATTCTATCATCCACACACTCATGGAAATTCACAGTGGCCAACTAACCTACCAAACCCCCATGTCTTTGGAATGTGGGAGGAAACTGGAGCATTGGGAAGGAAATCACACTGTCACAAGGAGAACATGCAAACTCCACACAGACGGCACCAGAGGTCAGGATTGAACCCGGTTCACTGGAGCTGTGAGGCAATGTGCTGCCCTCATCTTCCAGGCCTGTTTGTGGTGGGTTGCTGTTGCACCTGGCACTTACCTTAGCTGATCCTGACGGATCTCCCTTACATGCCGCAGCATCATTTGATGGTGATTAAGTGATGGATTGTTTGCTCCCCTCTGAGAGAATGACGATCCCTCTTAAGCCTCGAAGTCTCCATAATGCAGGCAGGTATCAGGGTTTACAGCAACCTAGCTCTTCACTGGGACGGCAGCTCATTTACAATGTTAGCGGGCTTTAGGGTCCATTGTTAATCCAACCTTTCTCCTTATAAAGCCACTGCTCTGAAAAATAATTAAATCCTGTTAATCACCATATTTTCAACAAAATGGTTCAACTGACTTGCAGTTCTGTAGAAGAACAAAAAGAACTCGTTTTTCTAACATTCCCACACACTGCAGAACATTGCAAAGTGCTGGCAGCCAATGGAACACCACTTAAAGTGTAGGTTCTGTTGTAAATGTAGGAAGCACGGTGTAAATTTGAACAGACAGCAATCAAAATCCTGATCCTGATCAGGAAATAAAAGTATTTCAGAGACATTGGTCAGTCAACCAGGTCACAAGAGAGAGCTCCACAGTTACTCTTTAAGGTAAAGCCATAGTCCTGCCCTGAAGATAGGGAGATGAGGGTCTTGTAAATGAGGAATTTCTGTTTAATGCCTCAAGACACAAGGCAGGAGTACCTCTGGTAGTGAACCACTGCTGCACAAGAAGCATCATTTGGATTATGTGCTCAGGTCTCTTAGACAAGCACTTGAACCTAGGCTATCAAAGGGGCTGCAAACTGAATAAACATTACATTATATCTTGAAAAGTCCCAGCAACAACTAGTCGACTACAGAAATTCCAAGCAGCCCTCTGTCTAGTTACTGTGAGAAGGCCAACTGCAAGATGAAGTAGCCTGAGTAAAACGCTGAATAATAAATAGATCCTTAATGATATGCATCACAAGTGACAAAGTGACAAAGCTGTCATATTGAGGTCAGGCTTCAGTCTCACACGATACGTGAACGTCTCAGTGTCACTCGAGGCGCTTTCAGACTGACAGACCCCCTTCACTGGCAGACAGCGAAAGGGTAGAGAGGGGCTGAGAGGAAATGCTTTCACACAGTCTGCTGTCGTGGCCTGGAAGGTTTTGCCTTAAAGGGTGGTGGAAGGTGATTCAATAATAACCTAACAAAAAAAAGCAAACTGAAGGGGGTGGGGTAGAATTGGAGAGATGTGGGTAAGGGGCAGGGGAATAGAACTAATTGGAAAGCCCTTTCGAAGAGTCTGCCTTTCAGTGGGCTGAGGCTCATTCTATGTAGAGGGTGAAGCCTTTAAAGACTGGTTGTAGATGCGAATGCGCTGATCTGTTGAGATTCTGTGATGATGTTACTAGCTAAAATGAGTCAGCCAGGCACTTGGTGGATAAACGTTTGAAATAAATGTCAGAGACTCATTGGTCTTGCTGGTGGCACTGTTCCAAACTGGTTTCAGGTGTTGGCTAACACCAGGCAGGTATGGTGAAGGGCAACTCCCATCCACCAGATGCTGCCCCCACTAACCTTTCAGCGGCACAGAAGAGACTCCCGGATCCACGCCCACAGGTATCTGAGCGGGCAATGGATGAGCTGGGGTGCAAGCACGGTGGAACTAAAGGATAGATTCATCAGTTGCCCACGCCCTCCCTTGCAACTCCAATCGATTTAAAGCCAGGGTATGCTCAAAGGAAGCAGCTTTCCTGATTTGCAGCTTTATTTAACATTGACAGAATGGAGGGAAATAATCACCCAGGCACCTTGGTGACAATCCCATTATCACACGAGGTAACGTGCCACTTAGTTCTGTTTGTGAACAGTGCACAGAAATGCTCTCAGATGGACCCATGCTTATGTATAAAATGTACATAGCCACTCCCCGCAGCCATCGGTAAGGACAAAAGTTCCTCAGAATAAAGACCAGAATTGACGTATAACTGGTGTCCATAATTTGTGACCGGGAGCTCAAATACTGTGCAGAAGAAGTTCTATTATGCAGGTAGTCTCATGAGCAAACGATAAACCATGAGGTGCAGCATGACTTATAGAAACATCCCCTTTCCCCTCCAACCTGGGGAATGTGTGCAAACCCCTACCCAACCCTGCTTCCAGTCCATAGGGCCTCCTTCCTCTGTTCTATCGGATCTTCACTGCCTGCTAAAGTGGTAGGGATGAGACGGGGAAACCTATTCGTTTTCAGCCTTGCCTCTGGGCAGCAGTTCAATCTTGACCCAATGGTGTCCTACTTCCTCAAGTTTCCCATCTTAAAAATGAATAATTGGGAAATGGGCCTGGTCGGTAAGGTTGGCATCCACTGCCCATCCCTGATCAGCCTTGTGAAGGTGGCAGTGAGTTGCCTTATTAACCTCAGTGATCTGTGTGGTGATGGAAGCCCCACAGCTAGGTAAACAGTTTGAGGATATTGGCCCAGCGGAGATGAAGGCGTGGGGATTATATTCAAGTTTGAAAGGCTGCACGTGCCAGAGAGCAACTTGACATTAATGACTTGTGCGTGCATTTGAAGCCCTTGTCTTTCTAGGTGGCAGAGGTCACAGGTTTGACAGGTGCTGCCAAAGAAGGAAGGCAGACTGATGCAGCGTGTTGTGGACTTGTACAACACAGAAACAGGCCCTTCAGCCCACCACGTCCATCCTGACCTTTTTGCCCATCCACACTAATATCACTTGCCTGCATTAGGACTGTATCCTTCCATACCTTGCCTCTTTGTATGCTGTAGCCAGTGCACAGTGCTGGCAAGGTGCAACAGTGGTGGAGGAAATTCTTTCTACATTTCAGTGTTAGAGGTGTAGTGAGTCAGCCATTAACCCCGACACTGGCTTTTGCCTGAATTGTGAGCGCCTTCAGTTTTGCTCCATTTTTCTTTGCAAGAAGATGTCCTTTGCCTTCCACAAACATGCCGCATAGCACAAAGCCTTTCATCAGCTGCCTTTACACTCATCCTTCTCTTGCGCAGTCAGTTTGTTCTTTATGTACGTTCTGCCTCTGTTTCTAATGTGGGCGAGTTCTGACAGTTGTGCCTGATCTATTTAATTGGTTCTTTTTTCATTTTGAGCAATTCCAAGTCTTTCCAGTGATGTTAACTGCTCAGCGGGTGTGTTTGATTTGCTTTGTAGTGGGAGATAGCAGCAGACTCATTGACTTGTTTCATGCACTTGCTTATTCTCAAGCGGATTCATTCAGAACACATGAGGAATGTTAAACCAGCATGCTAAGAAATGATGGTCTATTTCTGTGTGTTACATCTTGAATATAGGTCAGGGCTGGTATTGAACTTCTCTCCTGCAAATCTTTATGAGCAGAATCAAATTATTTCCTTTTTCTGAAGTGAAATTCTTAAGAACATCTTTCATCATTGACTCATACAGCAGGAAAGCAAGAGGACAAAAGAAAACAGGAGCAGGAGTAGGCCACTCAGCCCATCAAGCCTGCCCCACCATTCAATATGATCATGGCTGATCTGCTCCAGGTCTCATCTTGTCTTCTGTGCCCATTCCCCAGAAATCTCAGTTCCCTAATCTTTCAAAAAATATACCTATTTCCCCTTTAAATACTCCCAATGATCCAGCCTCCATAAATCTCTGGGGTAAAGAATTCCAGAGATTCACCACCCCCATTGAGAAGAAATTCATAAGCACGTCAGTTTTAAATGACTGCTCCCCAATCTTATACTTTGTCCCCTCCTTCAAGATTCTCCCATTAGTGGAAACATCTCAACACCCTGCCGTGCCCCTCAGGATCTTATGTGTCTGAATAAGATCCCCCTTCATTTTTCTAAATTCCAAAGAATATTGATCTGCAATCCCTCTGTCCCATCAAGTCCATGCTGACCATCAAGCACCCACTTACACATTATCCTGTGTGAATCCCATTTTATTCCCTCACATTCCCATCAACTCCCCCCAGATTCTACCACTGACCTACTCACTAAGGACAATTTACAATGGCCAATTAACCGACCAACCCCGTTTGTGTTGGAGTATAAATTGATGCAGTGCGTCTGTCAGGTGTGTGACCAGCGACGATCAATTGCTGGCAGCCTCATCTTCATCAGATGGTTACGGATTCCAGTCCCATTCCAGAGACAAAAACTCTTGGATGAGACGTTAAACCGAGATCCCACTTTGCCCCTTCAAGTGGATGTCGAGGATTCCATGGCACAATTTCAAAGTAGAGTCCCAGCCTGAATTTATTCCTCCAACTACATTGCCCCTTTGTTTGTGCAACTGTGGGATCTTGCTGTGCCCCCACTTTGGCAGCAATAGTTTAGAAATGTTTGGCTGGATGCAAAGCTCATCGGGACATCCAAAGGTATTGGAAGATGCCATTTAAACGCGAGCCTTGCTCATGAATTGCTACAGTGATATTCTCAGACTCAGGATCTAGATGGACAGAATGAATGGTGCAGTGCATGTGGAATTGTTGGGATGGAACTTCTATCTCAGCTGGGTCACAGTGGAGGTTTAGCATTGGTGTCTGTGTGGCTGTTTGTCAAAGTCATCCTTAACTGCCCTGTGTCTTTTTCTTTGTATCTGCTTCAGATATCCAGCCAGTTTTCCTTCCCTCTGCCTCACTTGTCGCACCAGGTGAGCATCAACTCATTGTCCGCTTGTAACCCCACACAATCTCCCTTACAGCCATGGTAATAGTGGATGTATTGGAAGTCAGGTTCTGAAGACCCCACCTTTTGCTCTGCTGCTGGGCTCTTTGCCGAGCCCAGAGGCAAAGCTAAGTGGTGTGGGGCTGAGTGGCTGGACGCACTTCACATCTGTCCCCTCAGTTTTCTGCCAGCCATGACGGGGTGTGTGGTGAATCATTGATATGGACGGAAAACGTTTAGCAAATGGATATTTTCCCTTAATTTCATTAATATTAAAGTTATTAACTCATTTATGTCAGTTAAATATGTTATTAATTTTTAAAATTATTTTAGAATTTTTAGTCTTTTTCAATAGTATGGAAAATTCTCTGATCACCAGAGATTCTTAAACACAGTTGAAAAGGTCTTTGGCAGCACGAGATGACAAATAATAGTCTGGGGGGTGGTGCCTTGGGATCCACCACCTGAGGCCTAGTGGCTGGTAGCAAACCAGTCCACCTCAAAGACAAATACAGCCGTTCAATCGGACATAAAGGGTGTTGAAAGATTAGCAGAGTGCTAGGAATCACAGAGGGGTTGTGGTGAAGACAAATCACTGGCAAGATCAAGCATAATCTTGCCCATTATTTCTTGGATTCTTGATTAACATTCAAACAGAAATGACTTCAACAACAGAAGTTTGGGATTGGACCCATATGGAGACCAGACTGAGTAAGGGTGGAAGGTGGTGTGTAAGACATATATAGAGCTGGGGATTATTTTTAAGCTAATATGACAGTTTTGTGACTCTTTTCCTGTCCCACGTGAATGTGTTTGTTAGAAAAATTAGAAAATTTGTCATGGTGAAGTTCAAATTTCCCACATCAAAGTTGCTGGCCCCATATCAGAACCACATGGTATGAAACTCGAAGCTGCTGGCTCCTTCTGACATGTCCTGTAGTTAGAATAGATTTTTTATACATTTACAGGTGTGTTGTTGAGCATACACTGTCAATAATTCTTTACCCTCTTGATCCTGACTTAGTCCCATTGTACAATCTGACAAATATAAATCTGTTATTAAGGTCCTTACCCAGCTTGTGTAGTAAAGCGTTCCAAATGTGATGTGTTCTGTGAAACCTTTAAGGTTGCTTTGCATAAGTGATGGATTCCATGAAATACAAAGCTATTGCACCTATTAGCTGTGATGTGCTCATGATGTCTCAGAGCACATCATAGCTAATCAAGTAGACTCCAATTGTACTGAACAGATTTAATGCAGGAACCAAGCCATCATGGACCAGAATCTGGTAATGTGCCGAGCTCTCTGGAATGGAAATTAAACCCACCACATTCTGCATCCAAGGCAACAACACGAAAACTGAACCACAGCTTGGATTTGGGAAAGACACTGCAGTTTAAAGGGGCCATTTCTGATGTGTATTGCCAACAGTTTCTATCAAGAGAATTGGAACCTTTGCCTCTCAGAGCCAATCCTTCTGAATGGTCGTTCAGTATTGCTGAAATAGTAACACTGTCTTGCATCGTGTTGCTTATCCCTTCAAGTAAAATTAAATTGCCGGCAAATATAGATCATCATCTAACCGATTGTGCTAATATCTATTATTTGGTATTTATTATGTGTTACTAAGTGATGTGGGAGTACAATTTCAGAACATAATTCATTTGGCTGTATGTGCTTCTATGGCATCAACTAAGGATGTTAATTGAATCAAGTGTGCAGATATCAGGAGGAGGCGAATAGATATTAACCCTTTTCTTTACATATGTCGGTAAAGAGTCATAGAGTCATACAGCACAGAAACAGAATCCTTCAGCCCAACTCATCCATGCCAACCAAAGTGCTTTCCTGAGCTAGTCCCATTTGCCTGCGTTTGCCCATTTCCTTCTAAACCTTTCCTATCCACGTACCTGTGCAAATGTCTTTTAACTGTTGTAATTGTGCCTGACTCAACCACTTCCTTGTCCCAGCTTGTTTCATACATACACCACCCTCTGTGTGAAAAACTTGCCCCTCAGGTCCCCTTTAAATCTTTCCCTCTCATCTTAAATCTTAGACTCCCCTACCCTTGGAAAAAGACTGTGACCATCCACCTTATCTACACCCCGCATGATTTTATAAGCCTCTATAAGGTCACCCCTCAGCCTTTTTCACTCCAAGGAATACAGTCCCAGCTTATCCAGTCTCTCCTTATAACTCAAGCCCTCTAGTCCTGGCAACATCCTTGTGAACCTTTTCTGCACCATCTCTAGCTTAATCACATCTAACAAGAGTTGTTGGGGATTACCTCTTTCTTCATTTAGGAGCTATGGAGAGATATAAAACCCACAGGTTGTGATTGTCATGGTAACACCCATCAATGCCACTCTATACACACCCCACTAATGAAGGGTCTGCAACAGAGAGAATGTAAAGATGATAGAGTTTGATAGTGAATAGCAGAAGATTATTTCCTACATTTGGGGTGTCCACTGCTTATTATTCAAAGAGCAATGGGAGAGCTCATAAGAAATTTGCTTACCCAGAGGACTGATAAAAAATGAGTTAAGTTTAAGGTTTGAAAAAAAAATTTTGTAAATGGATTTTTGAGGGACAAACCATTGCGTTTATTTTTGGAAAACAATAGTTAAATAAATTAATATTTGAAGTAGAAGGAACGAGGGGAGCTGAGAGGTTACATTTGGATTGCTCTAGATGCAATGGGCTGAGCAGCTTCCAATCATACTGACAATTGTTATAATACCCCTAGGCAGCACTCAAAGCTCCCCCATCCAGCACCATGAAGCGAGAGAGCTGGGGTCATGATCCAAGTCACCTCATTAGTTTATCTGCACTTCTGCCTCAGGATCCCATTGCAGAAAAGCAATTCCTACAACTCTGAATAATTTTATCTCTGAGTTTTACTAATGATCCACACACAGTGCACCATTTCTAATTCACCAACTAGTGGAAACAAACCTTCCACACTTAGCCTTAGCATTTAATTTCAAATCTTCTTTAAAATCCATCCCTAATGTTTCTGGTTCTTTTGGGTGGCATAGGGCTCTGATATGTCCAGCTTCCATTTCCTGGATACAATCTGGTAAATTGTAACTATCCTCTTTCCTAACATTCATGATCTTCCTGCCGTAAGGTGCCAGCGGTCCCCTGCATTCTCACTCCAGGACTCATTTTAGAGTTCACCACACAATGAGGCTGGATTTTCAGCTGGGCATGAGCTGACCTCACTCCCCCCTCAGTCCTACAAAGAAGCCATGCTGAACCTGTGCACCTACCCCGGTGAAAACCAGTTGAAAGCAACCAGTCCAGTGCTCAGTGGAACAGCCCGCTCAGAGGCAGGGCCTTTATGTAAATAGCATCGAGTGAAGAATTACAGCAAGCCCCAACCACAAAATTTTGTAGCTGTCTAAATCATGCCAGCTGGCTTAACTGACTGTCAACGTTGTCAAAAGCTTTGAATATTTCTAAACATCCAAAACCCAATAAAAAGTTAAATTACTAGAAGGAATTAAAAATCATTTAAAAAAAAACTTGTACTATAAAAAAACTAAAATAAATTTCACAGCATTCTCCCACATAAAATCAATAGAGAGGAACTGCTGCACCAAATCTAACCTGGTGCTGGCCTTTTGAGCAGATGCTCCATTGCAAGTGGTGGGGAATCTCATATTTTCATGCAATGTAAAAGGAGCCCATTTGGCCCATTGAGTCTATGCCAGTTCTCAGAGAAATCCCATTCCCCCCCCCCACTGTATTTTCCCTGTAACCTCTGCTTTGTCCCATGCACCATCAACCCCCTCCCCCTGATTTTCTTACCTCCCACCTACACACCAGGGTCAATCAAGTGACCAATCCACATGTCTTTAGGATGTAGGAAGAAACCAGAGCACCTAGGGGATGCCTATACAGTCAGAAGGGGTGCGTGCCAGCTCCACACAGACAGCACCAGAGGTCAGGATTGAACCCGGATCACTCGAGCTGTGAGGCAGCGCTCTACTAGCTGCTCCCCTGTGCTGCCCAGTTACCCCAGTTACAGGGATAAACTGCAAGTATTCCCCTATAAAATTGCCACACAGTACTTTAGACTGTTTTAAAAATGAATATGAACATCACATAATTCCTGTTTGATTCCAGTAATCATAACTTTGATGAGAAGAGATATAATGGCACAAGATATAAGAAATGATGACAAAAATGAGTTGGACAAATTGTCTGTAGGCATAAAATGAACACGAGCGCCATGGGTCATTGCCTTTACCCTTTGCCAATGATTCCAAGGACTCCTCAGCTACTGTCTCATGCAGTGTTGCAGAATCACAGAAAGGATACAGTAAGAAAGGAGGCCCTTCACCCCATCAATTCAGTGCTGGCTCTCTGCAATTTCAACACACTTTGTCCCAGTCCACCGTCCTTACCCTGCAGACCTGCATTTTTATTTACTTTTAAGTACTTATCCAACTCCCTTTTGAACGCCACAATTGAATCTGCTTCCACTCTCCCCTGGCAATGTATTCCTGATCCAAACCACTCCCTGATTACAAAGGTTTCTCTTCGTGTCACTTTTGCCATGCACCTTCACTTAGTTTCTTGGTCTTTTCGCCAATGGGAACAGCCCTTCTCTATTTATTCTGTCCAAACCCCTTGTGAGTTTAAATACCTCCATCAGATCCCCTCTCAATCTTATCAGTTCCACGCAGAAACTCAGCTTCTCCGGTCTGCCCAGGTAACTGAGGACTCACTTCCCAGGAATTGTTTTCGCAAACCTCTTCTGCCCCCTCTCCAAAGACTTGGCATCTTCCCCATAGTGTGGTACTCAGCACTAGACACAATACTCCAGTTGTGGCAGAACCAATCTTTGGTAAGGGTTCGTCATTACTTCCTTGCTCTTGTACTCTATGCCTCTGTTTCAAAGCACAGGATCCCACTTCCTTTTTTCACCACTTTGCAACTTGATGCAGGGTTTCGACCTGACAGTTCCTTTCTTTCCACAGATGCTGCTCAGCTCGCTGAGGCTCCTCCAGCAGATTGTTTGCTGCAACTTGCTCTGCAACATTCAATGCGTTGATGCACGCAACCCCCTGAGCCTTTCTTTTCTTGTACACCTTTCCAAACACTCCCTTCAAGTTTATATTGCCTCTCCTCATTCTTCCTCCCGAAATGTAATACATCGCGTTTCTCGGCATTAAATTTCATCTTCCCCCTGCCTGGCTACATCTCCTCGATGTCTGTAACTATCCTTCTCACTGCTGGCATCCTCTGCAGATTTGGGAATGGTTTCCTGTATGCTCAAGTCCAAATCATCAAAGTCATTTCTAGCAAGGATTAATAGATTCCTGAATATTAAGAGAATAAATGGATGTGGAAAGTGCAGGAAATGACACTGAGGTAGAAGATCAGGCATGAAGGACCAAATGGGCTACTCCTGCCCCGAGTTCTTATGTTCAAATTCCATTTCCATTCAATTATTTCTACCTTTAAACTCAGTCAGAGTTTGTTCCAGTGTGTGCAGTTCTGGTCGCCCCATTACAGGAAGGATGTGGAGGCTTTGGAGACGGTGCAGAAGAGGTTCGCCAGGATACTGCCTAAATTGGAGAGTATTAGCTCTCAGGTTGAAGCTGGACAAACTTGGATTGTTTTCTCAGGAGCTTCGAAGGCTGAGGGGAAGACCTGACAGAAGTTTATAAAATTATAAGAGGCATGGATAGGGCACAACATCAGAATCTTTTTCCCAGGGTAGAAATGTCAAATATGAGAGGTCACAGCTTTAAGGTGAGAGGGGGAAAGTTTAAAGGGGATGTGCAGGGTAAGTTTTTTTACACAGAGTGGTCAGTGCCTGGAAGGGGTTGCCAGGGGTGGTGGTTGAAGCAGACAGGATAAACAGTTTAAAGTTTAAACAGCTTTTAGACAGGCACATGAACAGGCAGGGAATGGAGGGATATGGATCATGTGCAGACAGATGGGACTGGTTTAAATTGGCATCATGGTCGGCACAGACACTGTGGGTTGAAGGGACTGTTCCTGTGCTGTACTGTTCTATGTTTTTGTGCAACAATCAGAGATGATACTAAAATACTGAAGGCCAATTTGGCAGTGACAGCATTAATCCAGTCAGGTGTACCATGTTTAGGGGGTTGTACACAGGAGAAGAAGTGGAGAAACTTCAAGCCTTGGTCTATCTGCACCCTGTCCTAATGGGCTCTGCCATTAGTTAAATATCTGTAGAAGTTGAAGGCACAGTCGATATTGATGCATACAACAGTAATTGTTAGCAGAAGGAGCCTTCAGAATGAAGAATGCACTGTGGTTGCCACAAGGAGAGGCTGAAGGCTTCTGTCAGCCCAGTAATGACTTCTTTCTGTGCCCTCTCACTGTAGATTGTGGTTTGCAGATCTGTACATTTGGATCAACTTCAGAACCCAGATGTTCATTTTCTGCCTGTTAACATGACAGAAAGGAGGCAACTTGAGTTTCCATTCGATCCTCATTTGGGTGCCTTGCGGAGCACTTGCAGGCTGGACAGGGTGGATGCAGGGAGGGTGTTTCCCCTGGCTGAGGAGCCTAGACTCAGAGTCTTGGAATAAGGGATCAGAAGTGAGGAGAGAGCTCTTCGCTCGGAAAATGGTGGATCTATGGAATTCTCTACCCCGGACAGCTGTGGAGGCTGAATCACTGAGTTCATTCAAAACAGCGATCGATAGATTTCTGGGTATGAAGAGAATGAACAGATTTGCGAAAGTGCGGGGAAGTGGCACTGAGGTAGATGATCAGTCACGATCCTGAGGAATGATGGAGCAGGATCAAAGGACTGGATGGGCTCCTCCTGCTCCCAGTTCCTATGTTTTTCCTACTCTCAAGAGTCTCTCATCAACATTAAGTTGTATTTTTTCATTGTTGGATGATATTGCACACAAGCTCTGATTAAGTTGCTTGAGGACCTGCCAGCAAGGACTTCTTCTTGTGATAAGTGTTTTTTTTTTAAATTTATTCTTGAAATGTAGGCTTTGTGACAAGTCCTCCATTTATTGTCATTCACTAATTGTGCTTAAGAAGTGCAGAGAGTGGGAATAACTGGATGTTCCCAGGTTGGCAGGCTGTGACCAGTGAGGTACTTCAAGGATTGGTGCTTGGGCACCAGCTATCCATGATTGATAGTTGATGAGTCCTGATGAAGGGTCTTGGCCCGAAACGTCGACTATTTATTTCCCTCCATGGATGCTGCCTGACCTGCTGAGTTCCTCCAGCACTTTTTGTGTATTGCTCCAGATGCCAGCATCTGCAGAAATGTTTGTGTCTCCATCATGATTGATATTAATAATTTTGTTGAGAGATCCAGAAGTTATATTTCCAAATTTGCAAACAAAAAAAACCATATAGGCTATTAAGCATTTGTAAACACTTACCAATGAAACCTCTAAGTACTTAAAAATAATCTATTGCTTGACATCTTGCATTGCTCCCCCTCACTGTTGGTTGAAAACTGTGGATTATCAGCAAATCACTGGCAGCAACTTCTCAAAATTCCAAAATCCCAAAGATCCCAAAATTGCCCACTGTTACCTGGGGAATGTTGTCATCTTCTCTGCTGAGTCTGGGCCATGAGGACAACTGATCAAGTTCTGTCTTAAACATGTGGGGTTTATGGAGTGTCATAAAGGAGAGAGCCAGAGAGGACTAGGAGGGAATTACAGGATTTGGGGCACAGGCTACTGAAGATTTGGCTGCTAATCAGGGTCGTGCAAGAGGCCAGAAGTAGAAGATGGAAGATACCTTGGTGGCAAACACTGCAAATACTGGAAATCTGAAGCAAAAGTTGAAAACACTGGAAATACTCAGCTCTGTGGAGAGAGAAGCAGAGTTAACATTTCAGGTCTGAGGCACTTCATTAGAACTGGAAACTAGTTCTGATGAACTTATTTGTTTCTATTTCCACAGATGCTGCCTGACCTGCTAAGTGTTTCTAGCTCACTCTTTCAACATTTCAGATTAGAGATCTTGTTGGGCGGTAGATCTGGCGGAGAAAGGGGCAGACAAGGCCATGGTAGGGTTTGAACAGAAGGAGAGGAACTTAGGAATGGAGACTTTCTGTAACCGGGAGTTAATGAAGGGCAGTGAGCACCGAGGCAATGAGGTGAATGAGGTGGTGTGAATGTGGATCCTAATTATGAAGAATCCCAACATTCATCCACTTGTACCCAGTTCATTGGCTGCAGTACTAATAACATTTTCCCAGCAGAGGGAATTAAACACATTTTCTCTACCTCTGGACATGACAACTCTTTCCTTCAGCTTCTGTCAATCACAGAGCCCATATTTCGAAGGACAGCTGAGGCTTTAAACAGTTTGATACAAACAAGTGAGCTGGCTGAGAACTGTGGAACAGGAACAGCAGGAGGTCACACTGCCCTTCAGGTCCGAACAACGTTCAGTGAGATCACTAACAGCTGATCTCCAGCTTCACTTCATGCGCTACCTCGATCCCATAGTCTTTGAGAATGTCAGCCAGGAAGTGGAGTCATTCAACACATAAACAGACCCTCAGCCCACCCGAGTTCACAGCAACCATCAAACGCCTTCCCTAATGCCATTTAATCCTCCCCACATTTCCCCCCAGACTCTACCATTGACCTACACACTAAGGGCAATTTATAGTGGCCAATTAACCTACCAACTCCAACACTTTTGGGATGCGGGAGGAAACCAGGGGACCTCGGGGCAAGCCCACGCAGTCACAGGGAGAAGGTGCAAACTCCACATAGAAAGCACCGGAGGTCAGGATCGAACCCTGGTCACTGGCGCTGTGAGGTGGCAGCTCTACCAGCAGCGCCACCATGCCACCAAAGCAGATGGTAGCAAAAATACTTCAAATGGCCCGCATTTGTGGCAAGAGAAACAAAGTTAACGATTCTCTTCACAGATGCCGCCTGACCAGCTGGGTAACCCCCACAGCATTTTCTCTTCTTTTTATTTCAGACTTCCAACATCTGCAATTTTCTTTGGATTTTAATTTTATAAGACCAAATACAACTCAAAAATAAGGGAGGCGACCAAGTACACTACTGGATGAGATGGTGCAGATTAAGGAGCAGGCACTTAGTAAACAAATAAGGTGAATAAGGAAGCAAAAGAGGGTGTGGGGAGAATGCTGCGTGGACTCAGGATACAAGACCAGCACAGCCTGAGGATATGTGGCAGGTGGAGTTGGAAAGTGTTCATCTTGGATCCAAGAAGGCAGGATCTTTATTTTGTGGTAAAAAAAATTAAAAATAAAACTTCACAGTACTGCAAGTAGAAAAGCAAATGCTGGAAGGATCTGCCACCTAGTGCTGGAAAAGCTGGGAGGTGAGCTTCACGGTCAAGTCTTCAATATAAACAGGTGCCCAGAAAGAGTTACTTCAACAGGTTTTGAAGTTCCATTAGTTGTCGCAACATTCAAGACAATTGGGAGGCTTTGCATTTGGCTGTAATTGTAGGGGTTGGACAGTAATGATAATGCTGTAGCCTCATAGCTCTGATGACCAAGATTCAATCCTGATCTCTGGTGGTGTCTGTTGCTGGAGTTTGCTGTCATCTGCTTCTGCTGCATAGTGGTGCAGTTAGTAGAGCTGTGGAGTTTGTATGTTCTGTGTGGAGTTTGTATGTTCTCCCTGTGATCGTGTGGGTTTCTCCTGAGTGCTTCTCAAGGTATTAAGGGAAACTGGGAAGTTGGACAGGGAGAAACTCTTTCTGCTGGTTGTGGTCCAAAATCTGGAGATGGACCTTCCAGGATTGACTTTCAGGAAACAATTCCAGAAGTTTGGCACATTCCTAAGGACATAAGAAATAGAAGCAGGAGTAAGCCTGTCCTACAAGCCTGCTCTGTCTCTCATGGTGACCCTGTGCCTCAGGGTCCTACCTTCCTACATGCTCTTCAACATACCCTGATTCCCTTAGAATCCAAAAACCTATCCAGCTCAGGTTTCCCATGGACAAGCCTCTTGAGGCAGGGAATTCCAAAGGTTCATTGGGTAAGGAAGTTTTTCATCCCAGTCCTACATCAGTGATCCACGACTGCAAGACTCTAACCCAAGATCTAGGCCGTTCACTGAAGCATCACTACATTCATCTGATCCATCTGCTGCCCAATCTTTCAGGTATCAATGTGATCACCCAGACTCCAATGAAGATAGGCCAATCATTTCTCAGCCCTCTAATCCCAGCAATCATTCATAACTTGGTCTTCTACACTCACCTGCTGGCGTTAGGTCAATAGTTATTTTTAAATCTAGGACTGATAGGTTTTCTTGAGCCAGGGTATTATGGGGAAAGAGCAGGAATCGATTTAGGTAACAGATCAGCCACGGTCTCGTCAAATGGCAGAGAAGTCCCAATCTCCCTTCATCTTAAACTAAATTAAAGAGGATCTTCAGACATTAATCCCTGAATAAATCATGTTGTGAGATTGGCACCCCACAGCCTTCATATTTGAGTTCCACACTTTCAGACAGCAAGGATTATCAGACGAGACACGTTGGCTGGCATTTATCTGCTGCTGACAATTTCTAGTGTTATCTACTTCTATTTCAAATTTCCAGCATCTACAATGCTTGTTTTCAATAATAAAAAAATCATCGCTTGAGTGCATTACTATATTTCTTAACCACCTAAGGAATAAAATAAAAAGTATTCTGGCTTTCTACTTACACACGTAATTAAAGTGCAATACAATTCATTGAATGAACAAGGAAAAATGCAATAACCATCCTGAACCACACACACAGGCAAAAGAACCTCTTGTGTATTGGCATACAAGAATCTCCTAACATAAGGTTTTAACCCTTTACAGTATCAGCTTCATCTGCATATGGTTTTGGAGATAATGTTCCCACAGTATTAAACCTTGAATAATCTCTTGGTAGACCCCAGCAAGAGTGTTGTGTCCAGTTATGGATTCCACACTTTAGAAATGATGTCAAGGACTTGGAAATGATGGAGAGATTTGACCAAAACAGAACCAGGGGCGAGGAGATATTAGAAACATTTTTTTCCTGAGAGTCAAAAAAGGGTAGTGGGGGCTTGGTAGCGAGACGTTCAAAAATGATGAGGAGTATTGACAGAGCAAACATGGATTTAGGATATCTGTCAAAAAAAATCAGCGGTAAGATGAGAGTTGTTTTACACAGTGTGTTATGATCAGAAATGCACTGCCTGAAGCAGACCTTATAGTAGCTATTGAAAGGGAATTGAATATATAACAGTAAAGGACAGATTGGAGCAGGGGAGTGGGACTGATTTGATAACTCCTTCAAAGTGCTAGCAAAGTCATGATGAGCCAAATGGTCCCTTGTGCTATATGACTGTTGACCAGGGTCCTATTAACCAGAGATTGTCCCGGAGGCCTCTTTCATTAGTCTCTTGGCTGTGAAGAATATCGGACGTCATCCAGCCCTGTGAGATTCGGATGCTCGGAGAATGGGGATATGATGTCTCTTTGGTTGCCACTTGTTCCCATGTTCCATTAACTGCCATATTTTATCGAGCTGGAAGATCCCATGAACTGGTTGCTGACAAGCCAGCCTGGATAGTGGTGTATTTGCTCAAGTGGTGATTGAAAGGTTACAGGTTCATTCTGGAGACTCACCAAGCATGGCCCTCTTTCTGACAGGCTTTTTGGAGCTTTGAACCGTAGGAGTAATTGAATTGTGTGCAGCCTTGAGTTTTGCTGCCTTCTCCCACCAATCCCCAGACTCCCTCCTGCTCCCTCATTGCTGGGACACCCCAAGGATAGCTCTCAGTGCCAGGACAGTGGCTCCCACGGCATCCCACCCCTCTATTATGGCTGGACACTTGCAGCCAGCCACTACACCCCCACCCCTCGACACCAGCATGTCAATGCACACTGCTTCCACAGCCCATGAGTTGGAGTGTGAGAGTGAAGGCAGTAATCACCCGGGCCATTACTGCAGGTATCCAGGGCTGGAGGGAACACAGCTCCAGATCCTGCGGCAGCAGGGTTGTCAAGGGGAGGAAAGGGAATCAAAGCAAGCTCAACAGGTTTGATTTTACTATTAAAAGACACTTGGACAGGGACATGGATGGGAAAGGTTAAGAGGGATATGGGCCAAACACAGGCAAATGGGACGAGCTCAGGTAGGCAATTTTGGTCAGCATAGATGACTTGGGCCAAAGGGCCTGTCTCCCTGCTGTATAACTCTATGACTGCAAATCTCTCTGCCTCCTCTGGTCTCTGGCTCAGTCTGGAACTATCTCCCCCCCCCCCCCCACCCTTTTCTTCTCCTTCTCTTCCCCCTACCCCACACCACTCCCTCTCTCTCCATTCTCTCCATCCACTTCTCTCCTTCCTCCTCCTCTCCCTCCCTTACCCTTCCCACTCATATCTTCCTGTTGCCAACAGTGTTTCACTCCCCAACCCCACGCTGTCTCTCCCTACCCCTCTTCCCTCTCCCTCATACATGCAGACACACACACACACACACACACACACACACACACACACACACACACACACACACACACACACATATACACACAGGCGTGTGCGCGTGCACGCACACACACACACACACACACACACATATACACACAGGCGTGTGCGCGTGCATGCACACGCACACGCACACACACACACACACACACACACACACACACACACACACACACACATATATACACAGACACTACACCCCCAATTTCTCTCTACTCTTTCACTCTCTTCTCCTCCAATTCGAGGGCAAAGCATTTTCCTTCTACATTATTTGAAAAATTGGTATTCCATTATTACCTAACAATACAATTAAAAGCACAATTAACTCATTTATTTTTAAAAATCCCATGATTAAACAACATTTTTAAATCATTCAACACTCCTAATTATAACATTAAAATGTTAAAGATGCTGATAATGTTATGTTCTTATGTTACAACATTAATAATGAAGCTAGGAATAGGTAATTTTTTTGCAAATTTCATTTAAATAAGCCAGCCACAGATCTATATTTTTTCTTTCCTACTTCTATACCAGACGCATAAAAGAAAGGTTGCAGGCAATCCTTGAGGTTTGGAAACTGTGGGATGTAGTTGGTTTGAAGAAGGGTTTCCAGGTGTGAAGCACAGAAACCCAACAAGTGTGACAGAGAGGAGGTATTCCACAGTCGGACGTGCCAGCTTCTGTTTGAGCCATTAAACCGAGGCCCCATTCGCTCACTGACATGGACATGAAAGATGCTGTGGTACTGTTTTGAAGAACAGGCTGATTGCATCTAGGGGCTCTCCAGATTTGACCAAAAGATTTGGTAATTCATGAAACTACTGGGGCTCTGGTGATCACTGAGCAAACTGCAGGTCAGCGCCAGGACAAAGGCCTGCCCCCAGCTGACGCACTCTGAACCCCCACGGGCATGCCCTGTGTTAATGCCAAGCCTAGAGTGTCACCCAAAGACACAAGGGCTGGGTGGTTAGTGAAGTGCTAAAGCTCCCAGATATGGTATTCCCAGAAACCTGATCAAAATTTATCTCCCAAGTCATGTCACCAAGACACGTCATCTGCCCACTGATCCCACTGATTGCAGTTCAGAGACTGCCCCTTTCGTGTCCTACAGCCAGCAGTAACTAGATTTCAGAAAGCCCTCCACTGACTGTAAACCACTTTGCGATGATTTTATGTCATGAAAGGCCCTATTTAAGTCAAGCCTTTTTATTAATAACCTTATTGAATGTTACAGTGCAACAAGTTGCGTAAAGTACAACACTGACTCCATTCCTTTCTCCAGCTTGCTCTTTCCTTCTGTTCTACCCCACCCTGTCAGGCAGTTCTTTATACACTCATGATGCCATGTAGTGGCCACACAGCCATGACATCATCCATCCTTAGCTAGTCAATGACACTCTGAGCCACACAACCCTCACATGAATGTTCTTCAATTTGTTTCTCTCCGACTCTTTTTTGATGACGTTCCAGCAAACACAGTTTTAAACAAAACCGCAACAAAGCAGTTTATTGTGCCAAATATTTTTCCTTTAACAGCATAATTTTGCATTGTTGTCACTATTTCAATATGCTTTGTCCTGCCTTCTCGACTGACAGCAATGCTTCAGACAATCTCTTTTTCTTAAGAGAAGTGGATCATATGTTTAACAACTTTAAAATAATACTTGCATTAGGCACGTCCGGGTTACTTGGCATTGTGTTTCAACGTATGTGACCTTATAACTCTATTCCAAGGCAGAGGGTGATGTATTACCGGACTCGTGAAGTTAGAACTTCCCAGCGTGCACACAGAGTGACTCAAACTCTGTTCTGCAGCCAACCTGCTGTTAGTCATGTGCACAGGCAGCAAGGTTCCTGGTCTGAGGATCTGGCAAGTGTTAACTGTTGCTGCTGTGGAATTCACCTCTGTTGAGAATGGGCAATCAGTGGTCAGTGGACAATGTGAGGAGGAGGTTAAGGAGACACATTTTCCCATGAGTTGATTTGTTTCTAAGTCCCTTCCTGGCCTTGCACCTCCCTGTCATTGAAATTCCTTCCATCGTACAGGGTTCCAACATTTAACCCTCAAATAATCTCCCCAAACCATATCGCCTACTCATCGATGTTAATCTAAGATTGTAGTTCACAGACTGGCTCTTTCATGTCCTACATTCCATGAATATTACCTTGTTATTCTTCTTTTGCACTATTTATTTATTTTTGTAACTTATAGTAATTTTTATGTCTTTATATCTTGCCACTAAAACAAGAAATTTCATGACATATGCCAGTGATAATAAACCTGATTCTGATCCTAACTAGATTTCAGAAAGTCCTCCACTGACAGTAAACCACTTTGCAATGACTTGATGTTGTGAAAGGCCCGAATTAAGTCAAGTCCTTTCATTAATAACCTTACTGATTATCACAGTGCAAAAAGTTGCATAACTTACAACAGTGACTCCAATCCTTCCTCCAGAATGCTCTTTCCTTCTGTTCTACCTTACCCCATCAACAGTTCTTTATATACTCATCATGCCATGTAGTAACCACACAGCTATGACTCTGTGCTCCTCCAATCCCAGCCTATTAATCATCTTCAATCGTTCAGTCTCTCACCACTGGCGGTGTTGCCTCCAGCTGTCAAGCTCAGGAGTCCCCTGCCAAAGCCCAGAGAAAGGCAGGTCTAGAGAAGGGGTCTGAGTTAGGGATGGGGCTGGTCTAGATAGGACATGTTTGGAGAGGGAGACCTAAGTCCAAAAGAGTCATACCTGATTGGAAGCAGCAGACTCTTGCTTTAGCCAGTCAAGACAAGATTTGACTGGCCTGAGTAAGGTACTTTGTGTTCTGCTCCGCTCTGTCGTGACTGGTTAGTGTAACAGGGACTTCCTGGAATGCCAACTCTCAGATTGTTTGTTTTGCCGCAAACTCCGTTCTTTGACATCTCTTCCCTTCTTCATCCACGCTCTCTTCGGGGAACAATCTTACGTTCCCTCCCGTCGCCAACGATCAGGTTAGCTGTTTGCCACATCTCATTGACCACTGGGTCAGCTGTCCTCCCGGGCTTCTCGGTTATGGAGCCCACGTCTCCCCCTGTCCTTCTGTCCTTCTCCATAAACAATGGCTTGTAATGCAAATAAAGACGGCACTTTGCAATTGAATCTCCAGCCCCAATTGTATGAAGTGCAAATTAGCCAATGACAAGTAGAAGTGAGAAATATTGCTTAATATCATGGAAGTGTACTAATTTAATGAAGAACAGTACCTCATATTCTGCCTGGATAGTCTACAACCCAATGGTATGATCACTGAGTTCTCCAATTTCAGGTAACCTACACCCCCTGCGTTCTTTTCTCTCTCCTGTTCTGTCCAAGTTCTCTCACTCCCTTCTTGACAACTGCCCCCAGCCCCACCCCCTCCCCGTTACCCAGTTTCTCCCCTGCCCCCACCCCATTCCATCTGCCTATCACCCACACACTCGCCCACTCGTTCCCTATCCCTATCTCTCCGCACCCTCCCCCCCCCACCCCCACCCCCCCCCCACTGTTCCCATTTGCCCATAACGCCTTCCAACCTGTCTCAACCTCCACCCTCCCCTCCCCCACCTGGGTCCATCTGCCCATCATCCCCTGCCTCACCTGGTTGCACCTATCACCAACCAACTCCTACCTCACCCCTCCCTCTCATCCCTTTATGCTGGCTATCTTCCCTTTGCACTCTCAGTGTGACGCAGATTCTTGACCTAAATCACCAGCAGACAAGATACTGGAGGAACTCAGTGGGTCAGGCAGCATCTATGGAGGGAAACGGACAGTCCACGTTTCTGGTGGAGACCCTTCATCTGTCAGTCCAGATGAAGGTCAAGAGAGGACATGCTTTGAAAGGGAGACTTGAGTCCAAGAGAGTTAGAGGCAGCAGACAGTTGCTTTAGCAAGTCAAGACAAGATCTGGCTAGCCCGACTAAGGTGGTTTGGGTTCCGCTCTCCTCTTCCAGGAACACTAACCCTCCCCCCCACCGCCCCCGCCTCCGATTGTTTCCAGAGCCACAGACTACTTTCTTAAACCTTTCTTCTCTTCTTCATCCATGCTCCCTCCAGAGCACAAGCAAGTCAAGCCCATGCTCTCCCTTGTCACCATCTCTAGCCCAGTCCAGATGAGGGGTTTCAACCTGAAACGTCAGCTGTCCATTACCCTGCCTGCCCTGCTGAGCTCCTCCAGCATTTTGTGTGCTGCTCCAGATTCCAGCATCTACAGTCTCTTGTATTGGTATTGGTATTGGTATTGGTTTATTATTGTCACTTGTACCGAGGTACAGTGAAAAGCTTGTCTTACAACCTTATCGTACAGGTCAATTCATTACACAGTGCAGTTACATTGAGTTAGTACAGAGTGCATTGAAGCAGTACAGGTAAAAACAATAACAGTACAGAGTAAAGTGTCACAGCTACAGAGAAAGTGCAGTGCAATAAGGTGCAACGTCACAACAAGGTAGATCGTGAGGTCATAGTACATCTCATTGTATAAGAGAACCGTTCAATAGTCTTATCACAGTGGGGTAGAAGCTGTCCTTAAGTCTGGTGGTACGTGCCCTCAGGCTCCTGTATCTTCTACCCGATGGAAGAGGAGAAAAGAGATAATGTCCCGGGTGGGTGGGGTCTTTGATTATGCTGGCTGCTTCACCAAGACAACGAGAGGTAAAGACAGAGTCCAAGGAGGGGAGGCTGGTGTCCGTGACACACTGGGCTGTGTCCACAACTCTCTGCAGCTTCTTGCGGTCCTGGGCAGAGCAGTTGCCGTACCAAGCCGTGAGGCATCCAGATAGGATGCTTTCTATGATGCATCGGTAAAAGTTGGTGTCTCCTCCAGCAGTTTGTTTTTTGCACAGATTTAAAGCTCTGATTCATACTCCTCACTTATTAATTATGTTTCTAACAAGTACCATTGGAAGGCAACAGACAGTGTGGGAGGATAAACGTCTGGGTCAAGCTGTAGCTGACCTATCTTCTTTTCTGCAATGCTGTTGGAGAATCTTCAATTCCCCACCAACCAGCAACCAGGATCAGAATCAGGATCAGATTCAGAAACAGGTTTATTACCACTGACTTATATGTCGTGAAATTTGTTGTTTTGCGGCAGCAGGACAGTGCAAAGACATAAAATTGCTATAAATTACAAAATAAATAAATAGTGCAAAAAAAAGCAATAACAAGGTAGTGTTCATGGGTTCATGGACCGTTCAGAAATCTGATGGCGGAGGGGAAGGAGCTGTTCCTAAATTGCTGAGTGTGGGTCTTTATGCTCCTGTACCTCCTCCCCGATGGTAGTAATGAGAAGAGGGCATGTTTCAGATGGTGAGGGTCTTTAGTGATGGATGCCACCTTCTTGAGGCACCAACTCCTGAAGATGTCCTCAATAGTGGGGAGGGTTTTGCCTGTGATGGAGCCGGCTGAGTCTACAGTCCCCTGCAGCCTCTTGTGATCCAGTGCATTGGAGCCTCTGTGATCCTCCTTGATGTTGACAACCAGGGACTTGAAGCTGCTCACCTCTTCCACCGCTGACCCCTCAGTGAGGACTGGTGTATGTTCTCCCAACTTCCCCTTCCTGAAGTCCACAATCAATTCCTTGGTCCTGCTGACATTGAGTGTGAGGTTGTTGTTGCGACAATACTTAACCAGCCGATCTCTTTCACTCCTGTATGCCTGCTCCTCATCATCTGAGATTCTACCAACAACAGTGGTGTCATAGGCAAATTTATAGATGGTGTTTGAGCTGTGCTTGGCCACTCAGTCATGAGTGTAGAGAGAGTAGAGCAGTGGACTAAGCACACATCCTTGAGGTGCACCTGTGTTGATTGTCAGCAAAGAGGAGATGTTGTTACTGATCCACACTGACTGTGGTGTCCTGATAAGGAAGACGAGCCCTTGAAATCAACCCTTGGGAATCAAATGTTTCAGAATTCTAAAGACATCACTGTAAAAAAGAGTGAGACAAAATGTTGTATTGCTTCCTCAGATGATCACAGCTGCTTCAGTCCTGCAAACACCTCCTTCAGTATCACTGAAACAGAAATTATCTCCACTCTCCAGGGACTAGCATCATCTGAAGTGCAGCACTGAAGTGTTAGTTTGGGGTGTGTTCAGAAATTACCAGTAACCGATCTGGTTGGGACCAGCATTAAAGCTCCATAAACCCACCTGTTAACCTAATTATTATGATTTACAGCACAATTTATTTTGTATTATTTGATGGACATTCCTTAACGACATACAAGTATTGTCCAAAGACATTTTCCTGGTAAGTATTTGAAGGAAAGTCCGATAACCCCATTTGATAGGAGGATAAGAGTATATGTAAGTAAGAACATAGAAGCAGGAGTAGGCCTCATCACTCTTACCTTGACATTTGGTAAGATTATGGGCGATCTTCTATCTCAGCATCGCTTTCCTGCACGAATCTTATGTCCCTGGATTCCCATAACATCCAAAAATCCATCAATCTCTGTCTTGAATATACTCAGTGACTGACCCTGCACATTCCTCTTGAGTTGAGAATTCCAAAGGTTCCTTGCCCTCAATGACTGACGCCTTATTCTGAGACTGTGACCTCTGGTCCTAAATACCCCAGCCAAGGGAAATATCATTCCTGCCCCTACCCTGTCAAGCCCTGTAAGTATCAATCAGATCACCTTGATCACCCATTCTTCTAAACTCCAGAGTATTGGGTGTGTCAGCTTAGCTCCTACTCAATGAATAAACCCTCCTCCCATCCCAGGACTCAACTTGGTAGCTCTTCAATGCACTCCCTCTATTATAATAATATCTTTCCTCAGGTAGGGAGACACAACCTGTACACAGTATTCCACAGTATTCTACATGCCTTTTCAAGGGCCCTGAATAATTGCAGTAAGACAACTTTACTCACATGTTCAAATCCTGTTGCAATAAAGGCCATCACATGGTTTGCATTCCTAATTGCTTGTTATATCTGCATGTTAAATAGTGAGTCATGTCAAGGAGACTCAAGTGCCTCTGAATGTCAAAAACATTCAATCACTCGCCATTTAAAGAAGACTCTGTCTCACCATCTTCTCTACCACAGTGGATAACCTCACATTTTCCACATTATATTTCACGTTTTCCTCCATTCACAGAGCCTGTCTATATCCTCTCGAAATCTCTCTGCATCCTCCTCACAGCCTATGCTGCCATCTAGTTTCACTTCTTCAGAACACTTGGATATATCACACTTGGTTGCCTCATCCAGTCACTGGTCTAGACTGTGAACAGCTGGAGCCACAGCACCATTCCCTGCTTCATCCTACTGGTCGCAACCTTCCAAGTTAAAACGACCCATTTATTCCTCACCTCAGCTTTCTGTTTGTTAACTAATCCTCAATCTTTGCCAGTAATTACTCCCAATTCCGTGTGATCTAATCCTATTTTATAACTTCTTGTGTGGCACCTCATCAAAGGTCTCCTCAAAGTTTAAATGCAGTTTTTGTCTAGTTACATCTTCAAAAAAACACTAACAGATTTATCAAATATGATTTCCCTTTAATGAATCAATACTGACACTGTCTAATTCTATTATTATTTTCTAAGTCATCTATTATCATTTCATTAACTATGAATGTTATTATTTTCCGTATCACTGAGGTAGTGTCCCAGCCAAAGAACATCCATTGATAGACCTGCAAATGCTGAGGCGCTGACTTCATGCTTTAGTTCCATCAGCTGAAATTCTGGACAAAAGTAAAGTTAGCATATCAAACTATGCTAACTTTACGTTGATTTAATTCCTTCGTCACTACTGGATACGCAAGAGCGAGATGATACAATGTGCAGTGATTTCAGATTATTGATAATTCATCCAAACTGAGAAATGTTTGAGCTGAGAGGTTTCTAAACATGTACAAACCCATGGCAAATGAACAAAAAGGAAGATCTTTGAAAGAGGGCAGGAGTGATAGAATGATAACAGAGAAATGGTTCAAGGAAGTGATAACGAAACAGGTATACAGTGGATGGGCCAGAGGATATCCAAGTGTTACAGCCAAGTGGAGGGATGGGCAGGACTGGGGTTTAATGGGATTCATGGCCATGGAAAATCTGGTAAGGGGAAGGTGCTTGTGACCTTGAAATGAGGCACTTTGTGGTTAACTCTTAACTGCCTTTTGACATGGTATAGCAAACCACACAGTTATATCAAAAAACACAATGAGAATAAAATCAGATAGACTACTTATTATTGACATCAGCACCAGATCCAACTATGGTTGATTTGGACCCAGTCTAGACCATGCCTCTCATAAACATTTGGGGCTTAGTCTAAATTTGGAGAGCTGTCTCCCAGATGAGTCCAGCGACAGCCTTGTTTGGTCATACTCCTAGAAGCTTACATTGCAGCCAAGTGCTTGGTTTTGTCCTGTCCCACCATTGGGGGTAGGAGGATGTAGCACTGGGGGTCCTGAAGGTTGACTCCAAACCCATGAGGTGTTGTGGCTTCAAATGAAACAGGAACAAGGGTACCTGCTCCAGATTACCACCTCCCATCTTCCCTCATTGTTGAATCAGTGCTCCACCATGTTGAATAGCATTTGGAAGAAGCACTGAAAGTAACAAGGACACATGATGTACTCTGGGAGGGGGATTTCAACGTCCATCACTAAACACGTCTTGGTTGTACCTCCGTTGACCAAGCTGGCTGAGTTCTGATGGACATAACAGCCAGATAGGTCTGTGGCAGAAAGTGGATGGACTATCACAAGGGATGAACCTCCCCCACCTCATCCTCAACATCTACCTGTTGCATCATAAAGATGGAAATACTCAGCAGGCCAGGCAGCATCTATGGAGAGAGAAAAATCATCGGCCTGAAACACTAACTCTGTTTCTCTTTCCACGGGTGCTGCCTGATCCACTGAGTGTTTCTGATGTATTCTGGTTTTATTTCAGCTTTCCAGTGTCTGCAGTTTTTTTGCTTTGTGACCCCCTCTCACTTCAGCCGCATCAGTCGCAACAGCATTGGTAGGAGCAACCACCGCAGAATCCTTGGAGAGGCAAGGTGTCCTCTTTACACTGCCAGGAGACCATCTTGTTAAGTGGAACAGGCTCAGAATGTCATCAGCAGCAGAGTGGTGATCCACCATAATCTGAAACCTCAGAAAGAGTTCCAAGACAAAAGACCGCATTCGACGTGGTTCAGAATTTTTGTTGGATTATTATTATTGTCACATGTACCAAGATACAGTGAAAAGCTTGTGTTTGTGTTCCATTCAGACAGATTATTCCATTAATTATTATATTTAGGTAGTAAAAATGGAAAACAGAATGCAGAATATAGTGTTACAGTTACAGAGAAAGTGCAGTGCAGGTAGAAAAATAAAGTGCAAGGGCCATGACAAAGTAGATTGGGAGATGTTTTAGTTCATGTTTTAACATTTGATAGATCCATTCAAGAGTCTTATAACAGTGGGATAGAAGCTGTCCTTGAGCCTGGTGATACAGTATGTGCTCTCAAGCTTTTGTATATTCTGCCCAACGGGAGGGGGTAGAAGAGAGAATGACCGGGTTGGGACAGGCCCCTGTTTATGTTGGCTGCTTTCCCGAGGCAGCAGGAAGTGTAGTCCAGAAGGGGAGGCTGGTTTGCATGACGGACTGGGCTGCGTTCACAACTCTCTGCAATTTCTTGCAGTCCTGGGCAGAGCACTTACTGTGCCAACCAGTGTGTTACTGTTGTCACATGAGATCATGATAGTGGAGATGTTGATCATTCACAGCTTTCAATCTCTATCAAATAGAACCGCTGGTGGAGAACATTGGAAGCCAATGGTCCAATTTCCAAAGTCATCTGTTCCCACCAAGAATGATGTAATTTCCACATGTCCTGTCTGAAATTACTGCATCCCAAAATGTTATTTTCTGAAGGAAAACTATCAAATTCGCATTTAGAGTCAATGGAGTCATACAGTATGGAGACAGGCAATCAGGCACACCACATCCATGCCAACCAGTGGACACCAATCTGTATTAATCCCATTGCCTAGCACCTGCCTCATGGCCTTTGATGCCTAGGTGATTCAACAGCCCATCTGAACACTTATTGAATGCAGTCAGCAACTCTGCTTCCACTAGTCTCTCAGACAATGCATTCCAGGTACTCACCACTCTCTGGGTGAAAATGGTCCCCCTCTAAATCTCTTCCCGCCCATGCAAAAATATCCATTGTTTCCGCTGCCTCCCTTTATCACTGAAAGGTTTGCATACAGATTAGCCTGTCTATCGCACTGGCAAGGTAAAGCTATGGCAGGGGTTGTACAATTTCCTTACAGCAACTTCTAGCAAACTGACACTCTAGACCAGCAGGGAACATTACAATTTAATCAGGGTAGCAGTTGTGTAGAATATCCCAAAAGGACTATATTAAATGCTGCCTGATTTCAGCTGCTCCTTTTCATTACAATGTAATCAACTTCTGAGCAATTCCGATTTTGAGAAAGGTAAATAAGTCTGTCTTTCATGCCTTTCTATCTATTGCAAGTGAAAAGAGAGATTTCCTCATGCGTAAAAATGATGGTCTTCTAATTTCCGTTCATTGATTGGACCACTGTCAGAAAATATGCAAAGGGGACCTAACAGAGGGGATGTCAGCACAGTGGTTTTGTTACTGATGAGTCATGCAGAAAAATGAACAAGGAATTGGGAGACATGAGTTTGAATCTCACAATGACAGTTGGGAAGTAATCTGGAATTAAAAGCTTGAGACCATGCAAATGCCAAATTGTTTATAAGACCAGCCTGGTTCACAAATGGGAAGGAAATCTCCTCTCCTTACCTGCTCTGCCCTCACAGTTGCCTCCCGTCCCATCAATGTGGCTCACTCAGTGCTTTCCTGAAATGGCCCAGCAAGTCAGTCAGTTGAACCAAACTGCCTCTGCAAAATATAATCGGAATAGATCAGATGGACCAGATGGTGTTGATCTGCAGACTGGATTCAGGGATGGTAGAGCACAGTCGGTTTGTGTCTATACTGGGAGGGTTACCCAACACAATGGTGAAGCAAAAACCTCTTATGGTTGTTTTCACCTTTCAGTCGATGGCATGGACTCCTCTGTCGTGATCCCTGTGTGTGTCCTGTCCCACCAATGGGACATTCACCAGAGCCGGTGGTAGACTATGTAAAGGGCAAGGAGTAAGCTGTGGCCCTCCAACATTAAAACCAGATAGCATGACATTTCTTGGCATCAGGTCAAACAAGGAAACCGCCTTGCTGATCACCACCTACTACCCTCCCTCAGAGCATCTCCAGGTTGGACATCACTTGGAAGAAGCACATGGGTTAGCAATGGCATTGAATGTACCCTGGGTGGAGGACCACAGTGTCCCAGACCAGGAGTGGCTCAGTGGTATCACCACTGACGCAACTGGGGGAGTAAATCTAGTCTGGTAACTGAGGACGTGGCTGCCAGATTATATACAGCTCATAACCAGAGACCACACAATAGATCTACTTGACCTATAATTACTAATCCAACTGTTGCAATCGTATCTCTCCATGGAATAGTAGGAGTAACCACCACACAGTGCCTATATCTTCACAGTCCATCACGTAGCTGTGCATTCTGTTCTTGTACAGATAGACTTGTGGCATCTCCTTATCAATGTGAAGATTCTTCAGATATGTCCTGTCCAAACAACCAAGACAAATCCAGTCCAGCTGATCACTGCCCAGTCAGTCCATTCTCTCATCCATCAGCAAAGTGACAGAAGGTGTTGTCAACGGTGACGTTAATTGGCACTTAGGTGCCACTTGTCCACTAGTTTGGGTTTCACCAGGACCTGAAGGCACATGGGAACACAGCCACCTACAAGTTCCCCTCCATGTACACATTACCCTGACTTGCAAGAAGGATGCCATTTCTTCCTTGTCAATGGGTCCCCATCCTGAAACTCCCCACTGATATATTATTGCACAATAATAGCACCAAGGGAGGGTCCAGGTACACATGTCCAGTGATTTCCAGTGGGGAGGTGAGAGGGACCGTCCTTGCCAATCAGACCTCGTTTAAGCAAGTATGGTATAAAGAGATCACGGCAAGATTAAAACCAACTGGACTCAAGGAGACATCTCTTCACTTAATGGATTAATGCCTGCGTTGTTGATGGCCAATCATTCCTGCCCCTGGATAGTGCTGCTGTATCTCCTGATGGCACTAAACTAGCCACTTTCCGCTGTTTCCTCAATCTTCCTTTTATAATGAGTTTAAAAATAAGGATGTTCATCAGTGATTACACTATGTTCAATTCCATTTGCAGTTTCTAAGGTAATAAGACAGCCCATGCTCATCAGGAGCAAGACCTGAAAACCATTAAGCCTTGGATTTATAAGTGGCAGGGAGCTCGAGTGCCAAGTATAGCTCATTGCTAATAAGAGACTCTAGCTAATGACCAAGAATTGTCAATGACCAATGGGAGAGAGAAGCAGAGCCTACAGTGGCTGGAATCCCATTATGACTGACACTCAGTCAAATGCCACCTTAATGTCCAGGGCAGCGACCTAGAGTCATACAGCACAGAAACAGGCCCTTTGGCCCACTGGGTCCACACTGACTATCGAGCACTTGACATTAATCTCACTTTATTCCCCCAGGTTCTACCACTCACCCGACGCCGAGGATAAGTTACAGCGGCCAATCAACCAACTAACTTGGTTGTCTTTAGGACGTGGGAGAAAGCCAGAACACCCAGGGGAAAGTCACACAGTCACAGGGAGAACTGCAAACTCCGCACAGACAGCACCAGAATCCAACTTGGATCGCTGAAGCCATGAGGCAGCAGCTGCCCCGGATGTGCCACTTTAGAAGTTTGCTCTTTGGTCCACGCATGGACGCAGGCAGTTGTGAAGTCGAGAAACCAGTAGTCCCAGAAGGACCCAAACTGTTTGCAGCCTGTGCCTGACAGATGGTAGAGGGCCCCTTTTGGAAAATCAGAAGTGAGTCACTCACTGCAGGGTACTTGCTCTTGCATTTCAGGTAGCTGTATGTAGTTGCTCCAGGGGGTCGCTTTGTCCTGGATGATGTCGAGCTTCTTGAGGGTTGTTGAAGCTGGCTCATCCAGCAGGTGAAGAGTATCCCATCACACTCCTGACATGTGCCTTGTAGAAAGCCCTTGGGATTTCAAGAGGTGAGTTATTTGCTACAAGATACCCAGCTTCTGATCTGCTATTGAAGCCATGTTGATTATATGGTTGGTCCAGCAGGCAGGTCTGGTGAGGGGTGACCTCCCGGATGTTGATGGTGGGGGACTTGGTGATGGTAGTGTCATTAAGTGTCAGTTGGAAGTGGTTAGACTCTGTTTTGTTGGAGATGGTCACTGCCTGGCACTTTTGTGGTGAAATCTTAGTTGCCACTTACCAGCCCATGCAGGAATGGGTTGCTTCATTTGCTGAGAATTGCAAATGAAATTGAACATTGTGAATAAGTGAGCATCTCCATTTCTGAACTTATGATGGAAGGAAGGTCATTGGTGAAGCAGCTGAAGATGGTTGGGCCTCAGACGCACCAGCCCGAGAAACTCCTACAGTGATATCCTGAGGTTGAGATAATTCACCTCCAACAATCATAGTCAACTTTCTTTGTGTGACCTATGATTCCAACCATGGAGCATCTTCCCTTTGATGCCTACAAACATTATTTTTTTTAACCTGGGCTCTTTGATGCCACACTGGTGAAATGCTATCTGATGGTTGGATCAAGGCTATGATGCAGTCTGGAGTGAGATGGTCCTGACAAAACCCAAACAGTGCGTGGATTATTGGTGAGTAAGTGCCTCTTGATGGCACTGTCAACGATACCTTCCATTACTCTGCTGATGATTGAGAGTAGACCAATTAATTTGTAATTAGCCAAATTGGATTTGTCTTGCTTTTAAGAACAGAATATACCCTGGGCAACATTCAACATTGTCAGGCAGAAGCCAGTACTGTAACTGTACTGGAACAGCTTAACTAGAAGAGCAGTTAGTTCTGGGGTGCAAATCTTCAGTCCTACAGGTGGGATGCTGCCTGCCCCCATTGGCTTTGCTCATTCCAGTGCTCCCACTGTTTCTTGTATCATTTGGAGTGAATAAAATTGGCTAAAGATTGTGATGGTGAGATCTCAGGAGGAAGCAGAGATGGACCATGGCGGCAAATATTTTAGCCTTGTCTTTAGCACTAAGAGTCTGGGTCCCACTGTCGTTGAGGATGGGAATGTTCCTGGAGCCTCCATCTCCCTCTTCTCCCCCCCCCCCCACCCCCACTAGATGTATAATTGTCCATCATTCAAGACCAGTGTGGTAGGACTGCAGAGCTGTGTTTGGAGCCATCGGAATTGCTCAGCTCTATCTATTGGATGCTGCTTTTACTGTTTAGCATTTACACATTGCAGCTTCACTGGACTGATTCCCCATTTTTAGGCACCTCTGGTAGCATGCCCTCTGTACTCCTCCTTGAACCTGGGTTGAGCCTCTGGCTTGATAATATTGGTAGAGTGAGGGATGTGCAGGCAAACGTATTGTACTGGTATAGATTTCCACTGTGGCTGATGGTCCATGGCGCCTAAAGGATGCTGAGCTTTAAGCTGCCAGATCTGTTCTGAGTCTATTGCATTGAACTTGATAATGGAGCCACAGAACAGGACAGAGGATGTCCTCAATGTGAAGAAGGCACTTTATCATCACAAGGATTTTGTGACAGTCACTTCTACCAATGCCGTCATGTCTGATGCATCCGTCACAGGTCGTTCAGTGAGGACAAATACAGAAGACCATGGTCTTCGCAAACACCTCACACCAGTCCCACCTCCTTTTCAGGTACCCATTACCCAGGCCAAATTGGGCCACACTAACTCCAGACTTAAAAACTTCAGATTCTTTTCATTATCTTGGCTTCTTAAACGCTCCTTCAAGAATTTTGTGAAATTCTGGTCGCCCCATTACAGGAAGGATGTGGGGGCTTTGGACAGGGTGCAGAAGAGGTTTACCAGGATGCTGCTTTGGATTAGAGGGTATGAGCTATCAGGAGAGGTTGGACAAACTTGGGTTGTTTTCTCTGGAGCATCAGAGGCTGAGGGAAGACCTGATAGAAGTTCATAAAGTTATGAGAGGTATAGATAGGGTAGAGAGTCAGAGTATTTACCCCAAGGTAGAATTGTCAAGTACTAGAGGACATACATTCAAGGTGAGAGAGGGAAAGTTTAACGGAGATGTACTGGGCAATTTTTTTTTACACGGAGTGGTGGGTGCTTGGAACGGGCTGCCAGGGGGAGTGGTGGAAGCAGATATGATAGCGGTGTTTAAGAGGTTTTTAGACTGACACCTGAATATGCAGGGAGTGGAGGGATGTGGATCATGTGTAGGCTGAAGAGATTTAGATTAATTTGTCATCGTGTTTGGCACATACATGGTGGGCCAAAGGGCTGTACTGTTCTATGTTCGATGTTCAGTGTTCCATGTACTATGTTCTAAACCTGCCTCTTACTCATTGACCCTTTCTGAGTCACCTCAACTTCTGCGGCTCTCCAACTTTGGAAATTCTTACCCCCATAACGTAACATTCCCATCAGAAACTATCTCTAATATAAAATAAAAATGGAAAATACTGGAAATGCTCAGCAGGTCAGGGTGATATCTGTGGGAAGAGAAACGGAGTTAACGGTTCAGGTTGATGACCCTATGTTAGAAATGGGAAAGAGAGAACGTTTAATTTAGTTAGCTTTAAATCTCAGAGAGGGTAGGGGAGGGATGGATAGGACAAAGGTTGGGGCCAGGCTGGCCCAGGTTTATGGAATCATGGGGTTACTAGATTACATAGAACAGGACAGCACAAGAACAGGCCCTTCGGCCCACAATGCCTGCGTCGAACACGATGCTGAATTAAGCTAAATCTCTTGATTAATGAGCACAGTTGGAGAGAGAAAGCAAAGGGACATGTTAAAGCTGTGAAGTGCAGGTTAAGGCTGAAAATTAAAACCGGAAACCAGAAGAACTCTGGATATACCCAGAAGATCAGGCCATGTCTGTGGACAGAAAAAAAATGAGCATTTCTGCAAACATAAAAAGTGCCTTAATGAAAATCAAAGAACTGCAGAAACTGTAAGTCTGAAATTAAAACAGAAAACCCTGGAAACACTCAGCTGGTCAGACAGCATCTGTGGGGAGGGAAAGAATTAACGCTTCAAGTTGAAGACCCCTTCTTCCACCTCAAAATTAACTCTGCAGTTTTTTTTATTTTCATTGAACCCTCTCCACCTCCTCAGCTCCAACTTTAAATTGAAATGAGATGAGTGAGGGTCCCACACCACATTCACATCTTTCTTTATCTTACTGCCCATTGAAGTGAATGAAACTCAGGTACGGTGTAAGAGAACACCCAAACTAAACCTTACCCCAATTCATTTAAAGTTAGGGTTAAATTTGACTTCTATTTGACTTTCCGTTCCCACCTGCAAATCAGCACTGGGACTTATGGTAAAAACTGCTCCAAGAAAATTAGGGGATATGGACCACTTTCATTCCAGCCACCAATAATCCTTAGAGGTGGAATTAATAATGGAATCAAAAAGAAAATGCAGAATGGGGTGACCTTCAGAGGAATGATAATGCCAGTTTAATTTCTAAATTAGGTGTTTAAATTGCTCTGCATTGGCTGACATAGGTCAGTTGGAACTAATCTACCTGCCCTGTATATCCTCAGGCACTGCTTACCAGATGGAGCTCACTGATTAGCTCTTTCCAGTAAGTGTTGCATCCTCTTGGTCCTTGCCCTACTTTCCAGCTGTTGTGCAGCTCTCGCTGTGATTTGAAATGGTGTCAGTGCTATTTTCAGACCCGTTTCTGCCAACAGAAGACAAGTGCTGTGTCCCTGAGGGTGGAAGTGTATGGAGTCCTACTTCCTGCAGGTCTGTCACTGCCGGAGCCTGGTGCCGTGTTGCGTTGGACAACCGCACGATGCTTAAATTGTTCTCGGGAACGTTTTGTGGATTCAGCACAAGCATCGCCAATCATGTTCACTTTTCCTCCCACTGAGTGCAGAAAACTTTCAATTTTCTAATGCCTACTGTCGCTGTGAAAAAAAGAGACATGGCAGATTCTGCATGTTAAACAGTCATAGAGCCCGGAAACAGGCCATTTGGTCCATCAAGTTCACACCAATCCCATTTTATTCTCCCCACACTCCCATCAACTGCCCCAGGTTCTATCACTCACCTACACACTTGGATAAATTTACAGTGGCCAATTAACCTACCAACCCACATGGCTTTGGGATTTGGGAGGGAACTAGAGTACTCGTAGGAAACCCGAATGGTCGCAGGGAGCACGTGCAAACTCTACACATTCGGCACTGGAGGTTGAGATCGAACCTGGGTCACTGGAACTGTGAGGCAGCAATGCTCACCACTTTGCTAGTCTAACATTGTTGAGCCCAGAAGGCTGTACTGTGGCTAGCTGAAGGATGAGATGCTGTTCGTCAAAATTATCTGTTGTCCACCATCCCTCTGCCACTTCATCTGCCGGTATCAGCATGTTTCCTTACACCCCCAACTCTCCTGAACTCCCTCCCTCTCTCCTGACCTCCGTCCCCCAATCCCGAGCTTGCACCACCTCTCCTGATCTCCCTCCACCCTCCACCACCTTTTCCAACCTCCCCACCATCTCTTCTGACCTCACAATCTGGCCCTCCTGACCTTTGATCATGTCTCCGCCTCTTCAGTTCTGCCCACCACCTCATGGATGCCTCTCCATCTCACCTCCTGATCCTCCTGTCACCTCTCCATGACATCAGACCGCCACATCGCCGCTCCATCACACCTCCACACCTCCCACCACCCCTTCACGACATCAGCAGACCTCCCCACCATCTCTCCACCACATCTCCCTCCACTCCCCACCACCTCCCCTGACATTCTCATCATGCCTCCTCTCCATCCCCCAACCTGCCCGCCATCCCTCCATCACACCTCCTGACCTCCCCGCCACCACTTTCCCAATCTCCCCACTCTCTCTCCACCATTGTCCTCCGCAACACCCCTTCTCCTCCCCCACAAAAAGAACATAAGAACAAGGAGCAGAATGAGACCTTTCAGCCCCTCCTGCCTGTTCCATCATTCAATATTATTCCTGATCTTTTACCTCAGTGCCATTTCCCTGTACTAATTCAATATCTCTTGATCCTTACAATATCAACAGATCAATGTCCGACTTGAATTTACTCAGCTGCAGCCCTCTTGGGTAGGGAATTCCTCCTCCCACATTCCAAAGACATACGGGTAGGTTAATTTGGGTTTAAAATGGGCGGCGCGGACTCGTTGGGCCGGAAGGGCCTGTTACCACGCTGTAAATAAATTTTTTTTTTAAATTTTTTTTAAGAAATTCCTTTTCATTTCAGTCCTGAATGGCCAACTTCGCCTTGAGCCTGTCGCCCCTGGTTCCAGACTCCTGACTGGGCGAACATCATCCCCCTATCTGTTCAGACTTTCCAACACTGGATGGAAGAGTGTTGAAGAGTGCTGCGCTCCACCATCTCTCTCCGCTGCCCTCGTTCATCTTCCTCTACTTACACCCTCCTCCGCACAGATCAACAAGCAACAAGCATTCATTTCCCCCTCTTCGACGGGACCACAAGCAACTGTCACCTGCACAATGTTGGTCTGCACCCTTTCACAGACCTTTCCTCTGTTCTCTCCATCCCCACCCACCCGACAACTTAAAGCACGCTTGTTTCTTCACTTGGAGACACAGGAGACAGCAGGTGCTGGAAATCTGGAGCAACACACAAAGGCGCTGGAGGAACTCAGCGGGTCAGGCAGCATCTATGGAGGGAAACGGACAGTCACCATTTCTGGTCCAGACCCTTCATTTGGATGAAGGGAAGGGAGACAAAGTCCAGATGAACGGTCTTGACCCAAAACGTCGACTGTCCACTTCCCTCTGGATGCTGCCTGACCCGCTGAGTTCCTCCAGCGCCTTTGGTGTTGCTCTTATTTATTCACTTTTCTAATCCTGATAACTGCTTATCAGTCCGAAACATTAGCTCTGATTCTCTCTGCACAGGCACTACCTGGCCTGCTGTCTATACCCAGCATTCTCTGCTTTTATTTCAGATTTCTGGTATCTGCAGAGTTTTATCTTCCAATCCGCACATCTACCCTGTCTAGAATTTTGTACCTTTCAGTGAGATCACCTCTCGTTCTTCTAAACTTTAGAGTACGGGCCCAAAACTGCTTTATCGTTCTTGGGTTCACTGAAAACAGAGATTGGAAGATTTATGGATATTAAGGGAATCGATAGATGCGAGTGTGGTACTGAAAAATGGCACTGGTAAAGGATCGGCCATGGTGAATGGAGGATCACTCTTGAAGGACTGCTCCTAATTCTTACATAAGTTTTAAGTTGCAGAAAACTGAGTTGGAGGAGGTGCAGCGGGAACAAGCGTGAAAGTTTGTGACAGGGTTGAGTAAAAGACACAGTGGTGCTGGTACTGGCTCAGTGAGCTTAATGATGGGTCTCAGTAGGAGCTGCAGACTGGAGTCAAATATAACCCGAAATCCCAACGGACAGAGAAAAATTGCTGAATGCTGGAAATGTGAGGCTACAATGGCAGAATTGCCTCAAGTTGTTGATTTAGTGTTGAGTCCGGAAGGCTGTAATGTGTCAAGTCAGAAGACGGGGTGCTGCTTATGGTTGGGCTTCATGGCCAAAGACAGAGACGTCGGAGTGCGAGTGGGCTGGTGAATTGAAGTAACAGGAAGCACAGGGCTCCCCTTGCAGACTGGACACGTGCCCCGCTAAGTGGACACCCGATCTGCATTTGGTTTCTCCACTGCAGAGGTGGCCCTGTTGTGAGCACCGAAAGTAGTCCGCGAGGAGTACAAGTGAATTGCTGGAAGGTCTGATGGGGTCCCTGGATGTTGGGAAGGGAAGCGGTAGGAAGGGCAGACATTGCATCCCCTGGGTTTTCATGGGAAAGTGCCATGAGGGGAGTGGGTATAATTGAAGATGGATGAACAGTCCAGGGGCTGGTGGAGTGATCATTTCCCTTGGGATACTGAAATGGGAGGGAAAGGGGAGAAGTGTTTGGTGGTGACGCACTCCCGTAACCCGCCATCTCATTGCCTGCTTCCCCTCCAAGTTTCACAGCAGTTCAAAGGTACATGTAGAATTTGTTCAAAGTTATGATCCGTAGACGAATCTCCCTCTCGAGAGTGCAGACTGTTTAACTTACTCTCAGTTCTATGCGTAAGTGAAATACAGCTCACTTCTCCAGGTCCTCGATCATGGTATCTGTTCAGGCAAGTAATTAAAATGATACAAAGCTAGCTTCCACTTTTAATTTTAACCTGGAAAATGACTACAGCCCACGGATAGTGAGCGGTTCTGGTTGTGGAGATTGTCTTTCTTTGCACATGGCCATCTGCTCACAGTTGTTGCATCACCAGCAGGAATTTTGAAGAATGTTGAATAAATACTCGCCATTCCTGTCGGAGAGCTTACAAGTTATGGGTGTAAACTGGGGCTGAATCCATTGAATCCGTGTGTGTGTTCCCATCACAGAGAAAAAAATTGACAGCCAGAAGACTGACTGGTACATTAGTGCTGATGAATGGCATGACTAAATGTTCCCACTCTCCTCCCATTCTCCACATCCCCTGTGAAAGGCAAGAAGCAGAGCAGATCCCTGGAAGCAGACAATGCTCTGGAAAATATATCATTATTGGATCTTTTTCCCATTATCGAGCAATCCAATACAAGAGGGTGTGCATTTAAGGTGAGAGGGATAGGTTCAGAACAGACATGAGGGGTAAGTTTTTTACTCAGGGAGTGGTGGATGCCTGGAATGCTTTGCCTGATAGGGTGATGGAGGCAAATTCACTGGGGGCTTAAAGAGGGGCTTGGATGGGCACATGAATGAGAAGGAAATGGAGGGACATGGGCATACTGTAGGTAGGAGGGATTAGCTATGTCGGCACAACCTTGTAGACCGAAGGGCCTGTTCTGTGCTCTACTGTTCTGTGTTCTATGAAAACTCGTCTAGGATGTGAAACTAGGTTACCCTCCAAGGGACCACTCAGCTTCTACAGATGTAACCTCTGCCCAGCTTCTCCTTGGCTATACAGTAAAACTCTTTATATCCGCTAACTGGTTGTTCAGAATTCCTGAAGGTTTGGGAACTGGCATCCATCGTTATATTAAGAGTAAAGGGGTGGCCAGGGAAAGAATAGGTCCCCTTAAAGATCAGCATGGCAGTCTGTGTGTGGAACCCAAAGGAAATGGGTGAGATTTTTAATACACATCTCTCTTCAGTTTTTTACTGTGGAGTAAACAATGTAAGCTAAAGAAATGGGGGAAATGAGTTGTGTTGTCTTGGACCACATACAAATTAGCAGGGAGGAGGTAATGGAGACCTTAAGGCACATTAAGGTGGATAAATTCCCAGGGCCTGACCTGATGCATTCTCAGACCTTGTGGAAAACTGGAGAAGAAATTGTGGATGCCCTTGCAGAGATTTTTGCTTCATCTCTGGCCACAGGCGAGGTTCTGGAGGACTAGAGAGTGGCTAATGTGGTACCATTGTTTAAAAAAGGGTAGCAAAAACAAGCCAGGAAACTACAGGCCAGTGAATCAGACATCGGTGGTGGGTAAATTGCTGGAGGAGATGCTGAGAGACAGGATCTACCAACACTTGGAGAGACAGGGTCTGATTCAAGACAGTCAGCACAGTGTTGTACATGGGAAGTGGTGCCTGAACAATCTCTTGGAGTTCTTCAGGGAGGTAACCAAGAAGGTAGGGCAGTGAATGTTGTCTACGTGGACTTTAGCAAGGCCTTAGACAAGGTTCCTCATGGCAGGGTAGGATAGTCTGGAAGGGTAGATCGCATGGGATCCAGAGGGAGACAGCAGATTGGATTTAGAATTGGCTCAGTGGTAGGAAGCAGAGGGTGATGCTCGAGGGCTGTTTCTCAGCCTGGAGGCCTGTGTAGTGGTGTGCCACAGGGTCGATGCTGGGACCTTTTGTTTGTAATTTATATAAACAATTTGGATGTGAATGTACAAGGCATGACTACTAAGTTTGCTGATTATACTAAAACAGGTGGTGTTGTGATAGTGTTGAAAGTTATGAAAAATTACAGGGGGATCTTGATCATCTAGGTATGTGGGCTGAGGATTGGCAAATGGCTTTCAATCCAGATAAATGTGAGGTATTGCATTTTGGAAGATCAAACCAGGGTGGAACTTATACAGTGAATGGCAGAGCCCTGAGGAGTGTTATGGAACAGAGGGACCTAGGATTGTGAGTGCATAGTTCGCTGGATGCAGTGTCACAAGCAGATAGGGTGGTGAAGAAGGCATTTGGCACACTGGCCTTCATCAGTCAGGGCATTGAGTATAGGAGTTGGGAAGTTATGTTGCAGTTATATAAGACATTGGTGAGGCCACACTTAGAGTATTGTGTACAGTTTTGGTCACCGTGTTATAGGAAAGATGTTATTAAACTAAAAAGATTGCAGAAAATATTTACCAGGATGTTGCCTGGACTTGGGGGCCTGAGTTACAAGGGGAAGTTGCGTAGACTAGGACTTTATTCTCTGGAACGAGGGGAGATTGAGGGTTGACCTGGTAGAGGTATATAAGATCATGAAGGGCATAGACAGGGTGAAAGTACATCGTCTGTTTCCCAGGGAGGGGTTGCGAAAAACAAGAGGGTATAGGTTTAAGATCAGAGGTGAGAGATTTAAAAGGGACATCAGGGGCAGCTTCTTCATGCAAAGGATGGTGTGTATTTGGAACGAGCTACCAGAAATAGTGGTTGAGGAGGGCACATTAGCAACATTTAAAAAGCCATCTAGATAAGTACATGGATAGGAGAGGTTTAGAGGACTACAGGCCAAACATGGGCAGATGTGACTAGTTTGCTGGGCAACACAGTCAGGATGGACAAGTTGGGCCGAAGGGCCTGTTCCATGCTGTATTACTCCACGACTCTATGACTGGCTCCAATGGGTGATGTCTCCTGCACTCCCTTGAAGCTCATCGGGGCCCTATTTCTTGCACTCTTTTCGAAATCACTGGGGTCCCATTTCCTGCACTCCTCACAAACTCACTGGGGCTTTGTTCCCACACTCTTCATGAACTCACTGGGGGCCCCAGTCCATGTTCCTTTTAAACTCAGCAGAGTCCCAATTCCCATGCTCCCTTTAAACTCACCTGCTTTTGTTTCCTGTGCTTCCTTTAAACTCATCAGGTTTTGTTTCCCACACTCTTTTTAAGCTCACCTGACTCACTGAAAAATGTATTACACTACTGCGTAACATCCAAAACGAGCAAATTCAAAGTGCGTTTGGGGTAGTAATAGGAGTAACATCTAATAGTCTGGAAAATTTGCCATCATAGTGTAACAATTTTCCAGTGGACCCAGTGAGTTTAAAGGGAGTGGGGAATATGCAGGCACTCCAGACCCCGGCTCTGGCTCCAAACTTACCCACGTTCCTGACCCCTGGTATTCCAGACCCCAACCCTGGCTCAGTGCACCCAGCTCACAGTCCAGATCCTGCCCCCAGCCCCAACCACGCTCAGGATTCCCAGTTCTGGCTGCATTCTCGAGCCCCAGCTCACATTCTGGACAAATGAGTGAGCTGAATGTCAGACCATCAGGATCTCTGAACAACGGGATGCTGGACTATCGGAATTTTACTGTATATGTTACTGATTTATGACCACTTATAATGATCTGCCCTGACTCAGCTTTTCATGACTAGATACTCCATGATGATCCCCCTCTAAACCAAACTATTCTGATGAGGAAAGCCCCTTGAATTTCCTTAGACCAATCTGCATACTGACAAACCAGCATTTCACACTGTCCAAAGCCCCAATGTCCTGCTCTAGTTTGAAGCCAACATATCACGCACAGTGCTCTTAGGTCTTATCTGGGTTTTATACAGACTTATTAACATTGCTCCCTGTATTCTCACTTCACTCTCAATTGCTATTCGTACCAATAAGCCAAGCTACGTTGATGGCCTTTATTTAGAGTGAATTCAACAAATAAAATCAAGACAGTAGTCCTCCCAAATTGGCTCACACTGCATCACTAAAATGAGCTGTGTCTACAAGAATCCAGTTTCTATCTGTGGGACAGTACTCTGCCTGGAACAGTTCTTCTCAATATTCAGCAGAAGAAAGTGTAGTTCATTGACCAATTGATGCAGTTGTGGCATCTGACAGCACAAACGCCAAAGAATGTTGTTGGGGTAGTGATGAAGAGGGGGTAAGATATGGGAGAGGATGGGAGAGAGGCTGGGGAGGTAAGGAGATGTAGAGGAGAGATGGGATGGTGAGGAGATGAGGAGAGGAGATGGTGGGGAGGTGAGAAGGTGTGGAGAAGAGATGGGATGGTGAGGGGATGAGGAGGGGAGATGGCTGGGAGGACAGATGGCAGGAGGGGAGATGTCGGGGAGGTATGGAGGTGTGAAGTAGAGATGATGGGGAAATCGGAAGATGTAGTGCAGAGAACTGTAATGGCAATATTGGACTGTCTAAATCAGGAAATCTGGGGTACATGTGAGAGGATTAATTATATAATTATGTGGGACTTGAAACTACACATAGACTGGGCAAACCGTGTGAACAGTAATAGTGTGGAGGACAACTTCATGGCGTTGGTTAGAGATCGGTTCCTTTCAGTATGTTGAGGAACCAAAATGGGTAGCGACGATTTTATATTTAGTAATGTGGAGAAAAGATTAATTAATAACCTAGTAGTTAATAGGTCTTCAGTAAAGAATGATCATAAACTGATAGAATTTTATACACAGCTTCAAAGTGATTTAGTTCAATCTGAAAACAGGATCCAAAATCTAAACGAAGGAAACTCTGAAAGAATGAAGTGTGAATTAGCACTGGTAAATTGGGAACTTGATTGAAAGGTTTGGTATTAAGAAAGCAATGACTAATATGGGAAGAATTAATATACAGTTGACAGGAAATATATATCCCCTTTGCGGCACAGAAACCCAAAAGAGGAAGTGCTTTATCCATCATGATCAAGAGAAGTTAAGAGAAGTATCAGAACAAAGTTATAACTTATGATGTCAACAAAAGAACAGTAAGTTTGAGGCTGAGGAAGATATTGGAATTCAGCAAAAGAGGACCAAAAATTAATATGGAAAATGAAAAGCAGAATACCTGAGTGATCTAGTGAATGCCTAGTGATCTAGTGAAAAACACAAAAAACAGATTAATAACATTAAAGATGTGAAAAAAATAGAAAGATTAACAGAAGTGGGTGCAGACTGAGAAAGGAGAAATTATATCAGGAAATGGAAGAGAAATTAAACAAATATTTTGTTTCTGTCTTCAAGGAAGAAGACATAGAAGACAAAAACAAACAGAAATAGTGAAGAACAACAAATAGTGAGGAACACAAGAGTGAATGAGGAGCTGAAGAAAACTAGCATGAGGAAAGCAAGAGTATTGAGAAATTAATGTGACTGAAGGCTGATAAATTCCCAGGACTCAATGACCTGCATCCCAAGGTTGGGAAAGAACTAGCTACAGGGAAAATGGACAAACTGTTTATTGTTTTCCAAACAAGCAGATTCTAGAATGATTCCCACAGATCTGAAGATTGTAAATATAACTTCACTATTTAAGAAAAAAGGAAGAGAGAAAATGGAGAATTACATAGAATAGGCCTAACATTAATAATTGGGGGAAATGCTGGAATCTGTTATTAAGTTACTGGTAGCAAACTGCTTAGAAAATAATAACTGGATTGGGAAGAGTTAACCTGGATTTATGAAAGGAAACTCATGTTTGACAGATCTGTTTTAGTTTTTTTTGAGTTTTAGTAATTACAATACATAAAGGAGAACCTGTGGATATAGTGTGTTTAGTTTTTTGGAACATCTGTGATAACATGCCTCACAAGAGACCAGGATGTACACAGCACCTGTCGAAGACAGTCAGGCAGAGAATGATTTTGGCTGGTCAACTGAATGGACCATTGCACAGTGTGCAGTTAGAATCCAGAGAAGGTTGACTGCAGATTAGTGGAGGCAGGTTGCAGTGTGGCCCTCAAGATGGAATTGGATTATAGTGAAGATTTGCAAGGCCACAGAGAAAGGTCAGTTGGCTGGAACTAGAGAGTTGCAGAGAGCCAATGTGGACACAATGAGCCAAATGGCCTCCTTCTCGGCTGTAACTATTGTATGTTTGGATGGGCTAGTTCAAGTATAGCTTCAGTGACAGGCTGCATTGCATTTTCACCAAATGTAGCAAATGAAGAAAAATTGACAGGGTGAATCGTGTGCCTTTAAGGTAGTTTACTTAAATTTCTGTCTGTTTGGTGAAGATAAAATTGAATGGGATGATTAAGCAATTAAGGAGATCCAAGTGACATGCGTTGCAGAGTCGACACACGACATGAGCGTTTCCCCAGCGGCTGCACACTTTGCAAGGGGGGAGATGCTTTAATTGCTGCTTGTGGAGTGGAGAGAGAGGGCGCGAAGGGGATCACAGGGGATGCAGGGAGGGGACGATGAGAGTTGTTCGGGCAGATGGTCAGAGAGGGTCGGTCAGATCACCAGGACTGATAGTAGGGTAAGTGATGGTGACCGGGTGTCAGGAGGACTCTGGCTGAGTGAATATTATCTCTGGATGAGTCTGGGATTTGCAGGGGTGTCACAGTGGCAGATGCAGGTTGAGAAATCTGTTACTTATTTAGAAGATTGCGATGGATGCAAACAAGCTTCTTGAAACCAACAATGTATGTTTATTTACTCAACCAAGAAGCCATCAATGTATGATCTAATTATATTATTGGGTTTAATACTGCAGAGTGGCATTCTATTCATTAAGATTCATTACATTGACTGAAGAGGTCTAGGGCTACGAAGATTTGTATCTGGGCTACCTGCAGCTGACAAGCCAATGACTGAATGAAGTGCTGGCAGAGTGGGTCCCAATTCTAGCACTGGTCTTTGCCAATGCTCACCACTCACACAAAGTAGAGACGGAATACACCAAAGGGCACACCACTGCCTAATGCTGATACTGAAGATGTCAAGCATGGTTTTATCGGTCAAAAGGATGTTTCTCTCTCACTAGCATTGCCGCTGAGTTGGCCTTGTTTTTTGTTTATAGGATTAATTGTGCAGTGATACCCTTTAGGGATTTTAAATCTGCAGATTTAGTGGCGGTATGCACAGGAATATATTTAGCACATTGAGGACAAGAAAACAGGACTGTCAACTACCATGAAAGATCACACAGATTAACGTTCCAATAAATCAGAAACCACTATTGAAAACTTTGTTGAAACTAAGTTGTACTCACACCTCACTGATTATACTTGAGGATCAAGGACGATTACAGTAAGTTATTGGATTTAATACGGTAGAGTACCATTCTATGCTTTAAGATTTACAACATTGGTTATAAAACATTTTTGTTGTGTTCATACAACGCGCGGTAGTAGAACTTGCAATGAGGATATTTTTATTCGCACATTTCTTAATAAAAGAAATTCAGGTGACAGCAGTCATAGAGTCAGAGACAGAATCATAGAGTAATGCAGCATGGAAGTAGGCCATTCAGCCCAACTTGTCCATGCTGACCAAGCTGTCTTCCTGAGCTTCCTAGTCCCATTTGCCTTCATTTAGCCTATATCCCTCTAAACCTTTCCTTTCCATGTACTTGTCCAAATATCTTTTAAATATTGTGATTGTACCTGCCTCTACCACTTCCACTGGCAGCACTGCTTGTCAAGTCAAAAATCAAGCTTTTAATTGGTGTCCTCTTATAATAGTAGCATCAGTGTGTGTAGGGCTTGGACATGTGGCCAGATGGTGCAGATTTTGACAGAGGGAGAGACCTCTCACACAAAGCAGAGATAAAATGCACCAAAGTTCACATCACCACCTATTGCTGATCTCCACTGGGAGTTCGTCAGGGTTGCAAGGCACAAGATTCTGGGTTAAAGTCTCACCACACAATCTAGACACAAACTCCACGTGCAGTGTTGAGAGAGTGCTACAATGCCAGAGATGCCATTTTTTGGATACATGTGAGGGATGAAAGTAGCTTAAATTTCTTTCTGGTACAGAGCCTGGATCTGTTGCGCAGAAGGGAAGGAGGGGGAAGAGGAATTCGGTAGTCATAGGGGGTTCCATGGTGAGGGGAACGGACAGGAGATCCTGTGGGCCTGATAGAGACACCTGCATGGTGTGTTGCCTCCCATTGCCAGGGTACGGGATGTCTCAGATCGGGTCCAGAGTATTCTGAAGGGAGGGGGCGAGCAGCCAGAAGTCTTGGTACATGTTGGTACCAATGACATAGGTAGAAATAGGGAGGAGGTCCTGAAGAGAGAATACAGGGAGTTAGGAAGGAAGCTGAGAAGCAGGACCTCCAGGGTAGTAATCTCAGGATTGCTGCCTGTGCCACGTGCTAGCGAGGGCAAGAATAGCAGAATCAGGCAGATGAATGCGTGGCTGAGAGACTGGTGCAGGGGGCAGGGCTTCAGATTCTTGGAAGTATGACCTGTACAAAAAGGACAGGTTACACCTGAACCCGAAGGGGACCAATATCCTAGCGGGCAGGTTTAATAGAGCTGTTTAGGAGGGTTTAAACTAATTTGGCAGGGGGATGGGAACCGGAGTGATAGGGCTGAGGAAGGGGAAAACAGTAATAAATCAAAGATAGCACGCAGTAAAGAGGACAGGAAGGACAGGGGCAAATTTGCAACCAGTGGGATGAGTTGCAGTGCAATCAAAGCAAAAAGTACCAAATACTGGACTTAAAGTATTATACTTAAATGCACGCAGCATATGAAATAAGGTGGATGATCTTGAAATACAGCTACAGATTGGCAGGTATGTTGTGGCCATCACTGAGACGTGGCTAAAGGATGGATGTCTTTGGGAGCCGAATGTCCAAGGATACACAGTGTGTCAGAAGGATTGGCAGGTAGGCAGAGCGGGTGGCTTGGCTTTGCTGGTAAGAAATAATATTAAATCATTAGAAGGAGGTGACATAGGATCGGAAGGTGTAGGATCTTTATGGGTTGAGTTAAGAAATCGCAAGGGTAAAAGGACCCTGATGGCAGTTATATACAGGCCTCCAAACAGCTGCCATGATGTGGACTACAAATTACAACAGGAAATAGAAAAGGCTTGTCAGAAGGGCAATGTTATGATAATCGTGGGGGATTTTAACACGCGTGGATTGGGAAAATCACATTGGTATTGGATCTCAAGAGAGAGGATTTGTAGAATGTCTATGAGATGGCTTTTTAGAACAGCTTGTTGCTGAGCCCACTAGGGGATCAGCTGTACTGGATTGGGTATTGTGTAATGAACCAAAGGTGATTAGAGAGCTTAAGGTGAAGGAACCCTGAGGAGGCAGTGATCACAACATGATTGAGTTCACTTTGAAATTTGAGAAGGAGAAACCGAAATCCGATGTGTCGATATTTCAGTGGAGTAAAGGAAATTACAGTGACATGAGAGAGGAACTGGCCAAAGTTGACTGGAAAGGGACACTAGCAGGAAGGACGGCAGAGCAGAAATGGCTGGAGTTTCTGTGAGGAGTGAGGAAAGTGCAAGACAGATATATTCCAAAAAAGAAGAAATTTTCGAATGGAAAAAGGACACAACTGTGGCTGACAAGAGAAGTCAAAGCCAAAGTAAAAGCAAAGGAGAGGGCATACAAGGAAGCAAAAATTAGTGGGAAGATAGAGGATTGGGAAGCTTTTAAAAACTTACAAAAGGCAACTAAGAAGGTGATTAGGAAGGAAAAGATGAACTATGAAAGGAAGCTAGCAAATAATATCAAAGAGGATACTAAAAGCTTTTTCAAGTATATAAAGAGTAAAAGACAGGCGAGAGTAGATATAGGACCAATAGAAAACAATGCTGGAGAAATTGTAATAGGAGACAAGGAGATGGCAGAGGAACTGAATGAGTATTTTGCATCAGTCTTCACCGAGGAAGACATCAGCGGTATACCGAATACACAAGGGTGTCAGGGAAGAGAAGTGTGTGCTGTCACAATTACAACAGAGAAAGTACTCAGGAAGCTGAATGGTCTAAGGGTAGATAAATCTCCCGGACCAGATGGAATGCACCCTTGTGTTCTGAAGGAAGTAGCTGTAGAGATTGCGGAGGCTTTAGTAGTGGTCTTTCAAGAATCAATAGATTCTGGCATGGCTCTGGAGGACTGGAAAATTGCAAATGTCACTCCACTATTTAAGAAGGGCGCAAGGCAGCAAAAAGGAAATTATAGACCTGTTAGCCTGACATCGGTGGTTGGGAAGTTGTTGGAGTCAATTGTCAAGGACGAGGTTACGGAGCCCCTGGAGGCATATGACAAGATAGGCCGAACTCAGCATGGTTTCCTTAAAGGAAAATCCTGCCTGACAAACCTATTGCAATTTTTTAAGGAAATTACAAGCAAGCTAGACAAAGGAGATGCAGTGGATGCTGTGTATTTGGATTTTCAGAAGGCATTTGACAAGGTGCCGCACATGAGGCTGCTAAACAAGATAAGAGCGCATGGAATTACAGGAAAGTTATGAGCATGGATCGATCATTGGCTGATTGGCAGGAAACAGAGAGTGGGAATAAAGGGATCCCATTCCGGTTGGCTGCCGGTTACCAATGGTGTTCCGCAGGGGTCCGTGTTGGGGCCGCTTCGTTTTACATTGTATATCAACGATTTGGATTATGGAATAAATGGCTTTGTGGCTAAGTTTGCCGATGATACAAAGATAGGTGGAGAAGCAGGTAGTGTTGAGGAAATGGAGAGTCTGCAGAGAGACTTGGATAGGCTAGGAGAATGGGCAAAGAAGTGGCAAATGAAATACAATGTTGGAAAGTGCATGGTCATGCACTTTGGTAGAAGAAATAAATGGGCAAACTATTATTTAAATGGGGAGAAAATACAAAATTCAGAGTTTCAAAGGGACTTGGGAGTTCTCCTGCAGGATACCCTAAAAGTTAACCTCCAGGTTGATTTGGTGGTGAAGAAGGTGAATGCAATGTTGGCATTCATTTTTAGAGGAATAGAATATAAGAGCAGGGATGTGATGTTGAGGCTCTATAAGGCATTGGTGAGACCTCACTTGGAGTACTGTGTGCAGTTTTGGGCTCCTTATTTAAGAAAGGATGTGCTGACATTGGAGAGGGTTCAGAGAAGATTCACTAGAATGATTCCAGGAATGAGAGGGTTAACATATGAGGAACGTTTGATGGCTCTTGGGCTGTACTCCTTGGAGTTCAGAAGAATGAGGGGGGACCTCATAAAAACATTTCAAATGTTAAAAGGCCTGGACAGAGTAGATGTGGCAAAGTTGTTTTCCATGGTAGGGGTGTCTAGGACAAGAGGGCACGACTTCAGGATTGAAGGGTGCCCATCCAGAACAGAGATGCAGAGAAATTTCTTTAGCCAGAGAGTGGTGAATCTGTGGAATTTGTTACCACGAGCAGCTGTGGAGGCAAAGTCATTGGGTGTATTTAAGGCAGAGATTCATAGGTATCTGAGTAGCCAGGGCATCTAAGGTTATGGTGAGAAGGCGGGGGAGTGGAGCTAAATGGGAGAATGGATCAGCTCATGATAGAATGGTGGAGCAGACTCAATGGGCAGAATGGCCGACTTCTGCTCCTTTGTCTTATGGTCTTATGGTCTAATATTGTCGATTTAATCCATTTGTACTGGGTGCATTGACACTTTGTTACTGGTAGGCTGTACGAGCTTACTTTCACCTCTGGCATACCCCCAGAGGTGAAAGATCGCATGGCACCATTCAGTAATGAGCAGGGTAGTTTTCTCTAATATTCCAGCCCATATTTACCTCTCAATCAACATATCTAAAACAGTTGAGCAGGTGATTGTTCCATTGCTGTTTGTGGAACCTTTTGGGTAAAAACTGGTTATTGCTTTTTCTACTTTGCAATGGTGACCCCCCCCCCACTCCCACCTTTCATAGATACTTCATTGGCTATGAAGAACTTTGGACATCCTGAAATGGTGAAAGGTGCCACATGAACGCATTCATTCTTTTTAATTAAACATCAGGACTGGATAAGGTTACTCAGCTCCTCAAGCCTTTTCTGCCATTCAGTTGCAACATGACTTGATTCCAACTAGTCACCGTGGTTCACAAACCTTCAACACTGCTACCTCCACATTTTGGGAGACGAAGTTCTATATCACCATGATATGAAGAAGTGCTTTCCCGTATCAGAGATTGGATAGGCAGGGCTTGTTTTTAAGGCTTTCAACCCTTGTCCTGGAATCCAATAGAGATAAAAGTTTCTCTCTAACCCTCTCTCTAATCTATAAAATCCTTTGAATATCTCAAATTAAATGACCATTTCATCTCCTACACTCAGTGGAGTAAAGGCCTACCCTGTGCACCTTGTCTTCATCGTTTATCCCTCACAGCCCTATTATCATTCTGATAACTCTGAGCTACGCAACCAATATATCCTTCCCATGGTCCACGATCCAGAACCAAATCTATTATTAAACCAAGGCTCTGCATAGCAGTAAGATAACTTCCATCCCTTTGTATCCCAGCTCCACTGAAATAATGACCAATGCTACATTCCTCTTCTCAGTATCTTTTTACTGTTCCCCTAGTAGTTAATGATTTCTGTACTTGGAATGCTATAGCTCCCAGTTCATCCACCAGACAATACTCTATGTTCCTTTGGTACAAAGCAAGCGACCTTATGTTTTTTCACATTAAACCTAGTCTGCCTCAATTGTGCCCGCTCACCCAGTCTATCAATGCCTCTGCATCGTTCCATTCCCATCTATACTATTTATTGCGCCTCGAAAAATACACGGATGGCCACCTAGATTTCTTGGTCCATCAACTCTGCTTGGCTAGCTGGGTATTTCAGGTATGTTGTGCTTTGAAACACATACCTGAGTTCCAACCTGTGCAGAATGTTGGCTTTCCCTTCTCCTGCCAAGTTATTTATAAATATAGTTCATGGCTGAAGCCCAGATGCAGATCCCTGGATAAACCATAAGTCACGCCCTGCTGTTTTGAGGACAAATCCATTATCCCTGTTCTCTGACTCCTACCTCCTATGTCCAATTTCCTGTCCAAGCTAATTAGCTGCCTCCAGTTACACGCTCTCTCGCTTTTATTAAAAGACTGTTGTGCGGAGCCTTGTTAAGTGCCTTCTAGAAGACTATTCACCTCCAATCTACCATGTTACCTCCTCCAAAAGTTTAACAAGGTTTGTGAGACACATCTTATCCTTTATAAATCTGTGCCAGCTCTCCCTGATCAGCTCTCTATTTTTCAAGTACTCCGTCAGTCTGTTGCTCCAGTTTCGTAAGCTGTGTTTGTGTGGAGTTCATTCATTAAGCAGCATAATTTACAGTTTCTATTGCAGGTCTCATTATGCTGCATAACAACACTGTCTGTCATGGTTCAGTGTTCTTACACAGTTGTAGCACGCTGGGCATGTCTTCCTGCTCTGCATTTTGCAACCCCTACATTCTTTTGTCTAGGTTCTTCTGTCTATGTTCTCACTCTCTAACTGCTCCCATTCACACACTGACCAGATAACCTTATTTGCAGCTTATCGTCATGGTCACCCAAGGTTTACCTCATCAGTGACTGCCCCATCCTCCATGCAACTTATTGGCGTTGGTTGCTATAGGTTTATTATTGCCACCCTCCCAGCACTTCATCCATTCATCGACTTGAAATGAGATGCAGTGAAAAGCTTTGTTTGCACACCATCCAGATAGATCATGCCATACATAATTACATTGAGGTAGTAAAAAGAAAACAGAATGCAGAATATGGTGCTGCAGTTACAGAGAAAGTGCAGTGCTGGTAACAAACTTCTTTACTCTGCCTCCCGGTTCTGACAAAGGGTCTTCAACCTGAAACATTGACTCTGTTTCTCTTCACACAGATGCTGCTTGACCTTGCTGAGTGTTTCCAGCATTTTCTGTTTTTATTTTAGATTTCCTGCATCTGCAGATTCCTTTTTCTATTTTCATTGTGGGAGCACGCGTTTGCTTAAAAGTTCACAGCAAATCACACCATACTCCTCTCCGCACTGGGAGGGATAGCAGCCGACATGACTGACAGTGGTGGTCTGTGTGAGCTGTGAGAACGTGCACGGGAATGGCCTGGGGCAACGTGTTCCCTGATTGGCTCTCCTCCCTCCCGCCCCGAGATGCACCTGGCCTTGACTCACTACTCTCCCTGAAGGCACAGTTGAAATCAGACTCATTAATTTGAACGGATAGGCAATTATTTATATTTATAGTCTTTTATCGTACATCATTCGGCTAACTGGGAGCCAATAACTGTCGACAGCCCTTCATTAAGTCCTTGTCAGCAGCTATAGGGCGGGGCAGGCAGCTTCATTCAAAACATACCATAAATCCTAATAAAAAGTGACATGCCCTGCAACAGGCAAGCAGGGTTTGGGACTCCTGTGTCTTCAGTGTTGTTGGAGATCCACTCATACAGCGAGGAGTATTCCATCATGCTCCTGATTTATGGAGACACGAGACTGCAGATGCTGGAGTCCTGATGCAGGGTCTCGACTCAAGACATCTGACAGCTCCGTCTCCCCCCCAGAGATGCTGCTCGGCCCTCTGAGCTCCTCCAGCACTTTGTTTTTTATGCTGTCAATTTATGTCTTGTTTGTGGTAGAAAGGGTGTCAAGGAGTGTGAGTTGCTTGCTACAGGATCCCTAGCCTCTAACCCGCCCTTGCACTGGACACCGCTCCTACCTCTGAGTCATGAACCCAAGAGCTCAACATGCCAATGACTTCCAGGAGAGGAGTAAAGCTTCCTCTTCTCTGAGATGACAGTACAGTATAGCTCTGATTGCTGTGTTGTGACAGCAAACAGCCAAGGGTAAAACAGCAAACAAAAACAGTAGATGTTGGAAACAATTAGCAAGTCAAAAATGAAAGGCTTTGATTTGTATCATGTCATTCTTACCCTGTGGACAAACCCAAACCCATGACAGACAACAAAGCACTATATGAATGTTGTCAGTGTAAGGAATGTGGCAGCCAATTCATGTATGCCAAGTGTTCATCAGATTTATTCCTGGGATGTTGGATTTGTCCTATGACAAAAGAGTAAGCAGACTGGGTTTGCACACTTTAAGTTTGGAAGGATGAGAGGTGACTTACACTGCAACATACAAACAGAGTTCCACAGGGTAGACACATGGATGATATTTATCCTGGCGGGGTGAGTCTAGAACCAAGGGTGACCATCTCAAAATCAGGACCCATCCATTCAGAATAGAGATGAGAAGAAATGTTTCATCCCATGGGTATTGAATGAGATATGACCATGAGATATAGGAGCAGAATTAGGCCAGCTGGCCCATCGTATCTGCTCTGCCATTCAATCATCGTTGATATTTTTTTTCTCAGCCCCATTCTCCTGCCTTTCCCCGTAACCTTAACCGCCTTACCAATCAAGAACCTATCAATCTCTGCCTCAAATACACCCAATGACTTGGCCTCCACAGCCGCCTGTGTCGACAAATTCCACAGATTCACCACCTTCTGGCTAAAGGAATTCCTCCTCATTTCAGTTCTAAAGGGATGTTCCTTTATTCTGAGGCAGTGTCCTCAGATCCTAGACTCCCCTACTAATGGAAACATCCTCTCTCTTTCCACTCTATCCAGACCTTTCAGTCTTCAGTAGGTTTCAGTGAGATCCCCCCTCATCCTTCTGAGCTCCATCGAGTACAGGCCCAGAGACATCAAACATTCCTCATATGTTAAGCATTGAAATTCTCTACCCAAGAGGAGTGGTCGCAAGTATATTCAAGAGAGAATGATATATTTTTGGATTTTGGGTATCAAGGGATATGGGGTTAGTGCTGGAAAGTGGTGATGAATTAAAACGTCAGCCATGGTCTTACCGAAAGCTGGAGCCAGTATGTGTGGCTAATGGCCTTTTCCTGCTCCTATTTCTTATATTCTGACTTGACACCACTGATCCAAGACTAGTGCTGGAATTTACACATCTCTTAGCGTAACTGAAATTCATCAGAATATATAGATTGACCTAAGGATTCCTGTTGCTTCAGTTCTGAGCTTCATTGATTCAGGCAAGTGGAGAACTTCACATGTGGAAAGGTTTAAGCATATCCACGGGTGAGTTGCTTGCTACAGGCTACCTAGCTTCTGCCCCGCCCTTGCAGCCACACTACTTATGTGGCTGGTCCAGTTGAGGTTCTGTACGGTGTGACTCCCAGGATGTTGATGGTCTTGAAGATGGTCATTGCCTGGCACTTTTGCCACTCACCGTGCTGTGACTCAGTGTCGCCTAGGTCTTGCTGCATGCAGCCATGGGCTGCTTCATTTGCTGAGGAGTTTGCAAGTGGAATTGAACACTGCACACCTATTAATAAACATGCAACTGGTAGTGATCAGATACTGAATGTAATACAGAGAACTTTTCCAATGATGTAAAGGTGCAGGGAAAGCAAGCTGTGAGAAGAACACACTGAGTTTGCAAAGGGGTACTGATTGGCTAAGTGAGTGATTGCTTTTGATATTAAGGCATTTGATCGGGTGTGGAATAAAGGAACCCTGGTGCAATTAAAGCCATTGGGCATCAAGGGAAAACAATCCAAAGTCCTTCTTCAAGTGTAAGGTCAGAAATCTGGCAGCCAATCTATGCACAGCAAGCTCCCAAAACAGCACCACGAAGATGATTTGGATAATGGACTGAATTTTTCAGCTGGCAGGAAACAAGTGCCACCAATCACTCAATAAACATCCATTTTTCCAAAGACATTATTTGGGCTTTGCCGTTCACACAAGCATTCAAAAGGTGCTAGAGTCATAGAGTCACAGAGAGATATAGTACAGAAACAGACCCTTAATCCTACATTAATTTCTTTTTAATTCTTCATATATACTATGTCCTCTGTGGAAGTTCCAGAACCTTTTTTACAAGGCCAGTATCTCCGTAACCAATAAGACAGAAGAATAGTTAAAGGGAAGTGCAGAGTTGGAGCCAGGGGTATCTCAATCAGAGAATGATTCCATTCGACCCATGAACCCTTTACAAGCCCAATGTAAGAGCAATCCAGCTCGTCTGAATCCCCTGGGTTCTCCCCACTCCCCCACTCCCTGCCCACAGCCCTCCAAATTCTTTCCTTTCCGATACTGATCCAGCTCCCTATTGAACTCCATAGTCGAATCTGCCTCAATCCCTACCCCCAGCATTGCATTCCAGATCCTGTCACTCGCTGTGTAAGAATGATTTTTCTCTTGACAGCTTTGGTTCTTTTGCTTACTGCCACAATTCTGTGTCCCTGTAATTCCACGTCCCCTGATCTCTGACTCCTCCACCAACGGGAACAGTTTATCTCTATCTACTTTGCCTATAGCCTTCATGATTATAAATATTCCCGTCAGATCTTCTTCCCATGTTCCAACAAGAACAACCACAGCTTTTCCAATCCATTCCACATAACTAAACCCACTCATCCCCGGGACCATGTTGGTAAATCTCTTCCACATCCTCTCTAAAGCCTTTACAGCTTTCCAGTAGTGTGGTACCCAGGACTGGACACGATACTCCCACTGTAGCCAAACCACTGTCTTATAAAGGTTCATCATGAATTCCTTGCTAATGTACTCTATGCCTCTACCTATAAGCCCAGGATTTCATACACATTTTTATCTCCTTCTTAACTTGAGCTGCTACTTCTAACAAAGTTGCAGATCTACCCCCAATATATCTATTCTTGTACATCTTCTAGAACTGTGCCCTCAATGTTATATTGCCTCCTCTCATTCTTCCGACCAACATGTAACTCTTCATGTTTCTCAGCATTAAATCCCATCCACCACTCATCCACCCATTCCACCAGCCCATATCTATCTCCTTGAACCCTATTACTATCCTTAGCCCAGTTCACAATGTCACCCAGATTTGTGCCATTTGCATATTTAGAAATCCTGTGCACTCAAATCCAAGTCATTAAAAGATATTGAGAAAAGTAGGTACCACTGGGGACCTCCCTCCAGGCTAAGAAACAAGCTTTCACCTCTATTCCCTGTTGCCTGGTACTGAGCCAATTTTCTTTTCACCCTGTTGCTGCCCCTTTTATTCCACAGGCTTCAATCCTGATGACAAACCTGCTAAGTAGCACTTGGTCAAATGCTTTTTGGAAGTCCATATATACATCAGATCACCCACACTTGTCTCATTGACTCTCTCTATTACTCTTCAGGAAACTCTATTGTTAGAAAAACTTGCTTTCCCTTTAACGAATCCATGCTGGCTTTCCCTGATCAATCCCAGTGCCTGCTAATTCTCTCCCCAATTATTTCCTCTAGAACCTACCCCACCAACAAGGTTAAACTGGTCTCTGGTTAGTGGCGATATTCCCACACCTGTTTTTGAACAAGGTTGTAACATTTGTAACGTTCCAGTCCTTCGACACCACTCCTTAATCTATAGATATTTGGAAGATTATGGCCAGGGGCTCTGCAATTTCTTCCCTTAATTTTCTCAGCAACCTTGGATAGATCCCAGATGATCTATGTGTAGCTAAGATACATCCCATCTAGTCCAGGTGATTGATACACTTTATGTACAACAGGGATGCATCTCATCTAGTCCAAGTGATTGATCCATGTAATCTGTGGCTGGGATACATCCCATCTGATCCAGGTGATTTACCTACCCTTTCTAGGAAGTCCTCTTTTTCAGTTTTTAGCCTATCCTGAAACACAACCATGTCTTGGATTTAAGACTACCAGTGAGCACTACCTTTTCAGTGAACACCTCACTACTGATAACACTTTGTGAAGCTTGGCAAGAAACAGCTTATGGTCATTTGGCCTTGAGGGTCTGCCCATCATTCGATTAGATCACTGCTTATCCCCATTTTCCATTTTCAACCAAGGATATATAGGGTTGCGTTTTCAATAGACTCATGAAGAAGATGAGGAACAGAGGATCAGGTAATGGGGGCACCAGGAATTCCCCACTCGCCAACCGTCCCACACCTTTCCTTCCCTCCACTGCCATAGCAGCACCTTCTTGGCCGCAAAGCCAACACAAAACAAGAATTCCAAACCGAATGAATAAATCAAAGCATGAAATATTGGACAGAAATGTGAATTAATTGGTCTGCTGCTTTTCCTCCCTGGCTGCCGTCCATGTCCCTTTGCCTGACCTGGCCCTCCCACATTGTACAGTGGAATGGCTGCAAGTCTTTGGTGGAAGGCTGCTGGCTTTCATTGAGTCATGGAGTAATACAGCACAGCAACATGCCTTTTGGCCCATTGAGTGCATACCAACCATTAAGCATTCATTTACACTACAGTTTGAGCCAATTCCCTCAGGCCTGACATAGGGTGGGCTTCAAGGACATAGGCATTGCCTCAGACGCATCCGAGGGATCTGGCCCAACATCAGATGGTTCCTGAGGAACAGCGAGCAGGGGGAATTGAGTTGTTACCTTGAGTCTTCAGCCGCAGCAGCCCACCACACTCCTCAGGGCTTCAGGGTAAACTTCGGAGGAGTTGTGCCTGTCCTGGGGATTCTGACCCACACCCCCAATGGCCCCTCATTGGATTGACAGGATCTTATGCGACTGACGACTTTCCTTTCAGATGCAGGCAAGCCTTGTACAATGTGGGACTGCTGGCAACCCTAATGGGAATGCTGCTGAATGTCAAGAAGAGGCAATTGCACTCTATCTTGTTGGAGATGTTTATTGGAGTCATAGAGCGATAATACAGGGAAACAGGCCTTTTAGCCCCTCAGTCACTCATTTACACTAATTATCCCATTTTTTATTCTCCCCACATTCTCATCAATTGCTCCCTGATTCTACTCACTCCCCTACACACTAGGGGCAATTTGCAGTGACCAATTAACCTACCAACCTGCATGTCTTTGTCATGTGGGAGGAAACCTACATGGTCACAAGGAGAACATGCAGACTCCATGCAGACAGAACCCGAGGTCGGGAGGCAGGCTGCGCCTCTACGAGCAGTGCCACCACACGGCTCTTGTCTGCCACTTGTGTAAACAGGACTTGCCCGAAGGTTGTCTGGGTCGTTGTGTTCGCTGGCATGGGCTGCTTCATTATCTGAGGACCTGTCAATGGAACTGAACGAGGTGCCATCATTAGCAAATGTTCTTCTGACCTTGGACTTGGTGATGTCGAAATGACAATTGGAATGTGGGGAGAAAAGATTACAGGGAAACTTAGTGGGGAATGGGATTACCTTGATGAACCAGCATGGACTCGATGGGCTGAGGTGGCCTCCTTCTATAGAGTAGGAGTTGCTAAAGCAACTGAAGGAACTTGGGCCAGGAGTACTACCTTGAGGAAGTCCTGAAACAATGCCCTGGAGATGAGCTATCTGGTGTGCAACAACCATGACTACCATCAAGGTATGACTCCAGACAGCTCCAGATTCTCATCCCTCAGATACCCACCATGGGTGTTTGCAACAAGACAGTGATGAGGTCTGGAGCCAAGTGGACCTGCCTGATCCCAAACTGGCAAGTTATTGATGAGAAAGTTTGTTGATGATTAAGAAGAACTGGCTCTCAATCAGTAGATGGATTGGGTTTATTCTGCCCATTGTGGGCAGGGTACACCAGGACAATTTTCCACATTATTGGGTAGACACCAGCATTCTATTTGTACTGGTACAGCTTCACTCGAGGAGCAAAGACAGAGACACAAAAAATTCTGCAGATGCTGGAATCTGGAGCAATACATAAAAAGTGCTGGAGGAACTCAGCAGGTCAGGCAGCATCCATGGAGAGAAAAAAAATGACTGCCTGACCTGCTGAGTTCCTCCAACACTTTTTGTGTATTATTTCACTTGAGAAGCAGCAAGTTTGAGAATGTATCTTCAACACTAAACCCAGAACACTCAGGCCTTGGGGGATTTGTACCCAGCTCTCTGCATGAAATTGGCTGAAGCAGGGTTGTGTGACACTAGATTCCATCACTATTGATGATGAAGGCATTCACCAAACCTCCACTTCTTAACAATTGTTTGACCATTCGTCACCAGCTAAGACTGCAGTTCTTTGATCTAATCCATTGGTTGGGGATGGCTGAGCACTTTCCTCTGTATGCTGCATCCACTGTTTAGCAGTCAGGTAGTCAGTGCACTGTCACAGTTTCATCAAACTGGCACCTCGTTCTCAGGCACATCATTGCTACTTCTGACAATGCTCTACTGTGGTCCTCATTAAACCTTGGCTTTAATAGTAATGGTGATGGATCTGCTGGGCAGGCGAGGATACACAATGCTGTACAACACCATTCTGCTGCTGCTGATGATGTCAGAAGTCTTCAGTTTTGAGCTGTTGGATCTATTCTGAATTTATTGGGCTTAGCATAGTGGTACACAGTGCAGAGGTGGTGAATTGTTTCGTTAAGGATTCTGCAATGGTCAATCTGCCAACAATGACACGGACAGATGCAATGCTAGAGTGGTAGCTTGGTTAGGTAAGTGTTGGCTCATTCACTATGTCCTTCAAGCGTTGGCCAGCTCAGTCAGTGGGGATGATGGATGGTGAAGTCTCCCACCCAAAGGACATTGTGTCTTTGCTGCTTTCAGTGCTTATTCCACCATTCCAAAAGGTGATCAACATGGATTCATCAGCTGAGGGAGGATGGTAAGGTGGCTTCCTTGCCCACAGATGGCCTGATGCCTTGGAACTTTATGGAGTCTGGAGTTGACGTTGAGGGCTCCTAGAGTCACTCCCTCTTGACAGTCTAACACTGTGCCGTCACCTCTGCTGGTCTGATTTATGAGGGTTGTGATGGGGGAGTCTGGGTACGCTTTTGTGAGCATGACTCAATCAAGCCTGACTTGTCTGTGGGACAGCACTCACAATTTAAGCACATTCCCAGATGTTAATAAGGAGGACTTTGTGGGGTTTACTGGGGTGCCTGTGGCTTTGAGTCACAAGGGAGACTGCAGATGCTGGAACATGGAGCAAAAAAATCAAAGCAAAAACAGTTCTGATGCATCCCTTTGCCTCCACAAATGCTATTTGACCTATTGAGTGCAGCAGTTTGTTTTTTTGTGCCTTTGACATTTATGAATCCGGTGCGAGTCAGTATACCCACTTTCATTCTCGTTGTTGTATTCAGTACCATTCTGATATAACAGGGTGGTTTGCACTTTGGAAATAGTTAACCATATTGGTAGAGTCACAGGCAGGTCAGACTGGTTAGGACGGCCAATCTCTTTCTCTAAAGGGCATAAGATGACAATCCAGTTCGTTCATTGACACCATTACTGATCCCAACTTTTATTCTGGATTTATTTTATTGATTTTAATTTCTCTAGCTGCCAGAGTGGAATTTGAACTTGAAATCTATTGTTTTAGTCCTGGCCCCGGCCACAGTCTCTGCAATGGTCCATTTGTAGCCAGTATAATCTCTGCAATGAGGATGAGTTCAGTCAAGTCAAGTTCAAACTTAATGTCATCGGTATACATACCCAGGGTGTAAATGCCATGAAAATTAGCTTTTTTTGCAGCAGCAGCACCGTACATTACAGACATGACAAACTTAAATTACCATAAGTTAACATAATGAGGACAATCAGCCAAGTCTGTCCCTCACCACTGAGCTCCTGCTATCTCTGGTAAGTCACCACGTTGTCCCACAAGGGAGAGGAAAGAACCAAGGGATGTGTTTGGGTTGTGGACTGCCACGGTTCAACGCCCAGCAGTGTGTGCAAGTTGTGAGGGTGTGTGTGTGTGTGTGTGTGTGTGTGTGTGTGTGGTGTGTGTGTGTGTGTTGTGTGTGTGTGTGTGTGTGTGTGTGTGTGTTGGGTGTTGTGTGTGTGTGTGTGTGTGTGTGTGTGTGTGTGTGTGTGTGTGTGTGTGTGTGTGGCTTAACAGAAGTGCTGAGTGTGAAGGTGAGGTCAGCCAATGAATGCTGAGTATGTGGTATGTGTTGGCTTCAGTCGCTGGCAAGTGACACATGGTCCAATGATCACTGCGTGAGGCTGTGATGCATTTGGTGGATTGTGGCATTCGACAATGCATGCAGTAGCTTTGACCACACCTGCAGAGGTCCTTGAAAATTCTGCAGCAGTGCACACAACTCCTCAGACCCCGGCTTCCGCCATTGACCACTATGGTTGTCTGGTCCCACTGCCTGCTGGGAGTTTTCTTGGAGCTCCATACCCCCTTGCCCTCCTCCCTACTCACCACACCCAGTCCCTGTGGTATAGATTGCAAATCCCTTCACCAAGCCCTCCAGTACGGTGTCAGAATATCTTGGGGCCTGCTTGCTCTGCCTTTGTGTCTCTTCTCCACATCAGAAATGAGTTCCAGAGTGAATCTTATCAGCGTTGAAGCTGCAAGGCACCACCCACCCCTCCCCAACACCCTCGTGAGATGCAGGCTGGCTTCAGATGCTGCTTGCTATTCACTGACACTGTTGACTCCTTGCTGAGGAGCGCAACCATTCAACGGATGGCTGGCAATGGTGGCAATGAGCCAACAGCACGAAGCTGCCCCATCAGAAGCTATGGGGGAAGGTTAGTCCCAGGCCACAATCCCTCTGCCCATTTTCAAGGACTAGCCAACTTAAGAATCCTTTGGAAATTAATTTGCTTGGATTTAAAGTTCAATTATTAAATTACAGATATTGTTCAGCAATGCAGGTCCTAATTATAAATCTCTGATTGTATTTCAATTCAGGGAAACACTTATGGTGAATTAGAGTTGGTGAAGCATACATTTTATTGGGCATTTTCCTCCAAAAACCAAACTGAAGATAATATGGGCCAGTGTGTGCAAATTGCGTATGATTTAACCCTTTCAGCCCCAGTCTCGCTCTGGAGAATCTGCAAACCTAGCCAATGAGAATAACCAACCTGCACAAGAACAGCATGGTGCACTGCTGTTCCATTTAGCTCTACTTTCATCTGCTGTACTATCGATTCTGAACTATCTTGCAAGGAGCTACTTAGTCAGCTCCTGCTATTCAGGTCATTAATATTCCATCTGATTTCGGTTATATAAGTGTTTCCCCACAAACCTGACCCATTTTACACCCAAGGCTCCATCTACATTTTAAGTAGGACAACAAAATGCAACAAAAATCTGCAGGAAGACATGAAAATCCATAGTGATTAACATATCAGCAGACTCGCCCAGAGTCTGCTGGACATGCAAGCACATGAATTAGGAGCTGGAGTAGGCCACTCGGCTTGTCAAGCCTACTCTGCCATTCAGTAAGTTTGTAACCTTCACATTCCTGTCCAACACAGCAACCTTCCACTCCCTTTCTTTATCAAGAATCTACCAACCACTCCCTTAAAACTATTCAAAGACTGTCTCCACCGCCCTTTGGGGGAGATGAGTTTCAAAGACTCACAGCCCTCTGAAAGTGAAAGTTTCACCTTAAACCTGTCATAAAGGGGCTGGAGGTGGGATATCTGCAGTGTGTCACCTTGCTTAGATTTTTCCCTCACCTTGGGAGCACAGATTTTTTTATCCCACATGCAAGTGTTTTTATTCCCCTATGTGAGTTTCTAGAAGGGTGAGCTAGTAACTACACAGGAAAGACATTGAGGACCTTGATGCATGATAAGACTATCCCCTTAAGTAAAGAGATATGAAATTTGAAAAATCAGGTGTGGGTTGGTAGGTCAATTGGTCGCTGTAAATTGTCTCTAGTGAGGAGGTAACTAGTAGACTGTGGAGGGAATTGATGAGAATGTGAGGAGAATAAACAATCAGATTAATCCAGATTAGAGTAATGGGTGGTTGATGGTTGGCGTGGATTTAGTTGGTGGTAGGGCTGTTTCTGTGCTGTGTGTCTCTATTACTCTATGAGGGTAAGTAGAGGGAAAGAAGGTTTGGATTGAGAGAGAAAATAGACACAGGAAGAGAAAGCAGGGCAAAGAAAATAACATCTTACAAATGTCTACTTACCATTTACCAAGGAGGATGCTGTGGTCAGCATGGATCAATTGGGCCAAAGGGCCTGTTTCCGTGCTGTATTATTCTAAGTACAAAAAGAAATTAAAGTTTAATGTAAAAACTCCAACCACAATTTGTTAACTTCCAAAATGAGACTCAGCAGTTTAACTTGATCCCTTGCTTGGTGGGAGACAATTTTTTGCCATTGTAGGAATATAAAGCTTTGCATTATTAAAGTAATGCAAAGTGATGCAAAAATTCTTTTATATCATTAACTGTTGATTAATGTGCTTGGTGCACTGTTAGCCCCTTCACTAAAGTGGCAATTAAGGTAAGGATGAGCTGCCAATCTGTGCCAAGAGGTGTAAATTGTCACACAGCTTCTCATGATCGGTTGCTCAGGGATTTTCTCTTCATCATTGGATGAAGAACATCTAGACATTAAGAGCACCATGGGCAATTATATTTGCCATTATTTTGAATTCAGGACCAAAAGCCTAGTGAGTGCACCTTATCCAGCTCAAAGCTCATTTTATTTATTTCTGCTCAGGCCATGGATGTAATAAAGACAGCATCAACAGATCCCCTGTGGATGTATGTGAAATTCGTGGCCACAAACCAACTGCTTTAAAAGGGAATTATTTTATTGTTTGAAAACATGGAATATCAAAGGGCACTGGAACTGAGCAGGCGTAGGCCATTTGGCCCCTTCAAGCCTGCTCAGCCATGAGAAGTTGTGGAACAATTTACACCTCTTGGCACAGATTGGCAGCTCATCCTTTCCTTAATTGCCACTTTAGTGAAGGGGCTAACAGTGCACTGAGCACGTTAGTCACCAATTAATGATGTAAAAGAATTTTTGCACCACTTTGCATGGTTGAACATACATATACAGTCCCCTGTTCCAGCTTTTATCCCATATCCCTTGATCCCTCCAGTCCTAAGAACAATATCCAACTCCTTCTTGAATATAATGATCTGGTTTCAAGTGTTTCCTGTGCACAGGATCAGCACTCTCTGGGAGAACAGACCTCTCCCCACCTCCTTAACTGTGACCCCTGGTTTTGGAATATCCCTCCTGCATCTAATCCATCCAGTCCTGCTGGAGTTTTGTTCGTTTCTGTGAGATCACTTCTCATCCTGTTAAAACTCTAGTAAACATAAACTAATTGACTCAATCTCTCTTCATGCATCAATCCTGCCATCCCAGGAGTCAGTACAGTGAATCTTGGCTGAATCCCCTCCATAGCAAGAACAGAGCAGGAGAATGGATTAAATTATGTGGGATTCTGACTTGGCGAATGAACACGGAAGTGGAATTAAATGAGACGGGACGCGAAGGAGCAGGTGGCACGAGTTGGAATGTTGGATTGGGTTTGGTAGGATGTTGAAAGGAATTTAAGAAAGTATAGGTGAGAGGGTTAGACCGGAGAGAGATACAGGGCTGGCAATGAGCACAAATGCTGGTTTAGACAAAGTGAGAGAAAAGCTTTCGGTGAGGGACTGGGAGAGGGACAGAAGCCTCCATCCAGACTGGGGCTGGGGTATCTGCCCTGTATTCCAGTTTTCTATCCACTGTTGACAAAGGGAGGGTTTGGATATTCTCTACTCCAAGAAGGAACAATACACCTCATTTCCCTTGCAACAGAGCAGTAATATGGAAGCTTTAAAGAACGTGGAGATCAAGCAGGAAAATGCTTCAAATGAGGTTGGATATTAAAGGGAATGAGCAGAAGATAGGAATAGACAAAGTAGAATATTAACGCATGTTGGTCTATGAACAGGTAGGTAGGACTGGAATGGCTGGGACATTAAATCACGGGTACTTAACTTCCCCTTAAATGGAATAGAATTTAAGGGGAAGTTAAGTACCCAGGAATTAAAGCTTCCATATTGCTGCTTTCTTGCAAGGGAAATTCTATTCCATTTGCCACAGCTACTACTTGTGACAGATTGTTCGACAGTCTTTCCATTCTTTGGGTAAAGAAGTTTGAATGCCACATGGTATGTTATCGTGTATTCCTTATAGTAATGTAACTTCCTTACAGTTGCAGTCCAACAAGGAGAAATGTTGGATGCAAAATTGAGCTGTGCAGCAACCATTTCTTTGGCATTCTGGTGCCAAATTGATTTGAATTAGGACTGAAGGGCCCTGAGCACTGTATATGGCAATGTACAACTAACAGTTGCCAGAAGTGGGCAGTGTAAAGTCAAGTCAAAGTCGAGTTTATTACCATTTACACAAGTACAGGTGCAATGAAAAACTTACTTGCAGCAGCATCACAGGCACATAGCATTAGAAACACAACACTCACAAGAAAAGCATAAATTATACAAATATTATACAAGAAAGAACACAATTTGTACAAAAAAAGTCCATTGCAGTGCAAAGTGGTTAAAGTGGTCATAGCATTGCTATACTGAGGTAGAGATTAGGGTTGTGCCGGTTGGTTCAAGAACCAAATGGTTGAAAGGGAGTAGCTGTTCCTGAACCTGGTGTTGTGGGACTTCAGGCTCCTGTACCTCCTGCCCAATGGTAGCTGTGAAAAGGTGGCATGACTAGATGGTGGGGATCTTTGATGGTGGATGTTGCCTTCTTGAGGCAGCGCCTCCTGTAGATACTACCGATGGTGGGGAGGGATGTACCCATGACGTATTAGGCTGAGTCCACTACTCTCTGCAGCTTCTTACATTCCTGCACATTCAAATTGCCGTACCAGACCATGATGCAACCAGTCAGGATACTGCATGGTTAGTCTGTCTATAACAATGCATTGATGCTGCTTTGGAACCCAGTGTTGCAACTAATGCCATGTATTCACCTCACACAGCCGAACAGCAAGAAGGATGTCCCCTCCAACCCTGATTGCTGATTTATTCCAATTGTTTATTGCTCCAGTTCAGTACAAGCATGTTAATTCTGGGATTCTTATGAGTTTGCAAAGTGCACAGTGAGGGTTCTGACAAAAGATGAATTGGCTTGAAATCAAAGCTTCTGTAGTTGCTCCCAGGCACAATTTTTTACCTCACCAGGACTGAGGGATCGGACAAAGGAGTGGGACGGAGGGAATGGACAAAAGAGTGGGATAGAGAGATTGGGCAAAGGGTAAAGGCCACTCAGAGTTGGATAAGCTGCCAGTAGAGGGGCAAGAGTTGGGAAAGACGTGCCGTCAGCAGAAGGCCCTATCCATGTAGGGTCTTCAGAGAACATTACTCTTCCGTCAGCCTCTGTGCCTGCAATTCACTAAGGAGGTTCTCACTGAGATAAGTCACATGGTCCTGACACAACTCTATTCACAGAACGGTAGGAGGACCACTTGCCTGAGGTGATTAACATCACAGCTGTATTGTCAGGATCCTTCTGAGCTGACGCTGGAGAAATTACCAACAAATCCCAGGTGCCCATCCAGTTACATAAGTCAGGGCACAGGTGCTCTTTACTCCAATTTCAATACAATGTCTCTGCTTTTCAATTCTATTTCTCTAGAGGCGAGCCTGAGTTTGGTCGATCATGTCTTAATTAACCTGTATCAACATTCTGATGTTTCTTGACATGGTTCCTCTGCGGTCTTGCTCCAATCCTGTTACCCCTTTCCCTGGATTCCCACACTAGAAGAAACACATCTACCCTGTCAAAGCCTTCAAACGGCTCAATTTGCTTGTTCCCAAAGCTTCTGACCTCAAGGGAGTACAATCCAGTTTATGCAATCTGTTCTCATGTTTTAACCCTTTTGATCCCAGTATCATTCTGGTGAATCTGCAGAACCAACCTGTGAAAGCAGTGAGCGTATCATGAACTAAACTCTTACAGTGAAGTTACATTGCTGTTCCATTTAACTCTTCACTGATCTGACATCACAAGGATTCTAAAAGGCTGTTGCAAGAAGCAACATGCATCTCTTGCTATTTAGGTCATTACATTCCTTCTAAATCTGGTTATATGTTTTCTCAATGCCATGACCTATTTTCTACCCAAGAATTCAGCTACAGTGTTATGTAAGGCAAAATAGTTCTATAAAATCGAAAGGAGTATGGAGAATTTGGAAAGACCACACCAATTTTTGCCTGAATGGTCTGCCCAGAACTTGACGGAGTGGGGAATCTCACACCATGCAGGTTAAGTTTGACTTTTACCCTCACCCTTCAATTCGACAATCTTTCATCCTATACGTTGTCGGATATGTGAGCTGGTAACAGAGGGGTTTCCTCAATGTATGGACAGAACAGCAATCGACCTCCTCAATGAAGTTTGGTTGAGAGGGAGATTTTGGGTTGTCAGGTACGGAAACACATGGAAAGAAAGACTGAATCAAGGGAGAGAAAAAAAGAAAAAAAGAAAAAAAGAATGGGGTTAGTACAGGAAAGTAGAACTGAAAAATCAGCCTGGATATAAATGTCAGACCAGGCATGAAGGGCCGAATGGCCCGTTCCCACTTCTATTTTTTATATTCCTAAAAAGCTGAAGTACTCACATTGTATCCCAACTCATTGGCAGCAACCTTCTTGCCAGTGAAGGCTGGTGCAATCTGGAGACACAAGTTCGAGTCCCACCTCAGAAACTGCAAACTTAATCTGGAGTCAGGAGAAAGGCTGGTCTCAGTAATGGTGGTCAGGAAACCACCAGATAGTCATCAACAGTCATCTGTTTCTCTAATGTCCTCCGGGGAAGGTAATCTGCCATCTTTACCCAGTCTGGCCTATATGTTGTACCTCCAGACCCACTCCAGTGAGGTTGACTTCTAACCGCCTTTGAAACAGCCTGGGGACACCAAACTAGAGAGGGTTGACCGGTGAGTTGGAATGGGACCAGACTCAGGTGGATTGGAATCCATTCAGGGACCAATAAGGAACTGAGAATAAATGGCACCTTCCCAGTGACATCCACATCCTGTGAATAAGTAAATCAGTGGGCCCATCTGGCACCTCGCGTACAGCCACTGCAAGATCTTATTTCTGGCCCTCAGCTTCATTTGACTATCACTTTACTAGGTCTGTCTATAAAAGAAATCTTACTCCCTAATCTATTCTCATTTGTCATTCTACTTTTTCTCCATATTAGTATAATGGTTCCCTCCTGTATGATGAAGCATCCTCTACCTTTGTTTGGTGATCTGAGGATGCTTAGGCTTGAGTGCTCTCAATTTCCCCATGTAGAGTCTGCTCTGGTGCTGAACCACCGCCAATGACTCACTGACCAATGTTAGATTCTAATCTACCTGAGTCTAGTCCCATTGCTACTCACGAGTAAACCCACTCCAAATTTGGGATTCTTTCATGCTGCTGATTAACTGAGATGAATGTATGTCTCACCCTCCAAATGATGGTTCAGACTGAAAACACCATCCATTCTTCTGTTTGGGAATGTATATTTTTTAATCATTTGACTACTACAGTACTATGAAAGATAACATAATCAGAAATTAAGGTATTTGTTTTAACAATCATCACAAATGTTAAAGGGGGAGAAAAGTACTGGGGTTTTTACAAAAAAGATCACTCAATACCTTGCATGGACCTCATTACCCATGTGATACCCTTGGACATCAGATCCTCCCCACACCTCCCCATTCCACGGACTCCCACCATCGTGGCTCCAGTTCCTGTTGCTTGGCAACAATGGTACTAGAATGAGGAGGGGCAGAGAGGGGGTCGTGGGAAGGAAAGAGGAAGCTGGGGGTGTAGGGTAAGGAGGGAGGGAGGGATGGGGGAGAGAAGGGGCAGAGAGGGCGAGTAAGATATGGGGAAGGGAAGTGGATGATGGAGGGGAAGAGGGGTGGTGGTAGTGGGAGGATGGAAGGATGGGCGAGTGAGGTTGAAAAGGGAGAGGGTGGAGGAATGAGAGAGGGAGAAGGGGAGGGGTGGTAAGGGGACAGGGAGGAAAGAGTGAGGGCGACAGACTGGTGGGCAAGGGAGGGGTGAGGGAGAGAGAAAGGATTAGGAAATTAAGAGAAGGAGGGGAGTGAGGGATGAGGAGGGGAGTGAGAGGTGGGGAAGGGAGAGGTGGGGAAGGGAGAGGGGGTGGGGAGTGAGAGGTGGGGAAGGGAGAGGGGGTGGGGCGTGAGAGGTGGGGAAGGGAGAGGGGGTGGGGAGTGAGAGGTGGGGAAGGGAGAGGGGGTGGGGCGTGAGAGGTGGGGAAGGGAGAGGGGGTGGAGAGAGAGATGAACGGGAAGGAGTGGGCAGATCGAGAAAGGGAGAAGTGTACAGAGGGAGAAGGATGTGAGGTTTGAGAGAGAAGGGAGACGATGTGGGGGAATCGGAGATAGAGAAGGGGAAAGGTGGGGGGAGTGAGAGAGAAAGAGGATGTCTGGGGGAGGGCATGAGGGAGGGGCTGGGGAAGAGAGAGAGAGGGGTGGTGAGGAGCAATGACGAAGTGAGAGGGGTGGGGAGAGAAGAACGAAGAAGGTTAGATAGTGGGGGAGAAGGGGAGGATGATTAAGAAAAAAGGGGCGGGGGGCAAAGAGGGATGGGTGAGGAGGGCGGGAGTGGGAGTAGGTGACTGGGAAAGGGGGAAGAGAGAGGGGTAGATCAGCAGAAGAGGAGAAGGGGAGGGTGGCAAGTGGGATGGAGAGAGGGAGGAGGGAGGGCTAGAGAGGGTTTGGGATGGGAAGAGTGAGGGAGAAGGGTAGAGGGTGGCGTGAGAGATGGGGGAGAGAGGGAAGGCCTAACCTGTCCTGTGCACAGAATCCTGATGGCTCCTGGGATTGAAAGGTGGGGGTTTGGCTTGATCGCTCCCCTGCTACAGCCTCTGGCTTAGGGAAGTTCACCTCTCCCTCACCCTCAATCCCTCTCTCCCCTGAACCACTCTCACCTCCATCTCTCTCTCCCACAACAGCCACTGGCTTGGGGCAACACATCTCCCAACAAACCACCACCCCCCCCCAAAAAAAAACATTTTCTTCACCTAATTTTCTCCTTCTCTCCCTCATCTCTCTTCTTCTTCTCCACTACTCTCTCTCCCACCTCTCTCCATCTCTCTCCCCAACTCCCTCTCACTTTGTCTCTCTCCCCATCTCTTTCTCCTCCCCAACTCCCTCTCTTTCTCTCACTCTCTCTCTCTCTCCTCCCTAACTCCTTCTTTCTTTACCTCTCTCTTTCTCTCTCCTGCCCACCTCTCCTGACTGAAAGTATCCTGATGCAAGAGACTGCAGAAAGTAGCAGCCACAGCCCAGTCCATTACAGGCACAGTCCTCCCCACCACTGCCTCAAGAAGCTGGCATCTATCATCAAGGATCCCCCCCATCGGGGTCATGCCCTCTTCTTGCTGCTACTATCAGGAGGTACAGAAGCCTGAAGTCCCACACCACCAGGTTCAGGAACAGCTACTTTCCTACAACCATAAGGTCCTTGAACCAACCTGCACAACCCTAACCCTACCTCAGCAACAGAACACTACAGACCACCCCTTGCACTGCCATGGACTTGTCGCTGATTGTGTCTTTGTTTTTTACATGAATGTCTTGTTCTTGCACTTTTTTTTCTCTCTCTCTCTTCACAGTTTTGTATAACTTATGCATAATTTATATTCTGTGTTGTCTGTACCTATGTGCCTGTGATGCTGCTTCAAGCAGGATTTTCTTTGTACCTGTACCTCACCGTACTTATGCACTTGACAATAAACTTGACTTGACTTCTCCCCTTCCCCCCCGTCACCTCCCTCTCTCCCCTCTCTGCTGCCTGACCTACTGAGTGTTTCCAGCATTTTCTGTTTTTTCTTTATTATTTGCTCAAGTATTCTTCGTCTTTCTCAGTTCCCTGTGCACATTGCTTCTCCTCTCTAATGTTTCACCTGGTGCTCACCTTCCTACTGAATCAGTTTAATCTCTCCTTCACTGTGCTAATTAATATCCTCAGACGCCCTAGGTTTGTTGAGGTTTGACCCATTCACTACAAGCAGGAGCTTTCTGCCCAGAACTGGTTCTCATGCCCTTGGAATCTGAAGTCCTCTCTCCTGTAGCACTTCTAGTGATGGCTTATTTTATTACATGTGGCATTGGGAGTAAGCTTGAGATTAATATCATTGGCATCCTTCTCTATCCCTTCCCTCCCCCCACTCCCCAGCCCCTGAAACTTTGACTGCTAGACATCACTCTTCCTACCCATGTTACAGGTTTCCTCCATGGATCACAACTTCTGCCTTCTTCCAATAAATATTGTACCATCTCTCAATGACATCCATTGCCCCAGCACCAGGGAGACAACACTCTCACATGGGCATTTGTGGAAACAATATTAGTTGAGAGAAAAGCTCTTCTTCAAAACAGAGGCATGAGTTTTATTTTAGTATACTTCCAACTGGAAGGATTGACAGGGCTTTGGTTTAACATTGCCCCAGAAGTAATTCAGCATTCCTTCAAAGATGCATTGGATTGTCAGCCTAGATCTAGAGTAAGGGCTTGAACCCAAATGGCTCCAAGGCAAGAGTACTTCCAGCTAAGCCATGGCTGCCAGTTCAGGAGTGCAAAGGCAGAATGGGATCATTAGGAAATTTAAACAGTGAAGAGTTGGATGTAATATCATAGAAAAACCAAAAAAGGCTCTGGTGTTACCAAACCACAACAGAGGTCACAGCCATTGTGGAAAACAGCAGATTGAGTTTAAGTAAAACAGGTTTAAAGTGCGAAGCAGTTCTGCTAATGCTTAATGTGTCAGATTTAGCTGCGAATCTTTGTGGTTGTTTTTTGGTGGTTTGTGAATATAAACACTAATGATTTTGTGTGAAGCAATCCAATATGGTAGGTGGAGTTTAAACATTGCATCAGACTCTATACTGATTATAGCGGATCAGGTGTGAATTTCATTGGTGTTTAAACATGTTATGCTGATTATAATATAAATAGATTTGCATATCCTCTGCTATTTCAAGTAAAACATTGTGCTGTACTGAAGAGTGTTTGTAGTGATTGGTATCAGTTATCAGTCACAAAACTGAACAGCAAAATGCTCTACAGGCTGAGCCTATATTGACCCCTCAATCAGAAACAGCGCAGAGACTGACAGAGTCAAGAAACACTTGAAAGAAGAATAGTTCAGGTTTAGGAGATCAGACACTGGGCAAATGCACATTAGTCCAAGATGGGTTGGGAGTGCACATGCATAAATACAGGTCTTTGTCCTGAAACGTTAACTCAGTTTCTCTTTCCACAGATGCTGCCTGACCTGCTGAGTGTTTCCAGCATTTTCTGTTTTCGTTACAAAAAAGCAGATTATCTAGACACTATCCTGTTGCTGATGGTGGGAGCCTGATGTGCACACATTTGCTTCCCACATCACAACAGTACTTCAAAAGTACTTCACTGGTTGTTTAGTGCATTGAGACATCTAGTTATGAAGGCAATTTCATAAACACAATTCTTTCTATCAATTAACCCACCCCACCTCACCCCATCTTCTCACAAGGCTTTTCTCTCCTGTCACAATGTATGGGGGGGGGGGGGTAACACAGTATTAATAAACACCCAAAAAGAGCAGCTATATGTTAAGCTGAAATACCCCACCTGCTCATAAGTAGATCAGTGTAGCAATAACAGGTCTTCCTCTACATAGTACAGCTTGCACACAGCTCATGTGGTACCCATGGAAACCATCAAGCAGTCATTATTTAGTGAGTTATAGAGTCAAACAGCACGGGAACAGGTCCTTTGGCCCACCGAGTCTGTGCCGACCATCAACCAGCCGTTTACGCTAATCCCATTTTGTTTTCCCCACATTCCCATCAACTCTCCCCAGATTCTACCAGCCACGTACACACTAGGAGCAATTTACAGTGGGCGATTTAAAGTGTGACTTTGGGATGTGGGAGGAAACCGGAGCACCCGGAGGAAACCCATGCGGTCACAGGGAGAACGTGCAAAGCTCACACATAGCAGCAGAAGTCAGGATTAAACCTGGGTTGCTGAAGCTTTGAGACACCAGGCCTATTGACTGCACCAACATGCCTACTTGATCTGGTTGGCTCAGTTTAGGGGCTGTTATGCCAGTTAAGCAAGAGAACAAATGGATTGAAAGTAAGTTTGGTGAAATTTCTTGCAATATGCATGAATTATAAAAGAGAAAGACAATAAAGGACACAGATCAACATCTTTACAATGGCATTGTGGTACAGTGATTGATATAAGCTGACTCGAGCAAAGATAATAATGGTTCTGGAAGTGGGCTTGCTGATCAGAGTAAGTTCCAATTGCTCCATGGGAGCTTGGGAAGAGGAAGTGGGAATCCAGCCCTTCAAACCTCCTCCACTATGCCGTACTTGTATGTTTATCCATCTTTGTCCCATGACCCTTGAGAGCCTGACCAAACTAAATCTGCCTCCATCCCGAATGGTCCCAGTGTCTCAGAATCCAAACATCCAAGGGGAGTGTTTCACATTTTAAAGCCAGACAGTTGAATCAAAGGTTAATACCTGGACAGAAATTTAACCCGTGGGCTTTGAGAGCTCCACCTTCCTTAAATCCTTAAACTCTGCCAACAGCGCTATCTAGGCCAAGCTGTAATGATTGAACTGTGGGTTGGGTCGATCATGCTCTCCCTTCCTTTGATTCACCACTGACAGCCATGCCTTAATTGTCTGGGCTGTTACCTCTGAAATTCTCTTCCTAAATCCATCCACCTCTCTCCCCTCCTCCAAGACATTCATTAATCCTCCTTCATCACCTGTCCTGAACTTCCATTGGTGTGTCAATTTTACATCTGGAAAATGCCTTAAGATGTTTTACTACATTTGACAAAGTGCATTAGTGCAAGGTTTTTCAGTTATTGCCTGCCCCTTTTCTCTTCCAAAAATTCAAACAATGGCTTTGGTAATTAAATGTTCCAAGGTCTGCTGAATTGAAAATAAAATTACATAGAATGTACTCCATGAAAACAGGCCATTCAGCCCATCTGATCACTGCTGGAGTTTATTTTCCCCCTGATCATCCTCCCTACCCTTTCAGCCAACCCTGTGATGAGACCCTTTCCCATCCTTCTCCTTGTGATTATCTCCCATTAATATCTACCAGTAGCCTCAGGAGGTAAGTAAGCAAGTGAGGTTCCAGTTCTCACCACTCTCTGGTTAAAGTTCCCATTGGATTTATTTGGGCCTGTCTTAAACGTTATGGCCAGCCCCAGTTTTGTTCTTGCAAGTTGTTCCTCGCTTTCTCTCCTTGCAGTGATGGATGGGCAGACCGCGAGGAGGTGATTGAAGCTTACGAGCAAGAGGCGGTGGGAGGAATCACCATCAAGCTACAGTCCGCTGAGGTCACCTGGTTCGATGACTACTACCTGAAGCTGAAACTGGACACCAACACCCGCAACCCCTGGTTCCCTGAGTTCTGGCAGCACCGCTTCCAGTGCCGTTTGGAAGGGCATCCACAGGAGAACCAAGCTTTCAAAAAACTCTGCACAGGTATGTAAAGCTCTCCCTCTTGCCTCACCCCATCACATGGCTCATATTCTAATCCCCAGGATTCAAAGTGTTTGAGGAAGCATTACAGCAATGCCAGGTTACAACGTTGCCAACTTACCTTTATATTGGAAACAAAATATACAGAAGGGGGAATTCTGTGATCAACGTAATAGTACAGAAGAAAACTACACTCACCAGGTTTTGTTGCAACTGGATAAATCAGCCAGGTGAAGTGATGTTGAAACAGGGGTGAACTCCATTGTATTTTGATGTGCTGACTCCATTTTCTCGGCTTCAATTACGAACTTTTATTTTAAAAAAAATCCCAAATAGGTAAAACATTATGAGCAAGACTTTCTCCTTTGGATGTGGACTGGAAGCCCCTCCCCCCCCCCACAAAAAAAAATGCACTTGAGTTTCCTTTGGTTTGGGTTCCTGTTCAGTTTCACTAAAATTTATTTGCACAACCACAAATGTAAAACCTCCAATCCACCAGCAGAATCAGACAGCAAAACAGAATAGTTCTTCTTCCGTCTTGCCTTTAGAAGGTGTTACCATGTACCAAGAACTGCTGACAGGAGGAGGGGTAGTGTTATTTAATTGCTTAAAAAAGAGCTTATCACCAAAGTAAGTACTTTTACTGTCTAATCATCCACCTGAGAAACCCAATTTAAAATCACTACACACAAAATAGGTGCAGGAGTTGCCACTTAGGCCCTCAAACCTGCTCCACTATCTAACAGAATCATGTTTGATCTGGCTGTAACCTTAACTCTGAATTCCCACTTATCCCGAGTAAACTTACACCCCCTTGTTTACCATGGTTGGTATGGCCATGGTTGGCCAAAGGGCCCGTTTCTGAGTTGTAGAACTCCATGACTCTGTGATAGAATACAAGCTAAAAATAGTTCCATTGGTGTAATGAGTTCCTTAGTAAACTTTACGAACATATCTTTGTGTCATCTCACAAGATGACCGGGTGTTGCCCCAGTACTTACTGAACCCAACACCTAATACACTGTGGAAGGTTTATTCAATCCTCCCTAACTGGAAGAGGTCAAATTCGCCAAATAGATAATGTTCACTGGATGCTCAAGAGTGCAGCTTCATAGCATTTAGTTCAACCCTAATATAGATCAGACAAGGCTCACTTGGTTATAGATTCATGGAGTTAGGCAGCATGGAAATAGGATCTTTGGCTCAGTTCGTCCATGCTGACCAAGGTGCCTATCTAAGCTAATCCCATTTGCCTGCGTTTGGCCCATATCCCTCTAAACCTTTCCTCTCCATGTGTTATATGCTGTTTATTCCTTTCCCTCCACCACTGATTACCTTACCTTCAGCCATCCAGGCTCTAAGATGGGAATTCCCTCACTGAACCCATTTAACTTTTTCTTCATGGTCCTTAAAACCCAACCAATTGGCTAAGCTTTTATCCACCTGACTTAATATCTGCTTCTGAGGCCTCATGTCAAATGTTATTTCACGAGGCTCTGGTGAAGGGCAATTCATTGTGCTTAAGGTGAATGTGAAATGAAAATAGAAAATTCTGGAAACACTCAGCAGGATGGGCAGCATCTGTAGAGCAAGCAATGTTTCAGGTCTAGAGATACTTCACAATGTTTGAAATATTAAATATAAGCTAATATATGCAGCCAGTTGCAACAAGACCTGCTGAGTGTTTGTAGCTTTCTTCCATTTTACTATTTTAAATGCAGAATACCAGTTTCTGCAGTATTTTGCTTCTATATAAATGTGAGTTAAGGTTGTTGTTATAACCCCCTTTCATTTGTCCCTCGATTTCCATGGAAGTGTCTTAGTATTTTTTTTTCCTACACCTTGAACCTTGGTCAGATCCCAAATGGTGATGGACCTCTAATGGTGTTTTGATTATGGAGGCATAGAAATAATCGTAGAGTCTCACAGCACAGAGAAAGGCCTTTTGGACAATGAGAAAATTATCAAATACCCACTTTAACTAATCACATTTTATTCTCCCCAAATTCCCATCAATTCCCCCAGATGCTACCACGCACCTACACAGTAGGGGAAGCCAATTAACCCACCAACCCACACCCCTTTAGGATGTGGGAGGAAACCGGGACACCCAGGGGAAACCCATGCGGTCAGAAGGAGAGAGTGCAAACTCCACACGGGCAGCATGGAAGTCAGAATTGAACTTGCAACTATTAGGCAGCAGTTCAACCAACCTGTGTCGCCCAGGGTAATGGGGTAATAATATTTGGTTGAAACAACACGGGCACTGGGTGATTGAATGATGAACAGTTGACCCTTGGAAATATGTGCATTAAGGACTTGGGGTCTGAATTTACAGAATCAGCAATCTCATGGCTGGTCCTTCACAGCATCAGGTCATTTTGGGACAGAGTGTGACAATTGCGGTGTGCCCTGTTGAGGTACTTTGGTGGACCTGAGCCAGTCCCTACCTGACCTTCTGAGGTAGGGTTAAAGGGTCTCGCTCTAGAAAATGGTTCCTCATCCTTTATCTCTTGGAAATAGGAAGACCCAGAGTGTACTTGCTAGTGAAAAGTCAACAGGAGTCAAGAGTATGGGGAAGGCACATGTTCAATGCACCACTTCCCATCCCTCAGATACTGGCAGGCTCACACGGAACAGTCTTTCATTCACAGGCGTCCCATTCGCAGCTTGCAAATACCGTACAACCATGAGAGTCAGACCACTCAACCACAATGCACACCACTTCCTAACGTAGCTCCTCTCCCTTGCAGGACAAGGGAATGCAAAACTGGAGGCAGCAGCAGCCTAAAGTGTCACATGTCTTATTCCCCAAGGTGAGGGGGCACTGCCCACCCTTTGGAGTGGCTGACGCTGAGACCATGGGCAGAAGCAATAGGAAGTGAGAGCATCCTCGCACCCTCCTGCTCACAACCACTTCTCCATCTCACAACCTTTTCTGAATCATCTCTTGCTTTCCTCACCTCCCCTTACCACAAATCTATCCCTGTGTCCTTCTCATTTCAGGCACTGAAAGCCAGCCAGACAATGCAGAAGGCAGGGATGGTAACAACACGTCCCCATTCAGTTTCAGAACTGCAGCCATCAGCTCAGGCACCGGCATGGCATGTCATTTAAGTTTGGTTCGGAGGCAAGATCTGGTTGGGGTGGCCTACAGTTGGGCAAGTCATGTAGCCCAGCTGCCGGCTCACCAGAGGGCAAGACTGCTGCTGCAGAATATTTTGATGAGGGTGTTGATGGGACAGCATGCAGGAGAAGGCTGATGGTTCTGCGCAGTGAGCTGCTTGGTGTCTGCCAGAAAACCTGTGTGCAACATCAAGAAGCGAGGAGAAGTACAGCGCCAGTTGTCAGAAGTGTATAAGAACCCAAGGGTGAATAGAGTCATAGAGTCTTAGAGTAACACAGCGTGGAAGCAGGCCCTTCGGCCCAACTGGTCCATGCCGACCAAGATGCCCTTCTGACCTAGTTCTATTTGCCCGCATTTGGCCCTCAAAACCTTTCCTATCCATGTACCTGTCCAACTGTCTTTTAAATGTTGTTATTGTACCTCCCTCAACCACTTCCTTGGGCAGCTCGCTCCATATACGCACCACCCTCTGTGTGAAGAAGTTCCCCCTCAAGTTCCTTTTAAATCTTTCCCCTCTCACCTTAAACCTATGCCCTCTAGTTTTGATTCCCTTTCCCTGGGAAAAAAGACAGTAAGCATTCACCCCATCTATGTCCCTAAGTATTCTATACACCTCCAGAAGGTCACCCCTCCATCTCCTACACTCCAAGGAATAAACTCCTAGCCTGCCCAACCGTTCCCTACAACTCAGACCATCGAGTCCTGACAATTTTTTTTGTAAATCTCCTTTGCACTCTTTCCGGGTTAATGACATCTTTCTTAACAACAGGGTAACCAAAACTGTAAACAATACACCAAGTGTGGCCTCACCAACATCTTGTACAACTGGAAAATAACATCCCAACTCCTATACTCAATGCTCTGACTGATGAAGGTCTGTGTGCCAAATGCCTTCCTCATCACCCTGTCTACCTGTGATGCCACTTCTAGGGAACCATGTACTTGTATTCCTAGGTCTCTCTGTTTTACAATACTCCCCAGGATCCTACCATTCACTGTAAAAGTCCTACCCTGGTTTGACTTCCCAAAATGCCATGCCTCACACTTACCTGGATTGAATGCCGTTTGCCATTCCTCGGCCCACTTACCCAGCTGAACATTTCTTCTTGTGGAAGAATCTAGACATCAGGGTTTAAAAATAAAAGGTCACCTGTTTAAGAAGGGAGATGAGGTAAAATTATTTCTCCCACAGGGCCGTGACTCTTTGGAGCTCTCTTCTTCAATGGGCGGTGGAAGCAGAGCCTTTGAATATTTTTACGACAGTGGTAAATAGATTCTTGTTAAGCAATGGGGTTAAAGGTCACCACAGGCAGCCAGAAATGTGCAGTTGAGGTTACAATCAGGTAGGCCAAGATGTTATTGGGTGGAGAAGTCTCGATGGCCAAGTGTCCTACTCCTACATTAATAATCCCACACGGGGCTCTGTGCAGAGCTTGGGTCTCAATTTTTTCCAGCCTGACAGTGATTGGGAACTCTGTCTGCACACCTAGGAATCCCAGCATGATGCTGTGACCGAGGTCTCGCAGGCTACCACAGCAGTGCAGCAGCCCATCCTCTCTGCAGGTGGACAAGGATAGCAGACCAGCATGCCAATGGTCTGCTCTGTCATATTTTTGGTGTGCCAACAAAACATTCACTGCCCTTGTGCTCCACTGATTTTCGTGTTAGGGACATTTTGCGACCAAGTTGGCAAACCCTCGCATCCAAAAACGTGCAAGATGGATCTGAGTTCTGCAACCTCTGCATGAGAGTGTGTGTGGAGTTTTTGCCCAAAGTTTGAAAGCGAGACAAAATTTTTGTAGTTCAGCACACAATGAATCCTAAATGCTGATTACCATAACTTCAGCCTGTCAACCAGAAACCTGCAGCCTGGGGTCCATCCTCCTATTTTGTGCTGCATTGCGAGGTGGTTCATGGATCAAGGGAGAGGGGGCACATGATCATGGAACCCGTGGGGGAGAAGGTGCAGAGATGGCAGGATGCCCATCCCTGAAAGAGCAGATCCAGTGCATCATGGATATCAACATAGAACATAACAGCACAGTACAGGCCCTTCAGCCCACAATGCTGTGCCAACATTTTATCCTGATCTAATATCTATCTAACCCTTCCCTCCCACATAGCCCCCTATCTTTCTACCATTCATGAGGCTATCTAAGAGTTTCTTAAATGTCCCTAATGTATCTGCCCCACCACCTCTGCAAGCAGTGCGTTCCACGCACCCACCACTGTCTGTGTAAAAAACTTACCTCTGACATCCCTCTTATACCTTCCTCCAATCACCTTAAAATGATGCCCCCTCGTGTTAGCCATTTTCACCATGGAAAAAAGTCTCTGACTGTCCACTCGATCTATGCCTCTTATCATCCTGTACACCTAGTACATCTTGAAGACGGTCCTTTCCTGCTTATATTTCCTCTTTCACGGAAGCCTCAATATATTTCCATCAAGGTGCTCTCATTTCCAATGGAGTTGGTTTGGTCCTTCTGGTGTTTTGAGCCCGAGAGATTAAGGATCTACTCATTTTACAATAACTTGCAGAGTACGTAGATGGATGATGCATGAGTACGTAGTGGTGCAGCAGTTAGTGCTGCTGCCTCACAGCTCCACGGACCTCGGGTGCTCTCTGTGTGGAGCTTGCATGTTCTTTCTGTAACCATGGGTGCTCCAGTTTCCTTCCATATTCCAAAGACGGGCTGGTTAATTGGCACCATAGATTATCACGGAAGTACAGGTTTATGTAAAAAAAAAGAATCAAAGAGGATCTAATGGGCACGTAAATTGCAGAGGACCAATGGGATTGCTCTTCTGGTAGCCAGCATGGGCCTGATGGGCCAAATAGCCTCCTTATATGCCGTCTCAAGTATAAACAGTAAAGCTCTGCCTCCTGTATCCTGATTTTCACTATCTTGCTCATCAGTACCTTGCCCTCACTGACATTGTTCCCTGGACCAACAAAACCTCTCACTTAATGTTCTCTCCCTTGTTCAAATCCTTTCAAGGCCTTGCCCCTCTCTAGCTCTGTAACCTCCTCCAACCTTCACTATTCCTGAGTTTCCTCTTGCAGATCATTGTCTGTACTCCACAACTGGCAGTCATGCCTTCAGCTGCTAAGGGCCCAAACTCTGGAATTCAAACCTCTCTGCCTCTCTCTCCTCCATTATAGAGCCATAAAGAGACACAGCACAGAAACAGACTCTTCAGCCCAACAAGTCCATGCGGACCATCATGCACCCATTTTTATACTAACCTTACCCTAACCCATTTTATTCTCCCCACGTACCGCAATGCTCCATTATGCCGCTTCTTAAAACATAATCAGTCGCTATCCTAACATGTCTTTACATTGCTTGGTATCAAATTTAATCTGGTTACACTCCAGTGGAGCACATTGGGATATCCCCTATGTTGAAGGTACTACATGAATGGAGTCTGCAGGTCTTTTACTCCCTTACCACTTTCTATGACTTTCTTCAGTTTTTTTACCACTTTCTGCATTGGTTCCATCACTCCCCCTTCCACTTTCCTTTTGGACTACGTGAGGAACATAAGACACAGAAGCAGCAGAAGGCCATTTGGCCCCTTGAGCTTACTCACGGTTGATCTAACCTTGGCCTCAACACCACTTTCCCGCGCTCTCTCCCTGTACCCCGTGACTCCCTTATAGTTTAAATGTCCATCAGTCTCCAGCTTGAATATATTTAATGACTCTGCCTCCATGTCTCCCTGGGGCAGAAAATTCCAAAGATTTACAGCCCTCTGAGAGAAGAAATTTCTCCTCATCCCAATCCAAAATGGAATGTCCCTTTTCTGAAACTATGACCCCTGGTTCAGATGCCCCCGGTAGGGGAAACATCCTCTCAGCATGCTCCCCATCAATCCCCTCAGAATCCGATATCTTTCAATAAGATCGCCTCTCATTCTTTTTTACTCCAATGAGTAAAAAGCTCAACCTCTCTTCGCTCGTCAATCCCTTCATCTCAAGAATTAACCTACTGAACATTCTCTGCACTGTCTCCAAAGCCTTCCTAATCACCTACTGTACCTGCATGATAACCTTCTGTGTCTCATGCACTAGGACCCCTTGGTGCCTTCATACTGCAATATTTTGAAGTCTTACTCATGTAAATAATAATTTGAATTTTCATTCTGCTACCAAAGTGAATTACCTCACATTTTTCCACATTACACTCTATCGGCCAACCCTTTGCACTGCTCAACCCTTGTATCTTCCATTTTGCTTTGCACTACCGTCATCAACTCATCCTCAAGCCAGCAACCATCTATCACCAATCAAAATCACTCCCCAAGGTGGATAATGAGAGCGACTGATTCGAGGGATATTGGTGGGAGATTCTATATTGCCACAGGGGCAAGAGGAATTTGTTTCACTTGAGCTGAGGGAGCCTAGTCCTTGATGCTGACTGTACAAGTGAGAAGACCAGCCAATGAGAGCTTGTCAAGAGCAACCACAACATTCCCTACGGGTTTGGTCATGTGCAATGAACTGTGTTTCCCTCAGGGATGAATTTCCCAGATCTCAAGTAAAGTGTGTCAGTCGCCTGATGATGTATGCCAGGTTGACACACAGTTCATCCCCAGCAGATATGTAACAGAGGATTCTCTGATCTACGGGCTGTTCCCGGGGACACATGCAGAGATGGACATCAACTGCTGCTGGAAGGTCATCAGCTTGGTGAAAGATGCCCTTTGGTCTGCCTGAAACTTGTTGGTCTCCCAGCACTGTGAGATGTCCGTAGGGGAATGCTACCAACTGGCACATTCCAGGCTGCAGGAGTACGTGCTGAGGGACGCACTGAAGCTGGGTGCAGCCAACGCAAGGGCTCAGTGGGGAAGGACTACAGTTTAGGGTTCTTCTGCCACAGGAGAGGGAGGGGTGGGGTCAGGCGAGGAAGCTCCTTAAATGGTGTGAATATGGGATTGGGGTATCACCCCAGGGAGCCACACAAGTGGCATTGGTGCTGTGTTTTTTTATAAAAAGGTAACACTAATGATTGATCTGTACACAAATGTAAAGGTTTGCACTGTTTTATTATTGTCTATAGTTTTTTATGATGAATAAAGTTTATTTTGGTTAAAAAAAAGCTTTGCAGCAATAAGCTACAGCTGCACTAGTTCAGAGCCAGGCACTTGTGAAGATTTAAAATAAAAACAGAAAATGCTGGAAATATGCAGCGTCAGTGGGAAGAGAAACAGAGTTAATGCTGTAGATTGAAGACCCTTCATTGGACGATTAGTTTATACATGGGATCTGCAAATGACAAGGCACCAGGCACAAGTGCACTGTAGTCTACCTGTGAGTCCCTCTGAAGAACCCTCTTCCCCTCACTGGCCAGGTAACTGTAGAAGGAGATGCACAAAGTGGTATAAATGATTCACTCCAACTCTGTGTTGTCACTGTCCACTGAACGTTTGCAAAAACATGGATATCCGACAGGGTGTCAGATTTATAATCCGAGGATCCAGGTTTCAAATCACTGGTTGGATGAAGGTCTGGCCTCGTCACTTTCCTCAGTGGCAAAGTCTTCCACAACGTGCAAAGGATTGAAAGTGTCAATCCAAGACACATTGTGGGTTGCTGTGATACATTCTTCCTCCACAATCCAACCTTCGCTGCCCTTTTTAGTGAAGAACATCATGTCCGTAAATGGCTTGTGGCTTCTGCTCCCATGGATAGTGACCTCCATTGAGAGTGGCCCTGGATTCAGGGAGGATTCAACCCACTCAGTATTCTTTGCTGAATACTGAGTGGGTTGAATCCTCCCTGAATCCAGGGCCACTCTCAATTTTGTTCAGTTAGGATTCAACCCACTCAGTATTCTTTGCTGAATACTGAGTGTGTTGAATCCTAACTGAACAAAATTAAAATCAAAACTACATAAAAATATTTGTAAAGACTGGAAAAGAAAAGATGCTGGAGCTGATTAACAACCTAAACCAAAACTGGATCATGAGCTCATAGCTGTTCGCAAGGAAATACACTACCTAATGGAGTTCATGTCCATTGGCTATGTTTGCAATGTTGGATGTAGGTTTGGGCTCCCTGAGTTCAGACTGTTGTTGATAGACGAGAGAACTCGAGGAGAAATGACAAGGATAGTCCTGAGATGCAGGACTCTAATATCAGAAGACTGGTTCACATAAGTCATCAGGAGGAAAAGGAATCAAGAGTGAAGTGCTGGGTAGAACGAACAGCATCGATGTGAACTGAAGAGCAAGCCTTTATTTATTTAGCCCTGCAACATGTCCCCAGGTGTTTCACAATCAGATAATTCACACCTTTGTGAAGCATCTGCGGGCTGTTTTCTCTTGCTGGAATTGCTATATTAATACAAGGTGACGATACTTTTTGAAGTACAGTTATATAGACAAATAAGGTGATGCTTTGCCCACAGACTGTTCCTGGATTATTCTGAAGTCTGTCAGAATTAAATATTAAACATTAACTACTCAAGAAGGGAGAAAATAATAAGTGACATTTATTTTTACCTCGAGACAGACTCACAGTAGATTACAGGAGGCCTGATGTTGTGCATTCTGAAAGAGGAAAGCCTCTGCAGCAGATAGAGCAGTTTCAGACTACCAAGTGGATTGTGGGTACACTAGATGCCATTACTGACTAATTGCTAGCAAGGATTAGTCTGGAGGGACAGTGTAGACCCTGATATTTAGAGGCAAGTAATCATGTGATGAAACCTCCCGAACATAGTGCAACCAGTGTTGGCAACGTCATTGACAGAAAAGGAAAAAAAATGGCCAGGTAATCAGTTTCTGGTGCTGGCTGAGGTTTTTGCTAGGCCAAGAAATGAGAAAAGTTCCTCTCCTCTCACAGAGGGAGGTCAGGGCCTTGGTTTAGAGGCTCATTGGGAAGATGGGGACCTGTGATAGTGCAGGGTCCTCTCCATATTATTAGCTTTCTTGTATCCTTGGGCATGCCATGTGAAAATTCTAGTGTAACTGGTACTTATCTTTTTATCTAATTTCTCTTTTTAAAATGTGCTCAGAGGATTATTTTGCAATTATAGAACAAACATTCCAATCATGACCCATACAGAAACCTGGCTATTAGGCTTAAAATGGACTAAATATCATAGGTTACACAGAAATGATTTGCTGAGTGTGCAATGAAAGAGCTGGGTTGGAAGGGGTAAATCTCTTGCATTGATAGGCCTCTTATTCTTTTACCATTGGAAGCTGGTTAAACATTACAGGGATTTGTTAGGGTGGATGCAAAGTATTCCGCTGGTGGAGAAGTCTTCTTCACGGAAAAGGTTGTGTCCTAGGATGCATTCTTCCTCCAGCATCCAAACTCCCCTGTTCTCTTAAACGAGGAAAATCATGCCAATGAATGGAGCAAAAAACAAACTGCTGGAATAACTCAGTGGGTCAAGCAGCATCCATGAAGGCAAAGAAATGGTTAACGTTTCGGGTCGGGATCCTGCATCAGGACCCATTCTGTGTCAAAACCCTGCATCAGCACCCATTTTGGTTCGGGACCCTGCATCAGGGTCATTTCACTGCCCCCATGGATGCTGTCTGATCCCCTGAGTTCCTCCAGCTGTTTGCTGTTTGCTCCAGATTCCAGTATCCTCAGACTCCTGTGTCTTCGTGCAAGTAAATGACATGTGGTGTCCAGTTCTGACCCTCAAAATGCTACAGATCAGCTGAAATTCTTTTGATACTGAAAGATTCTTACTGCATATTTAAGAGTTACTATAAAAATGGGCAGGTTTGGGTTAAGATGCATGTCAGCCATGAATTAATTGATTGGTGGATTGGAGACTCTGTGCTCCTTTCACTGAAAGTAGAAGGTTTACACTCTGATATCTCAATGCAACACACCTTCAATAGAACAAGGGCACAAACCAATGCTGTGCAATCATTATCATGGACAATCATGGGTGCTGTCCTGTACAGCTGATAATGACCACTCCTCCTAATTTCCTGTTTCTATTAAATTGATGCCAAGTGAGCTTAAAATGAAAGTAAGCACAGCTATGTGGAGATTGCAGTGGGGAAAGCCAGCTCCAAGAGAAAGGGAACATTACAGCCAGTCAGAAATCACAACACGATGAATCACAAAACTAACCAGCTGTGGAAGTGATTTCCTTTCACTGTCATCCACTCTCTGTGTCACTATCTCTGTTACTGCCACCAAATTGAGGAACGATGTGACATTCATTTATAAACAAGCTATTCAGGTACTTTAATAATAAGTAAATTGCATGGAGTTATGTGCAATGTACAGCACGGACATGTTCTGACTCAATTGATCAATATCAACATTGACCTTGCACACAAATCGCATCCCTACCTGACTTTGTCTCACCCTATTTGCATCCAATTCTATTCTTCCTCAAACTTCCCCTTGCCAGCTACATGGTATCAGGATCCATACTCTAACCATTCTCTGGGTAAAGAAGTTTTCTCTGCATTCTTTATTAAGGAGTGTTAATATTCTTATTAGCATCCACCTTATATTTGTGGACTCTGGATTGGGAATGAGGAGTTAACTAAAACAGCTGTACTCTTGAACCTGACTTTACACTAAATTAGGGAAGTGAGACCAAATGCCACTTTGAGTAATTATGGTTTTATGCAGAATAGTCTCACAGAACTGAGTCATAGACATTGAGAAATACAGCATGAAACAGACCCTTCGCCCTACCAACTCTGTGCTGACCATCAAACAACCATTTGCATTAATCCCATTTTTTTAAAATTCTCCCCACATTGTCATCAACTCCCCCCAGATTTGATCACTCACCTGCCCACCAGAAGCAATTTACAGTGGGCAATTAACCTTTCATCTTGCATGTCCCTGGGATGTGGGAGGACACCAGAGTACCTGGAGGAAACTAACATGGTCAGAGGGACAACTTGCAAACTCCACGCAGGCAGCACCCAAGGTCAGGACTGAACCTGGGTCTCTGGTGCTGCAAGACAGTGGCACTACCAGCTGCACAACTGTTCCACCCAAAGTGGATGCTGCACTGGCTATGATCAATTGTTCATAATACAGACCAATATCCAGACGTTTGAGAGTATGACTTAGTCACCATAGTAATAAAGTGCCGATATTATAATCTCACAGATGCTTCCATGTGCTTTTTTTTCTGTAGGCAGCCTGTAAGACACTTTGGTGAGACAAGTAAATGGAAACAATTTCCCTGCCTTTCCCATCCAAGCAAATTTCTCTGAGGTTAATGCAGGAAACCAAGTCCTGTACCATGATACAGATCAGATACATTGTGCTTGCTATTCCATCCAACTTCTTTCTTGGTTATTTATTCACTCTGCTCTGTCCAGTGTCAATCGCTTATCTCATTAGAAAGGAGTACACTAATACTAATGGAACAGATTTGTTCATGACGAAACATGGAAGGATACATTGTGCAGAAATAACTATCAATCATTGTCTCGCCCATAACAGAACAAACCAGCTGGAATCCATCAACAAAATTACTAACGACAAGCTTGGCATCCCCAAATCACTCACTTCTAATTTACCTTGTCTTCCCTTTTATTCTAAGGGGTGTGTCAATAATAATAGCAGCTATTGAATACAATTGTGATGTGTGTCACAGCTGAAAACTTGTTTCTCTTCCCCAGGGAATGAAAGTCTAGCAGAAAATTATGTGCAAGACACCAAGATGGGTTTCATCATTAATGCCATTTATGCCATGGCTCACGGATTGCACGACATGCACAAAGCACTCTGTCCAGGCCACACGGGACTATGTGATGCAATGCAGCCTGTCGATGGTAGCAAATTACTACAGTTTCTAATAAAGACATCCTTCATTGGAGTTTCTGGTGAGGAAGTGTGGTTTGATGAAAATGGAGATTCTCCAGCAAGGTAAAAATCTGTTTTCAGCAAGTGACGTGACTTTGTTTATTTGGAATATATAATTTGAGGTGTTTATTAGCTGTGTAATTTTGGGGCTTTTCATTTGGTTTTGTTTGATAGTCATGAATTCCTTGGACTCTTTATATGAGATGTATTATTTGTAGGCATTTACTTTAGAAAGTGTTATTTGGTTTATTTTGGGTGTTTATTTGGTACATATTATTCAGGGGTGCTTACTTGGAGGAGTTTGTTTGAAATGTATAATTTGGAGACTAGTTAAAGCAGGCATGGAGCCATTCAGCCCATTCTGCTAGACCAGTCTGGTTGGTCCTAACCGCCAGTTCTTTCTTCTCAGCCCTGCTCTTATTCCCTCTCAAGTATCAATCCAGGTCCTTTGTTAAAAGAGATGATTGAATATGTTTCCACCAGCCTTTCAGACACTGAATCCAAGACCCTGACTACTTGTGTGATAAAAGATTTTCTTTGTGTTCCTGCCAGCTCTTTTGACAGTCACTTCAAATCTATGTCCCCAGTTGTTGACCTTCGTGCCAATGGGAACAGTTTCTCTTTTTGTACTCTGTCAAACGTACATGATTTTGACCACCACTGTCAAATCACCTTCTCAGCCTTCTCCACTCTAAGAGAACAATTCCTTTCTCAACCTGTCTTGCCACCTTCGATGATTTTAGGACATACATCCCCAGGCCCCTCTGCTCCTGCTGTTTTGACTTGTGCGCGCCATACTCCTGCTTTTCCCCATTCATCCTACCACATTTATCATTTAGCACTTCTCTACATTAAATTTTATCTGCATTGTCTGCACCCATTTGATCCTCACTTCCCTCAGTAATCTCATAGTTCCTGTTTTCATACTTCCTTACAACATAAAAGGAAGCCACTTGGCCAGTTGCATCCAATGCTAGCTCTCAGAGCAATCCTATCGGTCCCACAGTTCCATTCTCCCATTTATTTCCCTGTAACCTATTTTTTCTTGATGCCTATCAACTACACCCGTCCCCAATTCTCCTGCCACCCACCTACACAAGGGGCAATTTAAAGCTTACCTACCAGTTGACAAGCCTTTGGGATGTGGGAGGAAACCAAAGCACCTGGGGGAAACCCACGTGGTCACTGGAAGAAGACGTAAACTTCACCTAGACAGGACCTGAGGTCGGGATGAAATGCAGGTTGTTGGAGTTGCAAATGCTGTGAAATTCTGTGGTGCATCCCACCCAGACCTGGTGATTTATCTACAATAAGTATTGGCAGCCTTTCTAATATCTTCCTTCTATCATTTGCAGCCTATCTAAAATCTCAACTACAAACAGTGCCTTTGGCAGCATCTCTCCCTTGATAAAGGCAGACGAAAGTCCTAATTTAGCACCTGTACCATGCCCTCTGTTTCATCAATAAATCTCCTTTGTGGTTACTACTCAACCCTACCCTTCCTCGTCAAAACCAAAACAAAAACTGCAGTTGCTGGAAATCTGAAATAAAAAGAGAAAATGCTGAAAATACTCAACAGGTCAAACAGCATCTGTGGAGAGAGAAACAGTTAATGTTTTAGATCTGGGCCCTTCATCAACACTGGGAAAGAGATAAAACACATTAATTTTCAGTTGGAGAGAAAGTGGGGGAGAGATGGGTAAAATAAAGGGAATATCTCTGATTGGACGCAGCTAGATGAATTAATGTCACAGGTAAGAGTCAGATTATCTTCTTTCTCTATGGTATTGATTGCTAATAGCAGGCTGTGGGACATGCCCAGTAGTCCAGCCAATACTAACGAAGTGAGAAAAGCTGAACCAAAATCAAAGATGGAGAGCTGGCAGAAATAGCCAGCTCAGGTAAAGGCAGCAAGGCTGAATTAGCTAACCTTGGAGAATTCATTATAATGTCTGGAAGATTACAATATTACCTAAACCTGGAGAATTCATTATAGTGTCTGGAAGATTAATATATTACCTAAACCTGGAGAATTCATTATAGTGTCTGGAAGATTACAATATTACCTAAACCTGGAGAATTCATTATAGTGTCTGGAAGATTACAATATGCCCAGAAGGGAGATGAGGTGTTGTTCCTCATACTTGCATTGGGCCTTGTTGTAATAGTGTAGGAGGCCACAGACTGAAAGGTCAGAGTGGGGGTGGGATGGGAAACTAAAGTGGCAGTCAGAGTTCTCAGAGTCAGTCTTGTGGACTGAACACAAGAGCTCTATAATGTGATCACCCAATCTGCGTTCACTTTCTCCAGTGCAGAGGAGAGAACATTACCAAAACTGAATGCAGTGCACTAGACTGGAAGGAGTGCAAGTAAATTGCTGCTCCACAATTCCCACCAGCCCCAGCAAGATTCATCACCAGGCACATATTCACCTCCCCTCCCCTTTCACCATTTCAGATGGATTGCTTTATTTGGGAACTTTCTTTGGGCGAAATTTGGTGGGGGCTTTTTAGAATGTACTATTTGGGTACATTTAATTGAAATGTATTTTATGGGTGATTTTTTTGGGATATATGTATGATTTTTCTTTATATTACAAGGCTGTCGGTTTGGAATCTTTTACTTTGTAGTATTTATTGGGAAGTACTTTGCAGAATAGTTTATTTTAAATATATTACCTGTGGTTGCTTATGTGGGGATGTATTTTTTGTGGGTGGGAGTGTTATATCTATTGCATCATTTGGGGTGTTTAATTTGGACCTATTATTAGAAGGGACTTATTTTAAATTATTAATTGGAGATGTTGATTTGGGAGGCGCTGTAGGGGTTGTTTACTTGGCACGTATCATTTCAGACTCTTTGATTTAGCTTGAATAACTGAGACTTGCAGATTTAACTCTGTAATCCTGCACTCACAAGGGGCAGCTGTCTCGCAATAAGTTTAGGGGTTGTATTTTTACCCTATTTGCTCCCACAATTCTTTCAAATATCTTCCCTCCTGGATGTGCAGGACTACCTCCTTCCTCTGGCTCTTCCATCCTCCACATCCCCCCAACCCACCGACTGTTCAGGATATTATTTTCATTACTCATCAATGTTTTAAGATTTTCAATATTTCCTTGTAATATCAAAGGACATTCGGCCCATCGAGCCCATGCCAGCTCTTGGAGCAATCCCATCGGTCCGTTCCCTCTTTATTTCCCTGTAACCTATTCTCTCTCACATGTCCATCAACTCCTTCCTCCCCGCCCCCCCCCCCCCGATTCTCCTGCCATTCACCTACACATGTGATTTACAGCGGCCAATTAACCTACCAATTGGCACATATTTGGGTTGTGAGAGGAAACTGGAGCACCTGGACAAAACCCACAGAGTCACAGGGAGAACATGCAAACTCCACACATACAGCACCAGAGAATCGGGGTCACTGGAAGCGTGAGAGAGCAGACCTGCTATGCCACTGTGACGCTCCCATCAGTGGCTGTTGCACCTTACTCCAAAACAATCACATCATCATCAGCTGATAGAAATCGCCATCCAGTCACAGACTTTACACCAGCTCACACAAGCAGGTAAACAAATTCATTTGTGCATATTTACAAACATGAACCAAAGAGGTAAAGAACCCACAATGATCAAATACTTTTGCATACTTGGCTTTGCCTTACTATATAACCAATAAACATGCAGTAGAATGTTTACATACATACAAGTGTGAATATTGAAATCACAGACCTCCAGATAGCGTCCACTGCTCACCCTAATTTACTGATCAGAAATGCGATTAGCCACATCTGGATTCACTATTGGCCGCTTGACTAACGGATGCTTCCTTTCATCCTCCATTAACCTATCCTACCTTTTTTAACTCTGACCTGGGAGCAAGCTGTCACTCCCAATCACTCTGCGTTGTGCACTCACCTGCACTTAGACTCAACATGATGACTCCCAAGGTAAAGACTATGGTCACATAAGATGCTATGGGTTAACTCGAAGTAAACCCGTAGAGAATAAAACTGGTTCATCCAATCAATAAGGGTGCTCCAACTTTATAAAGCCTTGGTTCAACTTCAGCTGGATTACTGCATGCAGTTCTGGTCACCAAGGTACAGGAAGGATGTGATAGGGTGCAGAGGAGATTCACCAGGACGTTGCCTGGGATGGAGCAGTTCAGTTATGAGGAGAGACTGGAGAAGCTAGCTCTGTTCTCCTTGGAGCTAAGGAAGTTGAGGTACATAAAATTATGAGGGGTATAGATAGGGTATTCTGCAGGAGACTTTTCCCCATGTCAGAAGTAGAGAGGCAGATAAAACTAAAGGACATAGGACATATGAGGGGGACCTTCTTCACCTAGAGAGTGATAAGTATCTGGAACACACTGCCTGGGAGAGTAGTTGAAGCTGGGTTACTGACAAAACTAAAGAAGTATTATGATGAACATTAGCATTGCTTAGGCATGGAGGGCTATGGACCAAGTGCTGGACAATGGGATTAATACAGAAGGGTGCCCATTGGTCAGCATGGACGAGTTGGGCTGAATGGCCTGCTTTCATACTGTATGATTCTATGGAAGTCAAAATCTATTACCTCACCCCCATCTTCATTTCTCTCCATGGCTGCTGTCTGAGGCTGGTCCAAAATTATTGCAACCTCACTTATCTGAAAGAGCTAAGCTCATGATCCCACACCCTCTGTATCATTAGTACACCTGCTTTCACCTCTGTAACGCTACCTATTTGTGTCACTGCTTCAGCCCACCTCATGCGTAAGATCCCTTCAGATTAAACTATTCCAACTGCACCTTGATCAACCTCCCAGCTTCCAGCTAAACCATTGGCTCCTCCAAAACTCTGCTGCCCACATCATAACTCAACAACGCCATACTTTGGGATCCGGTGCACAAATAATTGTAGACATGAGTTGGAAGGAACAGAGAAATGAGGAGATGAACTCAAGAAATGAGCATATGATGCATAATTAAACCATCTCTGTCTGACCCATTGTGGGAAGCACTCAAAGTATTTGGTGGCTGTTCAATTGCAATGATTTCAGCATGTACCCAACAGTAACACCCTGTTCACTGGCTTACCTCTCCTGACCTGAAATGTTGACTGTCCATTTCCCTCCACAGATGTTGCCTGACCCGACGAGTTCCTCCAATAGTTTGTTTTTTTGCTCCAGATTCCAGCATCTACAGTCTCCTGTATCTCTATTATGAGTAATTGACAGTAAATACACTTGTTACACGGCTTTCTCTACATTCATTGTGCCATCAATTCAATACATTCTCTAACAATGTGTCAATGCCATTCATGTTTGGTTCTTAAACAATGCACTCATGAAGCATTTGAGAGGCTGTTATGCACTTGATCACAGTACAGTGAAGTGTTGTACCTCTAATTCCACATTGAGTCATAACAGTGCAAATTGTGAAGAAGAGGAGAACCCTATCCATGAGAGCTCTGTTGGCCTTCTACACACATAAACACAAGCGTGAGGTAACATCTTTGGAGTTCAATGTGAGGAACAAAGCCCTGGCTCCTGGATGCAGTGTTATAAGAATGCCATATCCCACCCACTGTACTGCCAGTCTCAGACATTGCTCACCTCCCTGACACATTCCCCATATTCATGTGCTCCATCACACCTTTGCATGTTTACCACTAATCCAAGCTTTGCACCAACATCTCACAACTTGGACACAATGCCAGCCATTCAACCATGACACTCGCTGGCACACTTTGCTCTCCCACTTGGAGGCAGCAGCACACCGGCTTGGCTGGATCACCTTACCCTGGTGCAGGACATGGTGCTCCCCATCACTGGAGGACCCAACATAGTGTCTCTGGGCAGAAACACTGCAAGAACTGCAACACAGTCTGGTATCCTCCATCTCACTTTCTACTTGTACCCCACCACAATCACTGCCGACTTACAAACTGAAGATGGTGTAAGCACACACACCCATTTCATTTCACCAACCCTCACCCCTCGCCCAGCACCATGCCCCAAGCCTGCTCCTCGCCTTGCCTCGATCCTTGCACCTTTCTCCCTCCAGGTGGCCAAGAACAGCAACTTGGCCATGCAGAGGTGGAAGAGCAGACAGAATGTGAAGATGAAGACACATCATCACTTAAGTTAGCAGTCCTAGCCACCAGCTCAGGAATGGCCAGAGCTCAACGCAGAGGTGGAATCTGCGTGTGGTGTGATGCCAGACACAAGAAGTCAAGGTAGGAGGAAAGGGACTTTGTGTAAAGACAGGATCCTACATTCCAGCATGGAAGTGGTTAGCCACTCCATCAGCATGTTTGCAGACATTATAATGGAGTGTCCCATGGCTGACGTTTCGGCTTTATTGACGGAAGACACCAAGGGTCTGAATGCTGCAGGGAGAGCTCAGACCTGCTATGTCGTCAGAGCAGTGAATACCATTGTTCAAAAGCACTTAGAAGTTACTAACATTGCCACCCTGGGAGGGTGCAGGTGGTATGCAGAGCATAAACATCAGGATCCCATCCCTTGCATTTGGCCAATGGCCTTGCTGTTACTTGGGAGCCAGCCACCCACCCAAGGCTGTTGCCACTCATACTGAAGGTGCAGTCCAAACCAGACTCATCAGCACACAGTTTCCTCAGACACCAGGGAATATCAAGCAGTCGGATCTGCCCTTCAAAGAGCCAAGATGAAGGGTCTTGACCCAAAACGTCAACTGTCCATTTCCCTCCATAGATGCTGCCTGATCTGCTGAGTTCCTCCATCGTTTCATATGTTGCTGCCCTTCAGAGTTGAGCACCCATTCTTGTAGAGAAATCACACCATCACTATTCTTTCATGGTAAATTTATGAGACTTGGCTGCATTAATTCAGGAGAGAAAAAAAAACCTTGAGTTTCCTGGTGCTTTATTTCAGTTGTTCTTTATGGGAATTGAACATCCGTACCAATTATCAGTTGGGTTTCATTCCAGATGCAGCCACACATTTTATCTCCCCTCCTCTCACTTCTCTGATCCAATTATCACCCAGAAAAGAGTTTCTCTCACACATACGTTGTGTCTTTGTGAAATAGCAAGTAGAAACAGATACTGCTTGGAACACACAATGACAATTTGCATTTATATAGCACCCAGGAATGGCAACAGACATAAGTTTGCAATGAGCCACATGAGGAAACATCAGGACCGGTGACCAAAAGCCAAAAACTTGATCGAAGAGAGAGGTTTTAAGGAGTCTGTTGAAGCAAGGCAGAGAGTTAAATGGAAAGGAATGGTGGATCTAAGGGGTTAGGCAGATGAAGGCACTTTCCCCTGTGAGGTGGCAATGGAAAATGAGGATGCACAGGAGACCAGACATCAAGGAACGCAAAATTCTTGGAAGGGTGCAGAGCTGGAGGAGGGCACAGAATACGGAGAAAGAGGCCATGGAGGGATTTGAGCACACGGAATAGAATTTTAAAATGAGGCAGTACCCAACTACAAGACAAGTTTGGTCACCAGACATAGATGCGACGTGCAAATGATACTGAAGATAAGTAGAAGGTTAAGGAATAGGGAAGGACAAAGAAGGACAAAGACTACCCAAAGGAACGATGGACTAGTTGAGTCTGGATACTACGAAGGTATGGATGAGGGTTTGAGCAGTCATTGGACTGGGTTTTGGACCAATGGGTTGTGGGGGGGGGGGGGGAAGTGGGGAAGAGGGAGGGGGCGGGTGGTCGACAACTGTGCAGACAAATCCGATCCTGTGCAAAGGTTCTGCTCCCTGTAGCTGAGCTGCTGACTAAACCATTTTCTGTTTTGTTTCTTTTCCCTGTATGTAGCTCGTTCAGGTCTCAGTATCTCTTAAGTAATAAATAATTTTGCTTTGATGTCACTTAAATCCCATCTTCACCTATTCTTTCACTGAAATGCAGTCTAACTCAGCTTGAATTGAGATTCTGTCAGATAAGATTGTGTGTAATGTGAGTTAAGTGTAAGGGTACCTTTAAGTACTGAATGTACCACATGGTTCTATCTTGATACATTGCTGCATCAGACACTGCAATTCAGTTGAAAGTTACATCCTTCAGTAAGGGATATTCTGCTTATAGCCCCGCCTCTAATCGCCTTAGTATACAACAACACAAACCCATAGAGACAAAATTGGCACCAATTTTGGTCTGTTGCCTTTTGAGGGAGTAGAAAGATCGTGACCTAATGTGAGGAAAATGGAGAATGGACTTCCATAAGTAGAGTGGTGATAAGTTGCAGGCAATAGAAGTCTTGGATAAAAAAACACTAAGAATCTGGAGGAACTCAGCAGGCCAGGCAGCATCCGTGGAGAAAAGCAGGCACTCAACGTTTCGGGTCAGGACCCTTCTTCAGGACTGAAGAGAGGAAAAGGGGAAGCCCAATATATAGGAGGGAAAAGCAGAGCAGTGATAGGTGGACAAAAGGGGGGAGCTGCGGTGGGCACAAGATGGTGATAGGTTGATGCAGGTAAGAGATAGTGATAGGCAGGTGCAGGGGAGGAGGGGAGAGCAGATTCACTGAGGATGGGTCAAAGGTAAGGAGAGAGAGTTTACAAAAAAGGGGAGAAAAAAGAGAAATAGGCTTGTAAAGGGAAAGAGGGGTGGTTGTAGGGAAGGGGGGTGGGGATTACTTAAAGTGGGAGAATTCAATCTTCATGCCGTTAGGCTGCAAGGTTCCAAGATGGAAAATGAGGTGCTGTTCCTCCAGTTTGCGCTTGGAATTCTCCTGGCAGTGGAGGATGCCAAGGACTGATATATCAGTGATGGAGTGGGATGGGGAGTTGAAGTGACTGTCAGGGTGTTGCAAACACATGAGACAGCTCCAAAATTTAACAGCATACTGACCGACAGGGGCACAAGCCCACAGCACTGGTGATTCCAGGGTCACAGTGATGGTAAACAGGTGTCCAGTGAAGGTGATGATTGGTAAGGTGCAGATCACTCATGAATGGGTGGTGACACACAGCAGAAGAGGGTGCAGACTCAGTCAGCTCCATCATGGGTACAACCCTGCCCACCACCAAGGACATCTGCAAGAGGTGGTGCCTCAGGAAGGCAGAATCCATAACCAAGGACTCTTACCATCTGGGACATGCCCTCTTCCCATTACTACCATTGGGGAGGAGGTACAGGAGCCTGAAGACCTACACTCAACGATTCAGTTACAGCTCCTTCCCCTCTGCCATCAGATTTCTGAACGGTCCATGAACACTACCTCATTATTCCTTTTTTCGCACTATTTTTATAATTAATAGTAATTTGATGTCTTTGCACTGTACTGCTGCCACAAAACAATGAATTTCACATCATCTAGGTCAGTGATAGTAATTCTGATTCTGAGAACAACTCCATGGGTGATCTGCAGTACTATCCTGTGGGTGCTTTCCAGGGAACTCTTGTAGAGTCTCGGGGAAACATGATCCGTGGTCTGGTACAAGTACATGACGATAAAGCTACCAATACCTGTGGCCAAATGCACAAGATGGCCAACATTGATGGGGAAAGACTGCCTGCGGGCGCTGCACTTTGACCGGAGTTGGCGATCCATAGGGTTGGTGTGGTAGCTGAGAGCCAGCAGAAGCTTTCAGTGCAGTATGAGCATCTCTTCACTGACCCATACAGTGTCACCGCTGTTTACTGGGCACACGTTCACATTTATCAGCAGCCCAATCCCATTCACGTTCAGCCAAGACCTGATCCTTCTGCCCTTAGTCTGCAGGAGGAAGAGGAGCTGCATAAATTGGAACAGAACGGATGTTGGTGATGTTCCAACTCAAGAAGTTGGTAACAGTCCCCAAGGCAGATAAAGCCATACGATTATGCGGGGACTACAACATGACACAGAACAGGTGTACTGGTACTCCACTGGTTACTTACTGCTGGCTTTGGTTGTGCAAAGAGAGAGTGAGTCATTGAGTGCCATGCAATGTGCACGGGTGACTTGGTTGGCAGTGCAACCTGTGAGATGTGGGGGCGACGCTCGCAGCTGTGCCAAGTCTGCTGAACATTTGAGAACAAGACATGACTCCTGATGGGAGTTGGTAGGTAAGTGATGGGACATGGTGCCTTGAGCAGCACCTAAGGCCAGCGATCTAACTGCAGGAATATGGCATGCATTCGCTGACTGCCAACCGCTTTGATAGGTTGTTGAACTGCCGGTGACACTGCATCCACCTCCTTTGTCCCCACGTCCTCAAGGCTTGGATCCTGACATTGATCTCCAGAATTACCAGCTCCTATTGTCTCTGATCTTGTGTTAGAGGGAGTCTCCTGGCCCCCACCAAGTTCAGCAAGGACTCCAGCGTTGTGTTTGAACATCACGAAACCCACTGTCTTCCCCATAACCCCAATTTCCCAGGTCATCTTCAGCTTGCACCAACACCAGCACAATGCACCTCCCCTTGAAGAGTACAGCCTCGGTTTAACCAGTGTAGACTAGTTTTAACTGGGGGTAGCCAGTCACAATATTTGTCCTCTACTGAACTGCCCAGCCAATGAACAGTGCTGTTAGCTAAGTTGGCTGCTGGCTGTCTTATGTTGGTGATTGTGGTCCAATAAGTCTTCACAAACCATTTAGCCATTTTTGAGGACTATAGGGTTTAGCTCACTATCAACTGCCTGAACTTTAAGAGGGGAACTATATGGATACTTGAAAAGAAAAACATCAGGCTATAGGAAAAGTACGTGTGAGGAGGTGGATAGCAGTTTCAAGATAAGATGGGCTGATTGGCCTCCTGTGCTTAGAAAAATGATTTAATTATCTAACTGAAGAACAAGTATGGTAAAACTCAGATAATCTGGCATCCACTTGTTTGGAAGACCTGATAGTCCAGGTATGTGGTTCACTTATTAGTCCGGAATGTGAGCCAGGGGCCCAGAGTGTGTGGCTGGATCCTGAAGGTCTAGAGTGTGGTCAGGACCAGGGTCTAGATTGTGGGCCGGGTGTGCAGAGCTGAGGTTGGGGTCTGGAACCCCAGGGGTCAGGAATGTGGGTAGGTTTCCAGCTGGAGCCAGGATCTGGAGTATTTGTATATTCCCCACGCCCTTTAAGCTCATTGGATTCACTGGAGAATTTACTACACACCACCATAGAAAAAGTGAAATTAAAGAATATTTGCATATTTATAGGAGTACCACCCAATAGGCTGGAAAACTGCTAATCCAATACCATCCAAGAGTGCCAGATTATCGGAATTTTACTGTACATCTTGCAGTCTCAGTGGGAAGTCTTCCTCAATGAGAATGTGAGTCAGAGACTTGGTGATAAAGTGCCATAGTCTCTCTCTCTATTTTCAGGAGCTGCACTCCCATTGAGCGAAGTCCCTCCCCACAATGGGATCACTACAGAAATCCAGACCCAAGAGTGCCGGTCCCAGTTAAACTTTTTCTTTGAATTGCCAGGTATGATATTATGAACCTTCAAATGACAGAGAATGGTCTGTACGACTATGTGAACATAGGGACTTGGTATGAAGGGTTGCTGGACATAGATGACAACAAGCTTCAGATGAACATGTCCAAGATGGTGCGTTCTGTCTGTAGTGAACCGTGCACCAAAGGACAGATTAAGGTGAGTTCAACCAGCGCTGGGCCACCTGGGCTCCTTCTAAAGGTCAGCCAACTTTCTGGGATCAGCTGCTGCTTCCGACTGTATTTAGTTTCTCTTCCACTCAACGGGAACCCAGAGTAAACAAGTCCTCTCACTCTGTTGACGGTCACCCAAAATGTGTAACTCTCTTTTCTTTCTCCACACCTTGTTTCTCTCTCCACAGGTGATTCCCAGCGTTTCCTACGTTCTACTCAAGGCATACTCTTTTTTTCTCCCCCCTCCATTTGGGCAGGTTATTCGGAAGGGAGAGGTGAGCTGCTGCTGGATATGCACCACGTGCAAGGAGAACGAGTACATGCTGGATGAGTTCACGTGCAGGGCCTGTGAACTGGGCTGGTGGCCAAATGCTGACCTCACAGGTAACTCCAGGGAAATGGCCTGAGTTATGGGCAGCATCCTTGTTATGGGCATCTCAGGGGGCTGGGGAAGGTCCCATGCCACTATTTTAAAGTAGAGCGGAGCTCTTCTCATTGCCCTGGCCATTGGTTACTCCCCAAACCAACACAGGTTTCAAAAAAAATCTATTCATGTTTCAGCAGCAATAGAAGTAAGCAGTATGTGTTTGGATGGGGTTGACAAGTAAAGATTTTCTCACCTGTCATAGAGTCATAGAGCAATACAGCATGGAAACAGGCCCTTCGGCCCAACTTGTCCATGCTAACCAAGTTGCCTGAGTCAGTCCCATTTGCCTCTGTTTGGCCCATATCCCTCTCAATCTTTCCTAATCTTGTACCTGTCCAAATGCCTTTTAAGTGTTGTAATTGTACCTGCCTCTACCACTTCCTCTGGCAGCTCCTTCCATATGCACACCAACCTCGATGTGAAAGAGCAGCCCCTCTGGTCCCTTTTAAATCTTTCCCCTCTTACTTAAACCTATGCCCTTTAGTTTTGGACTCCCCTACCCTGGGGAATAAACTGTGGCCAATCACCTTATCTACGCTCCTCATGATTTTACAAACCTCTATAAGGTCACCCCTCAGCCTCCTATGCTCCTGGGAAAAAAGTCCCAGCCCATCCAGACACAACAGACTGCAAATGCTGGAATCTGGAGCAATGAACAATCTGCTGGAGGAACTCATTGAGTCGAGCAGCATCTGTTAGGGGAAAGGATTTGTCAAACTTCCGAGTCAAAACCCAGGTCTTAACGCAATTCCTTTCCCCTCCACAGATGCTGCTTGACCCGCTGAGTTCCTGCAGCAAATTGTTTGTTGCCCTGGACTATCCAGCCTCTCCTTATAACTCAAACCTTCCAGTCCTGATAACATCGTGGTAAACCATTTTGCACCCTTTCCAGTTTAATGACATCCTTCCTATAGCCAGTCTGGCACCCAGACACCCATAGCCAGGGTCTTGGCGTTTGATATATAAATATGTGCCAAGGGTCTTGGCGTTTGATATATAAATATGTGCCAAGTATCCTGTTATTGATTAGTAATCCGTGGACTGTGAGTGGCTGCTGGTTTCATATCCCAGTCCCACCTTCAGGGACTGCATGTTCTTATCTTCCAAGTTTGATTGGCCTTTAGATCTTTTAAAAGTTTTCCCAGCTTTTCAACGATAAAAGGAGTTGAGCCTTGGATATTATAAGCTATTGGAAATGTGCATAAAACGTAAAAAAAAACAGCTTGAATTTATATGGCATGAAAATTTCTCACAGAAATATTGCAGCTAAAATTTGGCAGTAAACCACTTAAAGAAATGTGCAAATTTTTTATATTATTTTAACCTCTAATTTCTTCTTTTTCCTGTTCAACAGGTTGCAAAAGGATTATTGTGAAGCACCTGAGCTGGAGCGATGTGGAGTCTGCTATCGCCGTGGTCTTCTCCTGTCTGGGGATCCTTGCCACCATGTTTGTCACCCTCATCTTCGTGTTGTACAGGGACACACCGGTGGTCAAGTCCTCCAGCCGGGAGCTCTGCTACATCATCCTGGCCGGCATCTTCCTGGGCTACATCTGCCCATTCACCTTGTTGGCTAAGCCGACTCTGGCCTCCTGCTACTTCCAAAGGGTGCTGGTGGGACTCTCCGCTGCCATGTGCTACTCCGCCTTGGTGACCAAAACCAACCGCATCGCCAGGATCCTGGCTGGAAGCAAGAAGAAGATCTGCACTCGGAAGCCGAGGTTCATGAGCGCCTGGGCTCAGGTGGTGATTGCTTTTGTGTTGATCAGCGTTCAGCTGACCATTGTGGTCACGCTGCTGATTCTGGAGCCCCCTACCCCTGTCCTTTCCTACCCGAGCATCAACGAAGTCTTCCTAATATGCAACACAAGCAACCTGGGTGTGGTGGCTCCTCTGGGGTACAACGGGCTCCTCATCATGAGCTGCACCTACTATGCCTTCAAGACAAGGAACGTCCCCGCCAACTTCAATGAAGCCAAGTACATAGCCTTTACTATGTACACAACCTGTATCATATGGCTGGCTTTTGTCCCGATCTACTTTGGCAGCAACTACAAGATCATCACCACCAGCTTCTCGGTTAGTCTGAGTGTGACCGTGGCCCTGGGCTGCATGTTCACCCCGAAGATCTACATCATCATCGCCAAGCCCGAGCGCAACGTCCGCAGCGCCTTCACCACCTCGGACGTGGTGCGCATGCACGTGGGCGATGGGAAGGCAGCCTGCAGGTCCAACAGCCTGCTCGACATGTTTAAGAGGAAGAAAACCACCACCAACAATGCGAGGTAAGGAGCTCCAGTTGTGGGCCGCTCTGTGCCTTGCACTGAGGGGACTCCGCATTTTTAGCACATAACCACCCCTTGTGCTCAGTTAATGGTGTAACCTCCATGTGCCTGCTTCTGTGGTGGAGCCTTCAGCGACGGGACAATGGTGCAAAAGACAAGATACTGGGAACTGTAGCTCCATTGTGGTAATCTGGGCAATCGGCACTCAAACCAACTCACTGATCTTCAGGGATGGGAACTTATCTGGCCTGCGTGCGGCTCCTGGTCCGCAGAATGCAGCAGGTATAGCCCACATCCCAAAAATTCCTTTAAAAAAAATTGTAGCATCTTGCAGCAGTGGAGTCTACTTGGTCCAGTGCCACCAGGAGAGCAGCTCGCATGCATTGTTCATACAGCTGTCTGGCAGCCTATGAAATTCTGGCCCCACCATCCTCGAAGCAGGCATTGCTCAGACTCCAATGGCCATGGTTTGAGCAGTCACTAGGACACAGCTGACAACCTGTCACTTGTCTGGTTAATGATTGCTGTCCTGGCCTGTGGACTCCTCTCGTTTATCCTGGTGACTGTTTTAAGTTAATGACCCATCCTCATTACTTCTCTAATCAATGGAATGGAAGAAAGTTCCATTTCCCCCTTTTGGTAGGTGGCCATAATTTAAAAAGAGAACCCCTTTAAGCCTGCTGTACTGGTGTAGAAATAGTCTCAGTTCCCAAAGTCTCTGTCTGCATCAGAAGTGTTGCCAGGGAATCACTTGCACTCCTTCCCAGAGTTTTCCATATGAAGTGTTGCACATGGTAATTATGATAAACATTCACAGGGGGTCAGACTCCATACCAGGAACAAGCAACAGAAAGCTTCAGCTATCCTGTACTGCCATCCTGTACCAAAACATATCATCATTTTCGTTATATTTATTAGTTCATAAAATGTAGACGTCACTGGCAAAGCTGGCATTTATTCACCATCCCTAATTACTCCTGAACTGAGGCTGTTAAGAGTTAGCACCTTGCTGAGTGTGGCATCAACAGCGGACAGGTTTCCTTCCCTGAAGGACACTGGTGAACCAGATGGGGTTTTATGACAAACCCGTACTCTCTTGGTTTACTGCTACTGAGCGGCTTTTAGTTCTAAATTCTAGGTTTTTGGAATTACTTGAATTTAAACCACCCAGTTGCCATGGTGGGATTCCAACTCATGTCCCTCAATCAACAGTCCAAAATCCCAAGTGCTGGTCCAGCAATGTGCCAGGACATTGCCATACCCTTGATATCAGGTCTCTGGCAATCTACTGTACCCAGCCCCTGATCACACCTCAACTCTGTCCCATCATCAATAATCTTGATCTTTTCATTTTCCCAGAGCTGCCACCACCTATACCCTCTCTGTCATTTAATACCACTGACTTATTTGCCCCTGCCGATTCAGGGGCCTTTCTCTCCACTTGTTAGATTTCTTTCAACTCTCTTTCAATCCCCCTCCACCATTACAAGCTGATTTTTTTTAAATCCCCTAATTTTGATCCTTTCCCACATGACCCCCCTCATCAATGGCCACTTTCATAAAATGCTCCCAAATCCTCAGTGTGAACTTAACACAGTAACTCTGAGCATGACATTCACTTAAGGCAAGGGAAGCATCACAGTGAACCTGATCCTTCCCTCAATTGACCCCTGCACCTGCAACAGCTTAAGATATCTTTATTAGTCACATGTACATTGAAACACACAGTAAAATGCATCTTTGTGTGCTGGGAGCAGCCCGCAAGTGTCGCCACACTTCTGGCGCCAACATAGCTTGCCCACAACTTCCTGACCTGTACATCTTTGAAATGTGGGAGGAAAAGCGGAGCACCTGAAGGAAACCCACACAGACATGGGGAGAACGTACAAACTCCTTACAGACAGCAGCCGGAACTGAACCCATTTGGCCCATGCCAAGCATTGGGATCCACATTCTCATACAGATCCACTGCTAGTTGTTCTGCCAATGTCCTTGTTAAAAGGAGCAAAGTTTAGGACTTTTATTTAAAATATATTTACTTTTTTTTAAACAAAATGACACTGAGGAAGCTAAAATTGCTAATGAGTTAAACTTTGATGTTGTATTCACAATAAGCAAATTTTTAGCCTGTTGCACCAATCGATAATTCACTTCACACCCGTTGTGTTGGGACATCTCTGGTGTTATTTGTCCAGCTATGTGGTTCCAGCAGCCACACTTCAGTCATTCAATGAGACAAGAAAGACTCAGGGGCACCAGGATTCAAGAAGAGTCAGATGGAGTAGTAATTCTGATTCAGCCAAGCAAGATGATTTAGGAGATAATTAGTATATTATTTGCATAATGTTATTGCTGCTTTGTATGTTCACATTTTGTCGAGTGAAGTACCTGACTGTTTCTATTCAACTTCATCTTACCAGTTATTTTCTCAGTTAACCTTTTGAAGGCATGGCATAAATATCGGGTTTCTGACACAAGTTGAATTATAGTATTAGCTAGATTTGTTTGGTTTGGGCAAGCCCTTCAACCAAGGATGCTCAGGGCACTTACAGGGTGACTTAATCCACCATACCCAAGAACATATGTAAGACAGTACTCTTAGATTGTAACACCAGAGCACTTACATACTAACTGCAACTTATCATTGAAATCTTGGCACACTGATATTTTGAAAGCATTTCGAATGTAAGATCAATGTAACAACCTAAATGCAGGGCAAGTTACTGGCACAGAGTATGGGCCACAGATTGGTCTGACGTCAGGTTGTGCTCTCTCCTTAGAGTTAAAAAATCTTCAGACTGACCTTTCCTGCTTGAACGTAATCCAAGAAAGGGATTGGAGTGGAGCAGGTCAGCCACAGTTTATGCAGAGTAACCTTAAGCATCCTTGCGCATATTGGGGCAGGGAATAGGGAAAGGTGATACTGTGGAACTTCTCCAAACTCAGAGGCTGTACCATCCTCGTCTCACATCACTCCCTTTCTCACTCAACCAACACATGAACATCACTCGCGGTATCAACCAACTCTGTCTCCGAAGGTGTGTTGTGAGATTTACCAGCCCTATAGGACTGGAAAAGTCTTCCAGCACTGCCAGTGACCCAGGTGAAAAAACCCTCACAGCTCTCAATGACTCAGAAATATTGACATACACCACCACAGCTGGAGACCCAGCTGTGGAAGGCAGTCAGTGAGCTAGCAGAGGCAGCACTGAGTACACTCTTACAGAACATACTCTCTGTATGGCTGTATAAAGGCTGAACTCTCCCGAATTGATCCCCATAACTCAAGTCTTTTTTTCCTGTCTAAGTGTTGATAATTCCTTTAAGACAGTTCGTTCCAAACCACAAGAATGATTTCCTTTTCATTCTTCTGCCAACTATGTCTCTCTGATTATGAACCATACTGGTCCATAATCAGAGGGAACAGTTTCTCTTTCCTAATTCCATTAAACCCTTGATGGGTTGCTGACTCTGACTGGGGATATTGCTGGAGGTTTTAATCGTGTAACCTCTTGGCCTATAACCAACCTGCTCAGTGGAACAGCCCAAAGAAACAAAGGACTGCAGATGCTAGAATCTGGATGAAAAAACAATAAAATGCTGGAGGAACTCAGAAGGCCAGGCAGCATCCGTGGAGAAGAACAGAGGGTCAATGTTTCGGGTCAGGACCCTTCTTCAAGACTGAAGATAGGAAGAGGGGAAGCCCAATATATAGGAGGGAAAAGCAGAGCAGTGATAGGTGGACAAAAGAGGGGAGGTGGGGTGGACACAAGGTGGTGATAGGTAGATGCAGGTAAGAGATAGTGATAGGCAGTGCGGGGGAGGAGGGGAGAGCAGATCCACCAGGGGATGGGTCAAAGGTGTGGAGGCAGGCGGCCTATGGGACAGCCTTTTGCCTTTTCTTCAACGTTCTCTACTACCTGGTAAACAAAAATATTCAAAAATCAACAAGACCTAAGAAGTGTTTTAATGCCCCTGTGATGCTTTTCTGGGGTTGCTCACAAAAGCATATCGGAGATTAGTTTCTAATTCCAGGAGATTCCACAGGTTGGCACGGTGGCACAGCAGGTAGTGCTGCTGCCTTGCGGCAGATAGTACTGCTGCCTCACAGCTACAGCGACCCAGCATTGATCCTGACCTCCAGTGCTGTCTGTGTGGAGTTTGCATGTCCTCCCTGTGACCTCATGGGTACCACTCCCCCCTTCCCCCCCCCACGCCCCTCCCCAATGCTCCAATTTTCTTCCACATCCCAAAACTGTAGGTAAATTGGCCACTGAGAGTTACACTCATGTCATAGAATCAGGGGCAATTGATGGGCATGTGAGAGAGAACAGGTTATGGGGAATTGAGGGGGGAATGGGATTGATAGGACTGCTCTTACAGCGGTATAGACTTGAAGGGCTGAATGGTCTCCTTCTATATCGTAAGAAAATATGGGAAATATATGAGAAAATAAATATGAACTTACTGGAGGTTTGTCTCCCTGGCACTGAGTGAGTGGGAGTGAGTGCCAGTGAAGGTGACAAAGAAACAGCATCTTGGTGCCTGGATTAAAGGGTTCAATTACAAGGACACATTACTTACACTGCCTTGAGATTAGGAAGGTTGAAACATGACCTAATGCAGGAGTTTAAAATACTAAATGCATGTAGAGGTAGAGAGAAGTTATTTCTTCTGTGGAACAGGTGAATTGGGAGCAGGAGTGAGCCAAGTGGCCATTCGGCCCCTCCACCCTGCTCTGCCATGCAATAAGATCATGGCTGATCTCCTTGTCACAATCCCACCTTGGCAATCTCTCACCCTCGTGTTTATCAAGCATCTACCTTCTTTTGTATCAAAAATATTCAAAGACTCTGCTTCCACCTTCCTTTCAGAAAGAGAGTTCCGAAGGTTCATGATCCTCTGAGAAAAAATAATCATCTCATCTCATTCTTAAATGGTAAACCCCTTACTTTTAAACATGACCCCCAATTCTAGATTCTACCATAAGAGGAAATATCCTCTCCACATCTAACCTGTCAAGATCTCTCAAAATCTTCGATGTCTCAAACAAATCCCCTTTCACTCTTTTAAAATCCAGCAGATACAAGCTGAGCCTGTGCACTCATTCCCCTAGAACAAGGAAGAATAATGTTAAAGCTTGGTTGGTATATAAGAAAATTAGGAAGCAAGGATTGGTTCACATAATGGCTCGTAGAAATCTGGAACTTTTTCCACAACAGACCTTGACCCCGTGACATAACCCAAAATGATACTAAGGAATGAAGGCCAGGAGAAATTTTGAAAGCTCAGATCGATGGATTTTTGCTTTGCTCATGAATAATGTCAAAGGGTAGTGAGCCAAGGTGGGAAAGGATGGAGTTGAGAGAAAGATTAGCCAGGATCTAATTCAGCAGTGGAATAGGCTTGCGGAATCTAATGACCTTCTCCTTCTCCTGTGAGGGTACTAATGGCTGCTGTACTATTGGAAAGGCTGTGGTAAAGGTCTTCAGTGCTTCAACTGGGAAGAAATAGAAATCTGGTCATGCCTCCGATGATTTTGTACACGTTTATCTCTCTCAATTTCAACACTGACAACCCCTCATATGTAAATGTAAAATCAAATGTACAAAAATTTACTAATTAAAAAGAAATGCTGTTAAATTGTACCTGGAAAATTAAAATTCGAGACAGAATGTTATTTTTTGAAATGTACCAAGTATGGGCAGGGTTGCAGGAGTGGGGGGGGGGGAACATAATGGGCAGGGTTGAAGGTGTGTCGGGAGGAGCATTATGTGGTGGGAATGCTGAAACCTGACTTGAAGAGATCTGTTAAGGTAAGGCAAGTAGATGGCTGAAAGCAATAAGCGCCACTCAAAATTATTCAGGCAAAGACAACATCGTTTCACATATTCAAGGTGTAGAACACAAAGGCATTAACTAGGAAAGAGAAAAAAAGGTTTCATTTATAGAACAGAAGGTGACCCAAATTCAGCCTTCCATAATAGAAACAGCCCAAGGGATCACGGTGTGAATGGGAACACCTTGGATGTATGATCTGTTCAGAATTTCCAAACGCTTCTGAAAACCTTTCTGCACAGTAACAGTTTTTAAAATGGCATCAAGAGGAAGAAAGTGCTTGCGACTATGACATAACACTTTTCATTACTCTGGGGCATCCCAAAGCTGTGAGCTATTGGCAAGTACAATAACAACATTTAAAAGACATTTGGACAGATACATGGATAGGAAAGGTTCAGAGGTATATTGGCCAAACCCTGGCAAAAGGGATTAGCTTAGATGGGCACCTTGGTCAGCATGGACAAGTTGAGCCAAAGACCCTGTTTCCATGCTGTATGACTCTATGACTTTTGTTCTGTAGTTGCTTTGCAAGTAGGGAAGTGTGGTAGCCATTTTGCACAGAAAGCTCCCACAATCAGCCAGGGAATGAATGATCCCATTAGCAGTTGGTTCAAGGATAAACGTGGCCAGGACATCAAGAAAACTCCCCTGATCTTTTCACAAATTGTGCCATTAAAGAATTGACGGCTGTCTGAGAAAGCAGACAAAGGCTCAGTTTGAGTTACCATCTGAAAGACAGCACCTCCAGCAGTGTGGCACTCGCTCAGTACTACATGTCTCAAATTTGTATTATGTGCTTAGTTTGGGACAGGAACTCAGAGATGTAAGTGCCACCATAGAACCAGCAGATGTACCTGAGTGCTTCAGAGCAAAAATGGAGGTGGGGGGCGGGGGGGAGGGCGGGTGGTGGGGGGAAGTTTGGTGCGGTAGGGAGGAGATATTTGACACTTTTTTTTGTCTGCTTACTCAGGAATGGAAGAACAGTCTCCTATCGTGCAGTGTCCCCGAACAAGCACCTGCATCACTATCCCCACCTCTTCCGAGCACAGCTACACACGGCCCGAAAGATGTAAATAGAGAGGTTAAGGAAGGAGTGCAGGGTGAGTCATGGAGCATGGGTGAGAAGGTGCAAAGCACAAGCGCTATTGGCTGCCTGACTCCTTCCATTCCTTCAGTAGCAAGGAATTCTGATCTTGCAGACCCTGTCCTCAACCAGAGATGTACGGGATTGTGTAGCTGAGTCACTTGTGTCAGTGCAAAATGCCCCTGGAAGGTCTGATGAGGAGTTGCTTGTGGGGTCTGCATGGTCAGAAATGGACATAGATCTATGCTGCCACAGTACACAACAAATCTCATTGTGTATGTGCAGAGTCTTCATCAGCATGGCTCGTAGACACATTAGCAAATATTAGCCCAGCCCCAATAATGCTGATGAGGGGCCTTGAGATTGAGCCTGAAGGTATTCCCTAGGTCATGGACTGCTGGGAAATCAGTTACATACAAAATTAAAATAGCTCACAGCTGCCCCAAGTTCAGTCAGGTTGCGACAAGTCTGGTAGAGGCATGGAAGTGGGAGGGGTTGCTGGCTATCACATTGTCGTCATGCCTGGCCCAACAGAATCCCATATATTTACAAATTTTCCTCGCGACGTAGAGGGAGGCTATTGTTTAAAAGATATTTGGACAGGTACATGGATGGAAAAAGCTTAGAGTGATATCGGCCAAAAGCAGGCAAATGGGACTAGCTCAGATAGACATCTTGGTCGGCATGGGCAAGTTGGGCAGAAGGGCCTGTTTCTGTGCTGTATGACTCTATGACTATACTGGCTCACACTGCAATCCCATTCCCCCACTAATTCTCCCTATCACATATTCCCCCAGATTCTACCACTCACCCACCCACCAAGGACAACTTACAGTGGCTAATTAACCTACCAACCCACTCATCTTTAGGACGTGGCAGGAAACTGGAGCACCCAGGGGAACCCACCCAGTCACAGGGAGAATGTGCAAACTCCACATGTACAGCACTGGAGGTCAGGATTGAACCTGGGTCGCTGGAGCTGTGAGGCAGCAGCTTTATAAGCTGTGTCAATGTGACAAACCCCGAGCCCCCCTCCACACAAACAACAAGTCAACAGGACAAGGCAGCCCCCTCCGCACCAGACTCACCTGTAGTTCCCTCACAGTGTATGCTCCAGGGGAGACTGCGCGACACCAGTGTGTCAGCAGGTTGTTGAAGCCTCAGGGTGAGCAGCACAATCAGTCCTCCTGCAGATCAGGAGAAGGTAGCCCTGGAGGAGTTCATGCTGAGAATATAGACCATAATGTGGCAGGACAAATGGGTCTGAACATTATCTGATCAGTTAGTTGGTTAGGATAAAGGCAAGAACCCAACAAAAGGTGGGGGATTGAGAAATAGCTGAATGAACTGCATTTGATTAGTGCCAACCCAGAGAGTTTTATGTCCATTGAAATGTAGAAAACATTGCAACTTGAGTTCCACACAGTAAGGTCCCAACAACAGCATGACCAAAATTTTAGTGAAATTAGTTGAGGGAAGAACATTTGCCAGATCACCGGGATAACTTTCCATCTCAGGTTTGAAAAGTGCCCTGTGATCTTTTATATTCACCAAGGAGGGTACCTAAGGGTCCCAATTTAACATCTCAGCTGAAAGTAGCAAAGCAGTACTCCCATGGGACTGTACCAGAGTGTCAATATGAGCTCCAGTCTCTGCACTGGCACCTGAGCCCTTGACCCTTTGACATGGTCAAGACAGCGGTCCTTGAGTCATGGCTGACACCAGGAGCACAGTTTTGGCTGTTTGTTCTGTTGGTGTGCAGATGAAGCTTTAGAAAGGAAAAACCAGCGTGGGTGCTGACTGCATCAGTGCCTAGTGTGACCAACTGCATTTCTGTTTGGGCAAGTATATACAGTAAAACTCGAATAATCTGGCATTGGAAATCCTGATGGTCCAGCATCTGGCTTCATTCATTGGTCCAGAATCTGAGCCAGGGCTCCAGAATGCAAGCAGGAGTGTGGCCAGGGCTGGTCCTGGACTGTGGGCTAGGTGTGTGACAGGAGGTAGGATTGGGATCCAGAACATGTAGCGCCAGGAAGGTGAGTAGGGTTTGAGCCAAAGCAAGGATCTAGAGTGCTCCAATATTCTCACCCCCTTTAAACTCACTGGGTTCACTTGGAAATTTATTGTACTACTGTGTAACATGCAAAAGAAAGTGAAATAAAAGTATATTTGGGTATCAATAGAAGTAACTCCCAAAAGTTCCAAAATCTGCTAGTCCAGTAGTACTAAAGCCCCAGGTGTGCTGGGTTAGCGAAGTTTTACTGTACATGTTTATCCAACAATTCTACCCTCCCAGTGGGAAGTCTTCTTCACTGAGAGTGTGAGTTAGAGACATGGTGATGAAGTCACAGTCTCTCTATCTTTGGGACCTGCACTCGTTATTGTACCCTGTTGTACTTTATTGCGCCCTGTTCTCAATGCTGTTGTTCCGGCCCACTGCAGCTTCTTTTCTAGACTGGGGCCTCCTTGTGATCAGGCGCAGGTGGTTCCTGAGACCTTGTAAGAAGAACTGTATTAATCTCCAAACTGCAGCAGCAGTTCAGCATTAAGATTTCAGTGGTAACCGCTGGAACCGCAAGAGAAAATTACCAAAACATTTCAAGGCCAATGAAGTGGCTTACAGAAGTACTGTTCAAATGTTCAACTAGTGAACAGCAACATTCCACAACCAGCAATTTCTTGAGCACTTTGTTGAGGTATAGATATGGGCCAGAAGACAGGGGAGAATTCCCCTGATCTTCTTCAAAATACCATCATCGGATTTTTCACGTCCACCTAAGGATGCAGCCAGGCCTTCGCTGACTGTCTCTTCTGAAAGACATCTCTGGCAGTACAGCACTCCCTCAGTGGCAGCCTAGACTTTCCTGTTCATACTCTATTTATTGAAATCTAAGCATTACTCATGAGACCAGCATTTATAGCCCATGCCCAATTGCCCGAGAGAAGGTGGTGCCTGGTGAAAGTGCTCCCACAGTGCTGTTGGGGAGGGAGTTCCAGGATTTCAACCCAGTGAGGAAGAAGGATGCAGCAGTATACTTCTAAGTTAGGATAGTGTGTGACTTGGAGGGGAAATGGCAGGTGGTGGTGCTCCTATTCACCTGCTGCCCTTGTCCTTCTTAGTGGTAGAGTTCACAGTGTGGGAGCTGTTAGAGTAGCTTGGGTGCGTCATAGCTGACCATTTTGTGAAAGGCACAGACCACAACCACTATGCACCAATGGTGGGGGGGAATGAATGCTTAGTGTGGTTGATGGGGTGCCAATCAAGCATGCTGCTTTGATCTGGATGGTGCCGAGCTTCTCGTTGGAGCAACACTTAACCAGGCAAGTGGAGCAGAATTCCATCTGCAACCTTCTGATTCAGAGGCAAGAATGTTACCTCTCGAGTCACGTCTGGCACCTGCTTTCTCACTCCATGGTCAGCCAGTGCTGCCGAAATGGAAATGTTGAAGGTGATAGACAGAAGCCATCCTTCTGCTTTAAAACAAGCCTGGTGTAAAACAGAAGCATTCAGTGAGGAAGCAGGCACTGTCTAGCTAATTCAGTGCTGATGACTAACCAGCACCTAATTGGCATATCATTCATGGCATTGCACTCTGTCCAGGTGACCATGTGCATGCAATTAATAACTTACTTCACCATCACTGTCCACTTCCCAAACACAAGGCAACCCACCCCTTCACACCCATAACCTCATCACCCCTCCACCCAACATTTCCAGCACATTCAATCATCCCACTACACCTTCATCCTCCCCAACATGCCCATCACACCCCTACCCCAAACACCAACCCAACCACCCCCATCTTTGCCCCGCTACCATGCCCCACCACATGCCTGCACCTATCCCACCACACACCCTTACCACACCCACAAGAAATCTGCATCTCAGACACACGACTCCACATTCTTTCTCACTTCATAGTGGGATTGAATGTAGTTAGATTTGAAGATAGTTGCCAGGATCAGAGGGTGTTAGTCCATAGGGAAGATGGGTTTTCTTTTGGAATGAAGTATACTGAGTATACTTGGAATGAAGTTATTGAAATCTTTTTTGTATAACTTATGTTGCTAATTTATGTTTTTCTTGTGAATGTTGTGTATCTTATGCTATGTGTCTGTGATGCTGCTGCAAGCAAGTTTTTCATTGCACTTGTGCATACATGTACTCGTGCATATGACAATAAACTCAACTTTGATTTTGGTACACAGTATGATGAGAGACCCACATAAAGAGCACAGGCAAAACCCATTTCCCTTAGCAGAGATGTCAATAACCAGACGTCACAGATCTAAGGTAACTAGTAGAAGGATTAGTGAAGGAATTTTTTCTCAACCACTAAGAAGTGGGGGTTTGGAACTCACAGACTGAATGAGCAATGAAGGAGACGCTCTTATTACAGTAAAAATTTACCAGCATGAACTACAAAGCTGCAGACTAAGCATTGTGCAAGGTAACTTCCTATCAGCAGGCAGAGGCCCAAACAGCTAAATGACCCCTTTCTGTGATGCAGATTTCTATGATTTTAGCAATGCAGTTACTGCTACAAAATGTATCTGCCACCTCCCCAATGTGACACAGCTGGGATTGTCCATGGAAACACAAAAAATTCCAGGGGTGTGGTGATTTTAACAGCACGACCAGATGGTAGAGTTTGCCCGGTGACTCACTGCTTTTCAGTTAGTCCTGGGTAGTTGTGTCAGGGTCAGCTGACCTACTGAGTGATCTGCCATAGAATCAGCCAGTTCCATTGCTGGGAAGTTGTTCACTGCAATATCCACTTCAAATTTGTGTACTCGGAATATCTGCACCATAGCAGTCTGCTGGTGGCATTGCCACCGCTGCAATGTCTGATGTGTACAGGCATCCAAAACACAACATTCATTCAATGTCTTCAATGATAGTAATAATAAGCCCAACAGTTTAACAGTAATTCAGCCATTAGCCTTAGTTCAAGATATTGTTGCATCAGAGTTATGTTACTGGCTGCTTTCCTGGATTGACACGAGAATGAATATTTGAGGGTCGTCTGGTTGGGTGATTTATTAGCTGGATGAATGTCTGTGTGGATTGTTCAGGGAATAGATGGATGGATAACGGGGCAGAGAGTTGATCTTGCCAGCTAGAGAAATGAGTAGTTGGAATAAATAAAGAGAATAAGATGGCTGGATCAACGATTGACTGGCTGTTTTAAGAATGGATATATTTCATGCACACAGGATGAACATATGAATGGCTAGATGGGCTAATGGACAGGTGAATGGATATATTGAAATGCATTGATGAATGGACGCACAGGGAAGTGGTCAGAAGGATGAACAACTAGTTAACTCCATCTCTGGCCAAATGACTAAATCCATGGACGGATACTAGATCGATAATTGGATGGACAGATAGGTGTTTTGAAAAAATGAATAAAACGATGTAGTAATGGACAGAAGGCTGGATGAACAAATAGGTGGCTGGCTCAGCATTTCACTTGATGCCTGACAGGCTGGCTACCTGAGTGGGTTGTTGCTTGGTGTGCAGGCACATGGATGGATGGTGAATAAACTGACCCGTCAGATGTATGGTTGCTTTGGATATTTGGGGGCTTAATAGATGCTGGTGAGATGATAAACTGGCAGGCTTAATAGTGGTTCAGTTAATTAGTTAGGCTTTATAAATGAATGACTAGACAAAGAAAGAGCTGGCAGCTTAATTGGTGCATATGAATGCATTCATAAACTACGTGGATGAATAGACTGTTTGATGACTGATTGGTTAAATGATTTACTTGACAGTTGGTGGGATGAATGAATTTTTAGCTGAATGGTAGTATTGTTCACTGGATTGATCAGTGTATAGGTTGAATAGAAATATGGCTACTTCATCTTGTTAAATGACATTGAATTTCTTATTAGATGTCTGGTTGGGTGGATAGTTGGCTATCTATTTGGATATTAGATTAGATTACTGGATGCTTGGATTATTGGTTGAATGGGTGGATCATCTGAAGTAATGTCAAACAAATGATGGATGGTTGATTGGCTGAGTGGACGGTTATCTAGGTGTATATATTACCGATAAATTGGCATAATTGGGTTACTGGCTGTTTTGATCGCTGACTTGCTGGGTGGCTAAACAACTGATGGAAGAATGAACATAAGGGTACAATGAAAGAAATAATGTTGCCAATTGGATGGCTGGAAAATCCAATGTTTAGCTGGAGGGAGATAATGATAAACAGTAATAGGCTTGGCAAATGGATGGAGGTTGAAGGGCTTGCATGATAGATGAATGAGAAGACAAATGGATATATAACTTCCTATTTGACTGGCTGGATACACAGAATGGATAGAATTGGTGGCTGAGTGGGCCAAAGGAAAGGTGACAGGTGAACTTGATGAAAAAAATGGATTTCCCTTGATATAGTCTTCCTGTCCTCAGTCGAAATCGAATTGCATGAATGAGACACAAAATTGAACAAAACCGCAAATTTCCACTTAAAAGGGTTCAAGAGGAACGTTAATGTTTATTCCAACGGCCAATGTGGATATAAATCATTCAGAAACAGTCTTGTTCTCAACAAAAAAAAATCCCTGTAACCATAAAACTCCAACAATCTGCCATCCAACCATACCGAAATGCTGGTAGTTTGGCATCTGGCTCACCGGGTGACGTATGCCGTGTTTGCCTCTCTCTATCGACTAACAGGGGCCCCAGTTGCCACGCTCCACTCTGGCTCACGAGTCCTGTTTCCTCTGCTCTCTTTAAACTGACCAGGGCCCCATTTTGCACACTCACTTTAAATATATATATTATAATATTGTGCGACAATCTGAAGAAAAAAATATTATACAAGAAAAAACATAAGGCCCCGATTGGAGTATCTAGAACTAGGGGTTCACTGTTTAAAACGAAGGAGTCCACATTTAACTTGGAGGTGGGCTGACTTCTTCTCTCTAAGTTAAGGAAATCTCTTTCTCAAAGGGTGGTAGAAGCAGAGTCTTTCAAAATTGTTAAGACAGAGGTAGATATATACTCGATAAACAAGGATGAAAGGTTATCGCGAGTAGAGAGCATTGTGGAGTTGAAGCTGTGAACTTACTGAGTGACGGAACAGGCTAAGGAGCCAAGTGGCCTACTCATGCTCCGAATTCATATGCTCATGTCACAATCCATACATAAAATCATTCTCTCGGTGCTAGATTCCTTAGTAGTAAGTATATCTTAGTATGTTGTTTAAAAACAAGGCAGAGCACACAGAGCGACGTTCATGTCAATAAAATTCATTGTTTCTGCAGTGATAACATATGCAGAGGCTGAAACAGGACAGCTAGTGGAGATGCAGTGTTACCAGCCGTAATGTCTGGATTTCCACATTAAATTGAATGTGCTGAAACACTAGAGAATGCTGATAATTTTACATAATACTGACAGATAATAATTTTACTGTCACTACAAATGTAAACTCCAGGCCAATAAAATCATTGGAAGTTAATTAAGGAACATCTTGAAATCAACTTCTATTTGAAGAAATTGTTTATTCCAGCAAATAAAATTAATTTACAATATCCTACTCCATCCTTAATAAACCTATTCAGAGATTTGGAGCCAAATCCCATTGATTTTGGTGCTTTAAAAGTGGCAGCAGGACATCATTGTTCCTGTGAAGTTTTTGGGCATCTTGCCTAATGACACCACACGATGAAATAATATCATTGGCACAGTGTATGTTGCATTCATCACACTCTAACTTACAATGCGAAATCATCATGGACCTGGTGTGGGACACCATGTACTCTACTGCTCTTCCACACAATGTGTTTTTTTCTCCAAAAGCAATAGCAATCCAGTTTGAATATATATTTATAAGGATGGTAATTGAAAAATCAATAAAATATTCAGCTGCAGTTTCACTGCAGGAAGTTTTTAACTGGGAATTTACATTTTTCCTTAGTTCCAATGGGAAGTCTGTGTCGTGGTCTGAACCAGGAACAGGACGGCCAGCAAAGGGACAGCACATGTGGCATAGACTCTCTGTCCACGTGAAGAGTAAAGACGGTGCCTCCAATCAGACAGCTGTCATCAAACCCCTGACCAAACCGTATCAGAACCAGATCAAAACCCTCAACTTCTCTGACGTCAGCACAAAAGCCCTTTACAATGTAGAGGAAGAGGATGAAAATGATCCTTTGAGACCTGATGTTCCCAATAGTCCAGAGATGATGTTAGAGGGACGAGCAATGTCTATCACGCAGCTTAAAGAGATAGAAGATCCCGAATATTTCATTTCTGATCAGATGCAAAAAGGCGTTTCGGTCATGGATCACTTGCACGGAGTGCCCAATACATTTAAACCCAATATGATTGACCTTAATTCAATGCTTGCTGTGCCGGTGTCAGGTAACGGGATGAATCCACTGTACCAACTCAATCAGGATGTGCTTCCGCTGCAAATGACAACCTTCAGTCCTCAACCCATCTCGCCCGTTGAAGAGGAATGCGAAAGATTTGACCTCATAGGTGACTTCATGTACGACAGCACTGAGAACCCGGACGAGCTGCCCACCCCCAACAAACTTACCTTGGAGGACTCTCCGGCGCTCACTCCACCCTCTCCCTTCAGAGATTCGGTGGCATCCGGCAGCTCGGTTCCCAGCTCGCCCATCTCCGAGTCGGTGCTGTGCACCCCGCCGAACGTAACCTACGCTTCTGTCATTCTGAGAGACTACAAACAAACTTCCTCCACTCTGTGAAGGCTTAGCCCCTGTGGCCAGAGTCAACGTTGCCGGGAATTTCAATGTAACATAGACAGGGGGTGGGGGAGGGAGGAGGGATGTTGGGAGGGAAGGAGGGGGTTACCTTCTGCCACAGTGCAAGTCGTAAAGAGCTTGAAAATTAAGAGGAAAACCAGCATGTGTCATTCCAATGGTCACCTGCAGTTGTGGATAGGGTTCCCCAGTTGGGTCCAGGATATGTCTACGTTCTACAGCAATTCTGAACAATAGTTTCCAAAGTATTACTGTATAGATAGATATGGTTTTAAAAAGTCCCATTTTAATGCATATCTTTTTTCTCATGTGAAATAGTTGTTAGATGACAATTACTGGACAGAGTGATCTTCTTGCCGTTGCAATTGCAACCTGTTAAACCACCCATCAGGTACCTGCCGCTCTGGTTTTATTTTCCTGTCTTGTTCGTTGGGTAGCAAAGACTGTAACTTATTTATAAAACAAAGCTGAAGATTAGCTCTTCAATAATAATCCTATTTAAATCCTTTAGGTTTTGTTTTGGTTTCTAACCGAATGAGATCAGCAGGTCACAACGCAACGGCAACGTCTGCTGCACTTTCTTACTCCAGAGGGTGGTGGTGTTACTGGCTTTAATTGGAAATAGGCTGCATCCAATGGAAAGAGTGAAAATAATTGGATATTTCCCGTCACTCAAGCTCTGTGACCTCATTTTGCAAGTGGCTGAGATTGAGTCCATGAACATGACTTACATGTAACTATCCTTCACTGCGTTGTTCTTTCATCGGGGGGGGGGGGGGGGTAGAATTATCCCACCTTTATTTTGAGCAGTTGCCAGAGATTGGGCCTTTAAACACTTCACCTGTCACAAGATACAGGGCGCGTTATTTCTTCCAGTCATGAGAAATGCCAGATGTTGACATGGTATAAATGGCTCAGAACCAGCCCTGCCCTGTGACTTCAGGCCCAGATCAATGTGGACGACACAAAGCCATTCTGTAAAACAGAAGGCTGTCAGTTCAAGGGCAATTCAAGACTAATGCAGGTCTAGCCAATGCTACCATATCTCATGAAAAATATCAAAAATGATTTTGAACTCAGTTGCAAAATAATGGGAGGATCTATTGATGCACTGTCAACTTGCTGTGGATCACCAGAAATAATCAGAAAACTGACTCATCTGCAGCATGGCTTATTATCCTTATTCTTTGGAAAGTAATCACCTGTTGAAGATCCTGCAGGACCATAACAAAACAGGGACTAGACTTGCTCATCCTTCTTGACTTGCCTGTAGCCTTTGACATAGCTGGCCACATCATTCTCCCTCTTATGCCTTCCAGCTTGATGGATCTCAGCTGGATCTATTCTTGAAGACAGATAATCATCTGCAATGGCTTCACTTCCACCATTAAGGTCTCTCCTTTCCCCCTTCCTTATTCTCATCCACTTGCTGTTTCTTGGCATCAACTCCTGAAAACACATCAATTTCCACACGGACATTTGTGACTCACCTCATCACCACCCCTTCTGACCCCCTTCATCTCTCTGAATTCTAGTGTGTTTCTCAGATTTCCAGGATAGGATAAGCAGAAATTTATTTCAATTAAACACTGGGAAGACTGTAGCCCTTTTCTTTGGTCCCCACTGTCAACTCTCTATCCTAGTCATTGACTAGCTATCAACCCCATCCATCTCCCTAGCAACCGCCTAAGAGTGAATGCATTTGACTTGCTGTCATATTTAACTTTAAGTTGAGTTTTAAACCAGATATCCATCCCATACCTCCCCCCCCCCCCCCCCCCACAGCTCCCCTGCCTTACCTCATTGGCTGCTTATATCTCCAGCACATTGCTTCTCACCTCCCTCGCTCTACCTTCTGTAAACTGCCCATGTCTTAACTTGCACTGTTAGAATCCACCAATTGACACTATGCTTGCTGAGATACACCGTGCTTCAGTCTATCAACAACTTGATCATAAAATTCTCATCTATGTTTTCAAATCTGACCATGACCTCATCCCGATCTCTACAATATCCTCAGACTGCTCCAACTCTGACTGATTTTAAATTGCTTCACCATGGGCACTAGCAGTTATTCCTTCAACTATCAGGACCCTCAGCTCTGCAATTCCTTCCTTGAGCCCCCCCCCCCTTTATTTCTCCAAGTCACTCCTATCTCTAACCAATATTATATGTGGCTCTGCATCAAATTTTGTTTGAGAATGCTCCTTTAAAGCACCATAGAACATTTTACTATGTGAAATACACCATGTAAATAAGAAGAGGTTGTTATCATTGTTGGTAACACTTTGTAGTGACGTATAATGGGCATATACAGTACAAGATGTAGAAAATGCACAACAGTTGCATTTATTTACAGAAAAAAATTAACAATTCAGCACTGATTCACTACGTAAAGAGGTAAATAAGCACCTTGTTAAAGACCTGACCCAGAGAGCCCTGTCTTTATTCTCCTACCTAGGCTACAGTTATCTCTAATTGGCACTCGCACAAGTCACAATGGATGTGGACAAATGATAACAAATGGAAATTAAGAGCTTCTCCAATATGTGACTGCAGCAATCAGGAACAGACTTACAAACAACCCAATCCATAAACATGAAGGAGCTATCACAGCAGTACAGTCCATCACCCCAGATGCAATTATCTGGTTTCAACGTTTAGGTGTTAAATTACAGATTCATACAAAAGAGAGACTAAGTAAATGAACCTGAGGGTAAACAAAAGAGATCTTAACAATCCCAGCTGTGATTTTTCAGAGATTTCTTCAGAATCTTGAATAAATAGCTACAGAGCAACAATTTTCCATGGATAGTAGTTATAGTGATCAAAGGTACCATATTTATGATGCAACTTGCTTCTCAATGGCACAGAGAACCCTTGTCATATCTAATTTCAATGCATTCTTGAGAAACATACAGTTCAACATATTATTTCTTCTTTTTCATTTGCAACCCTTAAGATTTCTGACAGTCTGATTTGTATTCTGTGTAAATGATTCTACAAGGACCTTTTAAAAAAAATATTTGTAAGAATCTTTCAAAGGTCGAAAGTACAAATTTGAGGAACTTTGGCCAGAAATTGATGTTTTTACAAATTCTGTTGTGTGAATTTAGAAATGCTGATCATAGCATTTGCAATATTCCCAAATTTTAGGTGATGTTCTTTATTTCATAAATCCCACTCCTGACATTTCATCCTTGGCATCACTTTGCAAGAAACACTACTGGGGCGATCTTGCAATTTGCCAATATTAATGTAGTGCATTGCTACATTCTACAAAAAGGAATTTTTACTTTTAACAGGTTTTGGCCTTGATTCAGTTGGAAGCAATCTTACCTTAGACAGAAGGTTGTGGATTCAAGACTAGGATTACAGTGCAGTATGAATTTGACATATAAATAAAGCCCCATGTTCTCTTCGATGCACCTAAAGATCCCAGGGCACTAGTCATAGAAAAACACTGGGGTTCTTCCTGTTGTTCTGGTCGATATATGTCTCACTACCAACATTACTGAGATTAGTTGAATCTTATGTTGACGCTTGTAGAGCTTGATCTGCACAAATAACCATTACATTTCCTACATTACAATAGTGACTACCTTAGTGGCAGAAGTTGCTTTAGGATGTCAAGATAATTGCTATGTTCTTCCTTTTTCACACTAGTGTTCTGAAGCTTCTCTCTCAAACAGAAAGTTGACAGCATATAAGGTGGTCCCACCAAGCCTGTAACAACTCTGTGTAAGAGTAATCCAACTAATTTCACTCCCCCACCTCTTCTTAGCAACCCTGTAATTCTGTTTTCTTTCAATTACCTATCAACTTTCCTTTGAATGTTATGATTGAATATGCCTCCAAAACATACCTTAGCAGTGCATTCCAGACCCTAAACACTTGCTGCACAGAAAAGTTACTTCTTATGTCATATTTGCCGCATTGCCAATTATCTTTGGATCCTTTCACCAAACAGGAACAATTTCTCTCAATCTACCCTGTTCAGCCCCTTCATGAGATTAGATACCTCCATCAGAACCCCTCTCAACCTCCTCTATTCCAAGGAGAACAACTGCAGCTTTTCCAGTCATCCATATATTTATCTTTCCTAAAGTTAAGCGCCCAAAACTGGAGGAAATATGCCAGTGGTGGCCAAACCAGTGTCTTACAAATGTACATCACGATTTCCTTGCTCTTCTACTCTGGGCTTCTATTTATAAATCCTGGGATCCCATAAATAGTTTTTTATAACCATTTTCTCAACCCTACCACTTTCAACAATTCATGCAAATATACTGCCTCTCCCTTTTCTTCCTAATAAAATGTAACAACCAGCATTTTCTCTGCTATATTTCATTTGCCACATAGCATTGATTCCACAAGCCTGCCTCTATCATGTTGAAGCTAATTACTCCTCATAGTTCACTACATTTCCTACATTAACTTATTAGCACCTATCAGGTTCCTTATGAGCTACATTGATGGCCAGCGGATAAGTGTTACAGGAACCAAGCCTTGCAAAATTGGCCTTTAAATATTTAATGATTTCTTCAAATTATTCAATGATCCTCTTCTGATTAATGTCACAAGAGTTAGCAGGCTGCTGCACTGTGCTGATCAGCAACTTTGACACTGAAAAACCCATGACCTCTGCCACCTGGAAGATCAAAGTCAGCATACATGTAGGTGCACCATCACCTCCAGGTTCTTCTCCGAGACACAAATCAGCCCGACTTGGATGTGTTTTGCTTTTCTTTAGTCAACGCCGAGTCAAAATCCCAGAACTCCCCATTTAACAGCATTGCAGGAAACATCTCCACCATAGGGACTTCAACCATTCAAAACAGTGCATTTCACCACTATCCCAAGGGTAATTATTGCCAGTGGTGCACATATCTCAATAATGAGTAACAGACAAAAAAAAAATCAGCACTGAAGCAGCTCTTGATTAATGAGGGTAGGGACACAGGTAAGGTGCTTGATCCAAGGAGAAAGAAGCAGAGAAAATGCTGGTTGTTACACTTTATCTCAACCCTAATTCATAAAAGCATAATGATCAGTAATTATGCCAGCTTCCAGTCATATTTTTTTAACAGTATCACTAAAATTAAAGTCAAATGTCTGAAATACATGGTCAAGTCAAGGAAAAAGGGAACATGAATTTTGCTGATGATAAAGCAATCAATCAGCAAGTGAGAAATGCACAACCGATTCAGTTCTGTCTTGACCGTACCATTTGCTATAATGCCAACACAAAGACTGACAAGTTTTTCAAGTAACCCAACATAAATCAAAATTGCACTCCTTTACCTGAGTTTTCCACATGGGGACCTTGACACAATGCAAGGACGCATTAGAAATCTAGGACAACTAATTCTAGTGGATTTCAATGTCCAATTTGCTGTCGTCTCCTGATAGATGAGCCAATTGCAGAGATCTATGTGTAAAGGAAAAACTAATATTCCCAGTCCTGTGGGTCCAGTTCACTTTCTTCTTCAATATGATCTCAACATGAAAAAAAGAAACCTTGAACTTTTGTAACAACTCAGTGAAAACAGCCTCAAATCCTAACCTGGACACAAGAATTCCTTTTTAAAATATTACAGCAAGTGTTGCTTTCAATGTTAAGTAGTACCCAAATCCTTAGAATAATGATTATGTAATTTAGCTAAATTAGGAGCTGAATTGATAGTAATTATTGGTTGTGCACTGTTAACCGTATATGAATTTAAAAATCTAATTGCGAGTTTGCTATTCAACTTTTATGATCTTGTAAACTGCAAATGTAAGAAATAATGCTTAGTCAAGGTAACATAATTCAAAAGCAAATGGTAATAAAAGAAGTTTCTTTAACTCTGGTAAGATATTTTCTATTGCACAAAATCCTCTTTTCAACATTTTTTTGTTTGAAAATATGCCTGGTGCAGCAATATACAATAAATTTTTGATATTTAATTTTAAATCACATTTCTTTGATTTAAACTGTTGCACTGACATTAGCTCCAACAATGCCTTGACTTGAAAAACTCTCAACCTTGCTTTCAAATCACTACATGGCCACTCCCACTTTTAGCTCTGTAACAACCTGCAATCCTTTGAGAGGTCTGTGCTGCAACTTTTCTGCTCTCCCATAAACACCCTTTCTTTTATTGCTCCACTTTATCCTTTGAAATTCACTCCTGAAACATATCCCTCTCCTCTAATTTAAGGTGCTGCTTAAACTCTGCCTTTTTCACCAAGTTTTTAGTTACCTGCCTTGGTATCTGCAAATGTGTCTCATCAAATGTTACTTAGTAATACTCCTGAGAAATATCGTGGGACATTTTACCTCATTAAAGGTGCTACACAACTGTGAGTTGTTATATATCTATGATTTATTAGGTTTCTGGAAAATCTACCGGTTTTAATTCTAGTTGGTTGCAGCTGGTTTGGATTAGTCACTGGTTAATCTGTAACAAATAACTTCAGAGACAATTTCTATCTATTGACTGTAATTAAATAAAAAGGTATGAAATATTGGTCTTATACCATTCGATACATTATTGTTCAGCTGAGAATATTGTTTGAATGTTAGTGATACTCTTAGGAAAATATCGAAGAGAAAATATGGGTAGTAAAGGTATGCTCTACCTGTAACACAGAAGGATACCATTAGGCCAATCAAATCCATGCCAAAACTCAACAGATAAACCCAACTGGTCCCGCTTCCTCTGCTTATTTCCCTGAAGCCCTACAACTTATTCTCTCTCACACATAACCATCAACTCCCCTTCAATAATTTGGCAACATTGTTAACTGCTGTTCCACCACACTGCCACTAGTTGGAGAATCAATGCAGTAAATTATTCAGAATTTACTAATTTCCTACGTTTTAATGAATCGCTGGTACCCCTGGATTAAGCTCCATGCAATGCCTCTCCCTACCAGAAGAACCACACAATTAAGGCCATGCATGAATATAACGTACAACTTCTCTGCCACACCACCAAAGTTGTCTGTTCTTAATCTACTCGTCTTTCCCTTTCCTTGTGAAGTTTTAATCCTTCCCCTCACCTTCTCAGGTACCGGCTGTGGGGAAGTGGTAGCACTCTGGCTTGTGGATTCTGTTCAGAGACTTGAACACAAAATCTAGGCTGATGTGCCCATGCAGTACCAGGAGAGTGCTACACTCTCACAGGTGTCGTCTTGTGGATAAGTCATGTGACTCCTCTCTTGGGTTTATGTAAAGATCCCACAATTGTATTTCAGAGAACATGGAAGATCCTGGCCATAATCCCTCCCCCAACCAACCTCACTGATAGAGATGATCTGGATATTATCATACTGCTGTATGTGGTGGATGCAAACTTGCTCTCATTTTTCCTACATTACAACAGTGATTATACTTCAGAAAGGTGCTTAATTAGCTGTAGACTGCTTTAGAAGAGCTGAGCGAATAGAAGGTGCTATACAAACACAAGCTCTTCCTTCGACTCCAGGCATGGCACAGTGACACAGCTAGTACAGCTTCTGCCCTACAGCACCTGCCATCCAGGTTCAACCTTGACCTCCAGTGCCATCTGTGTGGAGTCTGCACATTCTCCCAATGACCACATGGGTTTCCCCCAGTTTCCTCCCACATTCCAAAAGTGTGAGGATTGGTTAACTGGCCACTGCAAACTGCCCCAGTGTAGAGGCGACTGGTACAATCTGGGGATAGTTGATGGGAATGTGAGAAGAATAGAATGGCTTAGTGTAGTCTAAAAATGGATGCTTGGTGGGGTATAAGGCTTGTTTCCATTCCTTGTCTCTCTATTACTCTAAACCAACCAATCCACCAAACCAAAGTTTATACTCACAACTCAGACCAGCTGGTTACAACAGTGAGCCCACAGCATCAATAATTTCTGATTCACTACTTTCCATGAACTTCAGATCATATTCTGACACAGATATTTGGCCTTTTATTTTAATTGTTTGACTAGGTGCTTATGAACCCTGTAACCTGGAGCTTGTCAGATTCATACAGTTCTCTGCATTTGGTGAAGAGAAATAATAATGGTGGAAGTTTGATGAGTTGGAACTAATCAGTTATTTCACAGGCACCTTGAATTTACTCGCTCTTATTGTTCAGAGTATAATTCACTGGTCTTGTAAGTCAACACATTTGGCAAATTAGTCAACCCCAAAATTTCCAGGATTCCTTTATGAAAACACAGAATCTTCCATTCACTTCACAGGATGGAGAAAGGGAAACTTATGATATTGATCCTAACCCAGACAACTCCATCATTTGAGCTCAGTAGATTTAACACACTTTGTAGCCTGGCTGTGAACATGTGTCGACTTGAGGCTTGTGAACCAGTATTCAAAATCCATCCTACCTACCCTGTACTTTGGTACCGTCTCCCAAAGACCCAAACAGACAGAGCAGGAAAGAAGAGGCTTCATCCAAACAACCTGTCTGATAAGGACCACTTCTTCACCACCTGCCATTACACGTCCTCTCCCACCAGACACCTGCTCACTCCTCCGCACCCACTTTCACCTCCCCTCCCAGGTCTACATTCATGGTAAACAGCAGAAACAGTATGTAACAGACAGAAGTAAGCAATCCCACAACCAGCACATCACAAAGTACTGCAGCTTCACCAAATCTAAATGCGAATGGTAGCAAACAATCAAATGGCTAACAGGAATATCCCTCCCTCCTCAACCACGAGTCCTAAAAATAAGGCTGAAGCATTCACAACCAAGTACAGGCAAAGGATCGTGCATTTTAGCTTCCTTGGAGATCCCCACCAAATGTGGACCAAATGAAGTGAAAATGACTGCCCTTGACATCAAGGTAGTGCTTGACCTAGCCAATGGGCAAAAGGAGGAAAATGCTCCACTGCTCAATAAAACTTGCACAAAGGAAAATAGTTCTGGTTGTTAGACATTAATCATCCCTGGGAACTCCTGTACATCAGTACAGAGGAGTTCCCAGGCCCAACCATCTTCAGATGTTTCATAAGTGACGTTCCTTCTATCATACGGTCAGAAAAGGAGATGTTTGCCAATGATTGTGCAATGCTTGGCTGCATTCGCAACTCCTCAGCAAATAAAACCCCTTAACCCCATTCCCCAACACCCCATCTAAGCCCATTCCACACCACCCCTCCCCCATTTAGCACCACTTCTCCCATTCCCCACCTCCCCATCACATTCCACCCCCATACCCCCCTCCCCACTCCCTGCCCCCATTCCCTCACTTCCTGTTCACCCGGCCCCCCCCATTCACCCCACTCCCCCTCACCCCATGCCCCCTCCCTCACTCCCATCCCCAATCCCCCTCACTCCCATCCCCAATCCCCCTCACTCATCTGCCCCTATTCCCTTCTACTCCCCATTCCCCCTCCCTCACTCCTCATTCTCCCATCCCCCACCCCATTCCCCCCTCACTGCCCCTCATTCCCTTCCCCCACCTCCCCATTCCCCACCTCCCCTATTCCCCTTCCCCATTCTCCCTCTTTCCACCACCCCATCTCATTCCCCATCCCTCACTTATTCCTCCACTCCTACCTCATTACCTGCCCCCATTCCCCCATCTTCCCTGTTCACTCTGCCCCCATTCACCCCCACTCCCCCTTATTCCCACCATTCCCCCTCCACCCCTTTCCCCCTCCCCACCCACTATTCCCCCTTGCCCCATTCCACCATCCCCCATTACCCTGTCCCCACCTCATTACCCCCTCCCCATTCCCCCTCATTTATTCCCCCTCCCCACTCCCATTTCCCCTCTCCCACCTCATTCCCTGCCCCCATCCCCCCACCTCCCCTGTTCATCCGGCCTCCAATTCACCCCTGCTCCCCATGCCCCCTCCCTCACTCCCACTCCCCCTCACTCAACTGCCCCCATTCCCCCTCCCCAATCCCCCTCCGCTCCACCATTCCCCCTCACACATTCCCCCATCCCCCACCCCATTTCCCCACATTCCCTGCGCCCATTCCCCCAACCCTATTCATCCTGCCCCCATTCACCCCCGCTCCCCCTTCCCACCCCATTCCCCCTGCCTCACCTCCCCCATTACCCCCTCATTCCCCTTCTCCATTCCCCCTTTCCCCTCACCCTCATTCCCCTATCCACATTATCCCATCCCCATTACTCCCTCCCCATTCCACCCTCATCCCCCCTCCCTCATTCCCCCTCCTCCTCCCCATCCCCATTCCCCCTCCTCCCCCTCCCCATATCCCCTTCCCTCTCTTCCCCCTCCTTCCCCCTCTTCCCCCTCCTTCCCCTCCCCATTCCCCCTCCTCCATTCTCCCTCTTTCCCCCTCCCCATTCCCCCACCTTCCCCCTCCCCATTCCCCCTTCCACCTCTTTCCCCCTCCCCTCCCCATTCCCCCCTTTCTCTTCCCCCCTCTTTCCCCCTTTCTCTTCCCCCCTCTCCCTTCCCCCTCCTTGCCCCTCCTACTCCCTCCTCCTCCTCCTATCCCCCCTTCCTACCCCCTCCCCATTTCCCTCTTTCCCCTCCTTCCTCCATTTCCCCCTCCCCATCCACCCTCCTTCCCCCTCCTCCATTTCCCCCTCCCCCTCCCCCCTCCTCCCTCCTCCATTTCCCCCTCCCCCTCCCCCCTCTTTCCCCCTCCCCCTCTTTCCCCCTCCCCATTCCCCTCCCCCTCCTTCCCCCTCCCCATTCCCCTCCCCCCTTTCCCCCTCCCCCTCCCCCCCTCTTTCCCCCTCCCCCTCCCCCCTCTTTCCCCTCCCCATTCCCCTCCCCCTCCCCACTCCCCTCCCCCCTCTTTCCCCCTCCCCCCTCTTTCCCCCTCCCCCTCCCCCCTCTTTCCCCTCCCCATTCCCCTCCCCCTCCCCATTCCCCTCCCCCCTCTTTCCCCCTCCCCCCTCTTTCCCCCTCCCCCTTCCCCTCCCCCTCCTTCCCCCTCCCCATTCCCCTCCCCTCCCCCTCCCCATTCCCCTCCCCTCCCCCTCCCCCTCTTTCCCCCTCCCCCTCCCCCTCTTTCCCCCTCCCCATTCCCCTCCCCCTCCCCCCTCTTTCCCCTCCCCCTCCCCCCTCTTTCCCCTCCCCCTCCCCCCTCTTTCCCCATCCCTTCCCCTACCCCCTTCCCCCTCTTTCCCCCTCCCCATTCCCCCTCTTTCCCCCTCCCCCTCCCCCTTCCCCCACCATTCCCCCTTCCCCTCCCCCACTTCCCCCTTCCCCTCCCCTCCCCCACTTCCCCCTTCCCCACCCCCCCTTCCCCCTTCCCCACCATTCCCCCTTCCCGTCCCCTTCTCCCCCCAACATTCCCCCTTCCCTTCCCCTCCCCCCTCCCCCTACCATTCCCCTCCCCCCTCCCCCTACCATTCCCCCTCCCCATTCCCCACATTCCCCCTCCCCCACATTCCCCTTCCCCCATTTCCCCCTATCCCCAACATTCTCCCCTCCCCCCAACATTCCCCCTTCCCTTTCCCCCTCCCCCTCATTCCCCCTTCCCCTTCCCCCCATTCCCCCTTCCCCCCTCCCCCCTCCCCCCATTCCCCCCTCCCCCCATTCCCCCTTCCCCTTCCCCCCATTCCCCCTTCCCCCCATTCCCCCTTCCCCCCATTCCCCCTCCCCCTCATTCCCCCTTCCCCTTTCCCTTTCCCCTCCCCCCTTCCCCTTCCCATCCCCCTCCACCCTCTTTCCCCATCCCCCTTCCTTCACTCCCCCTCCTACCCCATTCCCCTCCTGTTCCCCAGCCCCCATTCTCCCCTCCAACTCCTGTCCCCATTTCCTAACTCCCCGTATTCACCCCATTCCCCCTCTCCTCCTTCAATCTGCCCCGTCCCACACCGACTCTAACTGCTGACTGTCACCCTGTTGCCCAGCCTCGGCTCCTAGTGCATGCCTGTCCTGGGAGGAGGAGGTTCTGAGCCGGGGCGGAGCTGGGCGACGAGGCGGAAGCGGCGGGGCTCGGTGGCTGGCGACGGGGCTCGGGCGGATGGCGGGCACCAGGAGCAGCAGCATGGTCAGCACCGAGCATCTGTTCAAGGTGCTGGTGATCGGGGAGCTGGGCGTGGGCAAGACCAGCCTCATCAAGCGCTACATCCACCAGCTCTTCTCGCAGAACTACCGCGCCACCATCGGCGTAGACTTCGCCCTGAAGGTCTTGCACTGGAATTCGAGCACTCTGATCCGCCTCCAGCTCTGGGACATCGCAGGTAGGGGGTAGAGAGTGGAGAGTGCGGGGGGCGGGTGCATGAGTGCTCGAGGAGGGGGGCAGTGAGGGAGTGAGTTTGAGGGAGAGGGGAGGGGGAGGAGAGGGGAGGGGGAGGAGGGGAGGGGGAGGAGAGGGGGAGAGGGGGAGGGGAGAGGGAGAGGGGAGGGGGGGGAGGGGGAGAGGGGGAGGGGGGGAGGGGGAGAGGGGGGGAGAGGGGAGGGGGAGAGGGGGGGGAGGAGGGGAGGGGGAGAGGGGGGGAGGAGGGGAGGGGGAGAGGGGGGGAGGGGGGGGGGGAGGGGGGGGGGGAGGGGGGGGGGGAGAGGGGGGGGAGGGGGGGGGGAGGGGGGGGGAAGGGGGGGAGAGGGGGGGAGGGGGGGGGGAGAGGGGGGGGGGGGGGAGGAGAGGGGGGGGGGGGGAGGTGAGAGGGGGGGGGGGGGGGGGGGGGGGGGAGAAGGGGGGAGGGTGTGGGAGGGAGAGGGGGGGAGGGGGGAGGGGGGGAAGGGGGAGGAGGGGAGGGGGGAGGGGGGTAGTGGAGGGGGAGGAGGGGGGGGGGAGGGGGGGAGGGGAGGGGGAGGAGGGGAGGGGAGGGGGGGAGGGCAGGGGGGAGAGGGGAGGGGGGAGGGGGGGGGGAGGGCAGGGGGGAGAGGGGGGAGGGGGGGAGGGCAGGGGGGAGAGGGGAGGGGGGGAGAGGGGGAGGGGGAGGGCAGGGGGGAGAGGGGAGGGGGGAGGGGGGGGAGGGGAGGAGGGGAGGGGGAGGAGGGGGGGGGGAGGGGGAGAGGGAGAGGGGGGGAGGGGGAGGGGGGGAGGGGAGAGGAAGAGGAGGGGAGGGGGAGAGGGGAGGGGGGGAGGGGAAGGGGAGGGGGGGAGGGGAGGGGGAGAGGAGGGAGGGGGGAGGGGGAGAGGGGAGGGGGAGAGGGGAGGGGGGAGAGGAGGGGGAGGGGGAGGAGGGGGAGGGGGGGGAGGGGGGAGAGGAGGGGGAAGGGAGGGGAGGGGAGTAGAGGGGAGGAAGGGGGAGGGGGGAGAGGAAGGGGGAGGGGGAGGGGAGGGAAGGGGGAGGGGGAAGGGGGGGGAGGGGGAAGGGGGGAGGGAAGGGGGAGGGGGGGAGGGGAAGGGGGGAGGGAAGGGGGAAGGGGGGGAGGGAAGGGGGAGGGGGAAGGGGGGGAGGGAGGGGAAGGGAGGGAGGGAGGGGAGGGGGAGGGAAGGGGGGAGGGGAGGGAGAGGGGGGGAGGAGGAGGGGGGGGGGAGGGGAGTAGAGGGGAGGAAGGGGGAGGGGAGTAGAGGGGAGGAAGGGGGGGGGGAGGGGAGTAGAGGGGAGGAAGGGGGAGGGGGGAGGGAGGGGGGGGGGAGGGGAGGGGGGAGGAGGGGGAGAGGGGAGGAGGGGGAGAGGGAGGGAGGGGGGAGGGGAGAGGGGGAGAGGGGAGGGAGGGGGGAGGGGAGAGGGGGGAGGGGAGAGGGGGAGAGGGGAGGGAGGGGGAGGGGAGGGGGGGGGGAGGGAGAGGGGAGAGGGGAGGGGGGGAGAGGGGGAGGGGGGGGAGGGGAGGGGGGAGGGGAGACGAGGGGGAGGGGAGGGGAGGGGGGAGACGAGTGGGGGAGGGGAGGGGGAGGGAGGGGGGAGACGAGGGGGGGAGAGGAGGGGGAGGGAGAGGAGGGGGGGGAGGGGGGAGAGGGGGAGGGGGGGAGAGGAGGGGGAGGGGGGGAGGGGGAGGGAGGGGGAGGGGAGTGGAGGAGGAGGGGGGAGGGAGGTGGAAGGGAGTGGAGGAGGAGGGGAGGGAGTGGAGGAGGAGGGGAGGGACTGGAGGGGCAGAGGGTGAGGGGGAAGCAAAGAGTGAAGGGGAGGCAGCGAAGGATAAAGTGGGAGGTGTATATCGAGGGAGGTGGAGGGAGGGCCACAGGAGGGTGCTGGTGAATGGGGGTGTTAAAGGGCTAAAGTGAATGGGGGGGGTGAGGGAGAGGAGGGGGAGGAGGGAGTGGGAGGCATACATAGAGAAGTGAAGGGTGGGCCACAGGAGGGGAAGGGGAGGGTGGGAACCGTACAGGAGGGGAGAGGCACAGGGGTCAAGAGGGAAGAATGGTCTCAGAGGTCAGGACAAGCAGCAGAGGTGGAAAAGTAGGGGCGAGGGCAAGGGTGCTGAAAGGGAGATGGTTGAGCAAGGGAAGGGGTGTGGAGGAGAGAGATTGTGAGGGGCAGGGAGGGAGGGCGGTGCAGCAATTGAAGGAGGGGCAGTAGAGGCACAAGGGGAAAGCAGGGAAGGGGTAGGAAGGGAGAGGGATGTGGAGAAACATGGATGAGGGGCAGGGAGGGATGGAGGGAGAGGGGCGTGGTGGATGGAGGAGAGGAACATGAGAAAGAAGTTGGGAGAAGGGCATGGAGGTGGGAGAAGGGAATGGGGAGGGCAGGGGATGGGAGAGAGTGGGTGGAGGGAAAAGTTGGAAGAGAAAGGAGAGCAGAGAACATTGCATATTCTTGTGCCCACAATACATTCAGTGTTTGTGTCTGTAAAGGAGTTCGTGAAACCAGTGGGGAAATGGTTCATCTTGAAGACGTTGGGATGGTGCAGAGCCATTGGTGTGATGCATGAGCTGTGCCCTCCCCTTTCCCACTGAGACAGGAACAGCCTGGCACATGGGCTGCAGCTCCTGCTTTATCTCTGCAGCCAGCTGAAAGGCCAGAGTCTGCCCCTGCCAATCTGAGCTCTGCTTTCCCACTGATGTATCACCAGCTATTGGCACTCCCTAACCTTTGGGTGTTGTGATGGGTGTGGCTGCATGTGAGGTCAGGCGAAGTAAGACCCTATCTGCAGCTATGTGAATAACCGGTTATTCTGTTTTGCTGCAGTACTTGAGAGATAAATTTTTGTTCTTTGCCCATGATCTTTTGTGCAGCCAGAAGATTTGTTAATCCAAGTCACAGTTAAGAATTCACCATGTTTGTGAGTGAGGGGTAGGAATGACAGTTTTCCTTCCCTAAAGAATATTGGTAAACCAGTTGAGTTTTTTTTACAGGTATTTAATGCCTTCATACCAGCTTTCTATTTCTAGGTTTCCTTCAGTTCAGGAAAAATATCACTTTATTCCAGTGTGGTTTATGTATGTGACTTCTGATCTGGGGCATTATAGCTGACTGTAATATCCAAAAAAAAAGCCACTAAGTACCAAGTTTTCAATTGCTGTGTAACACCCATAAAACTGGTGGGTATTGTTCTGCCACTGCATAACATAGGCACAGTACAGGTGGGGAACAGTTAGTGAAGTTTAATACCAATCTCCCACTCTCTTTCATCTGCACCACAATTTCCACTCTCTCCCATATTCCGCAGCCACCAACTCCATCCCTCTCCCTGTTCATGACCTTGATACTCCTTTTGGCCCTGGCCCCATTTTCTGTGCATCACCAAAAATTCCTACTTCCATTTAGCAATTAAAGCCTGTCTCCACCTCTGCTTTGACTCATCTATTCCTTTGTTGTCCATAGGGTCAGCTTTCTGATACTCCCCAGCACAGCTCTCCAACTTACAGATTTCGTAAATTTGAACTCATCTAAACCACTGCTACCCATCCAATCATCAGCCCCTATCTTCACTGACCTGCACTGGCTCCTAGTTCTATGAAGCCTCCTTTCTATCTCGTGTCCTCCAAACCTCTATGCTCCTATAATTCCGACCCCCCCACCCCGCACAACATTAGCTTTTTTTGGCATGAAAGCAGAGGATGCTGGAATCACTCAGCAGATCAGACAGATCTTTAGCTCTGTCTTTCCCTTTGAAGTTTTGGGTCAATGAATAGAACTGGGAAAAATTTTTTCATTCTCTCCTTCCCATCCCCACTTTCTCTACTTCATAAAACTTCTTTTTAATCTTTAACTTTTTCTGACTCTGATGAAAGATCTTTGTTATGAAATCTGAGTTCTTTTTTCCATCTCTATAGATGCTCCTAAACCTGCTAAGTATTTCAAGCATTTTCTGTTTTATTTTATTCCATCACTATTACAACTGGTGATATTTGATTACTAAAGATCTGTCATAATGTCTGTTGTAATGGTGGATACTGGTCTGTCACCATAAAACTTGGTACAGACTCAGGGTTATGAATGTACCACTGTAAAACATTAAGATGCAGGTCTAACAGGAGTTATTGTCCTGAGGTATAATGATGTATTGCGTACAAGTCAGTCGATGTTACTGCATTGAACTACAGCTCTGTCACTGTCCAACTGTACACTAGGATCTGTCTCTTCATAGCTTTAGTTCAATAGTCTATGTACCTGCATAAAACTGGTAATGTGGGAACATTAAAAGAGTTGGACATTAAGCCGTTTGAGCCTGTTTCATGATTAAATAATGTATGCATTGATATTGTGCAGTATTTGAGTTTCGAGTCAAGTTTATTGTCTTGTGCACAAGTACGGTGAGGTACAGGTACAATGAAAAACTTGCTTGCAGCAGCATCACAGGCACATAGGTACACGCAACACACAGGATATAAATTATGCAAGACAGTGAAGAGAGAGAAAAAAAGTGTGCAAAACAAGACATCAGTGCAAAACAAAAAGACAATCAGAGATGAGTCCATGGTAGTGCAAGGGTAATCCATAGTGTTCCATTGCGGAAGTAGGATTAGGGTTGTGCTGGTCATTGTGCTGATGGTTAATCCTTCAATACTAGCCAACATTAAGCATCAAGACCAGAAATGCATATTGTGGTCCAGTCTTCAGGTACATATCTTGTGGACTTAGGGAAATGAAATAATGCATATAGCAAAGAGAATGACGAGAGTAAAAGAGAATAATTGGCATTAAGTTATTGGTGGGAGTGTGATTTGAAGGAAAATTACAGAAATGTTATCATGATTCAAGGGTCCATGGGTAGATAATTGCAGTACTTGAAAGGTAAAGAGAGACCCAGTTGCACAGCGAGTAGAGCTGCTGTGTCAGCACCAGAGACACAGGTTCAGTCCTGACATCGGATGCTGTCTGTGTGGAGTTTGCACATTCTCTCTGCAATCAAATGTGTTTCCTCCAGGTACTCCGGTTTCTTCCCGCATCCCAAAAACGTGTGGATTAGTAGTTTAATTGGCCACCGTAAGTTGCTGCTAGTGTGTGCATGAGTGGTAGAATCTGGGGGGAAGGGGGGACTTCATGAAAATATGAGATGAGTTTTAAAAAATGGGATTAATGTAGGATTAGTGCAAATGGGTGGTTGATGGTTGGCACGGACTTGGTGGGCAAAAGGCCTTGATTCCATGCTGTATCCACTGTGATTCTATGGCACTAATTGGAAAGTTGAGGCTTGCCCAAATATTAACTCTGAAAGAAATGGTAAGAAAAGAAAATTAGGGTGGAGGCCAAAAAGCAAGAAATTCCTAAATTACCTTCTCAGTGATAGTGCAACATATAAAAAGGCCTTGTGAATCGGCAAAATTGAGGGTAAGGAAATGGGGAAGTCTGTTTGCATGGGGGGGGGGGGAAGCATCAGGGAGGAAATGAAGTCAGGAGAAACAGCAAGAAGAATTGAAACGAATGTTGAGGTCACCAAGGATTAGAAGTCATCTGGGCCTACAGAAGGTCAGCAGAGAAAAAGACGTTGAGGAATTTGGTGCAATGTTTGAGGACAGTAAATGAGAGGGGTGAGATGCTCAAAAGTGAAGTTGCCATAGATATAGGGAGATAGATTGAGGCATCTTGTAGAGGTACCATCAACAAGGCAGTTTGAGTGGGATGAGTGGCAGAAGGTCAGGAATGCACAAGGGGAAAAGTGTCATGGCACTTCATTTAGGACCAAAATATGAACATGATCAACAGTAACAAGTTGAGAGATGGCAAGTCCTCGATAACAGATCAACATACATTCTGTGCTAAAATGTGGTGACGGAAGGTGATAGCCAATCCAATTATAATGCCCAAAGTGTCTGAGCTGGGAACAGTGAGTCTGCCATGAAGGAGCTTGGTCAAAGTGGGAAAGCAGGGTGGGGAAAACTGGTCCAAAATAGAATGGGACAAGTAGAACAACGAACAAAATGTTGGAGCTACTCAGCGGATCTGGCAGCATCTGTGGAGGGAAACAGACAGTTGACATTTCAGGTCGACACCCTTCATCAGGACAATTGGAATTGTGTTGAGTTCCTTGATGGATCTTTCTTAGGATGTCAAAAAAGACGCAGAGAAGGTGTAGGGTAATCCAGGAGAAGGCTAAGGGTGGGATACCTACAGGAGAATAAGAAAGGTGAACATTGAAGAAATTGGGTTTGGCAGGTAATAGAAAAACACGATGGCAAGGATCAACGAGAGAAATGAAGAATGAAAGTGGCAGTAAAGGATTTGGGCTTCTTTGCATCCAATGGACACAGGAAATGCCAAGTTGCATTGGTGTGTTTGAATGCAGAATCAATAAAGGTTTGCTATGAATAGCAGGGAGAGTTGAGCAGAAACCGACTTTAAACTTAATTTCCTTTCCATGCACTAAGATCTAAAAGTTGACCTAAGTCATGGATTCCACTGATGAATTGATGTCAAAGTACTGAGACAGGTAGATGGATGTTGCTGGTTAATCAAATATTACTGTAACCAAACACCATTGCTTGAGCTGTCAAATAGTGAGTCAGAACTGATTTAAGGAGAAGCACTTTGATAGTTTCCTTCATTATCCCATGAATCCAGTAGATAAGGTGATAGAAAATATTGATTAAATTCACAAGCTGCTCTTGCTTGTAGATCAAGGGATGTAATTTCATCTTAGTAAGATGAGGCTCCTGGGCAATCAGATAAAGAGACGGCCTGAGAACGCAGAGCAGAAAATAAGCCAGTCTTCTTACGAATTTCAAAAGCTACACAGTGTCATGTGCTGAGCGTTCAAAAGTGGAATCTGACCTGAGCTGCAAGGCACAGGTTATTCATGGCGTACATTTCAACCACTGCATTGTAAGAAGCAGAGACAAATAGTTGACGGATTTGAGGAAAAACTGGAGCAATACCTAGTTATCTTTAACACCCAACAATTCCTCAGCATTGTAAGATCCCAGCCCCCCTTCAAATGCAACATAAATATTACCAAAAGATATGATGAACAGCCCTGGTGTTAGGAAAAATATGGAGTATCTACTGCCATGGCCACCATGTGGAATGGAATCTAATGTTCTTAAATCCTTCAATTAATAGTTGACCATTATACATAAAGGATTATTTTGCTTATGTTTATCACACTGCATAGCACTCCAGTCACTGAATTCCTTGCACTGGCATTTCCCATAGATAATAGGCAGATACCTTGAGCAGAAAATAAGCCAGTCTTCTTACGAATTTCAAAAGCTAGACTGTTGACTTTGAAAAGTTTGCTGTTCCAAAACACAAGGAAGCCCTAGGCCACCAACGTGTCCAGCACACACATGGACCCTTAACAGTTCAAGAAGGCGGCCAACACCACCTTGGCACCAATATGTGCCAGCATCAGTATTATCTCTATCAAAGAACTTTGGCACAACTGTATTTAAGGGAAAGCTAAGTTATTACATCATGGGGGAATAGAGAGATTGGGATGATAGGCCTGATTGAATTAAGGTGGAGAATGCTTGTGTGCAGCATAAGATAATAAAAGCAAGTAGTTGTACTGAGTAGTTTTTATAGTTTTTATGTAGATTTTATATTAATTAAAAGATTAATCAATCTGTTATTTGTGTAGTTTATTACATCAATGTTTCTTTTTTGGCTGCAATAGGTCAAGAACGATTCGGCAACATGACAAGGGTTTATTACAAAGAAGCAGTTGGAGCTATTGTAGTCTTTGATGTGTCCCGGCGTTCAACGTTTGACGCAGTTCTGAAATGGAAAAACGACTTGGACAAAAATGTGAAGCTGCCCAATGGGGAGCCAATCCCTTCCGTGCTCTTAGCAAACAAGTGCGATCAGCAGTGGGATGGTTTGGAGAACGATCCAGCAACAATGGACCGCTACTGCAAGGATAATGGCTTTGTAACTTGGTTTCAGACTTCGGCAAAGGTGAGTGACAATAAGTCGCCTGTCTGGGACACTGTAGCAAGATAATCCTGTATCTGCCTGACATCACTAGACTATTGCTTACTGGTTCAGTGTCAGGTTGGGCTGAGTGGACTCAGAGGGTTGACTCTCTTGTTCTGAGGAAGTGTAGAACTATTGAAAAGGCTGTCTGTTGGATTAGATGTTAAACCAAAAGTCTGAGTGGTACTTGATCAGCCAAGAATAGGGGCATTTTCCTGGTATCCATGCTAACATTTATCCCTCAGTTAAGAAGAAAACTTGATGATCTACTTCATTGGTGTGGGACCTGGCTGTGTGCAAACTGGCAGCCACATTATAATGGTGTCTCCATATAAAAAGTATTTCATTAGCAATAGAATGCCTTAGAACATCCTGAGGTCATGAAATGCGCTGTGTAAATGCAAATCTGCTTACTCTCGGTGTTGTCATCACTGAAGTTACCACAGAAGAAAGATCTCTTCTAATGGGCAATTGGTTTATCATTGTCACATGTACCAAGATACAGTGGAAAAACTTTGTTTTGCATATCATCCATACAGCTCATTTCAAAACATAAGTACGTCAAGGTAGAACAAAGGGAAAAGCAATAATAGAATGGAGAATACAGTGTTACACTTACAGTGAAAGTGCAGTGCAGGTAGACAGTAAGGTGCAAGGGCCATGGTTGATTGTGAGATCAAGAGTTCATCCTTATCGTACAAGAGGTCTGTTCAAGAGTCTTATAACGGCAGGAAAGAAGCTGTCCTTGAGCCTGGTGGTGTGTGTATTCAAGCTTTTGTATCTTCTGCCCAGTGGGAGGAGGGAGCAGACAGAATGACCGGGGTGGGTGGGGTCTTTGATTATGCTGGCTGCTTCCCTGAGGCAGTGGGAAGTGTAGACAGAGTCCATGGAGGGGAATCTGGTTTTCGTGATGGACCTAGCTGTGTCCACATCTCTGCAGTTTTTGCGGTCTTGGGCAGACCAGTTGCCATACCAAGCTGTGATGCATTCGGATAAGATGCTTTCTATGGTGCATCTATAAAAATTGGTGAGAGTCAACGGGGACATGCCAATTTTCCTTCGCCTTTTGAGGAAGTAGAGGTGCTGGTGTGCTTTCTTGGCCATAGCATCTATGTGGTTGGACCAGGACAAGCTATTGGTGATATTTACACCTAGGAACTTGAAGTTCTCAACCATCTCCACCTCAGCCCCATTAATGTTGCAAAGTGCTTCTTTAAGCAATCTGACCTTTCTCCACTGTTGTCTCTCTACTGCTCATGTGCCTGCACTCTCCCTTGCCAAAACTCTGTCCCTGTACTTTTCCTCCACTTGTCTTTGCATGGTCCCACTGACTGCAACCCTTACCCCCCCCCCCACCGACCTCCCCTCTCCACTCCTTCCCCTTCTCCCCTCCTTCCCCCTCCCCTCCTTCCCCTCCCCCTCCTTCCGTCCCTACAAGCCTCTTTTGTTTTGACCTCTTTACCTCTGTTCCACCTATCCGTGTCCCATTTACAAGCACTTCAGACTCTGGCTCCAGCCATAAGCCTACCCATATTTCTAACTCTTGGTATTGTGGACCCCAACCCCAGTCCACAGTCCAGACCTTGGCCCCGGCTGCACTATGACCACACACCCACCCTCACTATGGACCCTTGACTTGCATTCTGGATTAATGAGTGAGCCAAATGCTCACATGCACCAGTCTACATTGGTGGATTGGCAGTAGAGAGGGTCAGCACCTTTAAATTCCTGGGCATTAACATATTAGATGACCTGTCCTGGGTCGAATAGATGCAATCACAAGGAAGGCGTGCCAGTGTCTTTACTTTCTTGGAAGTTTAAGGAAGTTTGGCATGTCACTGAACACTCAAACAAACTTCTACGGATGTAACCTGATTAGTTGGATCATGGTCTGGTACAGCAATTCGAATGTGTAGGAACGTAAGAAGCTTCAGAGGGTAGTGGACTCAGCCCAATTCATCACTGGCACATCCCTCCCCACCATTGGTAGTATCTACACGAGACACTGCCTCAAAAAGGCAACATCTATCATTAAAGATCCCCACCATCCGGCCCATGCCATCTTGTCGCAGCTGCCATCAGACAGGAGGTACGAAAGCCTGAAGTCCCACACCACCAGGTTCAAGAACAGCTACTTCCTTTCAACCATTTGGTTCTTGAACCAACCAGGACAACCCTAATCACTAACCATGTATAGCAACAATATGACCACTTTGCACTCCAGTGGACATTTTTTTTGTTCTAATTATGTTCTTTCTTGTATAATCTTGAATAATTTATGTTGTTAATTTAAGGTTCTCTTGTGAACGTTATGTATCTGATGCTATGTGCCTGTGATGCTGCTGCAAGTAAGTTTTTCTTTGCACCTGTGCATAACTTGTACATATGACAATGAACTCGACTTTGACTTTGAGATGCTGAACAGGCACCAGATTAAAGGAGCAGAAAACAAGCTGTTGGAGGAACTCTGCAGGGCAGGCAGCATCTATGGAGGGAAATGGACAGTCGACAGGTTCCCTCATGGATGCTGCCTGACCCAATGAGTTCTTCCAATGTCTTGTTGTTTTGTTCCAGATTCCAGCATCTGCAACCTCTTGTGTCACCAGTTTAAAGGAGTTTAACTATATTTCTGAAACCACATTGGAGCCACAATTACATCACACCTTCAGAGCTGCAACAAAACAAATGTAAACCACTCACAAAGCAAAAGTGTGAGGGGACAGACACTCAACTATTGTTACAGGAGGTGTGATCTGGACTGTTTACACTCAGTCCTCATTATCTGCTGATTTGCTGTATAACAAATGTATCTGTATACATGTGCACATTAAGGAGCCAATCACTGTGTTTACTTTCCAAACCACTTGTGTCAAGTGGCTTCCTGCTGTGTACAGTCTTGGTTTACAGGGCTGCAACTTGTGATTTCAAAATCAGTCACTGCTTTTGTCAATAAGTTCAACAGAAGTAGTTTTTTTTAGATATCATTTCCTTTTAGGTATTTAAACATGTTCATTATTAAAATATGCTTATTAAGTTGAAATGCTTTTAGAATATGCTTTTAGGGCATATTTATGTTCATTTGGGAGTTATATTGGATACATAGGAGGGGACCTTAGTGGTATCCACATTTCTTGTTATCCGTGGGAAGTCTGTGCTCCTACCCATCCTGGATAACGAGACTTGGTGTACTGGGAGTTAATTATTTGGGGTGAGGAGAGATTTATAGAAGTGACTGCATCCTGAGCATTTTGTGTGGGGAAGAGGTTTGGAAGGGTGGATGGGAATGGAACTAGAAGTGGGGAGAAATTTGACAAGTAATGGAAAGTGTGGACAAACTGGTGATGTTACAAGATGAGGGGAATGCTGATAATTCAGAAGAATAATGCTGAAAGCTGTACAGCAAGATTGGGAAGGAAAGGAATGGGATAAAGGTGTCTAGGAGAGCCAGCAATAGCTGTGTCAGTATCATATTGGAGTATCCCTCTGTACGCTCGGCAAGTTTGACGCAGTAAAAATGGGCAAAACTAGACCTAGTTATCTAAACCTAACTATGTTTGGAATATGTGAACAATGTTTCAGGCACTGGGATTGGCATTGATAAGGTTAAATAAAAAGGGTGCATGGAAAGGGGAAGTGGCCTTCTTTAGAGGAGTTTCACAACTTGGTCCTAAAAAATGTGAAAGTTACCAGAAGAGAACTGGAGATCAACAGCTGCTGCTTCTTCCAACCTGTGGTAGGGTTTTCAATAAATCTCTGAGGTTTGGAGACTTGCAGTGGGTATTGAGGTGAATGGTTGTGGACTGACACCAATCAGTTCAATCAAAGTCGCAGGCGAATGACCCTCACCCCTGCAAGCCTGTTCCACAAATCAGTCAGATCATGATCTTTCAATAGATCATCCCCATTTGCCCAGCTTTGCTGTACTTCTGTTGCTAACATTACATGTTGGGTGCAGTCTTCATTTTACTTGATTCACCACATTCACTTCCTACTTTTAAGGCAGAAATTTCATGGCTCAAGACCCACTCCTGAAGCCTGAGCACAAAAATTCAGGCTGATACTTCAACATGCAGTTCTGGAGGTACCATCTTTTAGAAGAGATGTTAAACTAAGGTCCTGTCCACCCTCTTGAGTGAATCCCACACCACTCTTTTGAAGAGAAAGTATCCCTTTTTCAGAGCCAATATTTATCCTTCAATCAACATATTGAAAATGTAATATAGTCATATCACTTTGTAATTTTTGTGAACTTTCTATGTGTAGATCAACTTCCTCATAAGAGAGGGTGGTTCCAAACTCCCACTGCCTTTGATATATAAAGCTTGCTTCCTGATTTCACCCTGAATAGCCCAGCTGATGATACAAGGTTTGCTCTGCCTTGTGTATTTTCTCATTGGAGATTTTGTTTTTCCATATCCACCTTATCACCTCGATTAGATTGGCTCCCAGTCTCTAAACTCAAAGGAAAGACCAGCTAGGTTTATTCCTAGCAATGTAATCCTCTTAAGTTCCAATATCATGCTTATCGCCTCAAACTGAGTAAGCTCAGAAAAGCTCAGCCACCTTCCCAGAGGGTTTCTTCTTTCCGCATTTGTAGGCATTGGCAATGACATAAGGAGGACCTCGTTTCATTGATGTAAGCAGAGAAAATGCAGATTAATTATATCAGGTGGTGCTGCTGAAAGTAGCATTTAAAGAATCATTGCATCTTTCACTGTCTCTGATCAGCTCAGAACACTGCAGTTAGTGAAGTCTTTGAAGTGTAATCAATGTTAATTTAGAAATGTGGCAATAGATTTATGCATATCCTGCTCCAATGTGACAATGATCACATAATGTTTTTGAAATATTGATTGAAGAATTAATACTGGCTCTGATACTGGGATAGTGCCCTTCTGTGGAGTACCATAGGATCTGCCCAAGAGGGTACACCAAGTCCTTAGTTTAATATCTCTGCTGAAAGATAACTTATCCTACAGTGCAGTACAAAGGGAATGTTGAAACGTCAGCCTGGGTTTTTGTGGTCAGGCCTCTGAAAGAACTCTTAAGCCAACAAGTTGAAGTTGTTAGATGTTGGTGAGGCCACACTTGGAATATTGTGTTGTTTTGGTAACCCTGCTATGGGAAAGTTGCCATTACGGGGAGATTTACGAGGATGTTGCTGGGACTTGAGGGAATGAGTTATAGACATAGGTTGAGCAGGTTGGGATTTTCTTCATTGGGAGCATAGGAGAATGAGGGGTGATCTTATAGTGATGTATAAAATCATGAGGGGCATAGATAAGGTGAAAGCGCACAGTCTTTTTACCAGGGTTGGTGAATCAAGAACTAGAGGGCATAAGTTTAAGGTGAGAGGGGAAAGATTTCATATGAACCTGAGGGGCAACTTTTTCACCCAGAGGGTGATCAGTATATGAAATGAGCTGCCACAGGAAGTGGTTGAGGCAGGTGCATTAACAATGTTTAAAAGGTAATTGGATAGGAAAGGTTTAAAGGGATATGAGCCAAATGCGGGCAAATGTGACTCACTTAGGTTGGGCCGAAGGATCTGTTTCCATGCTGTATGATTCTGACTCTAAGTTCTGACTTGAAGGAGATTAGAAGAATGAATTGTATCAAGAAAGCAGCAAGCTTCTGAATCACAATGTTCAGTGGCTTGGACCTTCGTTTCTGAGTCAAAGAATGAGTTCTCCAGGCCAATGTTTATTCCACAATGAACTTCACTTCAAAAAATTGAAGTGCGTATTTTCGGAATGCTGCTTGTGGGAATTTGCTGCATGCATATTGGCTTCAGCATTTCCTGTATCTAATTGACTGGAAAGGACTTTAGACACGTTTGAATATCCTGAGTGCATAAATTGTTATGTACTTTCAAGGTTTTTCAATTATGTTGCATTCCCTTGCACAGATGCTTTTTCCAATGCATTAATTTTTAATAAAATGCTTTTCTGATGTTTGCAGGACAACATAAATGTTGATGAAGCCATGCAATTTTTGGTGGGGAATATTCTGGCCATCGATTGCATCCATCTATCAGAGGACAACAATGCAGATGATAAAATTAAATTATCAGAGTTTACTGAGGAGCCTGAGAACAAATCACAGTGCTGCTAACGCACCATGTCCATCTCCCAGCAATGTCTTACTATACATTCGGGAAGCCACAATATCTGGATGATCTTTTCTACACAACAATGAAGTGGATGATTGTTAAACAAAACTAACATGTTGTCAGCACAACTATTTCAGCTAACAACTATTTAAACTGAATTTTTTACCCTAATTTTAATTAAAAGTGGAATGATGGAATGGTAAGAGCAATACTGCACTTCTTTTCTGTTTCATATTTTGTATTAGTCTTTTGGAAATAACTTTTAAAATGTGTTTTTTTTTGTCAGTTTTTCAAACAGGAACTATTTGGTGCACATTGTCTAATGTTATCTCAGTATTTTGGGTCTTAGGTGCCTGTTTCTGACCAATAGCAATATTGGAGTTAAATTCATTGAAGGGTTTTAAGTTGTGGCACAGCTATTATGTCAGCCTGTGAAATGTGTTGTAAACCTGGTGAGATACTTCAAATACCTGTCACTACAGCAAGTTCACATCCTCATGGCTTTATGGGTTTGTGAATTCCCAAAATTCTAGGCTGCAGCAGGTTGTACCTGTTAATTTGAATCTTGTAGTCAACAGAAAGAGGTAGGGATTTACAGATATCCAAATCCACAGGTATAGTTCCACAAACTCGCCCTCTCAAGCACAACGATGCTCTCCTTCCATGTTCTTACTCATGCCTGTCACTGACCTGGGTTTAACCCATCTGCTTCTGAAGCCCTCACCTTGTGATTGTTATTTCCAGTCTTGACTGGGGAAGAAGGTGGCTGATTGCTCCAGTGCTTATAACCTTGGTAAACTCAACTGAAATGACCTCAACTGAAACTAACCTAACCTGCACCATTTCCTAGTCCCCCATTTTGCATCCAGTCCACTGATATTTGATCTTAAAATTTTAATCCTTGTGTCCAAATCCCTTGGCGGACTCCATCTCTCTGTTTCTTAAGTCCTAAAATCCAGCATTCTCCCAGTTCTAGTCTCTTGGTGACCTCTGGCATCTACCACTTCCTTCACCCAGCTGCCTGGGCCCTGAGCACTGGAAGTCTCTCCTTAAACATTATCCTCTCCCAAAAACCTGCCTCAAAGGTTATCTCTGTGCACTTCATGTCTTTTTTCCTCCTTGTATATTTTGGGACTCTCAGAGAGAGTTTATTTCTTCCAAGGTCAGAGGGAGGAAGGTGACAGTCTGACCTAAGCTTGTGAAGAATTCTGACTTTGGGATATTGAAGGAGAAAGCATAAAGTCATACAGCATGGAAACAGTCCCTTCAGCCCACTATCCACCCTGACCATAAAACACCCATTTACACCAATCCCACGTTAATCCCATTCTCCCAACAATCCCGTTAGCTCCCCATGGATTCTATCCCTCACCTACATACTCGGGGCACTTTACAGTTGCTAATTAACCTACCAACCCACATGTCTTTAGGATGTGGGTGGAAACTGGGGCACCAAGGGGCAACCCACGTGGTCACAGGGAGAACATGCAAACTCTACATAGACAGCACTGGAAATCAAGATTGAACCCAGTTCGCTGGAGCTGTAAGGTAGCAGCCCTGTTTGCTAGGCCGTCCAGTGGCAGAATGGAGAAAGGGGCTAACAACAAATCTCATAGCACATTTCCAGTGCCTTTCCTGAACTATAGCCTTTGAGAGAGCATTGAACCTCGTGTACGAGGGGTAAATCTAATGCTAACCATGTGCTATATTGCCAGCACATGACAACTCCCTGCATAGGATTTCTCTACCAGCAGTTTACATGGGTCAGAATTTTTAAAAAAAAACACACAGTGCTTTGGATATGATTACTTATTTTGTTTCAGCACAGTGCCTTGGGCTTCCTGGATTGTACATTTTGTACTGCTAAAGAACGGGGAAATATCATAAAAGTCACTTGGAATAATTTGGGTGGTGTGAATGTTTGCATTATTCTGGTCATATTTGCCAAAGGTACAGTTTCTGTAAAATGTTATCCATAGATTGCAGATTTGAAGTACCTACCAGTTCTTATAAGCATGGATCTGTTCTTGAGTTTTAAGATAAGATATCTTTATTAGTCACATGTACATCGAAACACACAGTGAAATGCATCTTTTTGCGTAAAGTGTTCTGGGGGCAGCCCATAAGTGTCGCCATGCTTCCGGCGCCAATATAACATGCCCAAAACTTCCTAATCTGTACCTCTTTGGAATGTGGGAGGAAACCAGAGCACCCAGAGGAAACCCATGCAGACACAGGGAGAACGTACAAACTCCTTGGCTCCAGGCTGATGATTGTTGACATCATTCAAAGATGCGCAGTGGGAATGGGAGGCACAGGTTCCACACCCATGCTGAGGAATCTCGTTCTCTCCACCACCTTCCCCAACGCCTTCACAGCATGTTTTGTCTTGTTGCCCAACTTGCATCCTCCTTGAATCACCTGCAGTTTCCTCAGTCTATGCTACAGTCTCCATATCAGAGCAGCTGCTGGTGTCCTGTCCATTTGCTCTTGCTAACCCATATTATAAGCAACTTCACCCTGCTATTTGACTCCGAGTTGAGCTTCTGAGCACTTATCCTCTCCACCGCAAACACTAGCTGATTTCACCTCCATAACATCAATCATCTGCCCATCACAGCAAATTGGTTCCATTCATCCAACCTATCAAGACTCTTGGCCATTATCAAATACTTTAATTAGATCTACTGTGCTTCTATTCAAGAGCATACAAACCTGCCTTATAATTTAAACCTTTCTGTCCAGGAATAATTGGGGTAAATTTATGCTGTGGCCTCAATAGGGTCAAAATATCCTCCTCAATGTACAGCACCCAGAATGAAATACATTATTCCAGATGAGGCCTAACCAAAGCTCTGTAAAGATGCAACATAATTTCCACCCTTCTATGTTCCAGCACACTTGAGATTAAGGCCAGCATTCTATTAGCCTTTTTAAAATTATTTTTGGTGCCTGCTAGTTTTGAATCATTTTTGGACTCTGAAATGTCCCTGTTCATCGACAAGATCTTATTTTTTGGAAAGTATTCTGATCTATCTTCAGTTCAAAGCACTTGACCTCGCACTTTGAGCTCCATTCAGCACTAGCAATGTCCATTTGCAGCTTCATGAGCCCAGCAGCCCAGCACACAATTTATTGTATCACCTATTTTAATATCATCAGCAAAATTAAATGCAAGGCTTTCAGTTGTTTCATCCAAGTAATGAAGAATATACCGAGAAGTTCCAATGCAGCTCCTGGCAGGCACCTATAGCCAATCCTTTCAGATTGTGTGTACACCCAATGTGTCTACTTTCTGTCTCCGACTTTCTAATCAACTTCCTTTGTCGGGCAAATGTTGATTCTTTTTTTGTGCACTCATTTTCACAACAGTGGTTCATGTAGAACCTTATTAACTGTCTTCTGGAGGTCCATATAAATCACATCCACAAGTTTTCCCTACCCCGTATTTCTCAGAAATTAAAGTTGGGTCATTTGATGTGAATTGTGATTGTAAATCCATTCTGGCTCTTCATGATTCCTGGAAACTATGAAGTCATTCTGTCCTGAACAGATTCCAGTAACTTCCCCAAAACTTATGTTTATGCTAAAAAGTATTTAGTTTTATTTCCATTGCTCTTAAAAGAAGCCTCGGGCAGGTTTCACTGGTGATCCCTACCATCTAGAAGGATAAAAGGAGCAGGGGCATGGGCACCCCAATACTGCAATCTCCCCAGCAAATCACCCACCATTCTGACTTGCAAATATATCACATGGTGAAAATATTGGAAATCTCCTTCTGACAACATTGTGGGGCAACTGTCAATAACTTTGGTTTTCCAAGCACCATTCTCTACCTGATTATTTGTTATTGCACGAATTGGCTGCTGCCCTACCAACATTAAAATACTGAATACATTTCAAAAGTAATTAATCAGCTGCACAGCAATTTAGAATGAACTGAAAAATGCTATGTAAATACAGGCCTTTTTTCCTTCATTCACACAGTCACTTTCCTCATAACTCTACCGAGGAGTCAGCCAGAATTATGTGTTTGATCCTGGAAAGAGACTAACTTTAGTTTCTCTTCCCTCTAGCCCGAACTCTGTTCCCACTTCAAGAATACCTGTACACGTGATCTAGTTTCCCTTTAATACCACGTGAGATTGACGATTGTATTTAAAAAATCTTACATTTCTCATAAGCTTCCTATCCACAAATCTTGCCCTGTGTTTCAAATTTAACATAAAACATTGTCACTATTTAAAAGGGAAACTGTTGTCCACAATTATGATGAAGATACATATTCCAAGCTTTAGGGTGGCAAAATTCTGTCAGCTAGTCTGTTTTTCCTGTCATGGTTTATTGACCCAAATGGGAGCACTCAGTTTTCTGTTTTTGTTTTTGAAGATGTTGAGTATTTTAAAAAAACTTCTCATGATTGGAATGCATCTGCAGCAATGTCATCTGAAAATGTGGCCTCACCTTCCACACTTACAGAGATGACACCCAACTCTACCTCAACACCACCTATCTTGATCCTCCACTTCTCTAAGTTGCCCAGTTGTTGTTCTTTCATTCATTACTGGGTGAACAGTAATTTCTTCTGATTAGCTATAAAAACAATAAATAGCCACTGACAATCCTTTTAGATTGCTAAATACTGTGAAGGTTAAAGTAACCATCTTTGGTCGTTGTCAGAAACTCCATTTTGTAACCTTCACGTTTTACCCTTCTCCCTGACAAAAACTATCGAGAAGGCTCACAGTCTTTGTGTCACAATTAACCTTAAGGTGAGCTTCAGACCACAATTTTATGCTATCAGTCTACTTCCACCTTTATAACACTGCTGGACTCCACCTCCACCTTAACTCATCTGCTGTTGAAATGCTCAGTCACACTTTTTTTATATGCCTATTCCAGTTCACTCCTATCCTGTCTCCCTTGTTCTGCTGCTCATGAACTAATTAACAGGAACTCATATTCATTCATCACTCCTGGGTTTGCAGACTTGCATTGATTCCGAGTTAGCAAACAGTTTGGTATTAAAATCCTAATCTCTCCATGGTCCTGCCCCTTCCTAAATCTGTAGTCTGCCCGGCCCTTTAACTCTTCAAGATATCTGTTCCCTAATTCCAGGCTTTGCTCGTCCACAAATTTTATTACTTCACCATTGGTGGCCATGCCTTCAGCTACCAAAGTACCAATCTCTAGAACTTCCACCCTAAACATCTATTCCTCATGTCTCTTCTCTCTCAGCACTCTCCCTTAAACCTGTCTCTTTGTCCAAGCCTTTGGTCATCTGCCCTAATGCGGATCTCTTAATTCACTCCTATGAAGTGCCTTGGGATATTTTTCTGCATTAAATGTAATATAATGGAAATTGAAGCTGTTGTAATACCCCCCTGGTGTCTCGTTTAATAACATTAAATTTTTATCACCCAGTCTTTGGCTTGTCTGACATTCTTTAACTTTGACCATGTTTATCTTACAGAAGCTGGAATCAGAGCTGTGCATTTTGAGAATGTACAATTTCTATTGCTGAATTTTGTAACATATTTTCATTATTTGTTAGGCTGAGGCAGAAAGTTAAGTTCCCTTATTCACAATGAAATTGAAAGTTATTGTTTGAAACAATAACTTACAAATTTGAGATTAAAATCTCTGATGTATTTCATTTTGAATATTGGTAGCCAAGTTCATTTAATGCACATGGGAACGTCACTACCAACAGCTTCCCACCCCAGTCACACACTATTGTGATGGCAATATATTAACTTTCCTTCATTGTGGTGGGTCAAAATTGAGGAACTTACTAACATTTCTATTAACTTTATTATAAAATAAACTAATTATATTTTTTGGAATGTGGGTAAAATCAGCATTTAATGGCCATCACTAATTGCAAAGGTGGTGGTGACCTGCTACCTTGAACTACTGCAGTCCCTATGGTGAAGGAACTTCCACAGTGCTGTTGGTTTGTGAGTTTCAGGATTTGGACCCAGCAACGATGAAGGAAGTGATATATTTCCTTGTCAGGTGTGCAACTTGGAAGGGGACCTCAGATCATAGTATTCCTATGTACCTGCTGCCCTTGGTGCAAAACGTCATGGATTTGGGAGGTGGTGTGGGAGTAGTCTAAATGAGTAACTATAGTGTGTTTTGTAGGCAGTACACAATGCAGCCACAATATGCCAGGGTGGAGGGCATGAATGTGTAGGGTGGTAGATGGGGTGTCAATCAAGCAGGCTGTTTTCTTCTGGATTATGTCAAGAATGCTAATGGACCTGGACTCAATCAGGCAAGTGGAGAGTATTCCATCATGTGTGATTTGTGCCTTGTAAATAGTGAAAAGGCATTTGGGTTGTCGGGGGGTGAGTCATTTGCTAATTAGGCATCACTTTGCTCATGACTGAGAGTAGACTGATTGACGCAAATTAGCTCAATGGGATATGTCTTGGAGAATAGGATATCCCCGGACAATATTTTGCTTTGTCTTGTAGATGCCAGTATTATAATTATGTTTGTATCAGTTTTGCTGAAAATGTTGCTAGTTCTGAAGCTCAAATTGTAAGCACTGTAGCCAGGAATGTAAACAGTAAATGCTGGAAATACTAAGCAGGTCAGGCAGCATTTGTGCAGAGAAAAAACAGGTTTCATGTCAGTGAGCTCTCATGTTCATACAATTTCTAAATTTAATTAGCAGCTTCAAACACAGAAATCATTCATAATTATCTTTAACAATATACTCAACCTTTCAATTCAGGAAATGAGATACTGTACCTTGTCAACAAAACATATACAACAGAAAAAAGACAACAGCAATCACATTTGAGTGGAGGGAAAAAGGAGAAAAGGGAGCTTTGTGGGGATTTAGCCATGTTGGGGACAGAGCCAAAAGGTGTTCAGATCCCACCCTGTAGGCTTCCACCCTTTCACAGGGATCCTAAAATATTCCACAATATTATAGCTCTCACAAATTTTGATATTTCCCTGCATCCCCAACCCTCAAATTTGAATATCCTATCTGACAGGATCCCTGAGTTTATTTGTTGGGGCTCTTTGCAACTTTATAAAAACACTGGTTCAGCTGCACTTGGAGTGTGATGTTGCAGTTCTGGTGACCACACGACAGGAAGGACGTTGCGCTGGAGAAAGTGCAGAGGAGATTCACCTGAATGTTGACTGGATTGGAGGACTTTAGTTATGGGGAGAGATTGGAGAAGCTGGGCTTGTTTTCCGTGGAGCAAAGGAGGCTGAGTGGTGACTTGATAAAAAGTACAATCAGAACTTTCAAGATGCATTTGAAGAGACACTTAAATAGAGGCGTAGATGGGGCAGACAGTTAAGATCTTTTTTCCCATGGTAGGGGTATCAAAAACAAGAGGCATAGGTTTAAGGTGAGTGGAAGGAGTCTTAAAGGGGATCTGAGGGTTAAGTTTTTACACAAAGAGTGGTTGATATCTTGAATATCCAGAGGAGGTAGTGAAATCAGATACAATCAGCACTTTCAAGATGCATTTGGAGAGACACTTAAATAGGCAAGCATAGAAGGATATTGTCTAAATGTGAGTAAATGAGTAAAAAAAGTCAGCATGGATGTGGTGGGCTGAAAGGCCTGCTTTTGATATGTAACTATAATTCTGACACACATGCTGTTGTGAAACAAGTTTGAGGTCTCAAAGGACAAGGACTCTGAACACAGTCTTAGAGTTAAATGATTTATTTACAAAGGCAAACACGGGGAAAAGGTAACAGGGTGACACACATGCACTGGTGATAGCGAGCATGGGAGAGTCACAACAAGGGTAAAATACACAGACGCACACACACACACACACACACACACACACAATAAACTGGGTACAAACAATCAAGGAAAATCAATACGCTACCCACCACCCCTTGACTCAGTGCAGGCACGGCTCCATGCCACCGGGAATACTAACTTAAGATGCTTCTAACTCTGTCAAAGTGCACAGCTTACCAGTGGTCTCTTCAGCATCATTTCATGATTCCTCCAGGGCAACAAAGAGACTGGACCCAGCACATGTGCCACTCTTTATAGTGCTGGAGGGCTGGGTATTTATAGTGCTGGAGGACTGGAGCACAGGTAATTCAACAGGGCCAATGGCCCAGTGCCAGCAAGGACTAATCAATCACAGGAGGCCAATGTCCCGAGGCCGGGTACAAAGGTGCTTAAAGGGACCAATAGTCAGGTGTGCACTGATGGGTGGAGGTGGAGCCAGGCCTTGATTGACAGTGGTGTGTCTTTCAACCAAGTACTGGACAGTGCTGTCACGTGACAGCCCTGGCCCTCCACAATTCACACGCCTTTGCAGTTTGCAGGACTGTTGAAGTTCTCGTACTCACAAAATATAATTCTGTATTCCTGTTTCTCACTCATCCCAAACTGTATTCCCACCACCACCACCACCACATCCGAAGACTATGGTCCCAATAATCCCATGATCCACCCCAGTTTTCAGAGCTATAATGCAATATTCCCATCCTCCCTGCAAAATACTGATTGATTCCCAAGGCTTTATTCTAGTTTACAAACTCTGAGACTCCCAGTTCCTCCAGATCTGCTCTATCTTAATTCTTACAATCAGTGGCCTGGTTATAATTGGTGTATCAATCATATTATAAAACCCCTGATATCACACTAGCAACCCCATGGAAGATTAGCTGGTGTGATAAATACGCTAGTTTCTGACCTATATTACAAAAACTGAAAGCATATAAATCAACCTGATTTAAATAGCAGCTTCCCTTTCAAATTTTTTTGGACAAAAGACCAAATATATATTTCATTTTAAAAGAATCCTAAAAATGCCTTCGCCTTCCCTTCATCTCTTGCTCGCCTTACCAGATTCTCCCTCCATTACTTAATCTAACTTTCTCCTTTGTAAGTAACAGATGCCACTCATCTCCCAGCTAATTTATTTCCACATGTTTACGAGCACCCCACTCCAGCCCACCTCAGTTTAAAGCTTTTCCCACCGTGTTCGGACCACACCAACGATAAAAAGAACCACAAGGACATTTAAGGACACAGAACGTGTGAGTAACTGCGCTCTTGGGAAGCTAAATAGACAGAGATAGGAACAGGAAAAGGCTTGGGTTATGATGGAGATGCAAACACACCCAAAAAGCGGCCGAGCCCCAATGTTTACAGTGAAACCACACTCGCAGCTTTCTTATCTGTGATCAATGGGCAACCATACTCCTGTTCTTATGAGCAGTTCATATGAGAGGGAATGGTTAATTCGTCTCAGACCTGTTGGGGATGGGTTATAGAAAAAAAAACAAGTTTTTACAGTAACGTGGTCCATAGTTCCAGTGCTGGGGTTGGAAGCAGTAAATCCGGTCAGGAGTGACAACGCCTAAGTTTGAGAGTTCAGCCTGAGCCTTTGACAACCGCAGACCAGCACTAGGACCCAGCAGAATACCAGTGCGGTGGCGTCCCGTTGCCTGGTTACGAAGGTGGCTGGCAGGGCGGAGCGGAGCAGAGCAGCCAAGATGTCGAAAGGCAGCAAGAAGCGGGCCGACTCCATCCTGAAAATGAGTCCGTCCCCCATTCACAGCGGGTAAGTGTCGCATTAGATCCAGCGGTGCCCGGGAGCCGCACCGGGGTGGCCCTGGAAACCGGACCCGGCCCGGGGGAGGGGGTGGGAATATCCATCCCCCCCCCCACCCCGCCCACCCAACACCTTCTCCCGTCTCACCCTCCCCTCCCCACCTCCCCAGTAAGCCCCCACCTGCTCTCTCCCCCTCCACACCCCCTCTCTAACCCCTCCCTCCTGCCCCACCAATCTCCCCATCGTCCCCCTCCCCCTCCTCCCCACTGACATACACACCACCCTCCCCCTCTCACACCCCTGTCCCCTGTCCCTCCGTACACTCTCACCACCCCTCTCGACCCCCTTCATCCCGCCTCGTCCACTCTCACCCCCCACCCCCCTCGTCCCCTCACCCCCCCGTCCCCTCACAACCCCCCATCGTCGTCTCTCACCCCTTCCACTCTCAACCCCCCTCGTCCACTCTCACCCCCTTCCCCTCACCCCCACTCGTTCCCTCACCCCCATCCACTCTCACAATCCCACCCCCACCACACCTCGCCCCCTCTCACCCCATCCCCCAAACCCCCCTTGTCCCCCTCTCACGCCCCTCATCCCCTCTCACCCCTTCCCCTCTCACCCCCCTCATCCACTCTCACCCCCTTCCTCTCTCACCACCACTCGTCCCCTCACCCCATCCCCTCTCACCCTGTCCCCTATCACCCCCCTCGTCCACTCTCACCCCCCTCATCCCCTCACACCCATCCCCCCTCAACCCCCCACCCCCACCCCACCTTGCCCCCTCTCACACCCCATCCCCCACCGCCCTCGTCCCCCTCTTACCCCCTCATCACTTCTCACCCCCTTCCCCACACCCTCTGTCCCCTCTCACCCCCCTTGTCCCCTCTCACTCCCCAGTCCCCTCACTCTCATCCCCTCGCTCCCCCATCCCCTCACCCTCATCCTCTCTCACCCTTCGTCCCCACTCACCCTTTGTCCACTCACACCCCTTCCCCACGTCCCCTCACCCCCTGTCCCCTCTCACCCCCGCTCATCCCCTCTCACCCCCCTCGTCCACTCACCCCTTCCAGTCTCACCCACCCTCATCCCCTCACCCCGACCCCTCTCACCCCCCTCGTCCCCTCTCAACCCTTCGTCCCCTCTCACCCCTTCCCCGCTCACCCCCTTGCCCCTCACCACCCCTTGTTCCCTCTCACCTTGCTCTCACACCCCCCTCGTCCCCACACCCCCGTCCCCTCCCCCACCTTCCCCTCTCACTCCACCTCGTCCCCTCCCAGCCCCCCTCGTCCCCTCGTCCCCACACCGCCGTCCCCTCCCCCACCTTCCCCTCACACCCCCCTCGTCCCCACACCCCCGTCCCCTCCCCCACCTTTCCCTCACACCCCCCTCGTCCCCACACCCCCGTCCCCTCTCAACCCCCTGACCCCTCTCACCCTGTCCCCTCTCACCCCCGTCCCCTCCCCCACCTTCCCCTCTCACTCCACCTCGTCCCCTCCCAACCCCCCTTGCCCCTCACCCCATCCCCTCGTCCCCACACCGCCATGCCCTCCCCCACCTTCCCCTCCCCCACCTTCCCCTCACACCCCCCTCGTCCCCACACCCTCGTCTCCTCTCAACCCCCTGACCCCTCACCCTGTCCCCTCTCACCCCTGTCCCCTCCCCCTCCACCTCGTCCCCTCCCAACCCCCATTGCCCCTCACCCCATACCCTCGTCCCCACACCGCCATGCCCTCCCCCACCTTCCCCTCACACCCCCCCTCGTCCCCACACCCCCATTCCCTTCCCCACCTTTCCCTCACACCCCCCTCGACCCCACACCCCCTGACCCCTCTCAGCCCCGTCTCTTCTCAGCCCCGTCCCTTCTCACCCCCTTCCCCTCTCACTCATCCCCTCACCCTCCATCCCCTCTCACCCCCTACACCTCTCACCCACCCTCGTCACCTTCAACCCCCTCAAAGCCTCACCACCCCTCATTCCCTCACCCCCCCTCGTTCCCTCTCATCCCCTCTTCCCCCTCCCACCCCCCTCTTACCCCCCCTCCCCCACCCACCTCATCTACCCCTTCCGTCTCACCCCCCTCTTCCCCCTCACCCCTTCCCTTTCTCACCCCCTTCCCCCCTCACCCCCCATCCCCATTCCCTCTCAGCCCCCTCGTCCCTCCTTCCCTCTCTCACCCCACCTTCCCCATCCCCTTCCCCATCCCCGCTCACCCCCCCTCGTCCCCTCACCCCCTCTTCACCCCTCGTCCCCGCTCACCCCCCCTCGTACCCTCTCACCCCCTCACCCCCCTCTTCCCCTTCCCCTCTCACCCCCCTTCCCCCTCTTCCCCTTCCCCTCTCACCCCCCTCTTCCCCTCTTCCCCTTCCCCTCTCACCCCCCTCTTCCCCCTCTTCCCCTTCCCCTCACGCCCCTCTTCCCCCTCACCCCCCTCTTCCCCCTCACCCCCCTCTTCCCCCTCACCCCCCTCTTCCCATCTTCCCCTCACCCCCCTCTTCCCCTTCCCCCCTCTTCCCCTTCCCCTCTCACCCCCTCTTCCCCCTCCCCTCTCACCCCCCTCTTTCCCCTCACCCCCCCTTCCCCCTTACCCCCCCTCTTCCCCCACCCCCTCTTCCCCTTCCCCTCTCACCCCCCTCTTCCCCCTCACCCCCTCTTCCCCTTCCCCTCTCACCCCCCTCTTCCCCCTCCCCTCTCACCCCCCTCTTCCCCCTCACCCCCTCTTCCCCTTCCCCTCTCACCCCCCTCTTCCCCCTCCCCCCTTCCCCTTCCCCTCTCACCCCCCTCCCCCCTCTTCCCCTTCCCCTCTCACCCCCTCTTTCCCCTCACCCCCCCTTCCCCCTTACCCCCCATCTTCCCCTCACCCCCCTCTTCCCCCCTCGCCCTCTCACCCCCCTCGCCCACCTCCCCTCTCTCACCCCCCTTTCCCTCTCTCACCCCCGTCCCCTCTCAGCCCATCCCCTCTCAGCCCCCATCCATTCTCATCCCACTCATCCCCTCACCGCCGTCCCCTCTCACCCCCCCATCCCCCTAACCCTGCCTCTCACCTCCCCCCCCACTGTCTCTCTGAAAGTCTTTTCAGCTCATTGATTTGGTTAGGAGTACATGCAGCAGAGACAGAAAGTGATATTTGACTTCGATTACATTAACCAAGAAATTTCTGGGGAGATCATTTTGAGAGTAGGTCTGAGATAAGGCAAGGAACTTCCCATTAAAGGCTTGTGCCCCTGACATGCACTCGTCACATTGCACCACTTTCAGACTGTATCATATCAGCTGGGGCTTACCTTCTGGTACTTTACCACAGCATAAATGGGCAGATATGCCAGCCAGAATTTTTTAAAAAGGTGTAAAGTATTTTAAATTTATTTTATTCTCAGCAAAAGGTGTTGATCCAGTTCAGCCACGATCAGGATGCGTAAGTTGCCCAGCATTTGTAGATGTATAGCCTGAGAGACGGCCATAAATTTCCCTAACAACTATAGCATCTGACTGAGCAAATGCAGATGGCTGGTAGGATGTATGTGGGAAGAGGTGATAAAGATAATTGGTGTATGCATGAGTAAATAATTATGAGTTAGTTCACATATCTACAGAAAATAAGAATAAGTTGTGGCTCTTGTGTTCTCTTTAAATGACAGCTTGTACAACGGCCCTGAGTTGTCACCAGCTCAAATGGTGACCTGTGTCTGATTCAACCAGCTATCTCTGTGCTTTATTTAGAATAGCTGTTGAATTACTGTGAAAATTTTGCTCTTGCACTTTTGAGTTGTACCCAGGGTGATGCAATTTGAATTATTGGTGATGGACAATATTGATATGCTTGAAGAAATAATACAATTAAGGGATAAGATATTCAAAGGCTGAATTTACCCATGTTGGGAAGGCAGAAGTTTGAACTGTGTGTGTGTGTGTGTGTGTGTGTGTGTGTGTGTGTGTGTGTGTGTGTGTGTGTCTCTCTCTCCAGATTTCTATTTAATCCTGGTGGTCAACTGCTCAGCTATTTCAGCTTCTTGCATTTATAAAATTCCATTACAGTAAATCCACTTTGCACAAGCATAATCAGACAAAAAATGAACACAACAGGTTGACTAAAAAGCTCAGTCAACAATGACCATTTTAATAAGTGCCTTAAAGAAAGAGTGATGCATAAGTTTAGGGAGGAAATTACAAAGGGTAGAGCCCAGGTAACTGTCCACAGCCATCACTGACAGCACAAAGGAGTAGGGAATGAACACAAGACTAGAATTGAAGGGACACAACAAATTCTGTTGGATCAGGAGCAAGATACTGCCTCTGTTTGGATCTCTGTAATCAAAACAGAAAATACTCAGCAGATCAATTAGCTTCTGTGGGTAAAGAAACAGAACTAATGTTTCAGTTCTTTGACCTCTCATCAGAATTTTTTTTGTCACAAATGTTGCCAAGTAATCTGCTGAGTATTTCCAGTATTTTCTGTTTTGACCTCAGATTGTTAAGAGATTGGTACAGGTTACAAAGATAACCTTTTCAGCTGCTGTTATTTGAACGGCCTGTAATTACAAAGTTTGTCCTTCATTGTACCGGTACATACAAAGCTGAAGTATTGTAGAGTTTTAAAAAAAATGTGAAGTGAAGAATTTGGAGTGGGTACAAGAGATTCACTGGATTGGCTCCAAGCTTGAGGGATGTCAGTCATATGGATAGATTGGGGGCCTGGGTGAGTAGTCTTTCAGAGTACAGAAGACCAATAGAGAAGATTTGACAGAGTTGAGCAAAATCATCAAGGGCTTAAGACAGAATAAATAAAAGGAAACTGTCTCCAGTGACTTAAAGATCAATAAAAGGAGGTGGTAGTTTTCATGTGATTGACTCGATTTCTCTTGCTAATGTGAGGAAGGTTTTATTTACAGACATAAGGATTTTGGAATACACTGCCCTTGAAAGGGAATTGATAGATGGACAAAGAAAAAGTTGTAGAGATATTAGGGAAAGCAGTGGAATGTGATTGCTGTTCTGGTCAATGATTTCTTCCAACTCAAAGACGATTGCTTAAATAATCCTATTTCCATCTACAACATTTCACTACAACTCACAGGTCTTTATTTGTGAGATGTTCTTTTAATTCACATTTCTTAAGAACTTGAACAATTCTTCAATTACAAATTTGAAATCTGAAGCTTTTACTCCTCTTTACATATTTTTTTGAGTTGTATTTGCTTGAGATATTCTGGAAGCTATGAGTTTAACATAATCCATAAATACTTGTTCTCTTTGTGACCTCCTATTCCTCTGCAGTATTGCTTCATTCATCCTGAGCTGTGGAGTTGCAGGAGGCATTACTGAAGCCAGGAAAGGTCGATATCCTCTCTGGCCTGAATGGAATGAAGCAGATGTGAATGCTGAGAAATGGGAAGGAATCAAGCCAGCCAAAGAAAAGGAAAAGAGTGCCAAAAGCCCTAGTCTGGTAAGTTGATCGAATGGTTTATCACGTTTAGCTCTGTATTTCTTGAAGTGCTGATGGTTAACAAAACTTTCAACAACTTATGTTGTGTACATTCATTGAAGATTCTTCACACATTGGCAATACTAGTATATGAGCAGACATGCACACTTTTAAAAGTCAGTGAACAAGTGACCTATATAGGTAATGACCCACATAAATAATCACTGTTTCCCATGGATCCCTTCCCAATGCCTGGTCACTTTCCAGTGCGCTTCATCTATTTGGTGGACTTATGGTCACCATTTTATCTAAAGCAGTGTCTTCTTTTCCCTTACAAATTCCTGAGTAAAAAGCATTCAAGGCATTCTGGAGCAGAATGTTAACTAAAATGAGGATGGATGGAACACACCCAGGCATGTGTTTGTCTATTATAAAAGGATTGAATGGTTTATTTTCAACAATTTCTATTTTAACATTTGCAATAAGAGTTACTCCCCAGCACACTTGTTGGGTTGAGCTCTGGTTAGAACTGGTTGGTACATTCCTTTAAACGTTCAGAAGTTGAATTGTTTTTGTGTACAGAGAAAATTTGTCAGTTCCTACAAAAGAGCAACAGAAGCAATGCCTATTCCTAGGAGGAAAAAACTCGGTGTATTGATGATAGTTGTGTGGATCATGATCTACCAGATATAGAACATAGAACAGTACGAGCCCTTTGGCCCACTATGTTGTGCCGACCTATATAAACCTTATCACCATTCAATCTATCCCTTTCTCTACTTCACCTCCCATAACCTTCTATTTTTCTTTTGTTTATTTGCCTATCTAATGGTCTCTCAAATGACACTATTTTATCAGCCCTGAACACCACCCCGGCAGTGCATTCCAGGCACCCACCACTTTAAAAAAACTACTTTGACATCTGCCCTGAACTTTCCTCCATGCACCTTAAATGGGTGACCTCCAGTATTGGCCATTACCACCCTGGGGAAAAGATGCTGGCTGCTCACTCTGTCTATGCCTCTCATAATCTTATCTACCTCTCATCCTCTGTCACTCCAAAGAGAAAAACCCTCACTCACTCAACTTTTCCTCGACAACCTTCTTCACTATTTACTACTCCACTAACCTTAGTGTCATCTGCAAACTTACCAACCCATCCTTCCACTTCCTCATCCAAGTCATTCATAAAAACAAAAATAAATCACAAAGACCAGGGTCCCTGAACATATCCCTGCAGAACACTAATTCACAGACTTCCAGGTCAAATACTCCCCTTCTACAACCACCCTCTGCCTTCTGTGGGCAAACCAATTTCAAATCCACGCAGCCAATTCTCCATGGATCCCATACCTCATGACTTTCTGAATGAGCCTACCATGGAGGATCCTTGTCAAATGCCTTCCTGAAATCCATATATACCACATCCACCACACTACCTTCAATTTGTCTTGTCACTTCCTAAGAAAAACTTGATTAGGCATGAGGCAGGACCTGCCCTTCATAAAGCCATGTTGACTATCCCCAATAAAACTGTTTCTCCAAATGCTCATAAATGCCACCCCTAAGAAGCCTCTCCAATAGTTTTCCCACCACTGATGCAAGACTCACTGGTCTATAATTCCCAGGATTATCTCTTTTACATTTCTTGAATAATGAACAATGTTTGCCATCCTCCAGTACCACTCCTGTGGCCAGGGAGGACTCAAAGACCATCATTAATGCTCCAGCAATCTCTTCCCTCACTTCCCATAGTAACCTGGAGTATATTCTATCTGACCCCAGGGACTTATCTATCCTAACACTTTTTAGTAGCTCCAACACTGCTTCTTTCTTAACCAAAATGCTCCAGCACATTTGCCTGTTCTACGCTAACCTCACATTTGTCTAAGTCCCTCTCCTGGTGAACTCTGAAGCAAAATATTCACTTAGGACCTCCCCTACCTCCTTTGCCTCCAGACACCTTTCTCCCCCTTATCCCCGAGTGGTTCTCCCCTCACCTTAGTCATCCTCTTGTTCCTCATGCAGAAACACCTTGGGGTTTTCCTTAACCCAATTTGCCAAGGTCATCTCATGTCCCCTTCTAGCTCTCCTAAGTACCTTCAAGCTCCTTCCTGTCTACCTTACAACTCTCAAGAGGCCTATCTGATTTTTGTTTCCTAAACCTTAAATGTGCTTCCTTCTTCCTTTTGACTAAACCTTCCACCTCTTGTTAACCATGGTTCCTTCACCCTACCATCCTTTCCTTGTCTCAGTGGGACAAATTTATCTAGAACCCCATGTAAATGGTTCCTAAACAACCGTCACATTTCTGCAGTGCACTTTCCAAAAAAAAACATTTGTTCCCAGTTTACACTCCCAAGTTCTTGCCTAATGCCATCATAATTTGCCCTCCCCCAATTAAATACTTTCCCATGATGTCTACTCCCATCTTTGTCCATGGCTATACTCAATGTCAGGGAGTTGTGGTCACTATGCCCAAAATGCTCACCCACCGAGAGGTCTATTACCTGACCAGGTTCATTGCCTAATACCAGATCCAGTATGGCCTCTCTTCTAATCAACTTGTCTACATACTGTATCAGGAATCCTTCCTGTACGCACCTAACAAATTCAGCCCCATCTAAACCTTTCACACTAAGGAGGTGCCAATCAATATTAGGAAAGTTGAAGTTACCCATGACAACCACCCTGTTATTTTTGCACCTTTCCAAAATTTGACTACTTATCTGCTCCTCAGTGTCCCAATGGACATTTGAGGGCCAATAGAATACTCCTAATAGAGTGATCACTCCCTTCATGTTTCTGACTTCCACTCACACCGACTCCCTTCTGATATCCTCCCTTCCTACAGCTGTGATGATTAGCAATGCCAGCACCCCCCCCCCAACCTTCTACCCCCTTTTGAAGCATCTCAACCCTGGAACCTTAAGCAGCCACTCCTACCCTTACAACAGTCAGTTCTTTGTAATGGCCACAACATGGTAATTCCATGTACAGATCCATACTCTTATCACAAATAGTTTATACAGATTTCACTTGTGACATTGAAGATCATCACCCTTATTCTTAACACTTCTCACATTATGGTAAACACGCTTCAACCTATCCAACTGATTGCTTTTATGCCCCATCCCCTGCTTATCCTTCCTCACCTTCTCTGTACACATTGCATCTACTTCTACACCAATTAATCCATTTTCTAATCTAACACACCAGTTCCCATCCCCCTGCCAACCTAGTTTAAACCCTCCCCAACAGCTCTAGCAAACCTGCCCACAAGGACATTGGTCCATCTCCAGGTCAGGTGTAACCTGTCTCTTTTGTACAGGTCATACCTACCCCAGAAGAGAACCCCATAATCCGCAAATCTGAACCCCTGCACTAACTCTTCAGCCACCCATTAGTCTGGTTTATTTCCTTATTCTCTCTTTACCTGGCATGTGGCACAGGCAGCAATCTAGAGATTACCACCCTTGAGGTCCTGCCTTTTAGCTTCCTTCCTAACTCCCAATATTCACTCTTCAGGACCTCATCCCTTATCTTACCCATGTCATCAGTGCCAATGTGCACCACAACTTCTGGGTCCTCCCCCTCAAGAATGTTATGCACTCAATTCAGACATTCCTGACCTGGCATCTGGGAGGCACATACCATCCATAAGTCTCATTCTTGTCCACAGAATCTCCTGTCTGTCCCCCTAACCAAAGAACCCCCTATCATTATCACACTCCTCTTCACCACCCCCCCCCCCTTCTGAGGGACAGAGCCAGACTCCACACCAGATATCCAGCTGCTGTGGCTCTCCACCAGTGATTCACCCCCCCATCAGCATCCAAAATAATATACTTGTTATCAAGGGAAACAGTCACCAGGGTATCCTGTACCAACTGCCTATTCTTTTTCCCCTCCCCTAACAGTCACCCAACTACCTACATCCCACACCTTAGATGTAATGCCCTCCTGATAACTCCTATATATCATCTGCTCAGCTTCCCGAATGACCTGCAGTTCATCCAGCTCCAGCTCCCTAATATGGTCTGTAAGGAGTTGCAGCTGGACAATCGTCCTGCAGCTGTAGTCATCAGGGACACAGGAGGTCTCCCTGATTTCCCACATCCTACAGGAGGAGTATACTTCTGCCCTGACTACCATTCCCACTGTCCTATACAAAGAAAATTACAAATAACAGAGAAAGAGAACCTACCACAAGCCTCCACTCACCTACACAACCTCTTTAGCCAAAGCTTCAGCTCCCCACTCTAATGCTGTCCACTTACACAATAGCTACTCTGTTTGACCCTAACTTCTTTTTATTGGTAGCAGCTGCCTAATTATCCAATTAGCTAATCAACAGGCCTATCAACTCACCAAAGCAAGCAAGAACAACAACAACAGGCCTACCTTTTAAAACTGCTTCCCACTCTTGTTCTCACTCTAGTTCTTGCAGTACTTACCATGGCAATGTGGTATATTTTATTGTTGAGAAGGGAAAATAAAGAATTCTCAGGCCAACTCAGGGAGGCAAATCATTGTAAACTGATCCAAAAGAGGTTCTATTGTTTGTTAGTGCCAGCAAGATTCATTCCAGCATTGTTACATTTAGGGAGAGATGGGGCCGCAAATAGTTTATACAGATTTCACTTGTGACGTTGAAGATCAGTCTCAGAGGAAGACAAAGGAACAATAGCATCAAATCAAAGCTCTATTTGTTTGCTTCAGTTCTTCTTTTATGCATTTATTTTCCATGCTGCTTATACAAGGTGCCAATATTCTATCTTCCCTATATGTAGAAACATCAAAGTATAATTCTATGTTCCTGGATTCACATGGAGGAACTGCATACAGTGGAGATACAGGTAGAACTATGGGGCCACAATGTTTCAGGTCTTTCTCTAAACTATTGCCACACATGTGACAGCAAGGAACATTTCCAACAACAAAGAATTTAACCAGCTCTCTTTGACACTCTATGACATTACCATCGTTAGATGCCATCATCACCATTGACCAGAAACTTTACTGGGCTTTCCAGATAAATTCAGGGCAGATCAGAAGCAAGGTATAGACAAGTGAGTGATTCATCATTGAGTCTCCAAAGTATTTTCATTACTGCAAAGCACATCATAAATGCAATCAAATAGTCTTCATTTCCCTAGACGGTTGGAGCTGCAATAGCACTCAAGAAGGTCAACAACATCGACGGACAAGCATCAT